>NC_142468.1:103512873-104177102 GCF_049115385.1 Moschus berezovskii
AAGACTTATATTGGCCTTTTACTTTATTTCAGAGGGAAAGACGGCATGACTTTCGGTTGATGACTTTCCCAGCGCTTGTGTCTCTTATTCTCTTCCTGAGCAAGTCTTCTCAAAATATTTATTTCTGCACTTAATAGACCTGTTCTTCTATTATGAATACAAAGGTAACATAAATGAAAGGAAAGAAATTATTATATAGCTTAGACAACAACATGTATTGGTAAAAAAACTTTTATTCCTCTTAAATAATTAATTGCCAATTAGATTTTATTACTTTCACAAATTTATGATCTACTTTGGAGAAAATTGAAGGTAGATAAATAATGCATTAGCACTAGGAAAGAACTTTCTAATCACTTTTCTCCACACCTTATTTAGTAAATGAAAAATCAAGGTCTAGGTAAGTAAGTAAATCTCCCCGCGTCCTAAAGGCAAGACCACTCCCAAGAATGTGTAGTGAGTATTAGATGAGATAGTGTATATATAATCTCCTGGCTTGGCACAGAATGAGCACCAAGAAGGCGTATATTGATCAGTTATTCATATAAATCCACGATTAAAGTCTGAGAATAATTTATATAAATCCCTATTAGAAAAGAAATAAACCAAGGCTTATTTTATTATCAGATATGAACAATACACATTACTTAATGTAACAATTAAATATTCTCTTTCCGTTTTATTATAGACATTTTAAGAAGACAAACATAATTTCAATATTGATGCATTTTATATTTTTTAAAACCTATGCACACTTATCCTAGACAAATCTCAAAAACTAAATAAAAGAGACCTAACACAAAAGACCACATGTTATATAGCTTGCTTTATATGAAATATTTAAAAACAAAAATCCATAAAGACAGAATTATGTCAGTAGTCCCCGTGAGTTGGGATGTGAGTGCCAATGGGCACTGCTGATGATAATGACTTAAAATCAGATTGTGGTGATAGATACACAAATATATGAGTATAAAAATAATCATTGAAATGTGTACTTAAAAAGGGTAAATGTATACTATGTGAATTATATTCAATAAAATGTAAACCATTATACATTTTTAACTTTTATTCTTGTTAAAATTTTGTGTTTGTAAATTATAGTTTTCTAGTACTGTACAACTGCTTATACTCAAATATATTTCATTGTGAGATAATTAATGACCTACTGCAGTCCAATCGAATCTACTTATAAATGTATTAATATCCCCTATTTGAATTTATAATTTTGGCTACCTTTAGTATTTGGAAACTTGCTCTTCTCTGTTCTTGTTAAACAGTTTTCTTCATACTTTTCATACTATTTTGAATATTCATAATTAGTTTCCTGGAATATTCAAATTTTCCTTCAGTCCAGTGTTCCAAAGAATAGCAAGGAGAGATAAGAAAGCCTTCCTCGGTGATCAATGCAAAGAAATAGAGGAAACCAATAGAATGGGAAAGACTAGAGATCTCTTCAAGAAAATTAGAGATACCAAGGGAATATTTCATGCAAAGATGGGTTGAATAAAGGACAGAAATAGTAGGGACCTAACAGAAGCAGAAGATATTAAGAAGAGGTGGCAAGAATACACAGAAGAACTATACAAAAAAGATCTTCATGACCAAGATAATCACGATGATGTGATCACTCACCTAGAGCCAGACATCCTGGAATGTGATTCAAGTGGGCCATAGGAATCATCACCATGAACAAAGCTAGTGGAGCTAGGAATTCCAGTCGATCTATTTCAAATCCTGAAAGATGATGATGTGAAAGTGCTGCACTCAATATGCCAGCAAATTTGGAAAACTCAGCAGTGGCCACAGGACTGGGAAAGGTCAGTTTTCATTCCAATCCCAAAGAAAGGCAAAACCAAAGAATGCTCAAACTACTGCACAATTGCACTCATCTCACATCCTAGTAAAGTGATGCTCAAAATTCTCCACACCAGGCTTCAGCAATATGTGAACCATGAACTTCCAGATGTTCAAGCTGGCTTTAGAAAAGGCAGAGGCACCAGAGATCAAATTGCCAACATCTGTTGGATCATCAAAAAAGCAAGAGAGTTCCGGAAAAACATCTATTTCTGCTTTATTGATGATGCCAAAGCCTTTGACTATGTGGATCACAATAAACTGTGGAAAATTCTGTAAGAGATGGGAATAACAGACCACCTGGCCTGCCTCTTGAGAAACCTGTATGCAGGTCAGGAAGCAACAGTCAGAAGTGGACATGGAACAACAGACTGGTTCCAAATAGGAAAAGGAGTATGTCAAGGCTATATATTGTCACCAAGCGTATTTAACTTATATGCTAAGTAAATCACGAGAAACGCTGGGATGGAATAAGCACAAGCTGGAATCAAGATTTCCGGGAGAAATATCAATAACCTCAGATATGCACATGACACCATGCTTATGGCAGAAAGTGAAGAGGAACTAAAGAAATTCTTGATGAAAGTGAAAGAGGAGAGTGAAAAAGTTGACTTAAAGCTCAACATTCAGAAAACTAAGATCATGGCATCTGGTCCCATCACTTCATGATAAATAGATGGCAAAACAGTGGAAACAGTGGCTTACTTTATTTTTCTGGGCTCCAAAATCACTGCAGATGCTGACTGCAGCCATGAAATTAAAAGATGCTTACTCCTTGGAAGGAAAGTTATGACCAACCTAGACAGCATATTAAAAAGCAGAGACATTAGTTTGTCAACAAAGATCCATCTAGTCAAGTCTATGGTTTTTCCAGTGGTCTTGTATGGATGTGAGAGTTGGACTATAAAGACTGCTAAGCACAGAAGAATTGATGCTTTTGAACTGTGGTGTTGGAGAAGACTCTTGAGAGTCCCTTGGACTACATGGAGATCCAAACAGTCCATCCTAAAGGAGATCAGTCCTGGGTGTTCATTGGAAGGACTGATGTTGAAGCTGAAACTCCAATACTTTGGCCACCTGATGCGAAGAGCTGACTCATTGGAAAAGACCCTGATGCTGGGAAAGATTGAGGGCAGGAGGAGAAGGGGACGACAAAGGATGAGATGGTTGGAATGCATCACCGACTCAATGGACATGGGTTTGGGTGGACTCCGGGAGTTGGTGATGGACAGGGAGGCCTGGAGTGCTGAGGTTCATGGGGTCACAAAGAGTCGGACACGACTGAGTGACTGAACTGAACTGAACTGCACTCTTGAATATGAAGGATTTCCAGGTGGCTCAACAATAAAAAAATCTTCCTGCAATGCAGGAGACCCTAGTTCGATCCCTCAGTCAAGATGAGGTCCTGGAGAAGGAAATGACAACCCACTCCAGTATTCTTACCTGGAGAATCCCAAGGACAGAGGAGCTGGCCAGCTGCAGTACATAAGGTTGCAGAAAGCTAGACACTACTGAAGCGACTTCGCACTTTAATACGAATATCCTGTAGGGACTTCTCACTCTTTCAGATTTATTTAAAATCTCATTGTATTAATGGTACGTTTTATACAGAGATTTTCTAAATATCTAGTTTGTGTCTACCTAATTCTACCTTGCCAACTCCTGCTTCAACTGTCATTATATATGCATACTTACATGTTCTGCCAACACTTGAAGCTTGATCCCTATTCTGCAGAAAATATCATGAGTTTCTAGGTTTTCCATTATTTTCAATGATAGTGTGAATTACCTGGATACTCAGGATTTACTTTTCTTAATTTTAGTCATGATTCCTAATCACATCATCTATTGTCATATCTTACTTTGCAATATCATTTTGAGAATATTTATCCTTTAAATTTTCATGAAAATTGTTGATTATAGCTCATTGTGAAATAAGGATGTGATTTCATATCTTAAAATCCATAGCCTTTTCCTTTCAGCCAATACAGGAGTAATTAAAATACCTTTTTCAGTGTATGAACCTTCTAATGAATTAGCTCTCTGTAACATTTTCACTTACCTGCTCTAAAGGCACAATATTAGGAGCAGCATGTTCAAGGGTTTATTCAAAATGACAAATCTACTTTTCACTCTCTGTGATTCCATTCATATGGTTCTGGGTACTATTTTAGGCCTGTTTTATAAAAATGTGAACCACCTTGGAGGCAGACTTGTTGGATCTCTGGGAATCCAAATTTCAGTGGGAGTAGTTAAATCACTGAGGCAAGATGTTCACACTTAATTTCTGATCCTGGAATATACTGTCACTCTCCTGTCATTTCCTGGAGTATTCAAATTTTCCTTTATTCTCTTGAATATGAGGGGCTTCCCTGGTGGGAAGTTGGAATGATTAAAATAGGCATGAGAGTGTTGGTTGATTGTGATATAGTAAGTGTAGACAGCTTTGATTTAACACACACTTTATTTTCCTCACTTCACTCCCAAGAAATTTCCTTACATTCCTTCTAACAATTCTGCAGTAATTTTTGAGATGAATAATCGAAAAATCGTTCTGTCCATCAAAATATTAATATAAAAATTGATCTACACATATTGTATAAAAGCACATCTTATGTATATGTTTACATGTTACAGTAGAAATTTTAAAAGATAAAATTGAAATAAATTATGTTAAATTATTTAAAATTAATATTCATTAATGATTAATCATTAAGCTAACTAAAGTATAGCTATTTTCGTTATTCAGGTATCTTTCTATGAAATTTTGAGAGAATGTTTATACTTGGCACAAAATAGTTTCATAATCATTTCTATGTGCTGTTGTATCGGGGACCAGCCTCAATATGGCCCAGGGTATCCTCGGGATGAACGGCGTCGGCGTTAGAGAGAGAGAGGGGCTGATGATTCCTTGGTTTACGCTGGAAACCAATAAAACCCCAGCACGGGGTTTGCTCTGTTTACATAGGCCGCAGGCGCCCTCTCGAATCACTGGAGGCACCCCACCAGGGCACCCCCTCGAATGGGTCTTAGAAGCCCAGGCAGATAAGTAAACTCAGAGGGCCCAACGCTCCAAGGATCTCAACCAGAAAAAGGAGAATATAGAAAAGGATGGAAAAAGAGAAAGAACGACACGGGGAGACCAAGCTTCAGTGAGCAAGGCCCAAAACTTTATTTTCCAGTGCTGCTTTTATACCCTAAGTTGTGCACATAAAAAATAGAGAAAGAGAGGTATAGAGTCACGCCAAAATCAGGCGGGGTCAGCAGTCTTGACCCTTATCAGGATCAGGGCTCATTTTTGTATGTCTTGTGATATACAAAAGTTTTGGGTGGTTTACATCATCTTCTGGCCAGGTGGCCTGCTAACAGTTTATGGCCCTCTCTCCTAACAAAGGTTAGTTAGCTAGAAAAAGTCTTATATTCTTTTAAGATGATTTTCCTAGAGTCAGGTGCTATACACATGACAAGGTTACATTCCTATAAGGCACAGGTGTAGTGAGCTACAAGAAAGGAATTTATTAACTTAAGATCTGATGTGGTTAAATCAAAGGCTACTACTTATATTCTCTATATGTGATTAATATATTTCCAAGGATACAATAGATAGAGGAAACTTTGCAGCAAGCAATGATTCAACAACGAAATCTTTTTTAGTACTATTCTAATGATTTTAACTTCTTCAACAGATTCCTGTATTTTAGAATATTAGGCTTTCTGTCCTTGCATGGCTGGGAGGCTATAAACAGTCACACTCATAGTTGTAAGAGCCCGGACAAACTTGTCATACAAGTTAGAAAGCTATCAGAGGGGCTTGGATTGGAACACTCCAATTAAGCCAAGGAGAACTTTTTAACTACAGCTCTGAATTAATGTTTTCAGAGAAAGTGGTTGGGGGAAAGCCCCCATAAGTATTAGAGGACTTGATAAGAGGCGTAAGATAGTAAGGCAGTCAGACTCCAGTTTTCTTTGGGGTAGATGCTCAGGTAAGTCCAGGGGGTTCCTCGACTTTGCCCGTCAGGCCTCTTCCCCAATTGACCTTTGCCACGGGTAGGATTTCCCTCGCTGGCTCCCGGCACTGTTGTGCTGTGTGCTCAGTTGTGTCTGACTCTGTGACCCCGTGGACTGTACCCTGCCAGGCTTCTCTGTCCGTGGAATCTTCCGGGCAAGAATCCTGGAGTGGATTGCTGTTTCCTCCTCCAGGGATCTCCCCGACCCAGGGACCAAACCCATCTCTTGCATCTCCTGCATTGGCAGGGGGATTCTTACCACTGTGCCGCCCAGGAAGCCCTTTCATCATCATTATCTTTTTTAAAATAAAATATAATAAATTCTTATTTTGTAAGGTGTTGCTTTTACTGAAATAATCATATTGATATTTCTGGTATACTCTGCAACACAGGCTTCAAAGTCTGTTTCAATAACTTGATAACAAGGGCTGCCCTGAATAACTTTTGAATTGGTTGACATCTCTGTTCCTTATCTCCAAATCTTTATTTAATTCTAGTCAAATTCATCATTTAACCCATGGTTTCATATAGAGTTTCTGCATAGATATTGCTTTTTTGCAAGAGTCATTGTAGTTGATGGGAATTTCTCATATACAAATGTTAAAATCTCCCATAGTCTTACAATAAGCGAAATTCCTTTCCACAAGATTTAATTTATTCTATCACTATATTTGCAAGCCTTAGAAATGGTTTGTGTGTACCTTTCCATGGTATTTGCTGATAAGGAATGCATTTTATTTATTGTCATATTGCTCATCTTACCCATTTTTACAGAATAGCAGAAAAACAAGTATTTTCTCAGTGGAATGTGGCTTTGTTCATCTGCTATTAATAAGAAACATTCTAAAACACTTTCTATTACATTAAGTGAAAATGTTAAAGCCTTCCATTGATTATTATATGACTATTAATATTTCAAAGAAAATTATCAGTAGTTTCATTATGACATTATTGGAAAAGGTGTTTGATAATTTTCAATCTTATGTTTATTGAGACTTATTTTATCTCCTAACTTGATATCAACCATAGAGAGTGTTCTATGTGCAATTGAAAAAATATGTGCAATTGAAAAAATGATGTAACGTTCGATAAATATCTGTTAAGTTTTTCTGTTCTAATCTGTCATTAAAGACCAATATTTCTTTACGATTTTCTATCTGGAAGAATATCCGTTGATATAAGAAGTGTGTTAAAGGTCCCCTACCATTATTGTACTGTCCTTTTATGTCTGTTAATATTTGCTTTATGTATTTAGGAGTTCCTACGCTGAGTGCATAAATACTTACAAGTGCTACTTCTATTTTGAAAATAAATAATTTTCATTTTTACAAGATGTAACACCAGTCAATCTCGTTTATATCCAGGTTAGCAAATAAGGTATGAATAGCTACAAAGAGATTTTTAATATTTTAGTAAATTAACAGAGCACTTGATCGTGTAACACAACCTGTAATTTAAAATTGTATTTCATTTAATCATAAATTTCTGATTTTAAAAGCAGAAGATAATCAGCAGCTTAGAAAACAACAGAGAAGAAACAAAAAAAAAAATTTTTTAAGAGATACAGGGGACATAGGAGAGCTACTTGGTAAGTTTGGTGTCTCAGTGGCATGTTTACTGGATGACTTGAAGACAGAAATCAAAAAAAAAAAAAAAGCAGCCCTGAGGTTGTTCTCTGATACCTGTTTCTCCTGCACTACCCTGCCTTTTCAAAGCTTCTGCTCCAGCCGTGTCTTCCATGATTCAGGCTTGCTCGTTGTTTCCCAGCATTCCAGAAATTTATTTCTCTTTCTTCTATTTTAGTTCCTAAATTTATGTTATCTTAAACTTAGAAATATTTCATTACTCTGCAATTATTCGCTTGTTCTTGTTTATTTCTAGCTGAAAATTTTGAAGAAAATATTCCTCTGTAGTAACACTACACTTGTTCAATTCAGTTCCATTGCTCAGTCATGTCTGACTCTTTGCAACCCCATGGACTGCAGCACGCCAGGCTTCTCTGTCCATCACCAACTCCTGAAGCCAGTTCATGTCCATCAAACTCATGTCCATCAAGTCGGTCATGCCATCCAATCATCTAAACCTCTGTCATCCCCTTCTCCTCCTGCCTTCCATCTTTCCCAGCATCAGGGTCTTTTCCAATGCATTTTCCTTTGCATCAGGTGGCCAAAGTATTGGAGTTTCAGCTTCAACATCAGTCCTTCCAGTAAGTATTCAAGACTGATTTCCTTTAGACTGGCTGGATCTCCTTGCTGTCCAAAAGACTCTCAAGTGTTTTCTCCAACATCACGGTTCAAAAGTATCAATTCTTTGGCACTCAACCTTCTTTATGGTACACCTCTCACATCTGTACATGACTACTGGAAAAACCACAGCTTTGACTACAAGGACCTTTGTCGGCAAAGTGATGTCTCTGCTTTATAATACACTGTCTAGGTTTGTCATAGCTTTTCATTCAAGGAGCAAGCACCTTTTATTTTGTGGCTGCAGTCCCCATCCACAGTGATATTGGAGCCCAATAAAATAAAGTTCATCACTGTTTCCATGGTTTCCCCATCTATTTGCCATGAAGTGACAGGACTGGATGCCATGATCTTAGTTTTTTGAATGTTGGGTTTTAGGCCAGCTTTTTCACTGTCTTTTTTACCCTCATCAAGAGGCTGTTTAGTTCCTCTTTTCTTCCTAATATTAGAGTGACTATTATCTGCATATCTGAGGTTGTTGATATTTCTACCAGCAATCTTGATTCCAGCCTGTGAGTCATCCAGCCTGGCATTTCACATGATGTATTCTGCATAGAAGTTAAATAAGCAGGACAACTGTATACAGCCTTCACATATTCTGTTCCCAGTTTTGAATCAATCAGTTGTCCCATGTAATGTTAGAAATACTGCTTCTTGTCCTGCATACAAGTTTCTCAGGAGACAGGTAAGATGATCTAGTATTCTCATCTCTTTCATGTCCTCTAAAGTCAGGAATAAGACAAGGGTACCCACTCTCACCACTACTATTCAACATAGTTTTGGAAGTTTTGGCCACATCAATCAGAGCAGAAAAAAACATAAAAGGAATCCAAATTGGAAAAGAAGGAAAACTCTCACTGTTTGCAGATGACATGATCCTCTACTGAATAATAAACTGAAAAAAAATTTTAAAAAATTTTTCACAGTTTTGTTGTGATCCACATAGTCAAAGGCTTGTATTGAAATAAGCAGATCATCAAAGGAGATAATTCAGTATAAAAAAAGAACCCGATATACCACCATTCATCATTGGATCTTGATTGCCAACTAAGTTCTCAATTAATAATCTGAACATTTTAAAATAAATAGAACCCCTGGGATACGTCTTATTAAATACTTATATTTATTTATAATAAAATTGTGACCCAGGATTTGATTTTCCCAAAAAACTTGACAAATTATCTTGTCAAAGAATACAACTGAAGCTCTCTCTCATCGTATAAAATAACCCATGTCTTTGATGATTAGTTTACTTCAGTTTGAACTGAGAAGTTCATATAATGTTCTAAACTATGTTTTAATTTATAAAAGATGGTCATTTATGGTAGTCTTAGTGCTTGGGAAAAGGAAAGGATAAGGCAATAAGTAATTTACTAGTGAATTGCATCTATTTTTCTGAAAAAAAAAATAGAAAACTTGAAGAGGCATTAATTTTAGTGCACTGCTAGTTTAATTTTAACATATAAGGCAAAATTAAAGACAAATATAGCACACAAAAATGCCCCAAAGTAGAGAATATTAAAAAAATAAAAATAAAATTTCTATTAGGATCAGTAAAACCAGAACTCCTCTCTGTCACACCTACTTTTACCATGGAAAATGAGTTAGACATTGGCTTTAAGAGCTTATAGCTGCATCCCAGGAGAAGGAGAAAAAGGTTTTTGGTAAGAAAACAAATCAAGATATTGCTCTATTATAATTAATATTATTTCCATAAAGCATCCTCAAAATTTCTTTTATTAACTATTGAAAGGATACCATCCCAAATAACTTTATTTGATATTTTTGCCATTTTTAAAGCCAGTCTTTAAATTCTGTTATCTACATGATAAATACTTTATAGATGTTAAGATGAACCAATCTTAAATGTATAGTTTGAAAATTTTGTTTTCTTGTGCAGGCATCTATGAAACTACCACACTTGTCAAATTTCTAAATAAAATTTTCTCACACCAAAAATTTCCCTTCTACTGCTTTGCAATAAACATTCACCAGCAGAGATAAGGACTATTCTCATTTCTCTCACATAATATCAGTTTTGTCTATTGTTGAATTTCTTTTAAATAAAATCTTACAATGTGTATGCTTTTGAGTATCTTCTCCCTAAAATAACAGTCTTTTAGAGATGTATCCAGACTGTTTAAAGTACAAGTTTAATTTTTTTAATGTATTACCGAGTTTTATTCCACTGTGTGAATGTACTATGAATGTAACCTCATCTTGGTATCCATTTCTCAGAAGACCTAAATTAACATAGTTGGTACTGGGAGTGGTCTGAGAAACAGATGAAAATGGGGATTTGTAGCTGGCTCATCACCTGGTGGCCGATAAGATTCCACTGCAAATGGTAGGGTTCCAAGGTGGCTCAGTGATAAAGAATCCAGCTGCCAGTGCAGGAGATGTAGGTTCAATTCCTGGCTCAGGATGATCCCCTGGAGGAGGAAATGGCAACCCACTCCGGTATTCTTGCCTGGAAATTTCCATGGACAGAAGAGCCTGGCAGGCTGCAGACCATGGGGTCATAAAGAATTGGCTCTGACTGACTGAGTGAGCACACATTCACTCAGGTGGTAGATGGGACACAGGCCCTCGCTTAGTGCAGTTGGCTGATGGCTAAATATTTCATGGGTGGTGATCTGGAAATACAACCTGTTGGAAAGGAATGCTATTGCAGGTGAATGATGCTTTTATTTGGAAGAAAGAGAAGAGAAATTCCTATAAAGAGAGCAGTTGTTTGGTTACTGTAAGTTGTATTGATGCCTTGAAATAAAAAGAAATTGAAAGTCGTTAACTCACAAACGTTAAAGGTTAGGTGTAAGGATTTAAAAACTCTTTGGTAGTTTACAAAGAGTTCCTTGTCTCCTGAGTAAGTAGACACAGACAAGCAAGATACTGAAGATCTAACAGAGTTACACAAGTATACCTATAGAATATCCTTCACCTTTGAAACTGTTACTCAGGAGTGTCTGACTCTGAATCCCCATGGACTGTAGCCCGCCAGGCTCCTCTGCCCATGGAATTCTCTAGGCAAGAATACTGAAGTGTGTTGCCATTCCCTTCTCTAGGGGATCTTCCACAGTTACACGGATCCAAAAGAGTACAAACACTCCAGGCATGTGTATCATGATAAGGTCAGAGCACTGGTTGGGAAAAGTTTAAAACCCTGAAGTATGGAATGAGTACATCTGGATAAATGCCCTGATAGACTTTGGTTCTACAGATTCCTCAACATCAGTAAGAGCTAGAACTTTCTGCTGCTCAAGGAGCTTCAGAGGCGTCACTTCTGCAAGGAGATAGGTCATCTTTTAGGCCTGGACTAACTTCCTCTTCTGCTTAATAACTAAAGTAGAAGCCCAGCATAATCCCTGGGATACACTGGGCCTGATAAAAATGAAAGAGACTATATACTAAAGTAATTGTGAGATTTTACTGTCATGTTCTGGCAGGAGCCGTGAGACTATTATTGAAGGGAGTCATGAGACTGTTACTGAAAGGAGTATTCATGCTACGCTCTCTTCATTCCAAAGGGAATCTTTATGACAGTTACTTTCAATTCTCAGTCAGGCAAATCATGAAGTGTTTCATTAGTGTCAGTTTCTGGAGATTTACCTTGCTTCTTTCTTTAGAACATCTTTGCCTGGTTCTCTGTTGATTCTCTGCATTGGTCTCTAAACATTAGACCGTGCAGGCACCTCTGCCAGTCTTCACAGATTGGCCTTGTACAGGAGGAGGTCCTCACCAATAAACCTGAACGGAGGTTCTGGAGACCTCTGCCAATGGTTTCCCTCCTCAGGAGGAAGCATGCCTCTTGGCAGTGATTTTTGTTTTCTCACTCTGTGGAGAGATCGTGGTGGGGTATGTGGTGAAGCTTTGGTGTCTAGAAGCCCAACCTCCTATCCCTATTCTCCCCCAGCACCTGGACTCTATCAGAACCATCACAGCTCCAAGCCTGGTGAGATAAGTACTAGTTCTTTGGGAATCCTCTGTGAAGTTGGGATGCTAGATCCGTAAATTAACTCTTTCCTTTACAGGTGGAAGCTGAGAGCTGGAATATTTTATCCACTCATTCTGTGCTGAGTTATGGAGAATCAATTATATAACTGGTCCAGCTAACTGCCTCTGTCTTCCCCCAGACAGCCAGACTGTGACAGACCTGTAAGAGCTCCAATACTAGCAAGACCTGAATCTCCTTGCCTGATTTGGTGAGTCTGATTTTTCATTCTCCAGGGGTAAAAGAGATTTTCAATTGGTTTCAGGGTTCCCACAAAGAAAATCTGTTCACTCAGTTCAGTTCAGTTCAGTTCAGTTCCGTTCAGTGGCTCAGTCATGTCCGACTCTTTGCGACCCCATGAATCACAGCACGCCAGGCCTCCCTGTCCATCACCAACTCCCGGAGTTCACTCAAACTCATGTCCATCGAGTCAGTGATGCCATCCAGCCATCTCATTCTCTGTCGTCCCCTTCTCCTCCCACCCTCAATCCTTCCTAGCATCAGACTCTTCTCCAGTGAGTCAACTCATCGCATGAGGTGGCCAAAGTATTGGAGTTTCATCTTTAGCATCAGTCCTTCCAATGAACACCCAGGATTGATCTCCTTTAGAATGGGCTGGTTGGATCTCCTTGAAGTCCAAGGGACTCTCAAGAGTCTTCTCCAGCACCACAGTTCAAAAGCATCAATTCTTCGGCGCTCAGCTTTCTTCACAGTCCAACTCTCACATCCATACATGACCATGGGAAAAACCATAGCCTTGACTAGACAGACCTTGGTTGGCAAAGTAATGTTTCTGCTTTTTAATATGCTATCTAGGTTGGTCATAACTTTTCTTCCAAGGAGTAAGCGTCTTTTAATTTCATGGCTGCAATCAGCATCTGCAGTGATTTTGGAGCCCAAAAAAATAAAGTCTGACACTGTCTCCACTGTTTCTCCATCTATTTCCCATGAAGTGATGGGACCAGATGCCATGATCTTCGTTTTCTGAATGTTGAGCTTCAAGCCAAACTTTTCACTCTCCTCTTTCACTTTCATCAAGAGGCTTTTGAGTTCCTCTTTGCTGTTAAATTGGTGTGTTTATTGGAGAGCAATGGACCAGGGATTCCTCCTCTCATGATGCTCATGTCACTCTTAGCATCAAGTAGTGAGGTAAGCTGTGACGTGAATGAGTCTTGAAAACATTGAAGAGAAGCCAGTCTAAAAAGACCACATCCTTGCTTCCCTCACACTCCCGGCTCTAGGCAACCATTAGTCTACTTTCTACTTCTAAGGGTTTGCCTATAAAGGATATTTCATACGAATGGACTAAAGTAACGTGTAGTTTTTAGTGACTCATTTCTTTAACTTAGCCAAATGTTTTCAAGATTCATACATAGTGTAGCATATGCCAGTACCTGATTCATTTTTATTTCCAAATAATATTCCATTATATGTATATAGCATGTTTTACGGAGAAGGCAATGGCAAGCCACTCCAGTACTCTTGCCTGGAAAATCCCATGGATGGAGGGGCCTGGTAGGCTGCAGTCCGTGGGGTCGCTAAGGGTCGGACATGACTGGGCGACTTCACTTTCACTTTTCACTTTCACACATTGGAGAAGGAAATGGCAACCCACTCCAGTGTTCTTGCCTGGAGAATCCCAGGGACGGGGGAGCCTGGTGGGCTTCCGTCTATGGGGTCACACAGAGTCGGCAGCATTGTATTGGTTTTGCCATACATTGACATGAATCTGCTTGATATGCACATACTGTGAGGCACCATAGAGAATCACGTGGGTTTCAAACATGATTTTTCCTGCCCTGCTGTCTATCAGTAGTACTAGTACACCTTGCTCAGTGGGTCAACCTTCTTAGCTATTTTAATAAACTCTTTTTATTGAATCAGAGGCATAAGGAAACAGAAATTGTTGGCTTCTTTTCACTTTCAGATCAAGGGAAAATCATTTTAACCTTTTGTTGGGAAGATTTAATTATTGGGACTACGACATGTAAGGGAGAGGACAGGAAGCAAACATGTATGAATACTAATTAAAGTTTAGATAAAAATATTTTACTTATAACAGCATAGATTTTGTAGTTACATGTAGGATCTGATTCTAGGTCTAGTACTTAACAATTTTTGTGACAAGTTTGTTAAATTTTTAATGTGCAGTTTCTGGTGATAAATATAAATAATATTCTCTATTTTCATTGTGTGAGGTTAAGAGAAAATGCATGCCAAATGCCTTAGACATGGTTAGAACTCAACAAACAGTATTTTAAAATCTAAGAATTTATAGAAAAATTTAAAATTGCAACATAAATGAATGATAATATATTGGAATGATTTGCACTTGGATGTACAATTCAGAATGCTTTGTTGCATATATGCTTGTGTAAGGAAAAGTAATAATTTCCCAAAATATGACTTATGTTCAGTGTAAAATCTTATACCTGTATCTCTGGATGATGATTACAATAACAACAACGATGATGCCTTTGATGATTGTAATATTTAAGTTAAAAGGCTGATCTGGAACTCACATTCTTGGACTTTATTTTTATTATTGCTTTCTTCATGTCTTTATTCCTAAATGAGTAAATGATTGGATTTAAAAGGGGAGTAAAAATTGTATAAAACACAGAGAAGATCTTATCTATGAAAACATGGCTGAATGGCCATATATAGATAAAGAGGCAAGGTCCAAAGAATAGTACCACCACGGTGATGTGGGTTGAAAGAGTGGACATGGCCTTGGAATATCCACTGGAGGAGTGATGATGGACAGTTATCAGGATGATGCTATAGGAAATGAACAGAAATGTGAAACAGAACAAAGAAAGTAGTCCACTAAATGCGATGACTAATAGGTCTGAGACATAGGTGTCAGTGCAGGCAAGCTTGATCACCTGAGGCAGGTCACAAAAAAAACTATCTACAACACTGGGGCCACAGAATAGTAAAGTCACTATAAAAACCATTTGGCTAACAGAGTGCACAAACCCAGTAGTCCAGGAGAAAAGTGCAAGTCTGATGCAAATACGGTGGCTCATAATATTTTTGTAATTTTTGCATATGGCAATTAATCTATCAATTGCCATGGCTACAAGCAACATCATCTCACTTCCAACTAAAAGGTGAAGGAAAAAAATCTGGGCCATGCATCCTTCATAAGAAATGGCCTTATTTTTACTAATTAAGTCACCAATCATTTTAGGAGTAGCAAAGGAAGCCAGAGACATATCAATAAAGGACAGGTTGACCACTAGGAAGTACATTGGAGACTGTAATGGAGGGTCCAGTTTCACTACCAAGATAATAATGAGGTTACATAATAAAATGGCTATGTAAATAATGGTAAAAAAGAAAAAAAAGAAAATCTGTAACTCATGAAACTCTGTGAGTCCCAGCAAAATAAATTCAGCCACTACAGAGTGATTTTGTTTTTCCATTTGTTTGGCTGTTGGCATATGTTACCTAAAACAAAATCAAAATAGAAAGTCTGTTAGTTAAACTTGAAAGATAAGTGCATAGTCACTTAACTTTTTTTCCCTAAAATTCACTGAAATGCTTAAAAAGGATAAAAAAGAATCAACACTAAATCCAGCTTTTTGAAAGAGATAGACACAATTTATTAATAAAAATTATGAGGAATATCTACCATAAACCAAGATGTTTGAAGAAAATTGAAACTATCAATATGTAACTCATATTTGGGCTAATTATAAGAAAAGTGATTATCTCAGCTGGTGAGGGAATATTCAAGCTCCTTGCCACGTTTTTAGATTTTGAGAAATAGGTTTATTCATCCTCCATAGACAAAAAATAAGGTCTACCATCTTGAACTCTAATAATAGTAAGGGTCATGTAAGTGAAAGAAAGGCCAAGTGGTTTTCTAATTATAAGCAGGACCGAGAGAAATGAAACTGAGTAACTGGAATATAGAGCATCAACAATCTAGAAGTCATTCTGTATTTGCGGCTGAAAGTTAGATGAACAGAGATAATAAACATGATGAGTCTTTGAGACAAATGAATCTATGCTGGCAAACTGAGATAGCTTCTCGTCTTATTTTTTTCTGAGACGGAAGAAGTGTCCAAATATTTGAGTCTTCTCCCACAGGCCCTGATTTCCTTTGGGCCTATGAATTTAGCAGATTGTGAAGTACAGTGCAGTGATAGCCTAAATGGATGCTTGCTGCTGGCTTGTAGATCCCTGATAAACAAAAGGAAATCTGTTTATCAGGGAACACATCCATATTGCTCTGGATGTGTAAAGCAGACCTTTGTAGAATGACATCCACTTATACCATGTATAATGCTAGCCAGAATTTTTGAAACAAAATAACAAGGAATATATACCAGGTATCTAAGAAGAGATAGTAACACAACACATTGTTAAGAGATCTAAAAAAAAACAAAAAACGGAAGAGTTTCTAGCTGGGCAAAGGAAAATATTTTTAAATATTTTAAGAATTCGGAAAAGTAAAAAATACTATAATAAAGATCATCCTGTTTTAAGAATTAACAAGTATGTGCATTTTTATCATTTTGCATCAAATTTTTTAAAGAAAATAAAAAATACTGGCAGAGGTAAAGTTCACTTATCATCTAGTTTATGTATGACATGAAAATGATTACGTGATATCCTGTCATAACAACATTTTGCAAATGATTTTATTTTTACTGACAAACTGATATTCTAAAATTGTACAATATACTCGTACATATCCATTTACATGTAAAAAATTTTTTCAAGATTACATTACCAGAAGCACAATTACTAGTCATTTTCAACTAATCAAATAATGCAAATTTCTCAATAAAGATTTATATAAATACTACTTTGCACAAATATTGGTATTTTTTTAGCTCTCATTCTGACCACCTGATTTTATTGTAGGAATGCAAAAATGGTTCAATACTAGAAACTCACTTTATATAATTAACAAAATTAAAGAGTTAGGCAAGTAACATAATTTACAAGTGACAACAAAATAAGCATCTAATAAATATTGGATTCATAAATTGTAAAATATGCCAATTATCTTTAAGTTCATATATATATTCATGTACTCCCAATCTGAATTCAAGTAGGAGTTTTTGGAAAATTGACATGTTAATTCTAAAATGTATATTGAATTACAAAAGGTCAAGATGAGCCAAGGCTGTTTTGAAGAACAAAGCTAAATTTATACTGCCAAAACCTACTTATAAAGCCATATAAGACAGTTTGATTTTGGTTCAAGGATGTAAAAATAAACCAAAGAAACAAGTGAAATATCAGAAATGACAACAACAGATGACATAGTAAAGCACATTTGTGGAGAAACAAATATAACTGTTTACTGATGAGCCAGTATGTAATAAGTAGCTGATGCTGGTGGCTCTGTTTTGGGAAAGAGGACATTTCTAATGTCAGAATTCCACAGTATCAATAAATACCATTAGTTGGCTTAGTCATATTCTCCTAAAAATTTGGCTTCAAAATTAATATTGCTTAACTTTAAAGATTTGATATTTTAATCTTTTCTTCCAGTTTGTTCTCAGGTTTGCCTGATTATAAAGTAGACCAGGCAGTGGGTGAGATAACTTTCCTAGGACGCATTCTAAGTCTACATGCAGCAATAACCCAGCTTCCCACGAGATGATGAGAAAAGAAGGAATTTTGCTAAATTTTTACTTATAAGTTTTTCCACTAAATCATACTTTTCACATATGACTCTGCCATGTGACATAGCGGTGTTTGTCTTCATGCACTGTTTATTCCACAAATTACAGATTTCAGAGAGTAAGGACCCAGAGCGGAAAGAATGAGACAGAAAAATGAAACAAAACTACAGTTGACCGTTGAATAACAAGGGTTTGAACTGTGCATATGCAGATTTTTTCCAATAATAAATACTACAGTATTATATAATTGTTTAGTTCCACTGTATTGGAAGGTTGGTGCCCCTAATCTCCCCATGTGTTCAAGTTAGTAGCTCAGTCATGTCTGACTGTGATCCCATGGACTATATATAGCTCACCAGGCTCCTCTGTCCATGGAATTCTCCAGGCAAGAGTACTGGAGTGGGTTGCCATTTCCTTCTCCAGATGTGTTCAGAGTCAATTGTATTGTCCACACCTAGACACAAACACATAGGTAAATGAGATATTAACAGAGATAGATTTGGGGATCAGCAAGGGAAATAGTAAATGATAATGGGGCAACTACTTAGCAATCAGGAATGGCAAGATCAAACCTCTAATTTCACTTCTCTTTTGAAAATAAATCTCAGAAGTGTAAAAGATTTAGATTAGAAAAATACAGCTATGAAAACAGTAAAAGCAAACATAGGCACATGTTTTAAGCCATTCAAAATAGCTCATTAAAAATATGATGCAAAAACTAAATTCTAGGAAGATATGGACTAGTATATTTGACTTTACTAAATGTAAAAAATAAAAAAGTGATCATAAAGAGATGAGAATATACTTTCAACAAGTGAAACTAAGAACTGTTTCAAACTAAGAACTTTGATTAGTAAGAAAAGGTTAAAGAAACAGTGGAAAAGTGGAAAAACCATATGGATTAGCAATTCACAGAAGTAGAACTTCAAATATCTTTAAAAAACCCTTCTCAACTTTATTGATAATTAAGGAAATGCAATTTATAGCAAAATATGTAATTTTACTTATCACATTTAAAAATAAATTTAATTTTGACAGAATGTGAGATAGAGTTTAATAATTCTCTTTTTTATATTGGCCCTATATATTTTTTGGGAGGGGGAGTTGGCACTATATCTTAGATTTAAAGGTTTTACGACAGTTTAATGGAGAACCTCCACTTGTGGGATTTATAGGCTAAGTGTTCAAAGAAACATAATTGCATGCTTTTTGCATCATTGTCTTTAATAACCAAAAATCAAGAAGCTCCTCAAAATTCCACTATTTGTGGGATTATTTTAAAATGGAAATGTATGTGTGCTGATCTGGAAAAACATATGACATATTAAATTTGTAAATGTTATATTTTAAATTGCTGCAATATTTTAATGAAATATTTCAAACAAATTTCAGAGAACTATCAGTTCACTAAACTGCCAAGACTGCCTACCTCTGGCATATTAACATATAAAGTTTAATAAAGATTCTAAATTTTATAAGTTCAAATTCTGTACAATTTAATAAAATTGAATTAGAGTCTAGTCCTGGATAAGTGCTCTCAAAAATGTAGTTGGCATTTGTCTACCAAAAGCTTTGAATCAGAGAGTCATTTATTTTACACACAGCTATAGTCGGACACGACTGAAGCGACTTAGCAGCAGCAGCAGCATAATGGAATATTTAAAATTATCCATAAGTAACCTGAAACTTGTGATATTAACTTGCTGTGCCAGTTTATCATCTACTGCCTAAAGCATTTAGAGTTGCAGTGGCAACTCTAAGTTGGTAATTATGGATTTGGCAATCAATCATACCTAGCCAGAATTGGAAACATATTCTAAGTTGTATATCAACTTTGACAAGGAAACTTCAAGTCAGGACGATATCTCTGTCCCCTTACCCTTCAGCCTTTCCAAAATTTCCTCTGTGAATAATGAGAAAAATTTTTGAAGTGAAGGACAATGAAATCTGATATTAAAATGTATTACAGAGCAGAGTAATACAATGATATTTTAGTTTCATAACATTAGATGGAGTAATGAAGTGACTGTAAGAAACCTGAGAATTTAAAAATAATCGTAGATTAAGAATATGTTCTTAAGGATAAATTTACAGTTATTTGAGAATAAATATGGCTGGTTAGCTACATATCTTAAAGAAAAATAAATTCAAATATTTAAAATATTTCGACAATAATTTCAAAAATAAAATACTGACATAAATATATGTGAATATATATACTCTTTTGTATTAATATTGGGTAAGATCAAGATAAACCTATAAGTAAATATATTCATTTTGTTATTTTATAATATTGAGTTAGGATCATGTAAAAGGCAAAAATAAAGGTGAATAGATTTTATTCAGTGAGGATGAGTAAACTCTCTATTATATCAAAAACATAAAAAAGATTGTAAGAGGCAAGAACTAAACTGGAGAGAAACAGTCAATTTACATGCCCTTAATATCAATTTTTTATGAGTCAACAGGACAATATCAAGAGCCATGTAAAAAAATTAGGACAAAGTGAAGTATAAAATGTTTAGGAAAATATATGTGATGTTTGAACCTGTGGAAAAAAGAAATTAATTTCCATAAAAATATAGCTTGAGATCATACACAGCAAAGTTTTGGTGATTTAGTTGGATGGTAGAATTAGATTTCTGGTTATATTTTCCCATATATCTTGATACATCACAAATATTTTGTAATAAAGATATTTAATTTTTAAAATTAAAGATGTTTGAATAAATATTTTATTTAATGTATTCAAACATAAAAATGTCTTTAGTTTTTTTCTCCATACCTTGTACCTGCTTTGAGAGTTGTGGCTGAAAATCACTGAGATTCTTCTAGAATTTTTTTTTCACTTGCTCCCACTTTCTTTAATCTTCTTTCTGTATGTGCAAATTCTAATAAAGGAGAATTTTACTTGAAAATGTACAAGACAGCATGAAAAATGTGTCAATTATTGACCTTGGGAAAATCTGGCATCTTATAACTGAATTCCCTCAGCAATTTAAAGGACATGTATTTGGCAAGCTAGAGTATTCAAATTCTCTCATTAGTGTGTAGTTTTTCCCAATAACAAGGGACAAAAATAAGGCTTGGCCAACAAAACAATACATCCACATTTCAAAAAGCAGACATGGATATAAAAACTGTGTCTATATAAAGTGTAGATAAAATTGAATTTTCAAAAATACAAAGTAAGAAGGATTTATAAATATAAGAAACAAGATTAATTATAATTTACTTTATTATAGAAAATTTCTTCAAAAAAAAAATACTTTCCTAGCCATAAACATCTCTTTCTTTAATCCTATTATCTGAATAAAAGTCAAGAGAACAAATTTAATTGGAAATATTGGAAATAACTTATTCCTAAGAGTCACATTCCTCTGATACCTTTCTATTTTCCTCTGTAATTAGTTCCTCTTGGATTTGCAAGCTCCCCCATAACTGCATTGTTCCAGAAGAGTTCAAACTGGTTAAAATTTGGTTAAAATTAAAGAGATTTACTGTTTTTTTATTTCTTCCATGTCAAACAGCAGCTAATTTATTCCTCACATTTGACTGCCAATGTTTATGTCAATAAATGGCCTATGCAACCAATTATTTTGTTGAATTATATTGTGATTTCAGTGAAAAGCCTGGTTAATAATATCCAAAAGTACTTCTTTTCTGCCTCTATATTGACAGTTTCACATATTGATTACTTCACGTATTCATAGTTTAGATACTCTTAAGAAAATAACATACCTGTTAAAGGGTTAATGTGTTATTCCCAAATCTGCTATAAGCATTCTTGTACATTTCTTTTGGACATGATCATTTCTTTATCTTTAGGTGTATACCTTGCAGTGAAATTACTGGCTCCTAGGTAGGCATGTCTTTTAGAAACTGCCAGTTTCCGATGTTGTTTCACCAATTTATCCTCCCACCAGAAGTGTACAAGAATTCTAGAGGTTCCATATCCTTCACAGACTTTGATATTCTCAACCTTTTTTAATTTAAAGCTATGTTCTTATGTACATAGCAATACTAATTGTGGTTATGTGTACATTTCCCTGATTACTAGTAATAAGGAATACCTTTTCATATGATTATTATCTATTTGAATATTCCCTTTTGTGAAATACCTATTTAACTCTTTTTGCCCAAATCTTGTGAATGGACAACTTAAATGAAACAAGCAAATCTTGAAACCACAAATTATACTACTGGCAAGAGAAGAAAGAAAATGTACATGCTGTGTATCAAAGAGATTAAAACCATAGTTTAAAATAATCCCTTTAAAAAAGAAACACAAGGAACATTTGTTTCACTAATGAAAAAATTTCCAAATGTTTTAAGTGAAATAACTTGGAGTAGACAGAGATGATGGTAGAACAGGAGGATGCTTATTGCACCTCTCCCCAGAAACACATCAAAAACATCTACATGTGGAGCAATTCTCACTGAAAACAACTTTGAAACTGGCAGAAAGACTCTTGTTTATAAGAAAGATACACACAGAATTGGGTAGGAAGGGAAGAGCAGAGATCAGTTCAGGACTCACAACCCATCAGAGGGCACATAGAAGAAAAGGGGTTTGGAGATCCTCCCTGGGGAGTGAGCAGTTCAAATCACATATTTGACACCCCAGCCCTGGAGTGTGACACTAGGAAGATGAGTCCCATTAGCTGATTTGAAAACCAGTGGAACTTATAGAGGACTGTGAGAAACCCAGACCCACTGGTGAAGGGCATGTACATCTTTCTTATTCCCAGGAACAAGGAAGAGGAAGCAGGTTGAAACTGCCTCAGGCTCTGGCTGGTTTCCAGAAAGTACCCCAACATGTACCTTTGCCCATGCCAGTCACCCAGTCTGGCCCCTCTACCTCCAGCACAACCCCCCAGTAGAGTGAACACTGCTTTTGTCAAGCAGAGTGTTCAGTGTTGATGAATTTATGCCTAAAAAATTCCTGAGACTAAAAAAGGAGACAGATATTCAGGCAGAAGATAAATATTCAGATATTCATCACAGAGAATCCTAATCAAGAAGAACCTGAAGAGACCCACACCAAGTCATATCATAACTAAAATGACAAAAATTAAAGATAGAGAATTCTAAAGGCAGCAAGAGAAAAACCAAAGAGTCATATACCAAAGAACCCTTATCAGACTATCGGCTGAATTTTCTGCAGAAACTTTGCAGTCTGGAAGGGAATGACATGATATAAATTGCTGAAGGAGAAAAAAATAAACCTAGAATACTCTACCCAGCAGGATTATCACTGAGAATTGAAGGAGAGACAGACAAAAATTGAAAGAGTTCATCAACCTCATTTTGTTCTTTGATCTGTGGGTTCATTGTTGTTATTCAGTCATCAAATCACGTCTGATTCTTCGCAACCCCATAGACTGCAGCGCACCAGGCTTCCCTATCCCTCACCATGTCCACCGAATCAGTGGTGCCATCCAACCATCTCATCCTCTGTCACCCTATTCTCCTTCTGCCTTCAGTCTTTCCCAGCATAAGGGTCTTTTCCAATGAGTCAACTGTTCGCATCAGGTGGCCAAAGTTTCTTCTTCTTCAGCATCAAAGCTTCCAAAGTGTATTCAGTGTTGATTTCCTTAAAGATCAACTGGTTTGATCTCCTTGCTTTCCAAGGGCCTCTAAAGAGTCTTCTCCAGCACCACAGTTTGAAAGCATCAATTCTTTGGCACTCTGCCTTCTTTATGGTCCAACTCTCACATCTGGACATGACTACTGGAAAGACCATAGCCTTGACTATATGGACCTTTGTCAGCAAAGTGATGTCTTTGTTTTGTAACACACTGTCTAGTTTTGTCATAGCTTTCCTGCCAAGAAGCAATCGTCTTCTAATATCATGGCTGTGGCCACCAACCACAGTGATCTCAGAGCCCAAAAAGAGGAAATCTGTCACTGCTTTTTCCCCTTCTCTTTGCCATGAAGTGATGGGACTGGATGCCATGATCTTAGATTTTTAATATTGAGTTTTAAGCTGGATTTTTCACACTCCTCCTTCACCCACATCAAGAATCTCTTTAGTTCCGCTTCACTTTCTGCCATTAGAGTGGTATCATCCACCTATCTGATGTTGTTGATATTTCTCCTGGCAGTCTTGTTTCCATCTTTTAACACATCCAGCCCAGCATACTTTTCATTAAATTTAGATTTTTTTAAACATTATGTCTTTAGATATTTCTTTCTTCCATCCCTGACTCCGGTACTACATGTGGTATATTATGTGATATTTTTCATAGGTTATAGAGGCTCTTGTAAGTTTTTTTCCAATTTTGTTCTGTTTCTGGTTTAGCTTAGATGATTTCTATTTTCTATCCAAGTGTTTTATTTTTCCTTTGTTTCCCAAATGGAATTTTTCAGTTTCTGTATTATATTTTCAGTTCAGTTCAGTTCAGTGGCTCAGTCGTGTCCGACTTTCTGTGACCCCATGAATCACAGCACGCCAGGTCTCCCTGTCCATCACCAACTCCCGGAGTTCACTCAAACTCATGTCCACAGAATCGATGATGCCATCCAGCCATCTCATTCTTTGTCGTTCCCTTCTCCTCCCGCCCCCAACCTTTCCCAGCATCAGAGTCTTTTCCAGTGAGTCAACTCGTCGCATGAGGTGGCCAAAGTATTGCAGTTTCATCTTTAGCATCAGTCCTTCCAATGAACACCCAGGATTGATCTCTTTTAGAATGGACTGGTTGGATCTCCTTGCAGTCCAAGGGACTCTCAAGAGTCTTCTCCAACACCACAGTTCAAAAGCATCAATTCTTCGGCGATCAGCTTTCTTCACAGTCCAACTCTCGCATCCATACATGACCACGGGAAAAACCATAGCCTTGACTAGACGGACCTTTGTTTTACCGCCCCCCAATTCCATTTGGTTATTTATTTCATATCTTCATTTTTTTCTCTCATGTTCATATTTTCCTTTAAATTCTTGATTTATTTATATAATGTCTATTTCAAAATTTTTAATTTTAAAAGCTTATTCATCTAAATCATTTCTGAATATGTATCTCTTGATCATATAGATCATATCTTACTTCTTTGAATTTTTATTAGCTAATGATTGGATGTCATATATCAGTGGGATTCTCCATGAAGGGACATTTGGCATTATCTGGGGACCTGGTTGGATGTCACATGTGGGGGCTGCTACTGGAATTTAATGGATAGAAGAAGGAATGCTGCTAAATATCTTAAAATGATCAAGAAGACCTTTGAACCTACAATAAAGCTACCTTTAAAACTTAAAGTTGAAATCAAGACTTTTTAAAGCATACAAAAGATTAAAGAATTCTTAGCAACCTGATGCTTATATAAATATGTTAAATGAAGTTGTAATGAAAATTTTTACATTTATTTATGTACAAATAAAATTTGAATATGACAATAGTTCATAGAAGAGAAAGTGCATAAAGAAGTTTCTTACATTTATTTAATGAAATGTTATAATTATCTGGAGGTATGAGAAATAGAACTTTTCTTGCCATATCAGTAAACGAAGATGTTACAGTCATTAGCAATTGCAGCCACCACCATGGTGAGCTGGTAAGCTCTGAGGGAACTCGGAAGGAGAAGAATACCTGCCATATTGAAGCCATCAGATTATAGCCACTCCCTACATTGAGCCACAAGGAAACTCAGGATGTGACCAACACAAGATACTGGTCCTACACAGCTCAGATGCAAATAAATGGGATGATTTCAGTTAGCCCAAACTCTTGCATCTTCCCATACATGGAAAAGAACTAAATTCCTTAACTTGAGTTATCCAGTTTTCTTTAAGTAACAACAATATTTTGTTGTTCAGACTATGTGCCTTTTGTTGAAAAAATTTTATATAACCTGGTTCTTCCCTTCAACTCCTTGGAGCAGTTCTCTCAGGGTCATTTTAGATGCTTTCTTCTAGGTTTGAAGTTCTAAAAATCCTCACTGGAAAAAAAAAAAAAGCTCTCAACTTTTAGGTTGTGAGTATTTAAGTTGACAGAAATCAGAAAGTGACAATTTAAAGTTCAGTTCAGTTCAGTCACTCAGTCATGCCTGACTCTTTACAACCCCATGGACTGAAGCACACCAGGCTTCCCTGTTCATCACCAACTCCCAGAGCTTGCTCAAACTCTTGTCCATTGAGTTGGTGATGACATCCAACCAACATCCAACCATCTCACCCTCTGTCATCCCCTTCTCCTCCTGCCTTCAGTCTTTCCCAGTCAGGGTCTTTTCCAATGAGTCAGTTCTTCACATCCGGTGGCCAAAGTATTGGAATTTCAGCTTCAGCATCAGTCTTTCCAATGAATATTCAGGACAGATTTCCTTTAGGATTCACTGGCTTGATCTCCTGGAAGTGCAAGGGACTCTCAAGAGTCTTCTCCAACACCACAGTTCAAAAGCATCCAATTTTCAGCACTCAGCCTTCTCTATGGTCAACTGTCACATCCATACATGACTACTGGAAAACCTATAGCTTTGACTAGACAGACTTTGGTTGGCCAAGTAATGTCTCTGCTTTTTAATATGTGGTCTAGGTAGGTCTTCTTCCAAGGAGCAACTGTTTTTCAATTTCAAGGCTGCAGTCACCATCTGCAGTGATTTTTGGAGCCCACGAAAATAAAGTCTCTCACTGTTTCCATTGTTTCCCTATTTGCCCTGAAATGATGGGACTGGATGCCACGATCTTAGTTTTTTGAATGTTGAGTTTTAAGCCAGCTTTTTCACTCTCCTCTTTCACCCTCATAAAGAGGCTCTTTAGTTCATTTCTGCCATAAGGGTGGTGTCATCTGTGTATCAGAGGTTATTGATATTTCTCTCAGCAATCTTGATTCCAGCTTGTGCTTCACCCAGCCTGGCATTTCATGTGATGTACTCTGCATATAAAGTTAAATATACAGCTTTGATGTACTCCTTTCCAAATTTGGAGGGCTTCCTTGGTCGCTCAGACATTAAAGACTCTGCCTGCAATGCAAGAGGCCCAAATTAGTTTCCTGGGTTGGGAAGATTCCCTAGAAAAGGAAATGGCAACCCACTCCAGTATTCTTGCCTGGAAAACCCCATGGACAGAGGAGCCTGGCAGGCTATAGTCCATGCGATCACAAAGAGTCAGACACAGCTGAAAGACTAAGGCTTTTTCCAATTTGGAACCAGTCTGTTGTTCCATGTTTGGTTCTAACTGTTGCTTCTTGAATGACATACTGATTTCTCAGGAGGCAGGTGAGGTCATCTAGTGTTTCCATCTCTTGAAGAATTTTCCACAGTTTCTTGTGATCGACACGGTTCAATAAAGCAGAAATAAATGTTTTTCTGGAACTCTCTTGCTTTTTTAATGATCCAACGGATGTTGGCAATTTGATCTCTGGTTCCTCTGCCTTTTCTAAATCCAACTTGAACGTCTGAAAGTTCTCGGTCCATGTACTGTTGAAGCCTGACTTGGAGAATTTTGATCATTACTTTGCTAGCATGTGAGATGAGTGCAACTGTGTGGTAGTTTGAACATTCTTTGGCATTGCCTTTCTTTGGGGTTGGAATGAAAACTGACCTTTTCCAGTCCTGTGGCCAGGACTGGAAAAGTTATGTAATTTAAAGTTACATATTACATACTTTAAAGAAACCACAGAAATGAAACAGAGAAAGAGAGTATGACAGAAGGAGGAAGGAAAGAAAGAAGGAAGAAAGGAAAAAAGAAGAAAAGAGAAATGAAACGGAGGTTATCTAAAATAATCGTGTCTGTCTAGTAGTTACTAACTTGGAAAACCCAGTCTAAGCCATTTGATTCTTTCCTGGTCAAACCAAACAGGCCTTTTGGGCTCGTTTTTAGCGATGGGCTTTCCAGAATGAAGCCCATGTTGCTCTTTGCATTATTAATCAGCCAGAATCAGTCCCAATAAGCAATAAAAATGTTGAAAAAGGGAAATCTGTATGACAAATGTGCCAAGTATCCCATGTTAGTATTGCAATAGGAATTCTGTTCATAGTCACAGTGATATCTTCAGACATTGATAGTCTCTTAAACCAGTGTTCTTCCTTCTTCCTATGTGGTCAAGTACATGGGCTCCAGATAATTGGAAAATAAAACCACTCTTATTTTGAGAACTTGGTCATGGATACTTTCATGGGAACTTTGAGGAAGATTTAAAAGGTCATGTAGAAATCTCTTGAGAAAAAAAACAAAACAAAACTTAGATCCAGGAAACTGGAACGCATCTGCAAGTTCTTTCAGATGACTTAGAATTCTTAGAAACAGCTACTTGGAGTCATGAAATACATTGACATGGGAACATCAAACAAAAAATAGATGTGCATATTTCTCTCCTACACAGCTGCTGAAGCCACTTCTCTGAACTGAACTCGGTGCCCATGGGGAAAATAATCTGAAGATGAGTTTAGGCAAATTTCTCTGATGGCAAACCTGCACAAAATCAGAAAATGGATTGTATTGGATTCACTCCTGAAACCCCAGTGGTATAAAAACAGATATTCAATAGAATTGACACCTATTCAGCTCTTAAATCTGCTTAGCCTCTTATAAAAGCAACCACCATGAATACAAGTAAAGATTTATAACATTGCAGAGTCTATCAGGGTACTTCATGTGAATGCAATTCCTCTGGTCAAGAAAGGCATTTTTTTATTAATATACAAAAATTATCCAAGAAACATTGAATTACGTGGTATTCACAGTTCTCATCATTCTTAGAGTATTGGTCTTACTGAAAACTGAAACAGGCAATTCAAAGCATATCTTACTTTGAATAGGAGTGGACACAGACACAGAAGTCTGCTAATATTAATGGGAAAATGTACTTTTCAGTTGAATATGAGAGTAAAAGGAAATAGTCCACAGGAAAATTTTCTTAAAACTGGGGGGTGGAAATGAGGAAATAGAGGGAAATATAATTACCTAACATTATCTTTTCAAGTCTTGTATTTTAATAGGCCCAGTTCTATTTAAAATACATTATACATTAAAAAAAAAACTAAAGTTAGTTTACAGTAAACTTTACATATATTTTGCATTTGATGCCTTTTAATACTCTTCAAGTAAATTTTCATAATTTGAATACACCAGACTTGAAAGTGGTTTTATATTGCCCTCTTATCTGTTGTCCATAAGTAAAGCATATCAATTTCTATAATTATGTGATACTAGAAAAGAATGTTTACTACTATTGTAATTAAGGGAAAACAGTATAGCATCTTTAATAATTCCCATTGGTATTTGATCATGAGTTGGGTATTGTTAGGTCTCAAAATATATCCTTTTTTTATTATCACCCTCTCAATATTTATGATCCCTTTTTCCCTAGGAAAATGAATATTCACATGTGTCACTATTTTAGGAATAATGCAATTATTTTGAAATGAGACACTGTTCAGGTTTCAGTGTGCCCGGAGTCAAGCGATGTTCTGAAGCACTCTGTACAGTTGGTAAGTCATGGAGTCAGTTTTAATGTAGATTAAGACAATACAGAAACATTCCTGGATACTGGCTTATAATCACATTGTCCATAGGTAGAATCAGATGTGAAAAGTCATTCAGAAGCTGAACAATCTGATACAATTATTGAATTCTAGGAGGCATTATTACTCTAGTTGTCATACAAATATAGCATAGTCTCATATGTGTGTGACAACATGAAGAACATTATATGATTGAGTATACTTTGATACAACTCAAGTGATTTTATTTTCAATCTGCTAAACAGCGTCCATGTCAAACTTTATCATGTCAATGTTATTACCAACAAAAATTTTATGGCGAACTATGCCAAACAGTGTTTATTGAAAACAGTAACTGGGTGAATGGAAACTTCCCTCTTGTTTTCCAAGAAATGTGTTATTCTCTTGTGCTTATCCACCTACCACATCTAACACATCAGTTTATCCTATTCTGTTTTTAAAGAAAAATAAGTCAGCTAAATTGGCAAATCTGACCTAAGAATATTCACTTTTACTTAACATTTTTATTAAGATTACAAATATTAAAAATATAAACTTTAAATAGAATAAATGTTGTATCTGTTCTCTAATACTTGAACATTTTATTCTTTCTAGATAAAGCACTAGGTGCATGCTAAGTTGCTTCAGTCATGTCCAATTCTTTGTGACTCCATGGACTGTAGCCTTCCAGGTTTGCTCTGTCCTTGGGATTCTCCAGGCAAAAATACTGGAGTGGGTAGCCATTGCCTTCACTAGGGGATCTTCCTGACTCAGGGATCGAAACTGGGACCTTATGTTTTCTGCATTGGCAAGCGGATTCTTTACCACTAGCATCACCTGGGAAACCCTAAAGCACTAGGTAATCAACCACAGTTTGTCCTTTTCTTATCGGATTTTGATGACTATAATCTTCTATGAGTAAATTTCAAGTTCTAAAACTTAGTTCAGTCGTACTTCCTGCACATGAGTCTATGTGCTGTACTTAGTCACTCAGTCACGTCCGACTCTTTGTGACCCCGTGAACTGTAGCCTGCTAGGCTCCTCTGTCCACAGGGGTTTTCCAGGCAAGAACACTAGAGTGGGTTGCCATGCTCTCCTCCTGGGGATCTTCCCAACCCAGGGAATGAACCCAATTCTCTCGCATTACAGGAAGATTTTTTACTGTTTGAGCATTAGAATTAAAATATTAATTTCAGGATTTCATATAGCCATCTTTATCCTCAACCATTTTAGAATAATCTGAAAGTTTTTCATCTAACAAAGGTAAGTTAAGGACTTTGCTTTTGCAGAAAGGGAAGATGACAGGCAGACAATCAAATCTTTTGTTTGAAAACAAAAGAGATTCTTTTCTCTGTCTTCTGCCTTCTCCATACCCTTAGGAGTATGTGTGGGTGAGTGTATGAGTGTGTGTGTATGTGTGTATGTGTGCTTTCTGTATGTATATGTGTAAGGTTTTGGATTAAAAACCTATATATAAAAATGTTCTTTAAAGGAAAATCATAGATTAGTGTAACACTATAAAAACAGAAAGAAATAAAAGTAGAAAAATCCTTTGGTTGTAAAAATTATTAGTTATGTATTTTTAGAAATATTACCGTAAAAATATCAACAAATTTTTAGAATTTTTTCTTTTTAAATATCTATATGCTTTCACTCATTCAACAGCTTTATTGATGGCTTTCATAAGCTGTATTAGTATTATGAGAAATAATTTGTATATTTTCAAGTACCTTAAAAATTCCTTATTTGGGAAGGAAAACACACTAGCAATTTAACCCTAGAAGTCAGAGATACCTAGTGTTGAAATAAATTGTGCCTAATTCTTATTAGAAGAATTAAAGAAGAACGAAAGAGCCCCTTGATGAAAGTGAAAGAGGAGAGTGAAAAAGTTGGCTTAAAACTCAGCATTCAGAAAACTAAGATCAAGGCATCTGGTCCCATCATTTCATGGCAAATAGATGGGGAAACAGTACAAACAGTGGCTGACTTTATTTTGGGGGGCTCCAAAATCACTGCAGATGGCTATTGCAGCCATGAAATTAAAAGATGCTTACTCCTTGGAAGGAAAGTTATGACCAACCTACATAGCATATTAAAAAGCAAAGTAATGCTTTGCCAACAAAGTTCCGCCTAGTCAAGGCTGTGGTTTTTCCAGTAGTCATGTATGGATGTGAGAGTTGGACTATAAAGAAAGCTGATCGCCAAAGAATTGATGCTTTTGAACTGTGGTGTTTGAGAAGACTCTTGAGAGTCCTTGGACTGCAGGGAGATCCAACCAGTCCATCCTGAAGGAGATCAGTCCTGGATGCTCATTGGAAGGACTGATGTTGAAGCTGAAACTCCAACACTTTGGCCACCTGATGCAAAGAACTGACTCATTTGAAAAGACCCTGATGCTGGGAAAGACTGAGGGCAGGAGGAGAAGGGGATGACAGAGGATGAGATGGTTGGATGGCATCACCAACTCAATGGATATGAGTTTGGGTAAACTCCGGGAGTTGGTGATGGACAGGGAGGCCTGGCGTGCTGCAGTTCATGGGGTCACAAAGAGTGGGACATGACTGAGCAACTGAACTGAACTGAATTCTTATTCTGGGCTTCCCTGGTGGCTCAGTGGTGAAGAATTTGCCTGCCAATGTGGGCAATGCAGGTTGAACCCCTGTGTCTGCAAGATCCCCTGGAGAAGTAAATGGCAGCCCACTACAGTGTTTTTGCCTCAGAAATCCCATGGACAGAGGAGACTGGTGGGCTCTAGTCCATAAGGTAACTAAGGAGTCGGACATGACTTAGCAACTTAAACAACTCTTGTTCTAGTGCTCCTTTAGAAGACTGAGATTTAATACATGTAACATATGTGATGTATATGGGAAATAGTTAAGTTATAGGATGCATGAAATGGATAATAAATGCAGTGGAAATTATCATGAGTTTCAAATTTATGGAGGGTTTTTATTGTGTATAAGAGAGGCCTTAATGCGCTCTGAAGGGTTTGGTTATACGACAAAGGAATTTGTGTAGCTAAGAAGGAGAAAACAAGCAAGGATGGGAAAAAAAAATGCGTGAAGAATGTAGAAAGCCATGAAGTTTCTGCTGAAAGAGATGTTGAATTTTTTCAATACTAGAAAATAGTATTGGATTGGTTGGTGAAGGGCTGACTATGAAGACCTAAGTACATTTGGGGACTCATAATATAGTTAGAAATTTATATAAGTTTTTAAGAAAACAATGATATGATGAAAACAGAATTTTTATGGGAAATGTTAAAATCCTAAAATCAACTGCATTTGTGGGGTGATTATATATGCATCATCTATTGATGTAAAATCAAATTCTGTATAGCTGCAAAAAGTTTATAATTTTTGTGCACTCATATGAACATATCTTTAATTTTTAAGTGAAAAACCCAAGGGAAATGACTATGTGTGTAGCATGAACACTTGTTGTCTTATAAATATATACACTAATATACATAACACACACACAAACACTATACTAGTATGTTATTATTTTTTTTGAATGCTATCTAGGATACAAATGGCTTACAGTTAGTGATCCTGTTATGTGTGACATGGTATTTTTTCCCCATTAGTATAAGCTACTTTTACTTTTTAAAAAGTAATCTAAAGGAAAACTATATTTTTAACAAATATTTTAAAATGGTGATTGTTTCTGTTTTAAAAGATTCAACATTCAATTTGACATATGATTAAAATTTCCAATTTCTATTGACTTTGCTCTATAACTAATTTTAATCTAGATCCTGAATATATAATGCATAATTCACTTATTCAACCATTCTTTCAACAGATATTTAAGTGTCATGCACAGATGCTAAAATGTGTATAAATTACTTTATGTGTTTCTTGAGAGAACTGTCCTGTTCTCTTTAAATGAAGTTTCAAAAATTAGATTTTAAAAAGGATCACTGTAAGGGATCCTTAAAATACTAGACTGTAGCCGAAAGGAGCTATAAACTTTCTAGACATGGAAATGAATACCTTTACAAACTTGATGTGATTTAGTACTTTATGTCAATTCATATTTCTCAGAGTAGGAAACTGGCCAAAAGATATGTTCATATAGTGAAAAATGCAGCCTCATTTGGAAAATGTATTAATACTATGAAGTTGTTTTGAAGAAACTGAATATACACCATTATGATGCTTTTTCTTTCTGTTTTTGATGATTGGGAGAGTAAATTGTAGGAAATTGATGGGATAGAGGCTTGGAGATGCATGGATATCCCCATTCACAGAAGGCACCTTCACATGAAAATATTTCTCCCTGTCTGCTGGGTATCAATGGGGCAAAAAGAAAGACTATATTTTATTTCCTGAAGGAGATTTATAAAAACAGGTAATTTAGAAATCGTTTATGACTATGCTAAAGTGTTTGACTATGTGGATCACAACAAACTTGAAAATCCTTAAGGAGATGAGAATACCAGGCCATCTTACCTGCCTTCTGAGAAATCCGCTTGCAGATCAAGAAGCAACAGTTAGAACTGGACATGGAACAATGGACTGGTTCCAAATTGGGAAAGGAGTACCTTATATATAGAGTACATCATGAGAAACGCTGGGCTGGATGAAGAACAAGCTGAAATCAAGATTTCTGAGAGAATATCAGTAACCTCAGATATGCAGATAACATCACCCTTAAGGCAGAAAGTGAAGAGGAACTAAAGAGCTTCTTTATGAGGATGAAAGAGGAGGGTGAAAAAGCTGGCTTAAAACTCAACACTCAAAAACCTAAGGTCATGGCATCCGGTCCTATCACTTCATGGCAAATAGATAGGGAAACAATGGAAACGGTGAGAGACTTTATTTTGGGGGGCTCCAAAATCACTGCAGATGGTAATTGCAGCCATAAAAGATGCTTGCTCCTTGGAAGAAAAGCTATGGCCTACCTGCTGCTGCTGCTAAGTCGCTTCCGTCATGTCCGACTCTGTGCGACCCCACAGACGGCAACCCACCAGGCTCCCCCATCCCTGAGATTCTCCAAAAAAGCAGAGACATTACTTTGCCAATCAAGGTCCGTCTAGTCAAGGCTATGGTTTTTCCAGTGGTCATGTATGGATATGACAGTTGGACCATAAAGAAGGCTGAGCACTGAAGAATTGATGCTTTTGAACTGTGTGGTGTTGAAGACTCTTGAGAGTCCTTTGGACTTCAAGGAGATCCAACCAGTCCATCCTAAAAGAAATCAGTCCTGAATATTCATTGGAAGGACTGATACTGAAGCTGAAACTCCACTACTTTGGTCACTTGATGCGAAGAACTGACTCACTGGAAAAGACCCTGATGCGGGGGTAGATTGAAGGTGGGAGTAGAAGGGGACAACAGAGGATGAGATGGTTGGATGTCATCACTGACTCAATTGACATGAGTTTGCGTAAACTCAGAATTGTTGATGGACATGGAACCTGATGTGCAGCAGTCCATGATATCGCAAAGAGTTGGACATGACTGAGCGACTGAACTGGAAAGCAATTTTTAAAAAGCAAAGCTAGTCAAATCAGTTTTGCAATAAGCATGGGCTTAATTAGGTGATTTTACTGCAAAATTTGTATAAGCTAGTTGCCTCAAACTTTCTCAGTTATTGTGAAGCCTGTCACAGATATACTTGCGAGAAACAACCAGTGGTCCTCTATACAGCAATAAGCAAACAAAATACAAATAAATGAATACAAACCAGAAATGAAATAAAATCAGCTACATTTGGCTGTGGATTTTTTTCACCTTTTGTACTTTTTGCCCAGAATTCTAAAGTAGGCATCTGATGTGAATACAGTTAAATTTTGAGTGAATAAGTTGTATATTTATATATTTTTTAAAAATGTGTAATGACCACCACTAGTAAAGCTGTGAGACATTGTTGCACTGGAGCATGGAATGGAGCATGGAAAAATAAAGGTAGATTTCTCAGGAACTAAAAGCATATATTTAAACCTTAATTTATGTTTTAATTCATAGTTCTTTACCAAAATATATTCCAAAATATAGTTCTTGTGAATCATGCGTATATTGTCTACATTTCTAATTTCCAGATTAAAAATTTCAATATTACTCTGTTGATATAAAACCCACCATAATTATCTAATGCATGGTTATCTTTATAGCACGAAGAGGCGTTTAGTGCCTTGTAGTCTAATTTTTTTATTTTATAGAGACGGAAACTTGACCACCAAAAGGAAAATGGCTTATTCTATGTTGCTCAATGAATGGCTCTGCTAGGTGTTGTATTGAAACCTTCTAATTCCAAGTTCACAGCCTTATAAAATTGAGGTTTCATAATTTTGTGGTTTCATAACTATTTTTATTTTTGTTTTTCAGAAATGTATATTCTGAATTCTACCCTTATTTGGATACTTCTCTGGACCTTTTAGTAAATCACTGACCAACAAAAATTCCCAAAAGTAGAAGGTGCTTATAAATTCAAATACCCTATCTAAATAGCGAAGTTGGTCATCAGCATGAACCACCCTTATGTAAGCATAATTTTCCTACTCCTTATTCTTACTCATTTTGATTATTACAGGATTAAGTAGACAACCAGACAAGTGGATGACATGGAAAAGACAAACCATTCAGTGGTATCTGAGTTCATTTTGCTGGGACTTTCCAAATCTCAGAATCTTCAGATTTTATTCTTTCTGGGATTCTCTGTGGTCTATGGAGGGATTGTGTTGGGAAACCTCCTCATCTTAGTCACTGTGATCTTTGACTCATGCCTTCACACACCAATGTATTTTCTGCTTATCAATCTCTCCTGTATTGATATGATCCTGGCTTCTTTTGCTACCCCTAAGATGATTGTAGATTTCCTCCGAGACCGGAAGACCATCTCCTGGTGGGGATGTTATTCTCAGATGTTCTTCATGCACCTCCTAGGTGGGAGTGAGATGATGTTGCTTGTAGCCATGGCAATAGACAGATACGTTGCCATTTGCAAACCCCTCCATTACATGACCATCATGAGCCCACGAGTGCTCACTGGGCTACTGTTATCCTCTTACGCAGTTGGATTTGTGCACTCGTCTAGTCAAATGGCTTTCATGTTGAATTTGCCCTTCTGTGGTCCCAATGTTGTGGACAGCTTTTTCTGTGACCTACCCCTTGTGCTCAAACTCGCCTGCGAGGACACCTATGTGCTCCAACTCCTGGTCATTGCTGACAGCGGCCTCCTGTCCCTGGTCTGCTTCCTCCTCCTGCTTGTCTCCTACACGGTAATTATTTACTCTGTCAGGCACCACACTGGCAGTGGTCCCTCTAAGGCTTTCTCCACTCTCTCAGCACACATCACAGTAGTGACTCTGTTCTTTGCCCCTTGTGTCTTTATCTATGTATGGCCCTTCAGCAGATATTCCATAGACAAAATTCTTTCTGTGTTTTATACGATTTTCACACCTCTCTTAAATCCTATTATTTATACATTAAGGAATCAAGAGGTAAAAGCAGCCATTTGGAAGATAAAGACTCGACATACAAATTCAAAGCACGCTTTGTAGATGACACCGCTGAAGAGGTGTTTGGACATTATTTAGGAATGCACTTTAAATGCATTTCAAGTTCTGTAAAACAGTATGTGTGATTGTTAAAAAGGAAGCCTCCCTATTGTCACCCTTAATGTTTAAATGCATAATATCTACAGTCTGGCAGGTGTGCGTTGAAATCCCACCTTCACCACTTTCTCTCATGCAAATTTGAACAAAATGAATAAATTCTCTGCAGCTTAGTTTCTTTATCTAGAAAAACTTCCTCGAATGTTTCTTTTACTATTTTCAGTTCAGTTCAGTTCAGTTCAGTCGCTCAGGTGTGTCCAACTCTTTGCGACCCCATGAATCACAGCACGCCAGGCCTCCCTGTCCATCACCAACTCTGGAGTTCACTCAAACTCATGTCCATCGAGTCGGTGATGCCATCCAACCATCTCATTCTCTGTTGTCCCCGTCTCCTCCTGCCCCCAACCCCTCCCATCATCAGAGTCTTTTCCAGTGAGTCAACTCGTCGCATGAAGTGGCCAAAGTATTTACTATTTTAGCAGGTCTTTAAGCTTTTGAACTGTAGTGTTGGAGAAGACTCTTGAGAGCCCCTTAAACTGCAAGGAGATCCAATCAGTCCATTCTAAAGGAGATCAATCCTGGGTGTTCACTGGAAGGACTGATGCTAAAGCTGAAACTGCAATACTTTGGCCACCTCATGCGACGAGTTGACTCACTGGAAAAGACTCTCACGCTGGGAGGAATTGGGGGCAGGAGGAAAAGGGGATGACAGAGAATGAGATGGTTGGATGGCATCACCAACTCGATGCACATGAGTTTGAGCAAACTCTGGGAGTTGGTGATGGACAGGAAGGCCTGGCATGCTGTGATTCAGGGGTTGCAAAGAGTCGGACACAACTGAGCGACTAAACTGAACTGAACTGAAACCTTGTAAAGTATATGATTATTGCTGCTATAATAGCTGCTGTCATTACAATGGTATTCTGCGTTTGGAATATGCACACAGATGACACTTCACATAGTTGTTTAGCTAAGGGCCTGGCTAACTACCTTGCTAGAGAGCTGCATTTTGTAACTAATCCCTAGTCAGTATGTATTAATTTTTAATTACCTACTTACCACAGTGCCTCCAACCATTCTGCATCTATTTAGTTAGGCTGCAAAATCCTGGAAGATATATCTAGGACTGTAAGGAGCATGGCCTAAGGATGGAGAGAGTGAACAAAATTTGCAGTTGTGTTGTGTCATGAAAGCACTATATTAAAGGATGCACAGCGTGCTGTCGAGATGCAGAGGAGCGACATCTAAATCAGAACAGGTTCAAGGAAGTCTTCCAGGAGAAGGCAATAATTGGAGTAAGCATTGGTTGGATAGAGAAGAAAGACATGCTGAGAAAGGGAGCTGTATAGGAGAACACAGGGAAGCAAGAAATAGGACACCTTGGAGGAAGCACACATAATTTTTTTGAGCTGGGACATGGAGTTTGATAGCAAGAGCTGAGGTAGAGAGTTAGGTCAAATGCAGTCTTATCTTATAAAAGAAGACCTACGGGACTCCTTGGCATTCAAAACTATATGATATGGAAATTAAAAGAGAAGGAAAAAGAAAGCATAGATTCTCCTGCCCCAAATAGTACATTGTACTGTTCTTATTCCAAGTTTGCCTTCTCCATTTCAGCTCTATCTATGATATTGCTCTTTGCCATCTAAGCAACTAAGCCTGGAACTGAATAAAAGGCAAAAGGAAATTTATGGCAACTGGTTATGGGAAGAGATGCCCATTGTCTTTTAACTGCAGCACACAATAAAAGAGAATCATCACATGTATGGAATTTATCATAGCTATGACCCGGAAAATAAAACATTAAATACTATGGCAGCAACACATCAATAGGTCATTTCTACATAAAAGGCACGTCACATCAACCTTAGTTGTTTTATACCGAAAAACCAGTTTCTGGATAAAACAATGTACATGCATACTGAATTCTATCTGGCTAGATATATCTTTTCTCTGAGCACATCTTGTAGAAATGCATCATAGATTTAGAATAGTCTACAGTCTTGTTTCTACAAGCGCATTACTGATTGATGGTTGTGGCCAAAAATTTGTAATTTAAATTATTTGTTATGTATTTTTTTATGCCATCGCAGAGTAAAACCACTAACTACTCAAGTTTTTCCCCCAAACAGTTGCATATTTTTCCACATCATTATTTTTAATATAATTTATCCTCCTTTCACTTCGTTATGTGAAATTTGTAAACTGTTGTTGTTAGGAGGAATAATATTTTCCCTCTCTCGCAATTCTGCTTGCCATCGACATAATACAGAAACATTCATCTTGATATTAGCAAGACTTCTCTCTTTTTGCACTTCCTTCCCTATACCACTCACTCACTATTCCTCTTGGTATGAAGCATGCTTTATAGATCATTAAGGTTTAAAAAGGAGACGGAGCATGAGGTCCTCATAGTTTTGCCCTTTCAGAGTTGCTCACACACTCATGAGTGCTCTTTCTGCTCTTGGTGTTAAACCTGAGTCAGGGATTATAACCTGCCTTCTAGGAGCAGATTTGGAAACATCTCAAAGTGTCTTCCTCTAAGAATTATCTGCTCTAGAAGTATGGGTAGTTAAATGTATACTTGCCCCTGTCTGTTTAAGTATTTGTTCTGCAAACCCTCCCTTTGGGTTTCAGGGTTAAAATTAAGGGGAAATAGTACAGAGACTTTCGGAGTTATACATTCAATACAGCTTTACCAGTAATAATATTGATACTCTGTCTCTTCTTTTTTCCTGATTCTATTTATAGACTGGCTCAGAACTCAGGAGGGGGAAGGGGTGATTAACACTTCTGAGAATCCTGCAGTCAATTCTTAGTACCCTCAGTTCAGTCAGTTCAGTTCAGTCGCACAGTCGTGTCTGACTCTTTGTGACCCCATGAATCACAGCACACCAGGCCTCCCTGTCCATCACCAACTCCCGGAGTTCACTCAAACTCATGTCCATCGAGTCGGTGATGCCATCCAGCCATCTCATTCTCTGTTGTCCCCGTCTCCTCCCGCCCCAAATCCCTCCCAGCATCAGACTCTTTTCCAGTGAGTCAACTCTAGTACTAGTATTAAGCTTTTTTCAAAAGTAGTTTTTAAATGGAAAAAAAAAAAATGACTCTCTTTAGTGTATCATTCTGTACGTTTGGACAAAAGCATATAGTCTTGTAAACATCACAATAACATAGGAGAGTTTCATTAAACCCCCAAATTCCCCTGGTCCCATTTGTAGTCAACCTTCTCTCCCTTGCTCTGGTCTTGGTACAAGTGATCTATTCTCTGTCCCTAGTGTTTTGTCTTTTCTAGACTTGGATCTGGAATGACATGGAATCATATAGAAATAGCTTTTTGAACACGACTTCCTTCATTTAGCATAATGCCTGTGAGATTCATTCAATAGCAAGTTGTTTTAATTACCATAAGCCCATGTTCATTTTAATATCTATTTATTAACTATCCCCATTACTATTCTTCTAAAATTATTCTGAAACCAATTCAGTTATTCATTGATATTGAGTAGAATACTTCTATGAAATAACCTACTGCTGCTACTGCTGCTAAGTCACTTCAGTCGTGTCCGACTCTGTGTGACCCCATAGATGGAAGCCCACCAGGCTCCCCCGTCCCTGGGATTCTCCAAGCAAGAACACTGGAGTGGATTGCCATTTCCTTCTCCAATGTGTGAAAGTGAAGTTGCTCAGTCGTGTCCGACCCTTAGCGACCCCATGGACTGCAGCCTACCAAGCTGCTCCATCCATGGGATTTTCTAGGCAAGAGTACTGGAGTGGCTTGCCATTGCCTTAGGTAATTATATTTGCACTCATCTTACACATCAATTTAGGGAGAAGTAAGATATTGACAATTTTGGGCTTTTTATTACAGAACATGTTTATTTCTGCACTTATTCAGGTCTTCTTTTATGTCCTACAACAACGTTTAATAAAGTTTTCCATTACATACTAAAACTATTAAAATTATAACATATTATTTTATTTAATTTTAATGTCATTTTCAATTGTATTTTTTGTTATTTCTGGAGTGAAGAAAGTCTAGTTTTATATATGTGTATGTGTTTGTGTGTGATACATATATATATTTACTTGAAATTAACCACTAAAATAAACTCTAAGTAATTCAAAATTTTATTCAATTTTGGGAGGCTTAGTATATAACATTTCAGCTATGATAAATATGTTTTTCTATTATTTTTCAGTATTTTATTTTATATCTTAGATCATGACATTTCGAGCACTTAGTACATTTTCTGAATTTTTTTCCAAAAAGCTGGAGAACAAAATAGATATTTGCCATAAAATTTGTGAGACAGTTCAACTCCAGTAAGATTTGCTGATTTTAATCTATTTATACAATATGTTGAATATTTTGCATTTTACAAAAATAATTTAATATTCGAGATAAAAACTACAGTTTGCACTTGGCTCATTTGACATGGATAAAATTGCTAATTTCATTGGAGCTACTGTTAACATTTCCAGTAGGTAGAGGTAAATCTTTTAGGTGGTATAAGAAATCTAAGAAAATGCATTTAAAGCTGGAAGTTAGACCGCCTATCAAAAATTAATACAAATTTATAAGGAGCTTGGGCGCCATCTAGAGAGAGCAACCTCCTGTTTCTCTTCCTGGCTTTAAACAAGAAATCAAGAATTAGGAAGGAGAATTTATAAGAATGGGATGAATTCTTCCCAATCCCCTCAATAGATTCGGCTCTAAGTCCTGTACCTCCCAAATAGGAAGTCAGGCTGATTATTCTCATCATTACCAAAAAATAGCTATTTTCACAGACAAGTTTTAACATTATTTTGAGAACTTTCTTTCCTCTAGTACCCATCAGCCAAGTCTATAATCCCAGTAGACATCACAACCTACTAAAAAGGCAAGTCAAACTATTAGTAGTAGCAAGAAATTATCTATTGCTTATGATTTAAAATTTTTGTAACCTACCATAGATTTACAAAACTAATTCTTTAACTTCTCTAAAAGTGTGGATGAGCCTTCTAAATTTGAGGAGGAACAAATACATATAATACTCATTATAATCTTAATTTGCAAGATTTTATTGTGAGCATAATTGGTCAGATTGGTTAATATGTCCCAAGAAAAATAGGAATTGTTTAAGGCTGCTATGGAAAGAGTGGTTAAAGGTAATTCTTCAGTCAGTATTCAAAAGACAGATTTTGAAAAATTAATAGAATTAAAATAATTTTTAATTAAAAATAATATAATGGATGAGAAACTAAGTAAATAACTTGGCTATCTCAGTATTATTAGCTACTTGATGATTTTATCCCCATTTTTATATATGAGGGGACTGTCACAGAGGGGCTTTATAATTTATCTAAGTTTCCATATCTAGTAAGTAAAGAACTAAGATTCAAACTCAGTCTGTTTTTAGACTCCATGCACCTCTTTATAATTCTTATGCTACCTCTACCTTTAACCCAAATTCTGGAAACCATATTTATAAACAACCCATTCCCAAAATCCTGAAAGAGTTTAAAAATTAACAGAGGGAAGTTGGGTCCATGGACAAATAATGCAAAAGCTAATTTATTTTCCTTTATACTCAAGATTTCTTGAAGTGATATTGAACACTTCAACTGTAAGACTTGCCTGTTCACAAGTATTGAGGTTTTGAAATAACCATATATAATAAATATGACGAAATTTTCAAGTAGTGTTGATTGTAAAAAGCTAAACAGTAAATAGTAAATAATTTTTAATTTTGCCATAGAGGTGTAGTCGGTAGAAAAGCATTTTCCAAAATTCATGTCCGCCTGAAATCTCAGGATGTGACCTTGCTTGGAAATAGTGTATTTGTGGATACAATAAAGATATTGGTATAAATGAGGTCATACTGGATTAGGGTGATCCCTGAATCCGATGAATGTGCCCTATGGAGACAGAAAAGGACACACAGTTACACAAACGAAATTCCATGTGAAGACACAATAGGCAGAGTTTGGAGTTACGCTGTCATAAACCAAGGAACACTTGGAGCTGCCAGAGCTGGAGGAGGCAAGAAGGGATCCTTTCCTGGAACTGTCAGAGGGAGCATGGTCCTGATGACACCTTTATTTCAGACTTCTACCTACTGGATGTGGAACAATAAATTTCTGTTGTTTTAAGCCACAGTGCTTGTAGCAATTTGTTATCGTAGCCCTAGGAAACTAATACAACCAAGGAAAGTTACTTCATGTACTAGAAAAAAATTAAGGCTAAATACAAAGTTGCACCACCAAATTAACATGAAAATCAGATTTTGAATGATGCAAATTGATGGCAAGAATGTGGAAATATAGGACTCATGCAACATTAGTGGGAGAAACCAGTTTGGAGAGAATTGTGGCATTATTTATTGGACAAGGGAATGGTAACCCACTGCAGTATTCTTGCCTGGAGAATCCCATGGATAGAGGAGCCTGATGGGCTACAGTCCATGAGGTCGCAAAGAGTTGGACAAGACTGAGTGGCTAACACACAATGGAACTAAATATATGCATATATTAATGCCAAGCAATTCCTCCCTCACACCCACTGGTGCTCACAAAGTGGCAGCTGATCCTGTAAGGGCCAGCGATGAGAAAGGCTCTGTGGATGGAACTGCCCCGAGCCTCACACTCCTCCTTTCCTTCATGTCACACTGGCCCCACCCAGGTGCCAGTGCCATGTCAGTCACCAGCTAGCCCCTGAGAAGATTTTAAGATGCCCCTTGGTGACTGGTGAGTGGTCCCCTTCTGGATCAGACCTTCCTGGGAAGGCTTATGGCTCTACCAGATGGAGAGAGGCCAGTGGTGGCATGCGGAGGAGACCTAGAACAGAAAGGGAGCAGAGACATGACCTGGGTGAGGATCTTGTCTATTTCCCAGCACCTCGACCAGTATCTGGCACACTGGAGGATAAGACACAGAGAGGTTAAGCAACATTCAGAGATCATCCAGCAAGTCAGGTGCAGAGCTGGTCCAGGAGTCTCATGTTTAATTCCAAAGCTGGGATTTGCATTTTTAGGTTCCTTCAAGCACAGATCAGAGGGAAGGCTGTGCTGTGGGTGGAGGTAACCTCTGGCTGCAGCATTTCAGCTCTGAGGTCCCAGGGAAAAGAAACTCTCCCCTGGAATGGAGCTCTGTATCTAATAAGGAAGCCCATTTCTCATTTCAGTGTGGAACTTTGGGATCCCTTTTAATTATTAAAAATTTTTTTTCCTGAATATTTGTCCTCCAAGAAAATGTGGCAAAAAAAAAGTTTTATAAGAATTGTTCCATCCTGAAACACTGAAACTGTTTGAAATTACCCGACTAAAACATCACTCAATGATAAAGCTTAGAAAATTCTGTCATAGAATAGAAGTGAAATGTTTGCTAAATAAACAAATTAATAAATAAAATTGTTATTATGTGATAAGTGTTTGTGAATGTTATGTTTGCTCTTAATAAAACCCATAAAAAGAGTATTGAAACCAACCATATAGTGTCAATGAGAGAAAATTAATTAAACACTAATATTTAAGTAAATTTGTTAGCAGTCACACTAGAGAAAGATCCTCTACATTAAAGTCTTTCACAAACTTCAACGACTCTTATCAGTCTCAAACTAACATAGTCGGTAGTTAATGTTAAATAATAAATAGTTTTAAAAACAGTTGAGCAGATAGTTCTATGCCCTCAATGATGTTTTTACCTTAACCTGGCCTCCTGTTTTAGGATTAACATTGTCCTTTTTATGTACACACTGTCCATGCTACATGATGCTATCATTTAAAGTTTGACTTTTTATTGCATTTTTTTGTCAAGAGCCATTAATCAAGTTACCCCTTGAGGCTTGCAATGATGTTTCATTTCTTATTCCCACTAGATTATTACACAATCTCTGGCATAAAATAGATTCTCAGGGCAGATTCATTTTAAGCAGTTAGTGCTACGGTTAATTATGTGATGAAGATTTAAAGATTTAAGGGGAATCAATTACATCTTAACCATTTTCAGTTAGTGTGGCAGTGAAATGGTCAGTTAATATATCTGAGAAGTCAGTAGTGACATGGGATTAGAAGGAGAGACAAAAGAGTAGAGGAGAGCCATTTACAGAAAATATACTCTGGTAACCAGTATAGTTGCAGGTTAGCCATAGAAATCCCAATTTATATGTTAATGTCAGATGCATTAACCTCTCTTATCTGTTGGTACCTGTACAATTTAACATATTCTAAACATGTGTGGAGAAGACTCTTGAGAGTCCCTTGGACTGCAAGGAGATCCAAACAGTCCATTCTAAAGGAGATCAGTCCTGGGTATTCATTGGCAGGACTGATTTAATTGAAACTCCAATACTTTGGCCACCTGATGCGAAGAGCTGACTCATTTGAAAAGACCCTGATGCTGGGAAAGATTGAAGGCAGGAGGAGAAGGGGACGACAGAGGATGAGATGGTTGGATGGCATCACCAACTCGATGGACATGGGTTTGGGTGGACTCTGGGAGTTGGTGATGGACAGGGAGGCCTGGCGTGCTGCGGTTCATGGGGTCGCAAAGAGTCGGACATGACTGAGCGACTGAACTGAACTGAACTGAAACATGTGTGGTTATCAAAGCTGTTTATTTCTGTACATATCAGAAACTTTCCTTTGTTTATAGTAATTTTAGCATTATCTTCTCTTATGGCCAGTGGCAAAGATTTCTTTGAAATAAATGTCATTTCCAGAAACATTTAATGAGTGGCAAGTTTATACTAGTATTTAGATTATATAATGTATTAGGATGGTTAAAATATGATCTTTAATTTTGAAACCATCAGTGTTTAGGCATTTTTAGAGAAACATTTTAATTAATACTGTAATTTAACAGACACCATTAGATATTTTTTTTTCTTTGAATCTATGGAAATATGAGATCTTATTTCTGATATGAGCAGCTTTAGCCCACAGCAGTCAGATAACCAGTGTGCACAGAAGCCTGAGAATCCTAAACACAACATCAGAGGTAGAAAAGGCAAAGTGAGCATTAAAGAAAGTAGCAGTAGCTTCTGAATGGAAACCTGTTGGTGTTCTTTAAAATATAAGAGCAATGGCAGATTTGGCATAAGAATTTATTTTACAGGCTGGAGTAGAAGGCTTTCAAAGTCATGTAGGTCAACTCTAAAGAGTTTTGAGAAGAATGTTCATGACAGGAGTAGCAGTAAAAAGTCATCAAAGAGTAGTATTAGGGACGTGTTATTGGGGACAACTGACATAGACGAGGGTAGAAGGAAATACGAAAACCCAGAATATATGGAAGTCTATCTGACATGACCTAATGGGGCTCTAGAAGAATTATGCATGAGTGCTTCAGTTTGATGTGCATCAAATCACTTCCCCAAATATTGTGGCTCATGTAGCTACTTTATTCTGCTTGCAAATTTGTGGGTCAGTGAGTGAGAAAGGGCTGAGACAAGTAGTTCACATCTGAGTAACATAGGGTCAGTTTATTTTGAAACTGAACTCATCTTGGGTAATCTTTCAAGAGGGCTTCTTTTCTCATACGTCAGTCATTATGAGCTGTAAATCTTCATTGGGAGAGGCATGTCTCATTGTAGAAGAGTATATGGAAGAAAAGGTGCATATTTCTTTGGAAAATATGATCTGCTATAGGAGGATAGTCAGGATTGTGACCCAGTATCTTGCTAACATTATATCATAGGTGAAAGAGCTATTGAACCAGAAGAATAACTGAGAATATTAATAAAGAGACATAAATAATGAAAAAAAGACATTTTGGAATGAAAAAATACAATAACAGAAATGAAACATTCACTAGTGGAAATGAAACACTCAACTGCACTTTGGCTTTCAGAAGAAAATAGCAGTGAACTTGAGGATAAGTCAGTTGAGAGTATCCAGTCAAGGAACAGAAACGAAGAAGAATAAAGAAAAATTAAAAGCGCTTTAGAGACCTGAGGAGTACCATTAAAAGTACTAAAATAAATAATGGTAATTGTAAAGGAAAACAAGACAGAAAGAAAGAAATAGAAAGAATAGTTAAAGAAATAACAACAACAAGAGACCCGAAACCTTCCTATACTTGATGAGAAACACTAATATATATGCCAAAAAATCTCATGTGTGAGTGCTCAGTACTTGAGTCATGTCCAATTCTTTGCGATCCCATAGACTGTAGCTTGCCAAGCTCATCTGTCCATGAAATTTTCCAGGCAAGAATACTGGAGTGGGTTGCCATTTCCTTCTCCAGGGGATCTTCCTGACCCAGGGATCGAACATGTATTGCCTCCGTCTCCTGCATTGGCAGGTGGTTTCTTTACCTCTGCACCACCTGGGAAGCCCTCAGTGACCTTAATAAATTCAGGTTCACAGCTACATACATATTAGTCAAACTGTTAAATACTAAGTAATGGATCTTGAATCCAGAAAAAAAAAAATACTCATACATCACACGCAAGTTACTGTCAATATGTTTACAGTTCGTCCCTCATCAAAAAGCATAGATGCCAGAAGTTAGTGGAATGACATACTTAAAGTTCTAGAGGGAACAAAGCAGATGTTATTCTTAAAATATTATTTCTCTACCTTTACTTGTCTTTAGGCTACCTGAAGGAGTAGCACTTGTTTTTATTTCACATACCTAGTAACTCACTCAAGATAGTAAAGCAGACAACATTCCTCAAAACATTGTAATGCAAATAAAAAATCCACAGCAACCTTCAACAAAAGTTTACTGTTGAGGTATACAATAGAACACCAAAACTTATGGAACAAATTTGGGGAGAGTTTCTTTGGGAAATTGTCTCTTTCAAAAGTGACTAGGTACATTGAGGAATTAGAAAGTTACATGCATGACCAGAGTGAGATATACGCTCAAAAAAATTTAAAAAGACATGAGAAGACTTTAAGCTTTCAACTCTGACTGGTCTCTAAGCTTAGTGCAAACAGAAAGTTAAGGCTTAAGGCAAAGTTGTAAATGGCCTGTTTAAGCACTGAATACGTGTTCCTGCACAGAGCCAATCTGCAAAGTTTTAGTGGTTCTTTCTTCCTTCCCTCTCTGTGTTTTCTTTCTCTTTGTCTTCGTCTCTCAATCTCTCTCTCCTCGACTCCCTTTCTCTCTCTCACCTGCTCTTTACATTCAGAAAAGCTCTGTCAAAACACTAGCTGAAGACAGAGGAGTCCAAGATGGCAAAATAGGAAGAACCTGAACTCATCGCTTCCCCTGGAAAAATAAACTGACTAAAACATACCTCATACTTGACCAAGGATGTGGTGTATTTATTCCAAATTTTGTATGTGAATAAATGTGATATCTTGTTAATTTTTATGTTTGACATTTATTGAAGTAAGATGTTTAATGTTCACTGGCCTATTATTCTCTTCATTTAAAAAATAATTTTCTTATACTCTTTGTTCATTTTTCTCTTCAAGTTTTCTTACTGATTTGTAATTTATTTATTTTTTTCTATATTGAAGATATTAGGCCTTTGTGATCAGGGCTATAATACCCACTCTGGAACTTTGTGTGGATTGGAAAAAAATTGTGATTCCATTTTGGCAGACGCAGGCTTGGTCACTGTAAATGGTTCATTGGAAGGGTGTGGCACAGGCTGGATGTCAGCCCCCAAAGACCCTTTGGCCAGTAGGACTTGAGCAGTTAAAGCTTACATGATTCACAAGTTTAGACATACAGTTAACCAGTTTGTAGCTGGATTTTAATATTATTGTGATGATGTCTCAAATACAAAATGTTTTTTTAATTTTAAATATTTTGATAATTTATCCTTCTACTATCTGAATTCTTCCATTGTGGAGAGAAGCAGTGGTAGAGGGGAAAGGAGAGGGAAGGGAAGAAAACGGACAAGAAGAGAAGAAATTTATTCTAAGGGATGGTTCATGTGATTTGGAACCTTAGCAAATCAGGTAATCTGAAGTGTGGACTGGCAAGCTGGAATCCCAAGCAAGCTGATGACTTTTTTTTTTCTTTTTTTGATTGTTGTTCTTCTATTCAATCTCAAAGATTTAGAGGATAATCTAGAGTATTCATTTAGCCTTCAACTGATTGGATAAGGCCCACCCACATTGTGGATTGTGATCTTCTTTACTCAGAGTTCACCAATTTAACATCAGTCTCATCCAAAGACACTCTCCATGTTGACACGTATAATTATCACATTTAGTAAATCCTTCCCTACCTCTGTATCAAGTGTCCACTTCTGTGATTTGTCACAGTTTCTCTGTACTTGTTTTACAGAATATAGCTGTACTCACATAAAAGCTACATTTCAGACGCAAGTGACACTGATATGTCGTCTACTTCTACAATCATTATTTAGCAACCATTCTTTCTGTGTTTCTAATAGAGAAACAGAACCTTAGAAAGGTTTTATTGTTCCTTTCAGTGAACTGTAATTATGTAACACCAGTTTGGAACTGGTCTTTTCATTACATGCAGGTGCTATCTTGGAAGAAAAATGTGTTATAAATTTGACTGCATATATATGGCTAATATGGAATTCAATGATATGCAGATAGTTGCAAATGTGATTACCATTCATTAGAACATTCTAGGATTTTTGCAACCATACAACCATTAGAATAAGAAACTTGATTTAATTTAAAATGATTTGGGTAAGTAAGTGGGACACTAATTATAAATGATCTGTAGTAACCCAGAAAAGAGGTGATCATATAATCTGACTTTGAGAAAGCAAATATTTTGTTATATATAAATCTGATATTGCTGGTAGGAATGAGCCTTCTCCAAAGTGTTATGCTGGATCTTCAGCATATTTTTAGAATGTAACTTGTTAATTTGACTATTTGAGAAAGAAGCATGCATATTTTTGAGGTCTTCCCTCATAGCTCAGTTGGTAAAGAATCTGCCTGCAATGCAGGAGACCAGGGTTCAATTGCTGGGTCAGGAAGATCCTCTGGAGAGGAAATGGCAACCCACTCCAGTATCCTCGCCTGGAGAATCCCATGGACAGAGGAACCTGGCAGGTTACAGTCCATGGGATTGCAAAAGTCGGACACAACTTAGTGACTAAACCACCAACCAAAAGTATATTTTATACTTTTTAAACTAGATAATGATGCTTTATTATTCTAGTTGACTTATTAAAGTAATTGCAGCTATGATTTTATAACCTGACAGACATTTAAAATGTTTCTTCCATTGGCAACTGGGGAAGTGAACATGATTCACTACCAGCAATTTCCACTAGAAGATGGCTTATTCCCCAGACTCCGTCATGATAATTAGACAAAAATAGCTGGTCTTTAAAGGATTCTTAATCTGATAGGCAAGAGGATATAGACATTAATGTCTGAAATCTGAGGGAAACTCAAATCTGAAGTTCTCTATCTTCTTAAAATGATACTTCTCTGACTTATTTTTTAGGAGGCAGAAGAGATAATTAAATCTTCTCTGGAATTAAAATATGTATGTTTTAAAAAGTTTTATTTAAGTATAATAGATGTAAAATTCAAACTGAGGGATCTACAGTGTCAGTACTGAATATTTTAACTCCAGGTTAGTAAAAATCACTGGATGTATATTTAAGTGAATGTGTGTCTAAACAGAAAAGTCAGATAGAGACTGATTTGTTCTTTTAACTTGTATATTAAATGATTAGAGTAAAGCGTATTAACATTTAAATTTCTTCATTGCTATACTTAAGCATCTTTTGTAGGTATGCAACCTCATTTTTTTTTCCTGATTACAAATTCAGCATTGTTTAATTATCTTTAAAAAGCGCTTGCAAATCATAAAAGGGTCTCTGAAATTAGAACCCTATATAAGTTTTTCTTATTTTACCTTTTTTAGTATCTATTTTATTTATTTATTTATTTATTATTTTTATTGGAGGCTAATTATTTTACAATATTATATTGATTGGTTTTGCATACATTGACATGAATCTGCCCCAGGTGTACATGAGTTCCCCTTCCTGAACCCCTCTCCCACCTCTGTTGAGATATAGTTTACATATCATACAGTTCACTCACTTTAAGTGTTCAGTTCGATGGTTTTTAGTATCTTTACATTTCAGAGTTGTGCATCCATCACCAATATCTAATTCTGGAACATTTTGACTCAACGGCAAGTGTTTTGTTTTTTTTTTTAATTTTTTGTTTCCTGAATTTTCCATTTGATTATTTCAACTTTTCATTCTCTTAATTTTTATAAAACACTAAATTAAACATAGTTATGTTTTAGATTTACATGTGACATTTTTCATGGTCATAAAGAGGAAGAAATATCAATAAAGATACTGCCATTATGGTCTGTACTATGTATGCTACAATGGGTGTCAGGGTAATCCAACTATATTTATGAAGAGTTCCTGAATTGTGATTTATGACCACTCTGTCCACGAAGCACTTAATTTCAAATTTATAACCCCAGTCTATTAACAAAGGTGTTGCAATTAAATATTTATAAAAGTTCAAGAGGAATAAAAAATTTTGAGTCCTTATTATCTTGACAAAAGTCTGTTGAGATGAGTACTATTTGAGTGGTTTAAAACAGATAAAACCATTAACTCCTATAGATTTTAAAATTTTACTATTGTGTCCTATTCATATCATTAGAATATTTCAAGCATGGAATGTGTTTCTTTATGTGCTTAGTCGCTCAGTTGTGTCTGACTCTTTGGGGCCCCATGTAGGCTCCTCTGTCCATGGAATTTTCCAGGCAAGAATACTGGAGTGGGTTGCCATTTCCTACTTCAGGGGGTCTTCCCAACACTGGAATCGAACCCACATCTCTTGAGTCTCCTGCATTGGCAGGTGGGTTCCTCATCACTAGCACCACCTGGGAAGCCCCTATGTTACTTTAGTTCCCTGTAAAAACTTTATAATACTATTTTTTCAATTTTATAAAGGGTAAACATAATTAAACTCTTACAAAGGACAGTTCTACATGTTTTGTAAAATTTTTCATAAAGAACTATTCAATGACTTTACAAATTGGTTTATACAGTAACTTCCTCTTGTGATGAAAGTGAAACACAAGCTTATCTCTCTTGATAAATCAATATTGGGATCTATACATCCCATTGTACTTCTGGGGAGCTCAAAGCTATGTTTTTAAATCAAATACTGAACTTAGCAATCTCTTATACATAATTGTGAAAGCAGCACACCCCCCTCACCAAATTATTTCATAGGTTTTATGCTCTGATTTTTGTTGAGAGGTCCTAAAAAAAATCTCATTCATTGAAAGCCATCTTAAAATCTTTTCAAAACAGTCTATAAAAAAAACAATTAGACCATTAGCTTTGTATTCCCAAACCAAATTAAAAAAAATAACAAAAGCAGTAATTTTTAAAAATGTGTGGAATCAGGGAAATTGTATAAATCTTAGATAAATTTATTTATTTTCTTTCATATTGGTTGGTTTCTATATACTTAATTAAGTGAGAATGGGAAACTCTGTTGGTGTTATATAGATATGATCTGAATGAGTGAGTGTGTGAAGGAGTAAATTAGTACAGAAGATATGTTTACTGAATATCATAGAGTTTTTACACTTAAAATGGCTGTATTTTATAGTTGATCAATTGGAGTTAACAAATCAGGCCCCCCCAAAAATCCAAATAGGCTTAACCCGAAGAGATACTAACTCTATTGCTCTTTGGGAAGCCATATCTTGAGTTGAATATTAATTGGAAAGTAAGACATAATTTTTCTGAACCAGATCTTCTTTATCATTCAGTTAATCACAAGCATTATAACAAATTATACTATAAGGGCCTTTTTCATTTTTTGACAAAAACAGTTTTCTAAATGATAAAAGAAAAAATATATTCTCATTATAATTATAAAGTATAAAAAAACACAATTATAAAGAAGTGCATGAATAATAGTCTATATCTGTATTAACATGGTATCAGTCTATACTCTTTTATCTCTCTTTTCCATATATAGAATTTGCTGACTACAGCCCATTTTTATAGCCTTTTAAAATATCTTATAAGTGAACTCCACCAGATTTCTGTCATTTGTAGATTTGATAATTATGTTTTCTCCAAGTTTAGGAAAGAGTCCTGTGGCCTCAACTGAGGCTATTCTCCCTGATGGTACAAATTCATGCTTTACATTAAAATTGTATATAATTGGGCTACTATGTAGATCAAATTTTGCTCAAAGACAGTAACAGAAAATATGATAAATGCCATTCTATAACTGATATAAAGCACAATAATGTCACCACCCCCCAATTTACTAAACAGAATATACAATGGTTCACAATCTGGCAGGTTTCCTATATTTATATATCATCTCAAATATGTTTTTAACCAAATCATGCTTTTTAGCTTGGAAGAATATTTTTCCTTTTAATTTGCCTCGAAGGGATGAAATTTACTTCATCTTTTGGCTTCTGGTGAGAGATGTTGGTTGGTGCTTAGGTATGTAGATATGGCCACCCATCAAATGTCTTTGCCAGATATTGTTTTGAGTTTGTATAGGTAAATGCAAGGGGCTTACCTGGTAGCTCAGTGGGTAAAGAATCCATCTGCAATGAGGGAGACCTGGGTTCGATCCCTGGTTTGGGAAGATCCCTTGGAGGAGGGCGTGGCAACCCGCTCTAGTATTCTTGTCTGGAGAATCTCCATGGACAGAAGAGCTTGGCGGGCTGTAGGCCATAGAGTCACAAACAGTCCGACGTGACTGAACAACTAAGCACAGCACAGGTAAATGGAAAACAGAGGAGAGAAGGGGAGACTTGACAATGTACATTCAATTGTCATTGATGGCATTATTTTAAATTAAGTTTTAATTCAAATTCTTAGGTCTGTTACTTAAAAATAGTTAAAAATAGTGACAGGTGGACAGACTATAATACTATTAAGAAAATCTTTATATTCTCAATCCTACAAGGATTTTTGGTTCACCTTCTATACATGATTGATTCTATATTTGCTCATGGTCAAAGGATAGATAATGGAGAAAAAAATATTCCCACAACTCTCATCTATGCTGGAGTCTCCCAGCATGTCTAACTGCCCCTAAGGAAACACTGAAGTCTGAAAAGGGTGAATAAATATGTTGGTAGGCAATCGGTTTAAATCTTCTATACAGCGTATTTTATGTTCTCTCTTACAACTTAAAAACTATATTTAGATCACACTTAATCGGTCACTTTCATGTGCCTGGGAAATGATAGGCACTTTCACTTATATCTCTTTTCTTTGTGTAGATTCAGAACAAAATCTGAGACCAGTGATAATGGACCTGCAGAATTATTCCTCGGTATCAGAATTTGTGTTGCATGGACTCTGCACTTCACAGCATCTTCAAAAATTTTTCTTTGTATTCTTCTCTGAGATCTATGTGGTCCCTGTTCTGGGCAACCTTATCATTGTGGTCACTGTAATATCTGACCCCCATTTACACTCCTCCCCTATGTACTTCCTGCTGGGGAATCTCTCTTTCCTGGACATATGGTTGGCCTCATTTGCCACTCCCAAGATGATCAGGGACTTCCTTAGTGATCAAAAGCTCATCTCCTTCAGAGGATGTATGGCTCAAATCTTCTTCTTGCACTTTGTTGGAGGGGCTGAGATGGTACTTCTTGTTACCATGGCCTATGACAGGTATGTGGCCATATGCAAGCCTTTACATTACATGACAGTGATGAGCCAGCGGACTTGCGTGGGGCTGGTGTTGGTTTCATGGGTCATTGGATTTGTGCACTCCATCAGTCAGGTAGCCTTTACTGTAAATTTACCTTACTGTGGCCCCAAAGAGGTGGACAGCTTTTTCTGTGACCTTCCTCTTGTGATCAAGCTTGCCTGCCTGGACAATTATGTCTTGGGTATACTTATGATCTTAGACAGTGGGTTGCTTTCCATGAGCTGTTTTCTTCTCCTCCTGATCTCCTACACTGTTATTCTCATCACTGTCCGACAGCGTGCAGCTGGTGGGGTATCCAAAGCACTCTCAACTTGCTCAGCACATATCATGGTAGTCACACTCTTCTTTGGGCCCTGCATTTTCATTTACATGTGGCCTTTTAGTAGGTTCTCTGTGGACAAGCTCCTCTCTGTGTTTTATACCCTTTTTACTCCACTCTTGAACCCTCTTATCTACACACTGAGAAATAAAGAGATGAAAATATCTATGAAGAAACTGAGAAACCGACATGTGACTTTTCACTGAAGTCCAGCTTTCCAAAAAGTTATATGTTCTTATTCATTCAGAAGATATCTTTCTTTAATATAATTCTGATCAAATATTTCATTCTGACATGACATTGGTATAATTTGTATTGTGTTACATTATAGAGAAATAGTTACTGATTTCAACAAAATATATACATAATTTTGTGTGTGATATTATATATATGCGTATGTAATTGCTCATACAATATATGTTTACTCAGGGCTTCCCTAATGGCTTAGATGGTAAAGAATCTGCCTGCAATGCAGGAGACACATATTCAATCGCTGGGCTGGGAAGAGCCTATGGAGAAGGGAATGGCTACCCACTCCAGTATTCTTGCCTGGAAAATACTGTGGACAGAGGAGCCTGGCAGGCTACAGTTCATGGGTTCACAGAGAACTGGACACAACGGAGCTACTAAGCAGGCATGCATGCGTATGTTTACTCAATTCCACACATCCTCCTTGGAATGAATTCCACATTCTTTAAGCCAGATTTCTCTTAACAATTTGTCTAACAAAATTGATTAAAAATGAATTTTTATTTCCTAATCATAGTCCAGTGGGGCTTCCCAGGTGGCACAGTGGAAAAGAATCTGCCTGCCAGTGCAGGAGATGCCAGAGTCATGGGTTTGATCCCTGGGTGGGAAAGAGCCCCTGGAGAAGGAAATGGCAACCCGCTCAAGTATTCTGGCCTGGGAAAATCCCATGGACAGAGGAGCCTAATGGGCTACAGTCCATGGGGTTGCAAAGAGTCAAACATGACTGAGCATACACACACATATACACATACACACAATTATAGTCCAACACACAAGGGCTCTCGGTTCATAGCATGAGATATTTGGCCCAGGGAAGGTAGCTTGAGAGTAAATAATACCATGTGAATCTTTGTCCTGGTTTTGAAACCCTGAGAGGAAAAATTGCTTCACAATTTCAGGATCATATTGCTTTAAAAAGCAAGATGGGGAGCACATGTACACCGGGGGTGGATTCATATCAATGTATGGCAAAACCAATGCAATATTATAAAGTAATTCAGTTCAGTTCAGTTCAGTGCAGTCGCTCAGTCGTGTCCGACTCTCTGCGACCCCATGAATCACAGCACGCCAGGCCTTCCTGTCCATCACCAACTCCGGGAGTTCACTCAAACTCATGTCCACAGAGTCGGTGATGCCATCCAGCCATTTCATTCTCTGTCGTCCCCTTCTCTTCCCGCCCCCAACCTTTCCCAGCATCAGACTCTTTTCCAGTGAGTCAACTCGTCGCATGAGGTGGCCAAAGTATTGCAGTTTCAGCTTTAGCATCAGTCCTTCCAATGAACACCCAGGATTGATCTCCTTTAGAATGGACTGGTTGGATCTTCTTGCATTACAAGGGACTCTCAATTAAAATTTTTTTAAAACAGCATATTATTTTTTCTTTTGAATGTGTATTATATTTAAACTTTTTTATTTAAAAACAATGCATGCTGTTGGTATTGAATTATCGAAGTCAATTTTAACATGAGAAAATCAATATTTTATGGCCACATATTTCATGGTATAAACATAAACTTACTATATGATATACACTGGACTATTTAATTAATAAATCTTCACCTATAGTAGGTTTTTAATAAACATTGCATCTTACTGAGTTGATGCTGTCCCTTAAGGAGTCATCTATTAGGAAGCGTTTGTCAGAATAACACAGATTCAGATCTTATGCTGAATTTTGAATGTCTTTGGATCCTAAAAGATAATCATAAGCAAGAATTAAGTTTGATATGAACTAAGTTAATGTTTAGAGGATTCAAGCAATTTTCTCATAAGTTTATTCGGAAACATCAAGCCAAAGGACCGAATTGGGTAATGCATGAATTATTTGAGTAACTGGATGAAACTTCCAATAATTTTGGACATTGTTGTCAATCAGTAAAAGCATGCTCCTGGGTACTTTTATTTTCCCCTCTGACTATAATCCTACGCATGTGCCTAACCAATAAAAGAACATAGAAGGCAAACAACTTCTTCCTTGGGATATTTTCTCTATAGTTATCTTGCTTGCTATTATGATAATACTGTGCTTCTACTTTATAAATTTGGACACAGTCAATTTTATGGCGATGCCCATATATGTGAACATTGTTGCTCATTCACCCAGCTGTGTCCAACTCTGCGACCCCATGGGCTGCAGCACACCGGGCCTTCTTGTTTCTCACCATCTCCTGGAGTTTGCCCAAGTTCATGTTCATTGCCTCGGTGAACACTGAAAAAGCTTAAAAGGAAATCAATATCTGTTTGGGGATTGATTTCCTTAGTTTTTATTGATGTAATACAGAATTTTTGATTTACAGATTTTGGACATAGCTCTTTTCATCATCAAAGATATAGCTAATACTATTCATAGATTTATTTACTCAGTTGACAAGTGTTTGTCAAGCACCTTCCATATTTAATGCACTGCACTAAGAATGAAGATAGAGTGTTTAAGAACACACATTTCCAGTTTAGTGGAATAAAGTTGGTTATGCACACAATCAAAGCATATGATTAAATTAAAGTTGTGATAGGAATAAACATGATATGCTCTGAGAGCAAATGAGAGGAAAACCTAGTTCAGTTTTGATATTCAGAAAATATTTCCCTTATTATTTCAGCTTTTCTATCTCCTAGGATTCTGGATTCTATTACTGCACACACATGTATGTGCGCACACACATTTCATTTAGTTTAGCATGACTCAGTCACATAGTAAGTGCCCAAATATATGCTGAATCCTATGTTTCTTTTTATTAATAAAACTATCCAATGGCTATGTCCCATCTGTAATACCTGCTCAGCTCTCCATGTTGCTGATGCCAGATCCATGAAGACGGATGTGGACCATTGTATTATCAGTCTAGGTGGAGAAATCCCTGCATTTAAGCTGTCTGGACATAAACATGGATATTTGATGTGTTAGTAAAATTAGTGTGAAAGGAGTCATCCGTGTCTGTTTTCCACAGACTCTAAACTTTTGCAGGAAATTCACCACTGTCAATTCATAGGAAGTCATACCTTCCAAATAGAGGAACTTCTTTGCGTTTTGAGGAACCATTTATAAAACGTATTTTCCTATTCTGAGATAAGGTAAATTAAATACATAATACAGTGTTTCTCGAAGTATAACTGAAAGCTGCTTATACTAAAAAATCACCTGGAATGATTTTTAAATGCAAATAATATGTTCTTCTTTTGTTAACTGTAAACTGCCTCAGGTAATTGTAATTCACAACCATGATTGAGAACCACAGAACAACTGTTGACATTATCAATCTGCAGGAGTAGTTGCTATTAAGGTATGATTGGAAGGATTTTCTTGTGACAGAAATCTCTACTAATGGACCAGAAGGTGTTCTCAGAAGTATATCTCTGCAACCCGGAAAAATCCCTGACAGCAAAAAGCTGGACAATTGTAGGACTCAATGTTTTTCCTCTTAGGGACCATTGCTGTCCTTCGATGCCTGATGTCTAGGATTCTGAGAACTATTGTTTTGTGTATTTTATGTTAAGTTACTTTATAAGGAAAAGTAAATCCAGTCCTTACTATTCCATCTTAAGCAGAAGCAGAGAGCATGGTCTGTGTGATTGATATAAATATTCTTTTCCTGAAAATAAAATGAGCGTAAGATTGTAGAGATGCTAGTAGAGGTGCTGGATGTCGAGCGTTTCATCATGAATATGCAGAAAGGGGAACTGCTGCTGCTGCTAAGTCGCTTCTGTCCTGTCCGAATCTGTGCGACCCCATAGACGGCAGCCACTAGGTTTCGCCGTCCCTGGGATTTCTCCAGGCAAGAACACTGGAGTGGGTTGCCATTTCCTTCTCCAATGCATGAAAGTGAAAAGTGAAAGTGAATTGCCAATTCAGGGTCGATGCATGTTACAGGATGCTCGGGGCTGCTGTGCGGGGATGACCCAAAGGGAGGATAAGCGGAGGAGGGAGGTGGGAGGCGGGTTCAGGAAGGGGAACTCATGTACACCTGGGGCGGATTCATGTCAATGGATGGCGAAACCAACCAATATAATATTGTAAAATAATTAGCCTTCAATAAAAAAAAAAAAAAAAGTGAATTCGCTCAGTTGTATCCGACTCTTATCGACTCAATGGCCTGCAGCCTACCAGGCTCCTCCTTCCATGGGATTTTCCAGGCAAGAGTACTGGAGTGAGGTGCCATTGCCTTCTCCGAGAAAGGGGAACAAGAAAACTCAAAAGTAAATTCACAATTTTGTTCAGTTATACCTGAAAGTATTGACTCTAAACAGTAGAGAGTGGCTCTCTTGCCAAATTGTGAAATATATCAACAGAATGATAATTTCTTTACATTCTATCAAGTGATATTTTGCATATATTAGGATAATAATATATTTTTCTTTTTCAATCTGCTCAATATAATATTACACTGAGAAATTCTGTAAAGTTGAACCATCTTTGGTTAAATAATACTAGGATAAATTCTACTTGATAAAGGAACACAAATACAGGCTTGAGTTTGTAAAAATGTTATCTTTTTGAATCTGTTTGGGTTCAATGCCTGGATTGAGAAGATCACTTGGAAAAACGAACAGCTACCCACTCCAGTATTCTGGCCTGGAGAATTCCATGGACAGAGGAGCCTGGCAGGCTACAGTCCATGGGGTGGCAAAGAGTCAGACATGACAGAGCGACTTTAACTTTCATAATAATTAGTAAGATTTGTTTATAATTTTATTTATTTTCTCTTTTTCATTTGGCATTGAATTTACATAAGTTCTATAAAATGAGCTTGAGAACTTTTATTTTTCTGGAATACTTTTGCACAGGGGGAGAAATATATTTTCCAGAAAATTTAGCAAAATCACCCATAAAGCTTTAACAGCCTGGCGTATTGGGAGAGGGATTAAGTGGGGGACAGTTATGCTACCATAATTCAATTATTTTTTGCCTCATTTTTATTTTGACCTTGCCAGATGTTTATTTTAATACTATTCAATTAAGTAACATTTTATTATTTTTACCTTTTATAGATAAATATTTTTACTGAAGAATTGCATACATTTAGAGTGCTGGAGAAGACTCTTGAGAGTCCCTTGGACTGCAAGGAGATCCAACCAGTCCATTCTAAAGGAGATCAATCCTGGGTGTTCATTGGAAGGACTGATGCTAAAGCTGAAACTCCAATACTTTGGCCACCTCATGCGACGAGTTGACTCACTGGAAAAGACTCTGATGCTGGGAGAGATTGGGGACAGGAGGAGAGGGGACGACAGAGAATGAGATGGCTGGATGGCATCACCAACTCGATGGACATGAGTTTGAGTGAACTCCGGGAGTTGGTGATGGACAGGGAGGCCTGGCATGCTGTGATTCATGGGGTCACAAAGAGCCGGACACGACTGAGTGACTGAACCGAACTGAAGTGAGAAGAGTATACAAATAATAATCACATAGTCCAACAAAATTTCACAAAATGAACACACAGATTGAGGAACATAGCATCAGAAGTTCCCTCACTCCCCCTTCCATTCTCCACCCACTCAGGATAACTACAGTCTTGACTTTTAATGGAAACATTATTTTTTCTTTTCTTGAGCTTATAGAATGAAATCATAGAGTATGCACTTGTGCTAAAATTATGTCATTGTAAAAGGCAATTTTGTCTCTTTGTTTCCAACATTTATGGCTTTTAGTTTCTTTTCCTTGTTATATTGCCTAGATAGGACATCTAGCAGCACATTATTTAAATGGTAATATTGGGATTCTGGCGCACTTCATATCTCGTGGGAAAGCTTTTTAAAAATTCACATGCTGATGTTTTCAGTAGATATTTATTGATATCAATCCTGGATGTTCATTGGAGGGACTGATGCTAAAGCTGAAACTGCAATACTTTGGCCACCTCATGCGACGAGTTGACTCACTGGAAAAGATTCTGATGCTGGGAAAGGTTGGGGTCGGGAGGAGAAGGGGACGACGGAGAATGAGATGGCTGGATGGCATCACCGACTCTGTGGACATAAGTTTGAGTGTACTCCGGGAGTTGGTGACGGACAGGGAGGCCTGGCGTGCTGTGATTCATGGGGTCGCGGAGAGTCGGACACGACTGAGCGACTGATCTGATCTGATCTGATCTAAGATTAAGGCGTTTCCTACTATTTTTGAATGAGTTATGAATTTCATCCAGTACTCTTTCCATAATTATGAATTGAATATATAACTATTTTATTTTATATTTTATCTTTTTACTTTTGATGCTTTGAAAGTGAAAGTGAAGTCGCTCAGTCGTGTCCGACTCTTTGCGACCCCATGGACTGTAGCCTACCAGGCTCTTCCGTCTATGGGATTCTCCAGGCAAGAGTACTGGAGTGGGTTGCTGGTTCCTTCTCCAGGAGATCTTCCCAACCCAGGGATCGAACCCAGGTCTCCCGCATTGCAGGCAGACGCTTTACCATCTGAGCCACCAGGGACGCTCTTTGATGCCTTACATGTAGTATAATTTTAGTACTTTTAATTACATTTTCAATTTTTGTATTGTCAGTGTACAGGAATACAATGGACTTTTTAAAACTTCTTATTTTAAAATACAGATATGCAGGTATTGCAAAAATGGTGGTGTGGTCATGACAGGAGAAGCAGTAAAAGTCATCAAAGAGTAGTATTAGGGATGTTTTATTGGGGCAGTTGCTTTCTTGAGAATTCTAGAGAGCTTTATTTGTACTTCTGTTTAAACAGGCATTCTCACTTATCCTGTAGAATTTATAGTTATATCTGTTTGTTTATATTTTATATTTTCTAAGAATACTGATTTTATGTACTTTTTATCTTCTCCTCCTATTACAAAATGTTGAACCATTTTTTTAAATTCCTAAGTATCAATTTTTCCCATATATTATTGATTAGTGGAAAATGTCTAGGAGCAAGAGAGATTCTCCCTTAATCTCTAGAGAAAAATAAACTGTATTATGTCTTTATGATGAATTGCCTCAATCCTGCTGAATTTTAACCCTTAGCTATCTCCTCTGTTAGTAATACTGTTATTAAGCAATAAAAACTAAAAGACTGACAAATAATTCAACTACAGTCCTTTATAGTCATTATAAATAGTCATTTTTCTATAGATGAAGTCACATCTTTCTACTTATTTGTATTATGAATCAGGTTTCCTAATTATCTGCTCAGTATTGAGGTGTCTATCTGGTCTTCAGTGACAACAAGTGGTGTATCTATAAATGTTTTTATATCTATTTTAGGAACTAAAGCAATTTTGATCTGTTCTTGCTCTGTCATCTCAAATGTTTCCTATGTCTCAGTGAAAAATTTGCAAATTCTCTTTCCAAGTATGGGGAAAAAACCTCAGCTTTGAAATATCTCTTCCCCAATCATTCAACATATTTTTATTGAATCTTAATTCATGTTATTTTGGACATTTAAGTTTTTTTAATTTTTTTTTATTGGAGGCAAATTACTTTACATTAATATATTGGTTGGTTTTGCCATACATTGACACAAATCTGCCCCGGGTGTACATGTGTTCCCCCTCTTGAACTCCCCCCCACCTCCCTCTTCCCCATATCCTCCCTCCAGGTCATCCCTGTGCACCAGCCCCAAGCATCCTGTATCTTGCATCGAACCTGGACTGGTGATTCATTTCACATATGATAATATACATGCTACAATGCCTTTCTCTCAAATCATCCCACCTTCACCCTCTCCCACAGAGTCCCAAAGACTGTTCTATACACCTATGTCTCTTTTGCTGTCTTGTATACAGGGTAAGGTTACCACCTTTCTAAATTCCATATATATGCATTCGTATACTGTATTGATGTTTTTCTTTCAGGCTGACTTCACTCTGTATAATAGGCTCCAATTTCATCCACCTCATTAGAACTGACTCAAATGCATTCTTTTTGATGGCTGAAAAATACTCCATTGTGTATATGTACCAAAGCTTTCTTATCCATTCATCTGCAGATGGACATCTAGGTTGCTTCCATGTCCTTGCTATTATAAACAGTGCTGCAATGAACATTGCAATACATGTGATTCTTTCAATTCTGGTTTCCTCTGTGTGTACGCCCAGGAGTGCAATTGCTGAATCATATGGCAGTTCCAGTTTTTTGAGGAATCTCCACACTGTTCTCCATAGTGGCTGTACTAGTTTGCATTCCCACCAACAGTGTAAGAGGGTTCCCTTTCCTCCACACCCTCTCCAGCATTTATTTTGGACATTTTATTTTATTTTTTTAAAATTTATTTTATTAGAGGCAAATTACCTTACATTAATATATTGGTTGGTTTTGCCATACATTGACACAAATCCGCCCCAAGTGTACATGTGTTCCCTTTTAAAAATTAGGTGTTGGGAATATGTAGGGCCTCCCTGGTGGCTCAGCAGTATCTTCCACCTGTAATGCAAGAGATGTGGTTTCAATCCCTGGGTCGAGAGATTCCTTGGAGAAGGAAATGGCAACCTCCTCCAGCATTCTTGCCTGGAAAATTCAATGCCAGAGGAGCCTGGAGGGGTATAGTCCATGGGGTCAAAAAAGAGTCAGACATGACTTGGCAGCTAAACAATAATAACAAGTGCTAAGAGAACACTTTAGTGGAGGTTCAAACACTCGCTTGGAGTTTTGCTGCATCTATTCTGCACATTCACCAGCTCTGGTGACAGGACCAAGTGAGTCTTCATCTGTCATAGGAAAGCTAAATCTGACTCTGACTCGTAAATGTAGAGATAATAAAGACAAAACCTAAGTATCCAATGAATTTACCAAATAATCTTGGCTTCTGTTTCTGTCACCCAAATTATTTGCTGCAATGGCTTCTATAATCCACTGACATAAAAACCCTAAAAAGTGGAGGCTTCATTTATATTAAATTTGTGTCTAGTTTGTTCTAAACTTGAATGTCATTTTAATTTTCCTATCTTTGCTTATAAACAAAAAACAAACCGATGAATTAGTTTTAATATAACTTTAAGGATAAGTGTTCATTCCAATTCAAAAGAAAGCCAATGCCAAAGAATGCTCAAACTACCGCACAGTTGCACTCATCTCACACGCTAGTAAAGTCATGCTCAAAATTCTCCAAGCCAGGCTTCAGCAATATGTGAATCACGAACTTCCAGATGATCAAGCAGGTTTTAGAAAAGGCAGAGGATCCAGAGATCAACTTGCCAACATCCGCTGGATAATGGAAAAAACAAGAGAGTTCCAGAAAAATGTCTATTTCTGCTTCATTGACTTTGCCAGAGCCTTTGACTGTGTGGATCACAATAAACTGTGGAACATTCTGAAAGAGATGGGAGTACCAGACTAGCTGACCTGCCTCTTGAGAAACCTGTGTGCAGGTCAGGAAGCAACAGTTAGAACTGGACATGGAACAACAGACTGGTTAAAAATAGGAAAAGGAGTACGTCAAGGATGTATATTGTCACCCTGCCTTATTTAACTTATATGCAGAGTACACGATGAGGAATGCTGGTCTGAAAGAAGCACAAGCTGGAATCTAGATTGGCGGGAGAAATATCAATAACCTCAGACATGCAAATGACACCACCCTTATGGCAGAAAGTGAAGAGGAACTAAAAAACCTCTTGATGAAAGTGAAAGAGGAGAGTGAAAATGTTGGCTTGAAGCTCAACATTCAGAAAACAAAGCTCATGGCATCTGGTCCCATCACTTCATGGGAAATAGTTGGGGAAACAGTGGAAACAGTGGCTGACTTTATTTTTGGACGGTCCGAAATCACTGTGGATGCTGATTGCAGCCATGAAATTAAAAGATGCATATTCCTTGGAAGGAAAGTTATGACCAACCTAGTTCAGTTCAGTTCAGTTCTGTCGCTGAGTCGTGTCCGACTCTCCGCGACCCCATGAATCACAGCATGCCAGGCCTCCCTGTCCATCACCAACTCCCGGAGTTCACTCAAACTCATGTCCACAGAGTCGGTGATGTCATCCAGCCATCTCATTCTCTGTTGTCCCCTTCTCCTCACGCCCGCAACCTTTCCCAGCATCAGAATCTTTTCCAGTGAGTCAACTCGTCGCATGAGGTGGCCAAAATATTGGAGTTTCAGCTTTAGCATCAGTCCTTCCAATGAACACCCAGGATTGATCTCCTTTAGAATGGACTGGTTGGATCTCCTTGCAGTCCAAGGGACTCTCAAGAGTCTTCTCCAGCACCACAGTTCAAAAGCATCAATTCTTCGGCGATCAGCTTTCTTCACAGTCCAACTCTCACTTCCATACATGACCACAGGAAAAACCATAGCCTTGACTAGATGGACCTTTGTTGGCAAAGTAATGTCTCTGCTTTTTAATATACTATCAAGATTGGTCATAACTTTCCTTCCAAGGAGTAAGCGTCTTTTAATTTCATGGCTGGAATCAGCATCTGCAGTGATTTTGGAGCCCAAAAAAATAAAGTCTGACACTGTTTCCACTGTTTCCCCATCTATTTCCCATGAAGTGATGGGACCAGATGCCATGAGCTTTGTTTTCTGAATGTTGAGCTTCAAGTCAACCTTTACACTCTCCTCTTTCACTTTCATCAAGAGGCTTTTGAGTTCCTCTTCACTTTCTGTCATAAGGGTAGTGTCATCTGCATATCTGAGGTTATTGATATTTCTCCCAGCAATCTTGATTCCGGCTTGTGCTTCTTCCAGCCCAGAGTTCCTCATGATGTACTCTGCATATAAGTTAAATAAGCAAGGTGACAATATACAGCCTTGACGTACTCCTTTTCCTATTTTTAACCAGTCTGTTGTTCCATGTACAGTTCTGACTGTTGCTTCCTGACCTGCATACAGGTTTCTCAAGAGGCAGGTCAGGTGGTCCGGTATTCCCATCTCTTTCAGAATGTTCCACAGTTTATTGTGATCCACACAGTCAAAAGCTTTGGCATAGTCAATGAAGCAGAAATAGATGTTTTTCTGGAATTCTCTTGCTTTCTCCATGATTCAGCAAATGTTGGCAATTTGATCTCTGGTGCCTCTGTCTTTTTTAAAACCTGCTTGAACATCTGGGAGTTCACGGTTCACATATTGCTGAAGCCTGCCTTGGAGAATTTTGAGCATGGCTTTACTAATGTGTGACCAATCTAGATAGCATATTAAAAAGCAGAGACATTACTTTGTCAACAAAGGTCCATCTAGTCAAGGCTATGGTTTTTCCACTGGCCTTGTATGGATGTGAGAGTTGGACTCTGAAGAAAGCTGAGTGTCAAATAATTGATGCTTTTGAACTGTGGTGCTGGAGAAGACTCTTGAGAGTTCCTTAGACTGCAAGGAGATCCAACCAGTCCATACTAAAGGAGATCAGTCCTTGGTGTTCATTGGAAAGACTGATGCTAAAGCTGAAACTCCAACTTTGGCCACCTCATGCAACAATTTGACTCACTGGAAAGTCTTGATGCTGGGAGGGATTGGGGGTAGGAGGAGAACGGGACTACAGAGAATGAGATGGCTGGATGACATCCCTGACTCGATGGATGTGAGTTTGAGTGAACTCCGGGAGTTGGTGATGGGCAGGAAGGCCTGGCGTGCTGTGATTCATGGCGTCTCAAAGAGTCAGACACGACTGAGCGACTGAACTGAACTGAACTGAATGTATTGATGAAAATAGTGACAGTAATATAAACTGTGCCCAATAGTTGATGAAGTTGAAAATGTTGTGACATTTCTGTACATTTTCTAGCATTCTCCACAAACCAGTTACAGTAGGTTACATTGTTGTTTCATTAAGGCAAATCAACAAATTTAGAATTTCAACATCTGTATCCCTTGAAAAAGTATCAACTTCAATGAGTAAATAATAGTGAAACCCTGTTATGAACCAGGGTGAATCTGCATTCATATCTTTCATCATTTTTAGCTCTCACAAAGAACTGGAAAATAGGCATCAATTTGTATATGCTACAGATAGGAACCTTACTTGATTTGTAATTCAGAGAGGGGTATTTGAACCCACACTATGAGGCAGTTGCTGTCTCAATTCCACCGCTAGATGGTAATTAATAATGTGGTGAAGTGATGAAGCAGACTAACATATCCCACTAGTTTGTTGTTATGCAGTCATATAAATCTGATTCACTTTGACTCATCTCACTGATATTCCTTTTTTTGTGAGAGTAAGAAACCTGTGTAAATTCATTACTTAATTCATTGCAGACTTTTAGTTGGAGTAAGTTAAAACTGAGACCAAGACAAAACCTGTAGCAAGGTGGAGAAGAAACTGATGAGAATTTGGAAAGGGTAGATTGTACCTGTATGTAATAGCAAACTGAATATACAAAATGTATAGAATAAAATTTGATTATATAAGTAGATAGAATGGAAAAGCATGAATTGATCGGAAACAGAAACCAGATTTTCTTTAGGGAAGAAAAAGAAGCAGAAAACAGAACAATTCATTATGAAAGGAGTTTTTCTGGGTTTAATTTTGTTATAAAGCCATAAATAGGAGTATTGTGATTTAATGGAAGAAAACCAAACAACTAAGCTACCATCTCCTAACACATTCTTGCCAAAGTAATTATTCTCACCCAAGATTCTTTGCTTGCAAAAACTCACTTCATCTTCTTATGTCTCTTGCTTTTTCCAAGTAAGTCCACTCCTATCCCACAGCTTTCGCATGGCTGACTTGACCTCTTTGTTCCTAAGTGTGTAGATGAGGGGGTTCAGCATGGGAGTAATAACATTGTAGAGTACAGACACCATCTTGTCCACAGAAAAAGTGGAGAATGGACGAGCATAGATGAAAATACAGGGTCCAAAAAAGATTGTTACCACCATGAGGTGAGAGCCACAGGTTGAGAGTGCCTTTTGCCTTCCTTCTTTGGAGCGAATCTTGACTAGGATAGTGGCATAGGAAGAAACCAACACTACAAAGGAGCTGGTAGAAATCAACCCACTCTTAGATACCATTAGCAATTCAATGACAAAAGTGTCTGCACAGGCAAGTTTGATGACAGGGGGAACATCACAAAAGAAATTGTCCACCTGATTTGGCCCACAAAAGGGCAGATGGACAGTGAGAATTGTCTGGACAGTAGAGTGCACAAATCCTCCCATCCAGGAGGCAGCTACCAACACACAGCATAATCCTCGACTCATGATAGTGGTATAGTGCAGGGGGCGACAAATTGCAACATAGCGATCATAGGCCATCACTGTGAGCAGGAACATCTCTGCTGCCCCTACAACGTGCAGGAAGAAGAGCTGCACAATGCATTGGTCAGAGGGAATGAGCTTTTCATTATCAAGAAAGTCGGCCAGAAACTTAGGGGTAGTTACTGTTGAATAACATAGATCGAGGAAAGAGAGGTTGCCAAGAAGGAAATACATGGGTGATGAATTCAGATGGTTATCATAGACTACTGTGACCATGATAAGGACATTTCCTACCCAAGTGGACACATAGAAGAGAAGAAATAGTACAAATAGCCCTGTTTCAATAGATTGTGTCTGTGAGAAGCCTGCCAGGATAAATTCTCTCACTACCTTTGTTGGGTTTTCATCCATTTGATCTGGTTTCACCTGGATCAAAAAATTAAACAATGGGGCATTAGTAATGTTAAAAATGGATAAGATATTTCACACAAAATGTAAGAACCTTATTTCAAAAGTGAACTTTTTCTCTAGGATGCATCTCGATTGGTTAGCTGGAAGAAATTATTTTTTCTTAAATGATATGAATACATATTTCCCAACAACTCTAGCTTTGAGATACTGATGAAGCAGCCAACATTTTTTGAAGTCACCAGTACTGGACTTTTAGCTGCAACTTGATGCATCTCTATCTTCCATCAGTCAGTATTTTCCTTCCCCTGTTTTACATTGTCTCAAGGCAATATTACATTTCACTAAGATATTAATATTTTTAAAAAATTATAATCTTTAGAAAAAAATAAAACTAGAAGATAGAATTTAAAATTCCAGTGTACAGGCATTAGAGTCTATAAAGGTTTTATCTGAGATAAGAAATCATCACACTGTAGATGGTTAGGCTACTATGATAACCCTGTGTCATTTTCTATGAAGATAACTCTTGAGGCTCCACCCTGTAAAAATGGCTAGAGGGAAGTTTATTTGCCACTTTGGTCTTATTGCTAGCTCATTACCTAAGTAATGACTCTTACTTAAGTTTGCTGAATGTCTGTCCTGCATATTATTGTTATAATAAATTTCCATCCAGCTTATTATTATCTATAATAACATTTCTCATCTTAAGTCATAGCTGTGGACTTATGGGTACATAGTATGCTTTTATTGATCTAAACAGAATCACATGATGGTTATTCATACATTAAAGTTCCTCCTTTGTTTGACTCCTATCAAACTGGGCACACAGAAATGATTTCTCTTATATGAAAGAATTAGCAGTCCAGGGACTGTGTTCGCATATTTCATCCATTCATATGAGCAATAGCTAGAAGGTGCTACTGCATGAAGTGAAACGGGTAATAGTCTACTGAGGACTGTGGGCACACGCAACAGCTGCTATTGACACAAAGTCTACAGCGCTACTACACATGCAAAGTTTTGAGGAATTAAGACACAATAATTTCAAGTTTAGATATCAGTGAATATTCTTTATATTTTATCATCATAGTTCGTGCCCTGTTTGAGTCTATGAACTGAATATCTTCATTTAGGCAATTAACAAGAATGCAAGTTTTGAAAAAGATAATTTTAAACCAAATAAAAATTAAAGAAAGCAGTAAAAATGTATATACTTCACAATTAAATTATATGAAAAAAAGAAAAAGTTAATGAGTAGAAATATTATTATTTATATGCTAACAATTAAAATTATCAAAGAATAATATGAAGAAAATCTCCCAAATTTAAGTATCAGTTTGTTAAAATGATGCTTGCAAAAAGATGAATTAACCCAAGAAAATGGTAAAATAATAAAGGGAAATAAAACAATGCACAAAAATATACTTGAAACATGAAAAAAATTTATATACACAGAAAAGTTAAGCTGTATAAACAGCTATACTAAAGGAAAAACAACAAAATATAAATATTTACTTGGACAATTGAAACTTTCTTTTTACTTATTGATAGTTTTAAATTTTCTATAATAAACTCAATTATACTTTTGATTAATATATAGCTCTCTGTGATTTTGTGCAGTTATAAATATCCACACAGCTTTTTTGATAGAAAAACTCTTACTTCATATTAAAAAACTGAATATTTGGATTTTGTCCTTTATGTGCAACTTCAGTTCAGTTCAGTTCAGTTCAGTCGCTCAGTCGTGTCCGACTCTCCGCGACCCCATGCATCACAGCACGCCAGGCCTCCCTGCCCATCACCAACTCCCGGAGTACACTCAAACTCATGTCCACAGAGTCGGTGATGCCATCCAGCCATTTCATTCTCCGTCGTCCCCTTCTCCTCCCGCCCCCAACCTTTCCCAGCATCAGAGTCTTTTCCAGTGAGTCAACTCGTCGCATGAGGTGGCCAAAGTATTGCAGTTTTAGCTTTAGCATCAGTCCTAATTGTTGCTTATTTTAGTTACTAAATTTCAGATTAAAAATCCCCTTAGTTATAATCCATGTAACTTTTTTACAGAGCAATTATTGTTGTCTAGGTATAACATCAGAGAAGACAATGGCAAGCCACTCCAGTACTCTTGCCTAGAAAACCGCATGGATGGAGGAGCCTGGTGGGCTGCAGTTAAGGGGGTCGCTAAGGGTCGGACAGGACTGAGCGACTTCACTTTCACTTTTCACTTTCACACATTGAAGAAGGAAATGGCAACCCACTCCAGTGTTCTTGCCTGGAGTATCCCAGGGAAGGGGGAGCCTGGTGGGCTTCCGTCTATGGGGTCACACAGAGTCGGACACGACTGAAGTGACTTAGCAGCAGCAGCAGCAGGTATAACATAAAAAAACCTCAAATTTATTAAAAAGCAAGGTTTTAATGATAGTATGTTTTTCAAAAAATATTAAACTATTTAATTTTTCATGTTTAAACATTTGTATAATTACAAAAATAATGAACATTTATTGCTGAAATTTAGAAACATGATAAACATGAGGGAAATAATTTTCTTAATACCAAGAAGCAAACATGATTAAGTTTAGTGTGTCATATATTCTTGAAAGCTTTCTAAAATGTATTTTTTATTTATATAATTGATATTACATATACAATATGACCTACTACTGAAAAATTCTGCAATTTCCATTAAATACTGGTCTTGCAAATGGGTATAAATAACAGGAACATGAAGTAAAACTTTCAACATGATAGAGTTTAAGTCTAACTATATACCTTCTTCATATAAAGTGTAGATTCTCGGGTCATGTGGTCACAGAAGCCTGGCACGTTAACACTACAGAGCCATTCTAAATACTATAGATGTAGGAAAATAAATAAATAAAGTGGAACCCCCAGGTTACATCGGGCATTATTAGGAAATTTTGGCGTTCAGGGATTTAGGGATTCAGGTACTCATAGTCAAATAGTAATGGGAATTATTAAATTTTTTAAATCATAATCTGTTGCCAGAAATTACCAAACACAAAAAAAATATGTGTGTTTTAGGGTAATAGTGGGATGCAGGGGTAAGTGGCAATGGATAGGAAAAATAAAGAGGAAAAAAGATTCTTTTTTTGCAATATATCAGCTGGGTGATAGTTCCAGTATGTCATCTGGGTTATTTAAAATTTCTAAATTAAAAATTATTCATTGTAGTGCTGTTTGCATAAGTTATGAAATAATAAATGATATGCATGTCCATTAATTGAATATTTATTTCAATGTAGCGGACCTATTTTTAAAATGATATGTAATTGAGAGGTAAATGTTCCCAGGACTGAGGTTAGTAAGAAAGACAATGAAACATTAGGAAAAGTTTGGTTCCAAGTGCCTTGCCAAAAATGGTCAACCTTTTCACCACTGTCTTTATTTGACGTGCCTTCTCTAATCAGGATTCCCACTTTAGATTTTATATTGTTTTATTTTTCCTAATTATAGAACTATGTAAATAAGAGTAAAATTCTCACCCTTTCTTCCACTGCCACATCCATACCACAAGGGGAAAGAAGGAGAGAGGGGTGAATAGAAAAGAAGGAACGGAAAGAGAGAGAAGGATTGATATGGATATACTTTCATATACTGTATGCAATGCTAATTCGTTGTTAATAATACATAATATTTTTGAAATAGTTCTGCTATAATGAAATAAATATTCATTAATGGACATGCATATCATTTATTATTTTATAACTTCTGCAAACAGCACTACAATGAATAGTTTCAAATTTTGAATTTTGCTCATAGTTATTTAGGTATTTATTGGGATTTGGAAGGGATACAGGCCTGAGAGTGAAATTTCTGAGAAGAATGTTGACAGACTGTTTTTTCCTCCTGTGAACAATATACGTGGTGCTATTTTTCACTCTTTCCAACACTGGATAATATCAATCTTTATTGTAATTTTGGAAATATGATAGGTAAAATAATAGTTCATTATCTTAATTTGTGTTTGCCTCATCAGCAGTTATTAATAAACATCTTTGGGTTTTTCATTATTTGTATACTCTTTAAGCACAAACTGGAATCAAGATTGCTGGGAGAAATATCTATAAACTCAGATATGCAGATGACACCACCCTTATGGCAGAAAGTGAACAGGAACTAAAGAGCCACTTGATGAAAGTGAAAGAGAGTGAAAAAGTTGGCTTAAAGCTCAACAGTAGGAAAATTAAGATTATGGCATCCAGCCCCATCACTTCATGGCAAATAGATGGGGAAACAGTGGAAACAGTGGCTGACTTTATTTTTGGGGCTCAAAAATCAGTGCAGATGGTGACTGCAGCCATGAAATTAAAAGAACTTACTCCTTGGAAGGAAAGTTATGACCAACCTAGACAGCACATTAAAAGGTCGAGACATTACTTTGCCAACAAAGTTCTGTCTAGTCAAGTGAAGTGGCATCGCTCAGTCATGTCTGACTCTTTGCGACCCCATGGACTGTAGCCTGCCAGGCTCCTCTGTCCGTGGGATTTTCCAGGCAAGAATACTGGAGTGGGTTGCCACTGAGATCTTCCCAACCCATTGGGAAGATTTCATTGTAGGTCTCCCGCATTGTAGACAGATGCTTTTATACTCTGAGCCACCAGGGAAGTCTCATCAAGGAGTCTATCTAGTCAATGCTATGGTTTCTCCAGTGGTCATGTATGGGTGTGAGCATTGGACTGTAAAGAAAGCTGAGCACCAGAGAACTGATGGTTTTGAACTGTGGTGTTGGAGAAGACTCTTGAGAATCCTTTGGACTGCAATGATATCCAACCAGTCCATCCTAAAGGAGATCAGTCCTGAGTGTTCATTGGAAGGACTGATGTTGAAGATGAAACTCCAATACTTTGGCCACCTGATGCTAAGAACTGACTCATTTGAAAAGACCCTGATGCTGGAAAGATTGAGGGCAGCAGAAGAAGGGGACAACATAGAATGAGATGGTTGGATGGCATCACCAACTCAATGGACATGAGTTTGAATAAACTCTGGGGGTTGGTGATGGACAGTTAGGCCTGGCATGCTGCAGTCCATGGTCACAGAGTCGGACACGACTGAGCGACTGAACTGAACTGAATACTCCTTCTGAAAATTTCATGTGCATGTTATCACTTAACTGTCTATTATGTTTTCATTATCAATTTACAGAAATTCTCTAGATTTTAAGGATATTACAAGATGCAAATAGTTGAAATATTGATATTTAATCCTAGCCTAAATTTAAATTTTTACCTATGCAAACTTCCAAACAAACAGAGAAATAGCATATCAACAGTACCTCAGGAGGCTAGCTCATATCCTCCTCTCAGTCAAAAATCCTAAATTTTATCTTTATTTTTAATCACTCTTAATTAATTTAGCTTTCTTGAACTTCAATAAGGGGAATTGAATGATAATGCTGTATATGTTTGATTACTTTGATTTAATACTATCTGTGAAATTTCTTCAAGCAGTTATGCTAATCAGTGTTTATTTTTTGTTACTAGTGAACTGTATTATTTCTTTTATTGTATGAACATACCGTAATTTACTTAAACATTACATTGTTTTTGGACATTGGTCAGGTACAAGAAAGCTGCTATGAACATTCCTGCTCATGTTTTTTAATGGACATAACACTCATTTCTGTTGGATGTATGTGTATATCAACTGAAACTTTTCAATCGTAGAATAAATGTGTGTTTAATTCAATAAGAAACTGCCAAATATTTTTCTTTATTGACATCACTAGTTTCCCTTTTTGTAATATAAACATGCTATTCTCTTATATCAGTTTTTATCTTCAGTGTTGTAGGAAAAATCCAAAATCAAACTGACATCTTTTTCATATATCTATGGGCTATTAACTGGATCATGGGCATTTTCTTACTGACTTATATTATTTGTATCATGTATAAGCAAATCCCTTATTGAATATATGCATTGCAATGATCTAATTCTATTAGCACTTACCTTTTCACTTAATGGTGTCTTAGTAAGCAGAAGCTCTTAGTTTTAATAATGTCAAGTTTTTCATATATGGATTTCATATGTGGTTTTTCATATATTCAAAAGACATTTCTTTTGAAAAATATTTCTTTCTTTCAAAGTCATGAACATATTCCCATTTTTTTTATTGGAGGCTAATTATTTTACAATATTATATTGGTTGGTTTTCCCATACATTGACATGAATCCGCCCCGGGTGTATATGAGTTCCCCTTCCTGAACCCCCCCCACCTCCCTCCTCCCTTTATCCTTCCTCTGGGTCATCCCCACATACCAGCCCCGAGCATCCTATAACATGCATTGACCCTGAACTGGAGATTCGTTTCACATATGACAACTTACATGTTTCAATGCCATTCTCCCAAATCATCCCACCCTCACCCTCTCCCACAGAGTCCCAAAGACTGTGCTATACATCTGTGTCTCTATTGCTGTCTCGTATACAGGGTTATCATTTGCATCTTTCTAAATTTCATATATATGCGTTAGTATACTGTATTGGTGTTTTTCTTTCTGGCTTACTTCACTCTGTATAATAGGGTCTAGTTTCATCCACCTCATTAGAACTGATTCAAATGCATTCTTTTTAATGGCTGAGTAATACTCCATTGTATATATGTACCAAAGCTTTCTTATCCATTCATCTGCAGATGGACATCTAGGTTGCTTCCATGTCCTGGCTATTATAAACAGTGCTGCAATGAACATTGGAGTACATGTGTCTCTTTCAATTCTGGTTTCCTTGGTGTGTATGCCCAGGAGTCGTATTCTCATTTTAAAATGCTTAAAGATTCTTGGTTTTCACATATAAGGATATGATCCTTTTAAAATTAATTGTGTGTGGTGTGAGGTAGGGTGTCAAGTTTCATTTTCTTTCATATGGATATTTAATTGACCTAAAAGTATTTACTAAAGAGACCACTGATTTCTGGCTAGATTGCAGTGCAGGCTATGTGATAAATAACACTAAATATGGGTCTCCATTTCAATCTTCTCTATTTTTTAATACTTTTACTAATACAACACTGTCATATTAAGATTTACATTAAACCTTGATACCTGATACTATAAACCTTCCCCTTTGTTCTTTAACATTGCTTTGTGTATTCTAGGCCCTATTCTTTTTTACCTACAGTTTAGAATTAGTTTATCAACTTCCTTTAGCATACTTATAAGAATGCTAATTGGAATTTTAATATATCAGTCAAACAAAGTAACTGTTTGGGATCACTGCCGTATAACAGCAATGAGCCATGTGTACATAAACATGAACATATTGCTTCACTTAATTTCTCTCAGTTATGTGTTTCAGTTTCCAGAGTAGAGTTAGTTAGATTTTTTTACTCTTTATCTTATTTTTGAACTACTGCAAATTTATTTTTCTTTAATTTTATTTTTTAAACAGTTATAGTGACTTTGCCATATTCACTTAGCCTAAATTTTATTGTATTGAATCTACAGATTACTTTGGCTAGTATGCACATCTTAACAATATTATGTCTTCTAATCCATAAACGCAGAATGTCCTTCCATTTATTTGGCTCTATAATTTATTTCAACAGTATGTTATAGTTTTCTGTGTAATGTATCTTCAACCTCCTTATGTTACCTTCATTCCTATTTTAATTTTGATATTATTATAAATGAATGATATTTAATTTTATTTTAGACTGTTTATAGTATCTAGAAGTGCAAATAATTTTTTGGGTTTTGAGTTTTTAATCCTACAACTTTGCTGAATTTATTCATAAGGTCTAACAGTTTGTTGGAATCTGTAGGGTTTTCTCCTTATAAGATCATGTTGTCTGAAATCAGAAATCATTTTACTTCTTCCTTTTCTATTTCAGGATAATATTTAACTCTTTTCCCGGTGTAATAGCTCTGGATTTCCTCTTATGTTGGACAGTAGAGGTAAGAGTGGAAATTCTTGCCTCATTTCTTATCTAGAGGAAATATTTTCAGTCTTTCACCATTGACTCTAATGTTAGCTGTGAGTCTTTTCCTAAATGGTCTTTATTATGTTGAGATAATTCACTTCTACCCCTAGTGGGTTTTTTTTTTTTTAATGTTTCTTATCATGTAAGGGTGAGGAGTTTTGTCAGATTTTTTCTCTGCATTAGCTGATATATTCATGTGGGTTTAGTCCTTCATGTAGTTAATATGTTACTTTGACTGCTCTTCTTCTCTTCAACCATCCTTTCATTCCAGGAAAAAAAACCCACTTTGTATAATCATAATCCTTTTACTATGCTGTTAAAATCTCTGTGATAGTATTCTGTGGATGATTTTTATTTTAGCATTTATTAGAGACATTGATCTGTAGTTTTCATTTCCTATGTCTTTGTCAGGCTTTGATGTCAGGGTAATGAAATTTAGGTTGTTTTCATATTTTAACTATTATAAATAATGATACAATAAACAGTGGGGTACATATACCTTTTTCAATTAAAGTTTCTGTTTTCTTTGATAAATACCCAGATATGAAATTGATGAATCATATGACAGTTATATTTTAATTTTTTGAAGAAACTTCATACTTTTCCCATAGTGACTGCACCAATTTACAATTCCACCAGCAGTGTCCAAGTGTTTCCTTTTATCCACATCCTCACCAATACTCCTTATTTGTTGTCTTTTTGATGATAGCCATTCTGTCATTATGGCTTTCGTTTGCAATTCTCTGAATATTTCTGATGCTGAATATCCTATCATGTGCCTGTTGGCCAGCTGTATGTGTTCTTTAGAAAAATGTCAATTCAGGCCCATTATTCAACTGGTTGGTTTTTGTTGTTGAGTTATATGAGTGATTTATATATTTTGGATATTAACCCCATATCATGTGTATTATTTGAAAATGATTTCTCCAGTTTAGTAAGCTGCCTTTTCACTTTGTTGATGGTGTCCTTTGCTGTGCAAAAGGCAAAGTTTGCTGTATTCACATTTATTTATTTTTTTATTTCCTTTGTTTAAAAAGATGGATCTAGAAACATAATGCTGTGACCAGTATCAGAGAGCATACTTCCTGCATTTTCTGCTAAGAGTTTTATGGTTTGAGGCTTTACACTTTAGAAAAAAAAGTGAAGTAAAGTGTTAGTTGCTCAGTTGTGTCCAATTGTTTGTGACCCCATAGAGTCTTTAATCTATTTTAAATTAATTTTTACAAAGGGCATGAGAAAGTAGTCTAATTTAATCCTTTTGCATGTAGCTGTCCAGGTTTTCCAATGACATAACCTGAAGAGTCTATGAAAAATAGAAGTGGTGAGAGTGGGCATTCTTGTCTTGTTCCTGATCTTAAAGAAAATATTTTCAGATTTTCATCAGTGAGTATGATGTTAGCTGTGGGCTTATTATATATGGCTTTTTATGTTGAAGTACCTTCCCTCTATTTCCACTTTGCATAGAGTTTTTATCATAAATGCATATTGAATATTGTCAAAAGCTTTCTCTGGATCTATTAAAAATATATTTGATCTTTATTCTTCAATTTGTTAATGTAGTGTATCAGGTTGATTTTTTTGTGGATATTGAACCATTCTTGCATATCTGAGATAAACACCACTAGATCATGGTGAATAATCATTTTAAGTATTCTTGAATTTGTTTTGCAAATTTTTTGGAGGATTTGTGCATCCATGTTCATCAGTGATATTGACCTGTAGTTTTCTTTTTTTGTGATATTTTTGTCTGATGTTGATATCAGGGTGATGCTGGCAACATTTGCAAACATTTTCTCCCATTCTGTAAGTTGTCTTTTCATTTTTTGTATCTGATAGGTCAAATCTTACATCATTATTTTACTTTTTCAAAATACATTTATTATCTGAGAGTTTATTTCAAAAGAGATTTTTTAAATCTCTTTCTTAAGCTGAAAACTTCTATAACAGTATCTTTCGCAGAGTCTGACTGGGATTTGTCTAGACTGCCTTGGATTTGTGTATTGCCTTGTGTTAAGTATTTATACTTAACACTAAGAAGTCAATCCATGAAAGAACATGCTATAACTTTCCTAATAATCTGGTTTTCCTTTATATACCCTTGTAAAGATTCACATTTTCTTAATGGTACATGTACTATCTTTCAAAGTTTATTTCCAGATAATTTGTGTTGCTATGGAAAATGAAATAATTTACCCATAAGAATTTACAAATCTTCTCATCCTTAAAACGAAAGTTTTATCACCTACATGTTTTGTAGTTAGCTAATTTATTGAATCATTTTGTTTTAGTTGATTCTCTTCTTCTTGGTGGACATTCATTTCTTAGCCAACAATCAAAATTTCTCTTCCTAATATTCATGCCTGTATATTATTACCTTTGTCTCTCTTCATTGGTATATATAGGAACAGTGATGATGATGTATCAACCTACTTTCCCCAAATTACGTTATCTTTTAAGTACCTGTAAGCGACGCCGGCGGCTCCAAGGGCGGCGACCAAGAGGAGGTACCCCAAGCCCGAGGTCAGGGCCAGTGGCAGAGAGGAGCAACCCCATGTCCAACTGGCGGCAGCTACATGGGCGCAGGAGGGCCGAGAGGAGCTACTCCACGTTCAAGGTCAGGAGGGGCGGCCGTGAGGAGATAGCCCTCGTCCAAGGTAAGGAGCAGAGGCTGAGCTTTGCTGGAGCAGCCGTGAAGAGATACCCCACGACCAAGGCAAGATAAACCCAAATAAGACGGTAGGAATTGCCAGAGGGCAGACACACTGAAATCATAATCACAGAAAACTAGTCGATCTGATCACACAGACCACAGCCTTGTCTAACTCAGTGAAACTAAGCCATGCCATGTGGGGCCACCCAAGACAGGCGGGTCATTGTGGAGAGGTCTGATAGAATGTGGTCCACTGGAGAAGGGAATGGCAAACTACTTCAATATACTTCCCTTGAGAACCCCATGAACAGTATCAAAAGGCAAAATGATAGGATACTGAATGAGGAATTCCCCAGGTGGGTAAGCGCCCAATATGCTACTGGAGATCAGTGGAGAAATAACTCCAGAAAGAATGAAGCGATGGAGCCAAAGCGAAAACAATACCCAGTTGTGGATGTGACTGGTGATAGAAGCAAGGCCAATGCTGTAAAGAGCAATATTGCATAGGAACCTGGAATGTTAGGTCCGTGAATGAAGGCAAATTGGAAGTGGACAAACAGGAGATGACAAGAGTGAACGTCGACATTCTAGGAATCAGTGAACTAAAATGGACTGGAATGGGTGAATTTAACTCAGACGACCATTATATCCACTACAGTGGGCAGGAATCCCTTAGAAGAAATGGAGTACCATCATGGTCAACAAAAGAGTCTGTAATGCAGTACTTGGATGCAATCTCAAAAACGACATTATGATCTCTGTTCGTTTCCAAGGCAAACCATCCCATAATACAGTAATCCAAGCCTATGCTCCAAACAGTAATGCTGAAGAAGCCGAAGTTGAATGGTTCTATGAAGACCTACAAGACCTTTTAGAACTAACACCCAAAAAAGATGTCCTTTTCATTATAGGGGACTGGAATGCAAAAGTAGGAAGTGAAGAAACACCTGGAGTAACAGGCAAATTTGGCCTTGGGGCACGGAATGAAGCAGGGCAAAGGTTAATAGAGTTTTGCCAAGAGAACGCACTGGTCATAGCAAACATCCTCTTCCAACAACACAAGAGAAGACTCTACACATGGACATCACCAGACGGTCAACACTGAAATCAGATTGATTATATTCTTTGCAGCCAAAGAAGGAGAAGCTCTACACAGTTAGCAAAAGCAAGACCAGGAGCTGACTGTGGCTCAGATCATGAACTCCTTATTGCCAAATTCAGACTTAAATTGAAGAAAGTAGGGAAAACCACTAGATCATTCAGAAATGACCTAAATCAAATCCCTTATGATTATAGAGTGGAAGTGAGAAATAGATTTAAGGGACTAGATCTGATAGATAGAGTGCCTGATGAACTATGGACAGAAATTCGTGACATTGTACAGGAGACAGGGGTCAATAAAATCCCCAAGGAAAAGAAATGTAAAAAAGCAAAATGGCTGTCTGAGGAGACCTTACAAATAGCTGTGAAAAGAAGAGAAGTGAAAAGCAAAGGAGAAAAAGAAAGATATAAGCATCTGAATGCAGAGTTCCAAAGAATAGCAAGGAGAGATAAGAAAGCCTTCCTCAGCAATCAATGCAAAGAAATAGAGGAAAACAACAGAATAGGAAAGACAAGAGATCTCTTCAAAAAAAATTAGAGATACCAAGGGAACATCTCATGGAAAGATGGGCTCGATAAAGGACAGAAATGGTATGGACCTAACAGAAGCAGAAGATATTAAGAAGAGGTGGCAAGAACACATAGAAGAACTGTACAAAACAGATCTTCATGACCAAAATAATCACGATGGTGTGATCACTCATCTAAAGCCAGATATCGTGGAATGTGAAGTCAAGTGGGCCTTAGAAAGCATCACTACAAACAAAGCTAGGGGAGGTAATAGAATTCCAGTGGAGCTATTTCTAATCCTGAAAGATGATGCTGTGAAAGTGCTGTACTCAATATGCCAGCAAATTTGGAAAACTCAGCAGTGGCCACAGGACTGAAAAGGTCAGTCTTCATCCCAATCTCTAAGAAAGGCAATGCTAAAGCACGCTCACACTACCACATATTTGCACTCATCTCACACGCTGGTAAAGCCATGCTCAAAATTCTCCAAGCCAGGCTTCAACAATATATGAACAATGAAATTCCAGATGTTCAAGCTGGTTTTAGAAAAGGCAGAGGAACCAGAGATCAAATTGCCAACATCCACTGGATCGTGGAAAAAGCAAGAGAGTTCCAGAAAGACATCTATTTCTGCTTCATTGACTTCAAAGCCTTTGGATGTGTGGATCACAATAAACTGTGGAAAATTCTGAAAGAGATGGGAATCCCAGACCACCTGACCTGCCTCTTGAGAAACCTGTATGCAGGTCAGGAAGCAACAGTTAGAACTGGACATGGAACAACAGACTGGTTCCAAATAGGAAAAGGAGTACGTCAAGGTTGTATATTGTCACCCTGCTTATTTAACTTATATGCAGAGTACATCATGAGGAACGCTGGGCTGGAAGAAGCACAAGCTGGAATCAAGATTGCCGGGAGAAATATCAATAACCTCAGATATGCACTTGACACCACCCTTATGGCAGAAAGTGAAGAGGAATTAAAAAGCCTCTTGATGAAAGTGAAAGAGGAGAGTGAAAAAGTTGGCTTGAAGCTCAACATTCAGAAAACAAAGATCATGGCATCTGGTCCCATCACTTCATGGGAAATAGATTGGGGAACAGTGGAAACAGTGTCAGACTTTATTTTTTTGGGCTCCAAAATCACTGCAGATGCTGATTGCAGCCATGAAATTAAAAGACGCTTACTCCTTGGAAGGAAAATTATGACCAAACTAGATAGCATATTAAAAAGTGGAGACATTACTTTGCCAACCAAGGTCCGTCTAGTCAAGGCTATGGTTTTTCCTGTGGTCACATATGGATGTGAGAGTTGGACTGTGAAGAAAGCTGATCGCCAAAGAATTGATGCTTTTGAACTGTAGTGTTGGAGAAGACTCTTAAGAGTCCCTTGGACTGCAAGGAGATCCAACCAGCCCATTCTAAAGGAGATCAATCCTGGGTGTTCATTGGAAGGACTGATGCTAAAGCTGAAACTCCAATACTTTGGCCACCTCTTGCGACGAGTTGACTCTCTGGAAAAGACTCTGATGCTGGGAGGGATTGGGGGCAGCAGGAGAAGGGGATGACAAAGAATGAGATGGCTGGATGGCATCACCGACTCGATGGGCATGAGTTTGATTGAACTCCGGGAGTTGGTGATGGACAGGGAGGCCTGGCGTGCTGTGGTTCATGTGGTCGCAAAGAGTCGGACACGACTGAGCGACAGAACTGAACTAAACTGAACTGAATTATCAATGACTTACCGCAAGTTCTTCTTTTATATTTTTTACTTGATTTGACTTGTTGCTTCTGGTTGGTATATATATTTTCTCTCCCTCTTGTACCTTCCCTCCCATCTTACCCCTCTAGGTCATCACAGAGCACTGAGCTGGGCTCCCTGTGCTGTACAGAAGCTTCCTGCTAGCTAGCTATTTTACACATGGTAAAGAATATATGTCAATGCTATCTCTTAGTTCATCCCACCCTTCCCTTCCCCCACTATGTCCACAAGTCCATTCTCTACATCTGTAACTCTATTCCTGCCCTGCAAATAGGTTTCCCCCCTAATTAATTTATTTTTTTAATTGGAGGCTAATTACTAAAGAGCCTCTTGATGAAAGTGAAAGAGGAGAGTGAAAAAGTTGGCCTGAAGCTCAACATTCAGAAAACTAAGGTCTTGGCATCTGGTCCCATCACTTCATGGCAAATAGATGGGGAAACAGTGGAAACAGTGACTGGCTTTATTTTCCCAGTCTCCAAAATTATTGCCGATGGTGATTGCAGCCATGCAATTATAAGACACTTACTCCTTGGAAGGAAAGTTGTGAGCAACATATTAAAAAGCAGAGACATTACTTTGCCAACAAACGTCCGTCTAGTCAAGGCTATGGTTTTACCAGTGATCATGTATGGATGTGAGAGTTGGACTGTGAAGAAAGCTGAGTGCCAAAGAATTGATTCTTTTGAACTGTATAGTTGGAGAAGAGTCTTGAGAGGGCCCTGGACTGCAAGGAGATCCAACCAGTCCATCCTAAAGATCAGTCCTGGGTGTTCATTGGAAGGACTGATGTTGAAGCTGAAACTCCAATATTTTGGCCATCTCATGCGAAGAGCAGACTCATTTGAAAAGACCCTGATGCTGGGAAAGATTGAGGACAGGAGGAGAAGGGGACAACAGAGGATGAGATGGTTGGATGGCATCACCCACTCGATGGACATGAGTTTGAGTGAACTCCGGGAGTTGGTGATGGGCAGGGTTCCTGGCATGCTGTGGTTCATGGGGTCACAAAGAGTCGGACACGACTGAGCAACTGAACTGAACTGAACCGAATTACTTTACAATGTTATAGTGCTTTTTACCATACATTGACATGAATCAGCCATGGGTGTAACTTTATAGCAGTGGAAAAAGTGCTGTGGTGCATTGCATAATGTTTCTTAAAGGTTTTCTTTAGAAGTGCCATATGTAAAATTGTCTTATTGGGCAAACCATGTCACATTGCTTAGTCTAACATTTGTGAAACATAGAAATATTATCCTCTAGTAAAAAAGGAAAATGAATCATTTAGAACAATAACTCTGTCATATGAATATTTTGTTTTGTCCTTGATTTTAATTGTAATGTTTTTATGTTTTACTACTAAAATATGAGTTTGCCAATTATTTCTGATGAAGAAGTTTTTTTACCAAGTTAAATCATTTCTTTCTATTTCTGGTTTACTTTATTAAAAATGGGTTTCAATTTTATCTATTTTTCTTCTGCATCTATCAAGACATATTTATGTTACTTCTATTAATTAAAAAGTATGTTATATTTATATATTATATTCTTATATGATACAATAATGGATAGCTCTTAAGATATACATCTTACACGATAACATTCTATTATTTGGAAATATTTTACTCTAGAATATGGTTTATGAATTCCCTCTCTAGAGGGCCAATTTCCAAAGATAGCCTCTACAGAACATAAAAGGGAACAATATTTAAATTCCTCATTTGATTCTGTCTAGACCATGATTTTCTTTGCCACTGTCACTTTGCCTTTACAGTTTATATAAAAAGGGAGAACTACAGAGGGCAAACCTGAAGGGTACCCATGACTGACTTCTTAATCCCATAATGTTCCTAAAAGCCTATTCAGCAATTCATATGAATTCCCACAATAATTCATGGAATACTACTATATCTGGTTTTTCTGAGATATGAGAAAACTGTTGTATTTGGTTTTTCTGTATACTCGGATGTGGAAAATGGCCTTCAACTATACAGAATTCTATGATATTCACCTTGTATCCTCAGGTAAGGTAAAGCTCACATGTGTCTAAGCTCTCCTTATTTCTTTCTTCTACCCCTTCTTGCTTTATAACTTAATATGTGAATTATAAAAGTACTATTTCTCTAGAATCATAGCCGAGATTTTATATGAGAGCTTATAAAAAATGTTATTTCAAACATTTGCTAAAACTCTTAAAGGATCTTGCCAGATGCTCCTTTTTATTCCCACTCTATAGAAGGGTGTTCTGATCCTAAATCAGGGAAAATTCCAGAAAATGAATGGATACGCCTTCTTTCAGAAAAGTCTATCCCCTGTAATTTCTCTTTTTTTTTTTATTTATTTTTTATTGGAGGCAAATTATTTTACAATATTATATTGGTTGAGTAGCAGGCAAGGAAATTTATTTTTACTTGAGATTGCAAATTTTAGGACATTCTTTGTGAGCATAAGTAAACATGACATATTTTAATAATTGATCACTTACTTAACTTTAACATGTATTTTTGAGAGTGTGTTTTTACTGAAGGGAAGAATTGAAATGTGAACTCTTGTAAATTTTCATTTTAATATTGACTTATAATCTATTCTTAAAAAGATATAGGAATATTTCTCATAACCTAACTCAGAAAAATTTAAAGTTGTATAAAGGATTTAGATCTATTGATATTGTCCTTAATTCAACTCGACATGTTTCTCACTAATAGAACAAAGAATATTGAATAGCATTATCTCTAATGTCTTTGTATGTCACAAACACTGAGTTAACTTGGCTGTGTTTTTGTTTTTTTTCTTGGGGGGGAATCTGTGTTTTTTTCAGTATTATTTAAAATGGTAAGTCCTTATGCATATTTACTTATTGTCAACACTTTGTTAGCTGTAGGAAATTAGGAAAGCTCTTTGTTCACTTTGTTTTTATTATATCCAAAATAGGAATATGAATACTTGAAAATCATGGCAACATCTCTGTATATGGTAGGTAGCTCAGCTGGTAAAGAATTTGCCTGCAATGCAGGAGACCACGATTCAATTCCTGGGTCAGGAAGATCTGCTGGAGAAGGGATAGGCTTCCCACTCCAGGATTCTTGAGCTTCCCTGGTAGCTCAGACAGTAAAGAATCCGCCTACAATATGGGAGATCTGTGTTCGATCCCTGGGTTGGGAAGCTCTCCTGGAGGAGGTCATGGCAACCCACTCCAGTATTCTAGACTGGAGAATCCCATGGACAGATGAGCCTGGTGGGTCCCAGTCCATGGAGTACCAAAGAGTTGGATGCAACTAAGTACAGCACAAAGTAATGTGGCTCAAAGCAAGTCATCTGTTCTAATGAGTAATGTTTTGTATGGCCAATTCTAATATGGAAATCTGTCATTCTTTTGCAGCTTTAAAAACAGATACCCATGTAGAGAATTGCTCTAGCTCTGTGAGTAAATTCATCCTTTTAGGCTTCCCTTATACTTGGGGAATTGGGATCCTCTGTTTCTCAGTGTTTTCTGGGACATATATTCTGACACTCATTGGAAATCTGTGCATTATTTGTGCTGTGAGGTGCGACCATCAACTGCAAACTCCAATGTACATCCTATTGGCCAATTTTTCCTTCCTGGAGATCTGGTTTATCACCTCCACTGTCCCTAATATGCTAGTCAACTTTCTTTCTGAGACCAACACCATCTCCTTCTCTGGCTGCTTCTTCTCCGTGGGCACCACTGAGACCTTCTTCTTGTCTGCTATGGCCTTTGACAGGTACCTTGCCATCTGCAGGCCCCTTCACTACCCCACTGTCATGCCAGTGCAACGCTGCATCAGAATGGGAGCCTGTTGCTGGGTATGTGGCTTCTTGTACTTCCTCTTGCCTATATATCTAATCTCTCAACTCCCCTTTTGTTGTCTCAATAAAATTGATCACTTCCTATGTGACCCAGGACCCCTTATAAAGCTGTCTTGTGTGCCAGCTCCTGTCACTGAGATCATCTGTGCCATCTGTAATTCAGTCCTCATTTTCTCCCCCTTACTCTTCATTACTAGTTCCTACACCCTGGTGATCAGAGCTGTGTTTAGGGTACCCTCAGCAGAAGGCCGGCATAAGGCTTTCTCTACATGTGGCTCCCATCTGTCTGTAGTGTCTCTGTTCTATGGCTCTATTATGGTTGTATATGTGAGCCCAACAGCAGGCAATCCAGCCGGGATTCAGAAATATGTGACTTTGTTTTATTCTGTGCTGACTCCACTGTTCAACCCCTTGATCTATAGTCTCCGGAATAAAGAGATGAAGGAGGCTCTGAGAAAATTATTTAAGACTGTGAGATTTAGGCAGAGGCCTGGCAGAAATCTTTGAAGAACTTGTGTTTGCAACTGAAATATATGTGGAATAAATGATTGAAAGTTTAGCATTCAATTGAATTAACCACATTAGACAAATATATTTGGGGGAGGGAGAAGAACATAGTCAAATGTAATTAAATGTTTATTAAATTAACTGTGGCCATCTGTCCATTTTTTTATGGTTTTAGAAAATTTACATTAATAGTAAAATTTTTTCATATTCAAATAAAAATAATCAAAGAAAAAATAATCAGTCATCTTCCTGGCATTTAGACTTAATACTAGCTAAAATTCTGATGTTACCATTTCAGTTATACATGTAAACACAATAATCAAATATTTATTACTAATATTTCTCAGGTAAGTCAAAAGTCACGCTAAATTTACAAAACAACATTTAAATTTTAATTTCTATGTCAATATTAAAGATGTGACAAAATTAATTAACCTCTTTATAAAAGTTCATTTATCATAATTGTACTTCCCACTTTCTCACCAAGATTTAGTTTAAATACTCAGAATTTGGATCCAGATGGTTGCCATTATTTCTCCATTTAAAATAATTTTTAAAAATAATTAAGATCATTTAAAAATAATTATTTTTAAAATAAATTCTCTATAAAATAAACCATATACTGCCTTTTCCTGATACATCATTTGTGCATTCTACAAGCTAGAGATAACAGCCAGTGACCCTCAGGTATTGTTGTGATTACAGAAATTGCTAGATTTGCTTTGTTAACTATGTCAAGAGCAATAGTGTCTCATACTGTCAGCCAGAATTTTCCTCATTTCATGAAAAGACCATGAATCCATTAGTTATTACTCCCCCATCCTTCCTCTCTCCAGTCCTTGGAAACAACTAATCTACTTTCTGTTCTATAGATTTACTTATTCTCAAAATTTCATATAAATGGAATCATATAATATGTGTGACCTTTTGTGACCAACTTCTTTCACTTAACATCATGTGTACAAGATTCATTTTTGCTGGGCATGTTTATCTGTACTTTATTCCTTTTTATAGCTGAATAGCATTTCTTAGTATGAATATACCACATTTTGTCTGTTCAATAGTTGATGGACGTTTGAGTTGTTTCCATCATTGGTCTATTGTGAGTTATACAGGAACAAGTATTTGTGTGAACGTATATTTTCACTTTGGGGGGGTTTACTCCAGGGAGAGGAATTGCTGTGTCATATGTTAACTATTTAACATTTTGAGGAACTGTCAGACTATTTTCCAAAGTGACTGTGCCACCTTCACTGTCATATCAGCATAGTGTGAAATGTGTGGGGTTCAGTTTCTCTGTATCCTTACCAACACTTGTTTGCTCTTTCTTTTTTTTGTCCTTTAGCTATCCTTGTATATATGAAGAGGTATCTTATTATGGTGCTCACCTGCATTTCCCTAATGATAAGATTGTTGATTATCTTTCAGTGTGCTTATGGGCCACTTGCATGTCTTCACTGGGAAATATATATTCAAATCCTTGATGATTTTTAAAACATTAGCCTATTCATCTTTCTAATTCTCAACTGTAGAGGTCTTTACATATACTCTGGATATGTCACTTATTAGATAAATAATTTGCAAATATCTTTAATCAATCTGTGAGTTACATTTTTACTTTTATGATTGTCCTTTGAAGTTTTGAATTTTAATGAAGTCCAACTTATCTTTTTAACTTTTATCACTTGTGATGCTAGTTTCATATCTAAGAAATCTTTGCCTAATCGAAGGTCACAAAAGGTACTACTATGTTTATTTATATATTTATTTTTTGTTATAGATGATTTTTCCAACTTTATAAACATTTTATATTTTAATAGGTATTTGTTAAGAGCGGAGATCAAACACAAACTCCAAATCACTACTTTAAAATAAAAGTTTCTCAAGTATTTTATGGCATATCCAAATCTGTCACAAAGTTTATGGGGCAATATGAATCACAGCATGCTTACTTATTTTTTGTTTTGCCATCTTGATATTCCTGAAAAGATTGCTTTCTATCACACATTTTCAAAAGGAATCTATTTGATTATGTCCCTGAGATCATAAAATCTTGATCTAATCATTTTAAAATAAATTATTCATATAATTTATAATTAAATAGTACCTTTCAGTGACATTTCAAGCATTATTTAGGGTAGGAAAAAAGAATGAGAAATAAATTACTTATGTAAAAGAAAATAGGCAAATTGTGGAATATGGAGAATTAATGAAATGACTATAATAATTAATAATGTGTGGTAATAAAGTTCTTTTCTTTAAATCATATAAAATATCAAATTGTATAGGAAAAAGACTTACTACGGCTAAATAGTTAAGAAATTATAATAAGGGCAATTTTGATGGTGACCAAATTGCAGCAAAACATGTGCTTATTAATGCAGAATAAGAAGGCATTACAGTGACTATTCGACTATCCATTCACTTCTTTCACATGAGGAAATCCTTCGGGGTAAAAGAAGACACGGGAAACACACTAAATTCCTTAGCGACTAGACTCCAGGTAAATCCAGTAATCCAATAAAGTTATTTTCCTGGAAAAAACAAAGACTTCATCCTTTAAATCTTCCTTCAGAATGTTGCTGGTAAAGGATTGAAAGTGAAAAAAGGTGTAGTTGCTCAGTCGTGTCCAACTCTTTGTGATCCCATGGGCTCTAGCCCACCTGGCTCCTCTGTCCATGGGACTCCCCAGGCAAGAACACTGGAGTGGGTTGCCGTACCCTTCTCCAGAGAATCTTCCTGACCCAGGGATTGAACCTGGGTCTCCCGCATTGCAGGCAGATTCTTTACTATCTGAGCCACCACTCTAAAAAGAATCTAGTACTTATCTAGGAGGCATGGCTTTCTAGAAAATATCATGTAAGTTATACAGCTCTTGGGAATTTTACAATTTAAATGCTTCCAGTTGTGTAAAGAAACTTATGAAATTCAATTAGAAACCTAAACTCTGTGGTATGCGGTATGTCCTTCTGTGCCCAATATGCTCAGTAACTTCTCTGAAACCAACACCATCTCTTTCTCTGGCTGCTTCCTGAAGTTCTACTTATTCTCCACGGGCACCACCAAGACCTTGTCTGCCATGGACTTTGACAGGTACCTTGCCATCTGCAGGCCCCTACGCTACCCCACTGTCATGACGGTACGATGCTATGTCAATATGGGAGCCTGCTGCGTGTGTTGCTTCTTGTACTTCCTCTTGTCTGTTCACCTAATCTCTCTGCTCCAGTTCTGTTGTTTCAGTAAGACTGATCTCTTCCTATGTGAACCAGATCTCCTTATAAAGTTGTCCTTACGCCAACTGCCGTCACTGAGATCATCTGTGCTACCTGTAACAGTCATCATGTTCTCTACCTTACTCTTCATTACCAGCCTATACCCTGGTGATCAGAGCTGGGTTTAGGGCCCTCTCAGAAGATAGGGTTTAAGGCCTTATCTACGTGCGCCTCCCATCTGACTGTGACGTCCCTATTCTATGGCTCCATTGTGATTGTGTGTGAGTCCAAGAGCAGAGAATCCAAGAGACCCAGAAAAGTCTGAGTCTGTTCTATTCCATGTTAACTCCATTACTCAGCCACTGAATCTACAGTATATCTCTGGAAGAAAGAGATGAAGACAGATCTAATAAAACTACTTAGGACTGTAAGGTTTAATCAAAGGCCTAAAAGAAATCTTTGAAGAACTTGCATTGACAGCTGAAATAATATATGGAAAACAAATAATTAAAGTATTAATATTCAACTGTATTAGCTGAAGGAGAAAAATAACTTTCAGGAGGAGGAAGAACTAATTCAATGTAATAAAATGTTAATAAAGCTATGCTTATTTGTTCTTTTATTGGAGAAAAATTTGCATTAATAGTAAAATTTTCAGGCAAAAGTAATCAGACAAATAAGCTAATAGTCAACTTGTTAGCATTCTGATTGAATGCTAGTTAATATTTTGCTACCAATATCACACACATATGCATACAATCTATCTTATACTAAAATTTATTACAAAATTTTTTCAAGAGAGTCAATAGTTATTATACATGCTAATTTTACAAAACAACATTAAATGTTATTGTGTCTATTAAAATATGACAAGCTGTATTCACTTTCTAATGAAAATTGATTTATTATAATTATTCCCAGTTTCTCAATGAGACTTAGTGATAATTTTCTTTAGATCTAGATGTTTGCCATTGATTTTTATCCACTTTATATACACTTATTTTTAAGAATTGTTTTTGATAGTGTTCTATTTAGGCTAAGCCATGCATTGCCTTTTTCTAACATGCCATTTTTGTCTGCTATAGGTTCAAATGAAATGGCTAGTGACTCCCAGGTACTGTGATGACAGAATGTGTTAGATTTGTTCCGTTAACTGTCCCAAGGACACTAGTGTGTCCTACTCCCAAGCAGAATATTTTCATCCCATAAAGAAACCTTCTTCCCAGTAACAGTCACTCCCCACTCTCCCTTCTCTCTAATCCTGACATCCACTTTCCATTTCTGAGTATTTGTCTATTCTGGATGCAGTATTAATGGAATCATATGATAACTTGCCTTTGGTGACTGTTTTTTTTCCTTTATCACAATGTTTACATATGTTGTAGCATGTGTCATTACTTGATTCCTTTTTATAGCTGTATAACATCCCATTGTATAGACATACCACTTTTGTTTATCCATTCAATAGTTAGTGAATATTTGAGTTGTTTCCATTTTGTGGCTATTATGAATAACGCTGTTGTGAATAGTTATTAGTAAGTTTTCATAAGAACATGTTTTCACTTCCCTAACATATATCCCTGAGAGAGGAATTGCTGGGTTATTGGTTAGCTCTATACTTAATATTTTCAAGAATTGTCAGACTGTTTTCCCAAAAGACTGCATAGTTTTTCTATCGCACCAGCAATGTATGTACTTTGGATTTCAAATCTCTGCATATCCTCACCAGCACTTGTTATTTTTTTCCTGTTTACTTTAGCCATGTTGGTAGGTATGAATTGGTATCTTATTGTGGTTTTTATTAGCATTTTCCCTAATTGCTAATGGTGTTGATCATCTTTTCATGTGCTTATTGACCCTTTGTATATCTTGGTTGGAAAAACATATACTCAAATACTTTGATCATTTAAAAATTATATTATTTGTCTTTTTATTGTTGTGATATAAGTTGATAATATTTTAGATATAAGACCTTTGTCATAGATATGATTTGCAAATATTTTCTTTGATCTATAAACTGTTTCATTACTTTCTTAAAATGTCCTCTGAAGTTTTAATTTTTATGAATTTCAATTTATCTACATTTTCCTTTTTCTAAATTTTTAAAAATTTGTATATGGTTTGCATACAGTATATTTGTTTCAGGAATACTCCATAGTGACTCATCATTTACATTTCCCTGGGTAGTATGATCATTTTAACAATATTAATTCTTCTGGTCCATAAGCATGATATATCTTTTCATTTGTTTTTGTATAATAGTCTTCAGTTTTTTTCATCAATGGTTTATAGTTTCCAGAATACACATTTTTTTTAAACACATGTATTTCTATGTATCTTATTCTCTTTTGTGCAATTTTAAATGACTATTTTCTTAATTTCTCTTTCCAATGATATGTTATTATTTTATGAAACACAATATGTTTCTATATAGTACTGTGTGTCTTGAAACTTTACTGAATTTATTTATTAGTTCCAGAGTTTTTTGGTGGAGACTTAAGGATTTTCTGTAGATAGTATTATATCATCTGGGATTTTCTGTAGATAGTATTATATCATCTGCAAACAGTGGCAGTTTTAATTCTTCCTTTCCTATTTGAATTCCTTTCATTTCTTTCCTTGTCCGATTGTTGTCATTAGGACTTCCAATACTATGCTGAATACAAGTGACAGGAGTGGCATTCTTATTTTGTTCCTGATCTTGGAGGACATGATTTCAGCTTTCCACAATTGAATATAATGTGAGCTGTGGCCTCGACATATATGGCCTTTATTATGTTAAGGTGTGTTTCTCCTATATCCATTTTGCAGAGTTTTTTCCATAAATGGATGTTAAATTTTGTCAAAAGTTTTTTCTGTGTGTATTGAGATGATCGTATGGTTTATATTCTTTAATTTAATAATGTAGTAAATCATTGATTTGTGGATAGCAAACCATCCTTGTGTCTCTGGGGAAAATCTCACTTCATCATGATGTATGATGCTTTCAATGTGTTCTTAAATTCAGTTTGCTAATATTTGCTGAGAAATTTTGCATTTGTGTGCATTAGTGATATTGGTTATAATTTTTTGTAGTGTTTGTCTTTTTTTGGTGTCTGAGGTTGATGCTAGCCTTCTATAAGGGGTTAAGAAGTGTTTCTTTCTCTTCAATTTTTGAAATATTGTGAGAATTATAGGTGCTAACTCTTCCTTAAACTTTGGATAGAATTCACCTGTGAAGCCCTCCAGCCCTAAAATTTGCTGAGATATTTTTAATAACTGATTCAGTTCTATTACTGGTAATCAATTTGTTCATAGTTTGTATTTATTCCTGATTTAGTCTTGGGAGATTATGCATTTACAGGCATTTATCCATTTCTTCTAGGTCGTCCAGTTTATTAACATATAATCATTCATAATACTCTCGTATGATCCTTTGTATTTTTAATGGTATTTGTTAGCTTTCATTTATGATTTTATTTATTTATGACTGCTCTTTGTTTCTTGATGAGTCTGGCTAATTGTTTATCAATTTTGGTTTTTCTTTTCAAACAACCAGATTTTACCTTTATTGATCTATTTTTTTTCAGTAGTTATTTCATTTTTCCCCCATTCTGGCATTTATTATCTTCTTCCTTCAACTAACTTTGCATTTTGTTTGTTTTTGTTTTTCAGTTACTTTACTTGTAAGGATTGATTGAGATTTTTCTTGTTTTCTTAGGTATTCTTATACCACTGTAAACATTTCTCTTTAGAATCATTCATCCTACATCCCATAAATGTATTTTTAACTTTGTTTGGGCTTCCCTGGTGGCTCAGAGGTTAAAGCGTCTGCCTCCAATGCGGGAGACCCAGGTTCGATCCCTGGGTCGGGAAGATCCCCTGGAGAAGGAAACGGTAACCCACTCCAGTATTCTTGCCTGGAGAATCCCATGGACGGAGAAGCCTGGTAGGCTACAGTCCACAGGGTCGCAAAGAGTCGGACACGACTGAGTGACTGAACAGAACAGATCAAACTTATTTACTTCTTTTATTATTGATGTATAATTGCTTTACAATGTTGTATTACTTTCTGCAGTACAAAAAAGTGAATCAGCAATAAGTATACATAAATCCTCTCTCTCTTGAATCTCTCTCCCACCCCTCTACGTCATCACAGGTTCCATAGATTTTGATTGCTATGTTTTCATTTTCATTTTCCTCCAAGTTTTTTTTAGTGTACTCTTCTATTTCTTCAATGACCCCCTTGAAAATTCCATGTGTGTGGTTTTTGAAGCTTTTTTTTTTTTTCGTTGTAATCTCATGGGTCATGGTCAGAAAACATAGTTGATATGAATTCAATATTTTTGAATTTGTAGAGACTTGTTTTGTGGCCCAAAAAGGTGATCTATCCTAGAGACTATTCCAAGTGCACTTGAAAGGAATGTATGTTCTGTTGCTTTTGGATGGACTTTTCTATGTATATCTATTAAATCTAATTGTCTAATATGTCATTTAAAACAAGTGTTTCCCTATTAGTTTTCTGTCAGAATGATCTTTTCATTGATAAAACTGTGGTGTTAAGATCCCCTACTATTACTGAGGATTTTTTTTTCTTTCTTTTTGTTTGTTTATATTTGCTCTATGTACTTGCATGTGGGCATGCCAAGTCCCTCCAGTCATGCCCAACTCTTTGTAACCCTATGAACTACAGCCCACAAGTCTTCTCTGTCCATGGAAATTCTCCAGGCAAGAAAAAAGGAGTGGGTTGCCATGCCCTCGTCCAGGGGATCTTCCTGACCCAGGGATCAAACGCATTGGCAGGCAGGTTCAGTTCAGTTCAGTTCAGTCGCTCAGTTGTGTCCGACTCTTTGCGACCCCATGAATCACAGCACACCAGGCCTCCCTGTCCAACACCAACTCCAGGGGTTCACTCAAACTCATGTCCATCGAGTGGGTAATGCGAGATGCCTATATTTACAATTGTTAATTCTTTGATTTTTCCCTTTGTCATTATGCAATGTCCTTTTTCTGTCTCTTGTTATAGCCTTTGTTTTAAGGTCTAATTTTGTCTGATATAACTTTTGCTATTCCAGTTTTTGTTTTGTTTCCATTTGCATGGAATACTTTTTTTAACCCCTTACTTTGTGTGTGTGTGTGTAGATCTGAACTGTGTCTTCTTAGGCAGCATATAGATGAGTCTTATTTTTCTTTATCCATTTAGCCGTTCTGTGTCTTTTAATTGAAGCGTTTAGTCCATTTACATTTAAAGTAACTATTAATAGGTATGTATTTATTGTCATTTGTTAATTGTTTGGGGATTGTTTTTATAGTGGCTTTTGGTTCCTTTCTTCTTCTACTCTTTTGTGATAGGATGATGGTCTTCATGTTTTGTTTGAATTCCTTTTCCTTTTTTTGTGTATGTATCTATTATTTTTTTTGGTTTGTGATTACCATGAGGTTCATATATAACAGTATTTTCTATACAGGTATATTTTGAGTTGATGATTTCTTAAGTTTGAATGCATTCTAAGCACCTTGCTTTTTACTCCCTCACATTTATGTTTTGTTTTTGACATCATATTTTTCATCTTTTTGTATTATGTCTGAATCCCTTAATTACTTATTATAATTACAGATACTTTTACTACTTTTGCCTTTTAACCTTCCTAATAGCTTTAAAAGTGATTGATCTACTTCCTTAACTATATTTTTGTTATTATCAATGAGAGTTTTCCTTTCATAATATTCTTATGTCTATTCCTGGATATTTATTTTTTTGCTTTGTTACTGTTCAGTTGCTATCTCATGTCCAACTTTTTGTGACCCCATGAATGGCCGCATGCCAGGCTTCCCTGTCCTTCACTATTTCCCTGAGTTTGCTCAAACTCATGTCCATTAAGTCAGTGATGCCATCCAACCATCTCATCCTCTGTCACCCGCTTCTCCTCTTGCCCTAAATCTTTCCCAGCATCAAGATCTTTTCCAATGAGTCAGCAAGGTTAGTGTTATGAACTCTTAGCTTTTGCTTATTGGTACACCTCTTTATCTCTTTTTCAAATCTAAATGATAATCTTGTGGGATAAAGTATTCTTGATTTTAAGCTATTTTATTCTATCTTTAAGAATATCTTATAGAGGTATTTTAAAGCTTAAAAGACATAAAATTCTTACCACGTTTCTGGTTATACAGTGTCAGTTCAGTTGCAATTAGTACTGTTTTGGAATGATATGTCATTTGTTTTTTACATAAAAGTACAATACAAGAGAAAAAAACCCAAAATAGCATATAGTAGGAAATCCTAAAAAAATATTGATTTTGTAAGTAATTGGGGAGGGATAAATTCATGACTATTCCTAAGGCCTTAAAATAGGATTCTGTCATTTTCTGGACATGCATTAGGCAATATAAAAATAAGATGTTAACTGAAGAAAATGTCCACATAGAAATATGATAGTTTCTACCAAGTATCTATTTGAAAACTACCCTACCTATCTGAAGGGCTTCCCTGATAGCTCAGTTGGTAAAGAATCCACCTGCAATGCAGGACACCCTGGTTCAATTCCTGGGTCAGGAAGATCCATTGGAGAGGGAAAGGCTACCCATTCCAGTATTATTGGGCTTCCATTGTGGCTCAGCTGATAAAGAATCTGTCTGTAATGTGGGAAACCTGGGTTCGATCCCTGGGTTGGAAAGATTCCCTGTGCAATAGAAAGGCTACCCACTCCAGTGTTCTGGCCTAGAGAATTCCATGGACTGCATAGTCCATGCAGTTGCAACGAGTTGGACACGACTGAGTGGCTTTAACTCCTATCTGAAAGTACAGGAATCATGAAGACCTGGGGGAGAGAGTGCGTTTTATCTTAGAGTCAGTCTCTCATCATTGTGAAGACAAGAGGTAGAGAACCGTAATTCATCACTGAAATTCTCCAGATTATTTTATCAGTATTAAGCAGAAATTAAGATAACCAAACACAGAACACACTGGCACATTTATCCTCTGAATTGTTTTCCATAAATAGTGCATATTAAGCTACAACATTGAACAAGGATTTGTGAAAGTGTTGAATATAAACGCTTTCTGTTGTACAACCAGGCCACTTTACACCTTACTAGACAATAAGAATTGTCTTCAAGCTGTCAGTTACATAGTACAGTGAGAAATGCATTATTACTTAGGTATATCATATATTATATATGCAAATAGATTTATTATCTCTATGATAAAGTATTATGTACCTATTATTACTCCAAAACTGGCATCTGAGCAGTACTATTTTGAGAGGGAAAATATACAGTTTAATTACCATTCAAATATAAATTCCATTCTTAATGTTTTCAAAAGCTGTATCTTTTTTTTAATTTTTATTTAATAAATGGTACAAAGCACAATGCCATAAACATTAACAGTTAAAATTTCACCAAATGAAAGAAATACTATAGAATACACATTGCAAAAAGCTACATTAAGTTATTTTACAACTGACTCAAGCTGCAAAAAGAAAAAAAACCCAATGCCATACCTAAGTTATCCCTCTCTCAAAATTATGCCAAAATAAGGCTGTATCTTAAAGAAGTTAAATAAAAAGTAGGAAATAGGAAAAAAAGGAATAAAAGCACAAATTTGGAGGAAGAAAGTATAAAAATAAGTAAAATTCATTCAATGTCTTTTGAATCATTATTACTCTTTAATTCAAGTTAATCAGTCCTCCTCATTGGTCAAAATGATTTGTTTTGATATCACAGATATTCAATTTGTAAATGTCTAGCCACAGGCTACAGTGGTCATAACAGTTCTATAAATTTACTTTGTTTCTAGGAAAAGAACATTTCTTATGACTGCAGAAACCTGGCCAGACTTCAGATAGCGACTCTTCAGTTTTGACATAACTGCATTCATTTCTTTATTGCTTAGAGTATAGATAACAGGGTTTAAAATGGGAGTAAAGATGGTGTAGAACACCGCAAGGACTTTGTCAACTGAATAACTGCTGAAGGGCCACACATAGATGAAGATGCATGGTCCAAAGAAGAGTGTGACCACAGTGACATGAGCAGTCAGTGTGGAGCGGGCCTTGGCCATGCTAGCAGAGGAGTGGCTCCTAACTGGGATGAGTATCACAGTGTAAGAAAGAACCAATAGGAGGAAGGAACTCAAAGACAGAAGGCCACTGTCTGCAACTATTAGTAAACTGATAACATAAGTGTCTGTGCAGGCCAGTTTGGTCACTAACGGGAGGTCACAGAAAAAGCTATCCACTTGATTAGGCCCACAAAAAGGCAAGTTAACAGTAAATGCCAGCTGGCTAGTAGTATGGATGAAACCCACACACCATGGAATGAGGACCAGAGTAATACACACACGCCAGCTCATGATTGTCGTGTAGTGGAGAGGTTTGCATATGGCAACGTAACGGTCATAAGCCATGGACACAAGGAGCACCATTTCACCACCAGCAAAGAGATGAACAAAGAAAATCTGGGCCAGGCAGTCTTCGAAAGAAATAGTCTTGTGCTCAACCAGAAAGTCTGCAATCATTTTGGGGGTAGCAAAGGAGGCAACACATATATCTATAAAAGAGAGGTTTGCAAGCAGAAAGTACATGGGGGTATGAAGGCGGGAATCTGAGGTCACAGTGAGGATGATGAGAAAGTTTCCCAGTAGTATTGCTAGGTAGAGCAGTGAAAATATTAGAAACAAGAAAGGCTGGAACTCCTGGGAACTAGATAAACCCAGCAACACAAACTCAGTCACCCGAGAATGATTTGTCTCATTCATTGACTTTACAAAGGACTTCTCTTCAGTCACTTGAATAGGAGAGAAATAGAAATCAGTGAATGAACTAACTATGATTTAATTTTCCAGTTCAGTTAGAGAGACTAGTTTCTACTCAAATGTACTTGTAAGACCTCAGTTCAGTTCAGTTCAGTTCAGTGGCTCAGTCGTGTCCGACTCTCTGCAACCCCGTGAATCACAGCATGCCAGGCCTCCCTGTCCATCACCAACTCCCAGAGTTCACCCAAACTCATGTCCATAGACCTCACACATGTCTAAATAGAGACAGTGATCTAGTAATCAAAAGGAGAACAGAGTCAGGATGGGATATTGAACCAAAAGTTTTCTAGAAGAGGAGGGTGGTGGTTGGGAGGTTGGCGGAGAGAATTTCAACCAACTGATTTATTAATTGCTTAAGTTTAGTAAGTTAAGTAAGCTAATTTGCAAATGAGATTTACAAGTGAGTGTTATAAATAAATATCTGAAAAGCTGTTTATATATCTCAGAAATCCACTATTATTATCTACAGAGACAAAATGTCATTTTTTCTTCACTAAATAAAATAAGAACTCTTAAAAAGAGACAAATGTGTGAACTGCTACAAGAAGGAAATACATTTTCACAAAATTAATGTGCAAAAGACATTAAACACAAAAGAGTAAATGCTCTATTTCTCTATTTAAATGAAGTTGAAAGACAGACGAACAAGTCTATAGTATTTGAAGCTAGGATAGCAGTTTTCCTTGATGGGATTAAAGGGACAGAAGGAAACATTAGAGGGGCTTTTGGATTACTAGTAATGGTCTGATTTTGACTCAGTTGAATGGCTTCTTAGGATGTCCAGAAAAAAGGGGACTTTCTTTTTCTTTCCCTTGTGGGTTCTAAAAACCTCCTCCTGCTGTAACAGTTAAAATTCTTTTCTCATTCCTAGTAAGATAGTTTGGGGCATTGGCTTCTTCAGAAACAATCTTTCACAACTCAGCATTAGTGGACGATGATTGTATATTTTATGTCATAAATCATTGAGATTTGCATAATAAATGAATATTTTCATCTTTTCAGTTTTTTCTCTTATGATAGGGGGCTATGGACATAAGAGGAAGAAAGTTTAGCTTTCTCATCTTTGCTCCAACGGGCGGAAAAAACTGTGAAGGATAAACATATAGATTATATCTATTTCCTCTTCTGTTACAGAGTAGCTCATTGACCTCAGAAAAGCTCTTAAATCAATACCTCCATTCTTAAGAATGCAGGATGAAGATTTGGGGCAAACAAAGTTCTAAGTTTTTTGCAATATAAATCCATTCTTATTTTTAGTAAACTTATTTATAATAATTTAACTGTCCATTTTTCCCAGAACACTGAGCTAGGTAGGATGGTGATAGAGCAGTTAGATTTAAAACTTTCCCTCCTGAAAATTCTTTACTAATATTATAATCCTTACTCCTTTTAAAGAAGGTGATGGAGCTTCTTTTTCTATGAATCTCCAGTACATTCTTTATTAAATGAAATAAGAATAGCTTTATCACTTAATAAAAAGATACTACTTTTATACCCAATAAAGTACTATACTATAATGGAAGCATAAACCTATTGGGAAAATATTCTAGGTTAAGATCACAACTGTATCTTCAGGCAGCTGTATGGCATTGAACAAGTCATTTAATTGTTCAGGGCTCATTATTCTCAGAAATAAAACATTGAGAATAATGTTATCCTGAAAGAGACACTGGAAATGTTTGGTAAAAGAAAAAATTCATGAATGATAAATGTTTAATCAAGTGTAGAAACCATGTATATGTGAGCATTCTTAATAATGTCTTATTTCATATCAGAGTATTTTCTTTCTTACAATAATGCCTGTTCAAGGATGGTGTTATCTAACTTTTCAAAGAACAAGTTTACTCTACTGGATGGGCTCATGTAAATTTTTTTTTTTAATACTTTAGAGTGAATTCGTGAAATCATAGGAGTTTTTGCTCGGTGGCTTGCAGATTCCTCCATTTCCTAAATATTATGAAATAAAGTCTCTCTCCAATACTTTTTATTGTTGAAATATTCTGCCTGATAGGTAAGATAAAGTAGGCATGAGTATAATTTACAGATGCCAATAAACTCTACCAGCTTAAAGTTAGAGTTAGAAAGAATATCAGAAACTTTCTTGACTGTCTACTTTTTCCATGCTCTTCTCCTTTCCTGTTCCCTCACTGTTGTATGGTCCTCAGAAAGACACAAATAATGTGCTGCCTCTTATCTAAGATAAAATGAAGAGTGTGCACACATCTTTATCTATGGTCATTAAGTCTTGGAAAGGATTTAGTTGTCAGGCACAATTTACCAAGAAAAACTGACATGGCCCTCAGATGATGAGCCATGAAACAGCTTTACTTCTAAAAGTTAGGAGGCACAGTGCCTGAACCTGGGGTGGACTTGTCTCCAAGGATGTGGGACAGGGCTGGATGCTGTATCCTGATGGAAGCCCTTCGTAGCTGGGGGAGCACTTGGAGCTCTCAGGAATCTGAGAGTGGTAAAAGAGGTAGTAAAAAGAAGCAAAGAAGTGATGAAAATAAATTTTCAAATGTTGTGCAGAATTTAGCCTAGTTGTTGCTACGTTGCTTTTCTTTATGATAGCAGTAGATAAGGAAATATGTTGGCAATCACAGCAATTTGTAGAGACTTCTAGAAATAAAAATCAATAAAACTTCACTAAAGGTCACATAAAGAAGATTGAATCCTGACCTACATTCCAGCCACATATCCTTGGGAAATGTGACCTTCCAACATAGCCTCCAGAGATATGAATGGAATTAATCAAACAGTTAAAATATTGATATCCAGGAGGAACTCAAAACATTCCAGGTATAATTTTTCATGTAAGCCTTCTTTTTATGATCAGAAAGCATTTCAGTCAGAAATATTAATCAAATGCACTCCAAATTTTATTTTTTGGAAACACAATCAAGTATAGTTATTTCCATGAAATTTAGATCTGTATAGTTCCTGAATTGTCTGGAAATTTAATCATTTTCTCAAAATAATGCTTAGAAAAATTTTAAAATTCTTCCTTCTTTTCCTACTCCCCTTAAAGTACATATTAATTTTTCCCTCCTCAGAGATATGTATGATCTTCATATAATTGAATCAGACATTTTATCCTGTAACAATATAATAGATTTAACCATATTAGTGGAGCTTCTCCGATGACTCAAGCGGTTAAGAACCTGCCGGCCAATGTAGGAGACATGGGTTTGATCCCTGGATTAGGAAGATGCCCTGAAAAGGAAATGGCAACCCACTCCAGTATTCTTGCCTGGAAAATTCCATGGACAGAGGAGCCTGGAGGACTACAGTCGATAGGGTTGCAAAGACTTGGACATGACTGAGCACACAAAAATGAAAACGTTAGTGATAATATTCTCAAACATAGGCATCATATAGGAAAGTGAAAGTGAAAGTCACTCCGGTACACTTTTTTTTCACAATTAAGTACATAGCAGGTGATTCTTACTTTCATTAGTTATTTCTATCTAATAACTATATCTAGTAGCTATAAATGTATTTTATATCTACTAATATTTTCTTGACTTGAATAAGCAAACCATTCTAAATTATAGGCTTTAAAATAGCCTGAAAGGCACATCAAGAAAAGACATCCAAAGGTATCATATGATATAGACAGAACATTAGCCTAGGATAAAATCTTTTCTACTTCTTTTCCACTATCTTACCAAACTTTAGACAAATCACACAACCCTTCGAGTACTCAGTTTCTCTTTGAAAAAAGGAGGCAGATGAGAACTATACTTATTTAACCATAATAGCCTATGATTCTCTGGCATTCTCGTGGCTGGTACACAGGGATGAACCAGAGGGATGGTATAGGGAGAGGGGTTCAAGATGGGGAACACATGTACACCCGGGGTGGATTCATGTCAATGTATGGCAAAACCAATGCAATATTGTAAAGTAATTAGACTCCAATTAAAATAAATAATTTTTTTAATTAAAAAAAAGAAAAAAGAAAATATCCCCAGAGAGCAAATTGCTTAAATGTAAAAAAAAAAAAAAAAATTTAACTGGTTACACTGATGGAAACAGTATATATGGTTAAAAAAAAAGAAAAGATAAAATCATGATGATTTCATCAAAGAAATTTAGGCATCAATTACTCTGCAGGGTCAGGTATTCAGATATTTGTTAATAGATAAAATGGACACAGAACCTAAGAAGATCCAAGAAGAAGGTAGAGAAAAATTTTCTCTGCTCTTCTGACTGAATAAAGAGTCTAAGGCAGCACAACTCCCTCCTTGTGCTATGCCTTGTAGTATCTACAAGTGAAACAAAATTTTGCAGAAGCCTTTACAGAAAGGCCAAAATAGAGACTACAGGTCTTCTAAGACTTCACTCTAACCATTTACACTCTGAAACATCATTGACTTCAGCATACAGATAGAAGGAAAGCCTTTGCAATGATTAGAAACTAATTGGGAATTTGACATTAGGAGATTATAGTAATGAGTGATGAGAGATATGTATGCTGAACATAATAGACACTCAGAGAGAAGGTTTGGGTAGAGGGCCAAGGGCAGGCATGGGAGCTGAAGAGAGAAGAAAGCCCGAGTTTTATAATGTTACACAAGGAAGTGTTATCACTCATTATCTACTGTACAGATTGTCTTATCTCTAAAAATTTCCTGAAACTTATTTTATATAATATCCATCTCCCCAACAGAATTGTCAGTTACTTTTCAAAACAAAAGCAGTAACTAGAATATCCTCTCCATATTGACTTTACTATTAAGTGTTACAGACCAGGTCAATATAATATTTTTCATTGTTTTTTGATAATTTAGATAGGCACATGTTAGTATATATAAATAATCTTCTTCCATTTATTAGCTTAGAAAATAAGACGAAATAATCTCCAAGGATATTTTAATTTCTTTAAAATTAGAAATGTAGAGGCAGTTGTGTAATGGTAACATGTGAATTTCAGAAAAATCGCTCAAATTTCTTAGAATTTCCTTAGAAAGTCCATCAGCATTTTAGTTGATGAATTATATATTTTCTCACTGCCAATAAATCTCAGGCATAAAAATATTTTCAGACTGCAAAGCCATCATAAAATAAATTTTCCCTCCTGGTTTTAGGTGAAGTTTGATACTTCTAGAATGAATCAATGGAACTCTGAGAACATGAGTAGGCATAATTCTTACTGTCCATAATGTATCTTATAAAAGTTACTTTCCTATAAGATTGAAAGCAAAATGCAATAAAGGACAGCAATTCCTGTCTTCATTCCAGGTAAATTTTGATAGGCAGTAAATACAGACTGAAGTGAAGTCCTCAGTCGTGTCCAATTCTTGACCCCAGGGACTGTAGCCCACCAGGCTATTAGTGTCTAAATATCCTTTGACTATAAAGTGTAAAAGGAGCAAAGAAGGCATGGATAATGCTTATAACACACTTCCCTCAATTCGTCAAATTTTAATCCTGTTCCTATCAGGGCTATCCCTAAACCAGTGCAGTAGGAGTGTCTATGTTATATGCAGAGAGAAAAGAACAGAAATTTGCTTCTTTTAGATGGGGTTTCCAGTTTGAGACAACAGTGACTTTCTTTTGCTGAATTCCAGTTGTCAATTTTACATCTAGAAAACAGCTTACTATTTATTTCCCTATTCCAAGCAAACCTGTTCAAAATGTACTTATGATACTTACACGTTCTAATAATTCTCCCAGTCCTTGTTTCTCTGACTCTTCTAATCTTCCATTAACCTGTGAATTTTCATGTTGAATGCATTTTCAATAGACTCTTGACATGATTTTAAATTGGTCTCTGCACTGAAATGTGCTAAGCCTCTCAGGTTCTGTGCCAACGTAGTGCAGGCTCTGCTCCTCTTTCTTTCAATCATATAATTGCAGTATCCTAAGATATGACATTTTATATTACCAGGATGCCAGGAAACTGATCTCATTGGAGAAGTGAAATATCACCCTTTATAAAACTGTGAAGTCATCCTGCAGTGGGAATAATTATATTTTACATAATAATTTTAACAGTGAAAGAAAAAAAACTTCAACCAACTAAGTGGTACATATGAAAACAAAATGTTGTTTGATTATCACTCAAACTCCTGAGTAAGCTTTTTGACCCCCAACTTTCTGACTATCATTCGAGACATCATACAGTCTTATAAATGATCACCAACTTTTGGGAAGGCTTTCTCCAGTCACAAGGAGCCCACTACTTTGCAAGACAGTTAGTTTGTTGTTATCATGTTCAACTGGTTCTACCACCTATAGTTGAAGAAATCTCCTCCTTCAACATATTTGTACTTCAAATATTTGAAGATGCTTTCATTTTTTCTCCATGACAAATCTTCTATTTCCTGGACAAATATGCCTGTAAACTATTAGACCATATTTTAGATATTTTATATGTGTTCCATCCCTGACTGTCTTCAGAGATTCTGCTGTAATTTATAACTGGTCATTTTTAAAGAATGGAAGATGGGATTCTGTACCATTCAGCAAACTCAGCTTTCTGTATACTCTAGTAAAAGTTTTACATGCATGAGGATACATGCACAATGTCGTATGTTAAAATATTTTCAAATAAGAGGATAATCTAAGTATTTATAAATGGGGAAATTAAAAAAATATAATATTTTAACACAATGGCATACTGCCAACAATTAAAATTGAATTTTATATATGAACATTAAGAAAGTTTAAAAATGAAATGACACAATTTAAATGATTTCACAGGCTTAAATAATTATGGACAATAAATGTTCCAAAACATCCAAGGAAGTGATAAACACCAAATTCTGAGTAGTATTTGAATGGAAGATAAGAGAAATAGTCAGGAAGTAAGATGAAACTTTTTTCAACTGGATCAGTGATATTACATATACTTTTAAAGATCTGAAGCAGCTATGGTACAATAAAAACATTTGATATCTATGGAAGGAAATGTAAACGCATTTAAAATTTTTTCCCTATTCTTTTCTTTATGTCTTGATTGTTTTACATTAAAAGTGGCCCTCAGACTGTTCTGTATGTTACAAGTCTGATGGATAAATGACCTTATGTATTTTTCAAAACTCATAGACATGTAAATAAGTGTTTAATTTTAGTAGCAAACATAAACAAATAAGCAAACAAGCAGAACATCAACCAGGTTATACGGGCATCCCTCCTAGAATTCAGAATCTGAAAAACAGCTCTAACTCTATTAGAAATGTATGACATAACTGCACTGAAGGAGGAAGGGGGAAAAGAACCACCCTACATAACTGGAGCATTCCAATTTTAACCTGAAAGTTTAAGTTAAAAATAATTATACATTAGCACTGTACTATATTTGGTAAAGTTGTTTCTCAGGGAGTATATATTACTAATTCTAAAACTGACTTGCATGTATGCTGAGGCTGAGCAAATACATAAATGTGGAGTGGAGTGACATTCAGCAAGATGGTCAGGGATAAGGTCCTCAGCTTGACTGGAAGCTTTTCTCTCTCAGGTATTTTGAATAGATCGTCTCACTATTTCCTGGTCTGCAATGTTACTGCAGAGGAATCTGCATATAGACTTATAAGAATTCCCTTTTATGTCTTGAGTATCTTTTCTCTTGCCATTCTCAACATTCCCTCTGTCTTTAACTTTTGACAATTTGATTATAATATATGTTAGTGAAGATGTCTTGATGTTCAACTTATTTCGGTTCTTTAGGTATCATGGAAATGGATGTTCATTTTCCTTCTCATATTTGGGACATTTTCTGTCATTATTTCTTTCAATAAATTTCCCTCCCCTTTCTTATATTACAAAGCTATAGTAATCAAGACATCATGGTACTGGGACATGTGGTTCATCAAGGGCTTCCAAGGAAGATCAAGGCTCAGTTCCTATAGTGGTAGCCTGATCATTAATTAACTTCTTATAGGTTTTTCTTCTATGTCTTACTGTGATATGTGTTTGCAGTCTGCATTATTAACATGAGTTTGAGCAAGCTCTGGCAATTAGTGATGGACAGGGAAACCTGGAATGCCTCAGTCCAAGGGGTCACAACGAATCAGACATGACTGAGAGACTGAACTTACTAACATTATTTAGCTCCACGTATTAACTATGTCATCTATTCTAGTTAATGCAGTGACTCCCCCTTTTGGGGCTGCTTGTCTATTAACATGAAAATCCCAATGTGGTCAAGCAGTTGGCAAAGATTTGGCTCAGTGGAAATCATAGTGTATTTCTCATTAGTGTTGTTCTTCTGGCAATCAGAATCTTCAGTATAGCAAAGCCTGGAATTGCAGTGGCAAGAAGCAAAAAGTTCATAAATAGATCACTAAGAATGGTGGAAAGAGGAACATTCTTATTTCTACTCTATATTTTTCAAAACTGTATATTGAAAGTTGATAACACAATGTTACAATTAACTGCTAGTTCAGTGCATACAGGTTCCCTGGTGGCTCATTGGTAAAAAAAACAACTACCTGACAATGCAGGTGATATGGATTTGACCCCTAGGTTAGTACGATCCCTTGGAGAAGGCAATGGCAACCCATTCCAGTATTCTTGCCTGGGAAATCCCATGGACAGAGGAGTCTCATGGGCTACAGTCCATGGGGTTGCTAAGTCAGACATGACTGAGCACTCAGCACTCAATGCATATATCATATGTTAGAGTTCATTGTTTCCAAGTAGGTATAATCATAATGCTAGACTCTTTTCTGGGCATCTGATTGTACGTTCAATTGTTCTTTGAGCCTGGAATTGTTCAGGAAAATTGATCTCATGGTCTTGTGTCTATTGCTACAATATTTGTCAGAGTAAAATCTGTTGCACAGGTAATCTTTGTAGAATCCTAAATACATAAATCAGACCCTTTCTGAGGCCTTGGATAGTGATCTTGGAAGAAGAACTACAAGCAGAGAGAGAAAATTCATATCTAGAGTAAAATTTCATTCCTGTAAAGACAATTTACTACCACCTGTGGAGGAGGAACTGATTGGCAAGTTCTCAATATCAATCTCTTCTACTTACAGGTAAAGTTTTAAGAGTAGTTGTAGTCAAAAAGCCTTCATGAAAGGGAATCCAAAGATTCAGAGTATATGTTGGTTGCTTAGTTGTGTCCAGCTCTTTGCAAACCCATAGACTGTAGCCTGCCAGGGTCCCCTGTCCGTGGAATTCTCCAGGCAAGAATACTGGAGTGGATATCCATTTGCTTCTCCAGGAGATCTTCCCAACCCAGGGATAGAACCCAGGTATCCTCATTCCAGGGAGATTCTTTACCATCTGATCCATAACCTAAATTCCAGCTGATTCATGTCTCTGTTATGTAAGTACTGGGGGGATACAGAACCAAAGTGGGCTAATAGATTACCCTTTCCCCAGACCTTAACTGCCTTCTCTATGGAGAATGGCATATAATGGACATCGATGTAAAACTAGTGAATGATAGAAATTGTGATTTTTTTAAATGGTGGGAAATCCTAGTCACATAGTCACTTGTTAAATCATGGTCAGGAACTTAATTCAGAATAAATCCTGATAGGGTTCTACGATCTGCTTTCCAAATGGTGGATGGTGCTCAGTTGTAGAGTACAAAATTTTCCTCCAGAACCCTTAGAGTTATCACTGATGCTCATCTATTTGATCTTGCTAGTGAATCCCATAATGACCTTGTATCTTGTGAATACTTCCATTTAATTGGAATTCATATGACCCAAATGGCAGGGAAGTTTACAAGGAAAAATGGAGCTGGTGGAGGAACCCCTTGAAAACTAACAATCCAATGATAAGTCACCAAACAAATGACTCGGAACAGTATTCACAATATTCTCCTGCTATTGCAGGAGAGTGAACATAAAATGGCAAAACAGAAAGTTCACGTCACTATTCTTCCAATTTTGAAAAGTTGTTGTAAAACAGTGCATTGCCTTATTTATACACAGTAAAAATAATTCTGTTCGTTGTGGTATAAACAATACTTTTTCCAACCAAAGAAGGCCCCATGTATTTACAGTTTATAAAGTTAAAGATATTGTACCGTTGATATCACATCAGTAGCTCTTTATCTTAAAACAAATTTAAATTTTAAAAATTAAGGAGGAAAGGATGTCAAAAAGACAAGTAAACATAATAGAAAGAAGAAAAGACGAAAATTGCTAAGGTTTCTTGTATCTTTCATTATCACCATTAACCTTTACTTCAACTTAATCAATGCTTCCCACTGGTTAAAATGATTGGTTTTAACATGACAGTGATTCCATTCGTAGGAGAAGGGGACTACCGAGAATGAGATGGCTGGATGGCATCACCGACTCTGTGGACATGAGTTTGAGTGAACTCCGGGAGTTGGTGATGGAGAGGGAGGCCTGGCCTGCTGTGATTCATGGGGTCGCGGAGAGTCAGACACGACTGAGCGACTGAACTGAACTGAACTGAACGTGACAGTGATTCCATCTGTAAATATGTAGAGACACAGCTACAGTGTTAACAGTCCTGTGAATTTACTTTGTTTCCAGAAATACGATATTTCTTATGACTGCAGAACCTGGCCAGACTTCAGATAGCAACTCTTCAGTTTTGACATAGCTGCCTTCATTTCTTTATTCCTTAGAGTATAGATAACAGGGTTTAAAATGGGAGTAAAGATGGTATAGAACACTGCAAGGACTTTGTCAACTGAATAACTGCTGAAGGGCCACACATAGATGAAGATGCATGGTCCAAAGAAGAGTGTGACCACAGTGACATGAGCAGTCAGTGTGGAGCGGGCCTTGGCCATGCTAGCAGAGGAGTGGCTCCTAACTGTTATGAGTATCACAGTGTAGGAAAGAACCAACAGGAGGAAGGAACTCAAAGAAAGAAAGCCACTGTCTGCAACAATTAGTAGGCTGACAACATAAGTGTCAATGCAGGCCAACTTAGTCACCAGAGGGAGGTCACAGAAAAAGCTATCCACTTGATTAGGCCCACAAAAAGGCAAGTTAACAGTAAATGCCAGCTGGCTAGTAGTATGGACGAAACCCACACACCAGGAGATGAGTACAAGAATAATACATACACGGCGGCTCATGATTGTCATATAGTGAAGAGGTTTGCATATAGCAACATAACGATCATAAGCCATGGATACAAGAATCACCATCTCGCTGCCAGTGAAAAGATGAACAAAAAAAATCTGGGCCAGACAAGCATCAAAAGAAATAGTCTTGCGTTCAACCAAAAAGTGCAATCATTTTGGGGGTAGCAAAGGAGGCAACACATATATCTATAAAAGAGAGGTTTGCGAGCAGAAAGTACATGGGGGTATGAAGGCGGGAATCTGAGGTCACAGTGAGGATGATGAGAAAATTGCCCAGCAGTATTGCTAGGTAGAGTAGTGAAAATATGAGAAACAAGAAAGGTTGGAGCTCCTGGGAATTAGAGAGTCCCAGCAACACAAATTCAGTCACCTGAGAGTGATTTGTCTCATTCATTGACTTTGGAAAGGACTTCTCTTTAGTCACCTGAATGTGAGAGAAACAGATATCAATCAGTGAACTGAGCATGGGTTTGATTTCCCAGTTCTGCTTCATACCCTAGGACTCTAGTTTCTATTTATATTTGTATCTAAATTTTCACATATCATCAAAGATCATATAGAGAGCACGACAACACTATTCAAGAAGGATGGAGGGGAGAGATGTTCAACCACCTGGCATATCCGATTACATCAATTTAACAAATGGAATAAACGAACTTAAAAATGAAATTGAGTATCTGAAATTTTTTTGACATTACAGAAATCCAGTCTAAGAATCTACAGAGACTAAATCATTTTTCTGCAGTAAAGAACATAAATCCTTTTTGAACTGCTAACACAAAGGAAGATATTTTCACAGACTTAATGTTGACCAAGACAGTTAGATACAAAGAGGTGTATACTGTGCTAACCTTTTGAAATAAATTTCAAAAATAGGTAAAACTAATCTCTAGGGTTGAAAAAGCTTCAATAATGATTATCCTTAAAGGGAAATTGGGGACAGAAAGGATAGGAAGGGCCTTCTGAACTGTTGGTGATGTTCTGTTTCTTGATGTGGTTGATAGTTACATAGGAGTATTCACTTGGTGAAAATGTATCAAGATACATATTTCTGCTCCATGTGCTTTTGAGTGTATGTGATATATATTCAAAAAATTAAATAGGAGAAGAAAAGATGGCATTACATTATGTGAGAGAGTTCATAGGAACTCATTGCCTTGAATAATTAAATCTTATTCCTTTCCCTATTGAGTTACAAATTATCTCAACTAAAATGCAAAACCACAGCAAAACTTAAAGATCCAGAGTCTATTGTAAGTCTTCCTAGAGCTGTGATTCATCTCTTCATGCAGTTCTATCATATGAAAGAATATAGTGTTAGTTCCTCCCAGTTTATTCCCCAAAGATATTAAGCTTTTTAAACTCAGCCATTGGTGTTAGTAATGTAGACATATTATTGAATTATGATTGATATTTTATTTGATTTGGCAAGGCTTAAAAATTGTATTGCATGAAAGTAGTCAGTAAGAAATTTGTATCATAGGAAAATTGTTTTTTTCTTTTCTATTCAGTTATTTTCTATTCTATCAGAACTTTCTCCCTTTTATGCTATTTTAACTTTAAAAAAACTTGGAAAAGTTGTGTGATTAAATGTAATGAAGCATACGATTTTGAAGAACCTTTCTCTGGATCTAAATTAGGTCTTAGGAAAGAGTATCTTTTACTGATTTCTACTCATCTGCAATTTTTTAAATTAATGTCTTCTTAGATTATAATTAAAAATTGCCTAGTACCCTTTGAGTTTCACTGGAATGTTTACACATAAAGACAGGGTATATAATGAATAATTTCAACCCCCAGGAACCAAGTTCAGGGACTCACCTGTATATTTCAAATCTCTAATTCTCTAGAAAATCTACCAAAGAATTAATTCACATTTTATCTCAGATTATATCAAAATATGATCCCAGGCTGTTCAAAAAGCTAACGAGCAGAGGTTGAAGTCAAAACAGGTGGCCAGTAAAATTACACATAGAAACAACTTTATATTTAAGGAGCCACCACATTCTCTTCAGTGCCATTCTCCCCTCCTCATCATTTCTCGGGAGTTTCGTATTAGCAAGTCAACTCCAGGAACCCACCCTGATGTATCCTCCCTGGAAAACACCCTGACTCTTACACCCCTGACATGAATCCTATACTGAATCCTTAGATACAGGGCAAGACTTAATATCTAACAAAACCAGCAAATAAGGGTTCATATCTGCCCTATCAGAAAAAGCAAAGTCTTAAGCACAGGGAGCTTCCAAGGGAGATCTTTTGGTGCTAGAACAGAAAGGGGCAGCAGGAGTCATTGTGAGAAGACATTCTGACATCTTTAGAATAAAATCTATTATGTGAGACAGTCATCCTAAGAGTCACTCTCCCATTGAGTCATTTGCATTCTTGTATTCTTCACTGTCATTGGCTTATTGGGGTTCCCAGGAAAAGAAAGGATCCTGCTTTCCAGATAGAATACTGGTAGAACTGATTCAATCAACATCTGAGCTTAGTATACAAGATCAAAGTGGTGAGCAAAAGAAACTGAATTAATTAGTCTAAGTATAAATCCTTTACTTCTAATAAAGTTCATTCTTCTTTAGTTCATTTATTCTCTAAGTACATAACTGTCCATTTTCCCCAGGGCTCTGTGCCATGAGCTGGTGATAGATCACTTAGGTTTATAACTTGCCTCCCCAAAGCTCATTTATTAATATTTATAATCCCTATTTTCATTTAGAGAAGATGCTGAATCCTCATTTCCCTTCACTCCTTTTTAGAGGAATTGGACTGTCTTTTTACATCTAATAAAACTACTGTACTAATAGAAACATAAAGCTGTTAGAGTAAAAACAGTTGTCATTGGGCAGCTATATGACTCTGAACATTTAGTCTTTCAGGGTTCAAATATCCTCAAATATCAAATATAGAAAATGATGTTGCTCTCAAGGAGACATTGAAAATGTTTCTTAACCAATGACATCAGTGACACATCTTTAATCAATTGTAATGATTAAATATATGCAAATGTTCTGAATGATGTATTGTTTCAGACCAGAATAAATAATTATTACTATTTTCAGATTATTTTACTGGTAAAGATGGTGTTATCTGTCTCATTTAAGAATGAGTTCCAATTAGTAGATGTGTTCATGTAAACACCAATTTTTCATTTCTTATAATAATTAAAGATAAATTAACATGCATATAAGATTTACTAGGTGACCCTCAGTCCCCTTCTATATGAAATTCTATCAAATAATTATTTCTCCAATACTTCTATCTCAGAACTTAATACCGGTAGATGAAGTGAAATAATTGAGTATAGTTTACAGAGGCCACCAAACTCTTACCAGTCAGAGATACATCTTTTACAAGCTTTCCCACATTTCCGCTGCCTTTACCTTCTCCATGTAAATCCAGATCAGAGATTTAACCAACTCTGTGGAGACAAAGCTTGTGTGTCATCTTCAAAAGGATACTGACAAAATGCTTTCATTTACCTAAGATGAAGTGAAAAGTGTGGAGAAAGCTTATAATCGATAGCTATTAATTCATGGATCAGATTTAGTTGTTACTTCTACATCTTCTAAGAAAACAGACCTGGCCTTGAAGAAATGAGTTATAAAGACGTTTATTTTTAAATAAGTAGGAAATAGACTCGAGATGCTTGTAGACAGGATGGGCTGTTTAAGGGGACATCAACCTGCATGCTGTGTCCTAACGCAGAACTTAAGTAACAGGGAGTATTTGGAGCAGTCCGGAATCTAAAAGACAAAGCAAGAGTTAAAAAGGAAGAAATGCCTCCCCTCCCCCCAAAAAACCCTGCTATTTTACAATTTTCCAAAGAATTTAGCATAAATGACTTTCAAAGACCTCCAGAAATTAAAACCAATTAAATATCAATAAGCATACATGAAGAGAATTAGTGTTTAGTCTCCACTGAAGCTTTAAGTATAGAATTACTTACCCACATATTCTAGGAGAATGCTTTCTTTCAACTTAACCTCATCTGACAGGTCCTGAGAATAGATGAAATTTTTGAGGGATTCAAACACTGTTCTCAAGGGGAGGCTCTGAGTGAACTTAATCTACAATTTCATATAAACTTTGTTTTTAATTAGCAAGAATATTTTTAGGAAGCATCACCAATGACAGTGGTTTTTATATGATTTTGGGTCTGTAAAAATATTGAAATATCAAGAATATAGTGTCATTTATCAGAACCATGTTTAGGAAATATTTAGGCTTTTTCTTCCCCTTATCTTACTTTCTCTTGATTCAAAGTGTAGGTAACTTTCCCCCTGCTTCTCAGAGATATATAATCATTAAATACTTGAATCAAATATTCAAATAATACTTGAATATTATTTTGTGAAATAATGAATTTACCATGTAGTAAATTTATCATAATAGTAGTAAGAGTCTAAAATACAGTAATCATATAGGACATATCTTCTCTTTTCACAAGTAGGGCATATATTCAGCAGGATATTTTTATTTTCATAATTTATTTACATTGGTATTTCTTTGTCATGAATCAACAAAAGCCATTCTAAATTATAAGCTTTAAAATAGCCTAAAACCCAAATCAGCAGGTGATGTCTAAAGATATCATGGACTATACAAGAAGTTATAGCCTGAGTCACTGAAATTTATGTTCTGACTCTGCTGCTGCTGCTAAGTCACTTCAGTCGTGTCCGACTCTGTGTGACCCCATAGATGGAAGCCCACCAGGCTCCCCCGTCCCTGGGATTCTCCAGGCAAGAACACTGGAGTGGGTTGCCATTTCCTTCTTCAATGTTCTGACTCTACCTCTCACTAAATAACTGCAATTTTAGGCAATCTGCCACTATGAAGGTGCACCATTTCTTTTCAAAAATGGATAAGAACTCTTCCTCCTAATCTTTATGATTCTCTAATTCTCTGCCTTTTGAAAGCATAATCCCCAGAATGTGTTAGTTCCATTATAAAAATTATTACAAAATGTTGTATTAAAATAAAAGCATATTCAATCAAAAAAGAAATCCATCCTGGTTTTAGTAAAGAAATACAGCTGTCTATTACTTTTCAGATATAGGACAACAATAATAAGCAAAATGGACATAGAATAATCCAAGACTGAAAGAGTAGAGTATGATTGCTTCTCTTTGTTTTCTGTTCTAACTGAATTAGAAGGCTGAGGAAAAACAGCACTCTTCTAGTGCCTAGCCTCTAAAATAGCCTCTATTTTGTGCCTCTAGGTACAAAAATATTTGTACCTACCAGGAAAAAACCAACATTCTTCAGGATCCATTGGATGGGGGCAAATGCACTGAACCCATGTCTTTACAGACTTCAGTCTTCACCATTTACACTTTGAAGTATCATTGTCCTCAACACATAGATATAAGAAAAACCACCACAAGTGTGAGAAGCTAATTAGTGATTTGGCGTCACTAGATTGTAGTGATCATGGGACACAGAGACTTGTAATAACAGAAATTACCTTCATTAGAGCTGATTGCATGAGAGTTTGTTTGCTCACAAGAATTACAGTACATCACCTTGAGGATTCACAAATGGACAAAACAGGAGGATTCATGGAAATACTTTGTCCTATTGGAAAAAATTTAACATGGTGGAAAGAAGAGCCATGAGTAGTTTTGCTAGCTAGTCCATTCTGCTTCAGGAGAGTTTTAGAACAGGGCCATTGGGGGTGTCAAAAATTGATGAGGAGCCATTTTTTTGCCTCTGTGTACTACACAACAGTGTACCATCTTGGTATGTTAATAGCTCTAGAAGATCCATGTACTTGGTTTCAAGGTAAGGCAGGGGAAGTTCTTTTATAATAGAAACACTTTATCATGCTGAGTAGATTTTAGTAAAAAAACTTTGAGTAATTTCCAGAAATTTAAACTTTTTAGTTCAAGCTTTTAGGGAAACTATAGCTAAGTGAAGCTATGATGTTCCCCTCCTTGGGGAGAAAGGACAAAATATAAAATGATAAAGAAAGGAATTCCCTATTATAACATAGAATTTTGAAATTAGTGTGGACACTAAAGTCAACTAGTCCGACATCTTAAATTTATAGATTGGTTGAAAGAGCTCTCGAAGAATTACTGTTTGATTCAGTTGATACTGACCAATACCACTTTCTAACCCCTTGCCAAATGCCCTTTCTTCTCTGCCATCATGCCTCTTCCACAGTTTGGAACATTTTGATGTCATGATTAGAGCTAAACTGATTATTCATCTCTTCCCAGACACATGCATCTAAAGCACTCCTAAATGTTTTGTTGACAAGTACTTCCTAGTACCCTTGATATCTATCGTTTCTACTATCCTTTTCCTGTAGATAATCTCCAAAAGTCTGTCATTTGAAATCATTTTCTTCTTAGGGTCTCCTGCTGGATGATTAATACATTTAAGTGACTTTACTCCCTTATAAGAAAGAGCCCTAAATATACACCTCTAAAGTTCCAAAATGTATCACAAGACATCTCTGAACCACAAATTTGTCATCTCCAAAACGTCCAACTCTTTGTGACCCCATGAACTATACAGTCCATGGAATTCTCCAGGCCAGAATACTGGAGTGGGTAGCCTTTCCTTCTCCAGGGGATCTTCCCAACCCAAGGATCTAATCCAGGTCTCCATTATTGCAGGCAGATTCTTTATCAGTTGAGCCACCAGGGAAGCCCAAGAATACTGGAAAGGGTAGCCTATCCCTTCTCCAGCAGACCTTCCCCACTCAGGAATCAAACCAGGGTCTGCTGCATTGCAGGTGGATTCTTTATCATCGGAGCTAAAAGGGAAACCCTCCAAATTAACACATTTTCCCTAAATATATCTTTACTATAATACCAATACTATTAATGTTATTCTTATCATTCTAGGAAACATTTAGGCTCAAAATCATCAATATGGGTGATATCTACTTCTCTAATATTCCTATACTTAATTCCTAAATATCATTTATTTTGATGGGATCACCCTGTTTATATAGGTTTTTTTTTTAATGCCTAGTGTTTTCTAAACATGAATCATGAACCTTTCCCCTGGTTGTTACATGTAATTTGCACATTGCATTTTTGGCAGATGCATCCTCCTCCAAATTTGTAGATTTAATAAAATAATTATTCCCACATTGTAGAAAATTTAAAGTCTGTTTCTTAACTGAATGTGTGCTTTAAAATAAACTTAGAAGAAATGGGGTCATTCTTCATCCCCCTTCTGATGTCTTTGTCAGAAGCTTTCTCTGTCCCTTTTCTTACTTTAATAAAACTCTGCTACCCAAAAGCTCTTGAGTGAGCAAGCCTGGTCCCTGGGCCCTGGGCCCGATGTTAAATCTTCTTCGGAGATCACAAATCTGATGTCTTTCACAGTAAGCTAGCATCTTGGGGGTTTGTCCGGGATCTTCAAGACAAGGTAAGCACACTCAGAGCTCTAGTCTCTCTGCTTTCTCAGTCTGCACTTTTTCTGCTTTCTTTTATTAACTCTATGGTGTGCTTGTGTGAATAAATGACACGCCCTGCATTAAACAAGTGATGAGCCCTGCTTGTGGTTTTGCGGTGCCTTGTAGTGACTGAAGGCAGTCCCAAAAAGGGGAATCTTGTCGGGGATTTATACCGACCTGTCAGTGCCAAGAGACACCCAATGTCCCTGAGAGGGGAGAAGCCAGAAATGGGCAAAGCATGTGGACCTAACTTTCCTTTCTCGGTCAACTATTCCTGGTCTCTTTGACCATTTCGTAATTGCATGGGGAATTAGAACTACTAACCTAATCTGTCAGATCATAGACTTTCTAGGGACTTGTGATCCATGCTGTTACTATGTACTTTCACTTAGACCCCAAGTATGAAAGCGCCTAGCTTTGCTAGGAGCTGAAAGTTACTAGGAGCATGTATGGAGCGAGCTGGAAGTCTAGCTCCAGGAATATCTCTCAGGCTAGAGATTACTCTTTTGGCTGCCTGCCTCAGGGGCCAGCAGCCTGAAAGTGAGTCTTTGTCATGGCTGTGCTGCCTATCTATATGGAGAGAAGCACTGCTGGTGACCATGAGGTTTTTGAGGACACAGATCAGAAATTGCCAGGATCTGTTCAGACTGGAAGTACAGTGGGCTTCTTCCTTTGGTAGCGCTAGCTCTTAGTGGACCAGAGGAGGCTCTCAGGTGGCTTTTGTCTCAATTCCTTAGATATTCTTTTGTGGAATCTGTGGGAATGAACTGGAAGGATTGGCCCTAATAGCTTGAGGACAAAAATCACTTTTTCCTCACTGGCCGACCCTCCACCACCTCCTTTGCTATCATATATACTGGCGTGGTGACACTCAGAAGGGCCATCTTGGTTGTTGCTCGCCCCTTTACGACTCACCGCTTCTACTGCGGTTAGAACTGTACTCAGGAATGTGCGCAGACACACGTAAGATGGATACTTCCCCTAGTAGTCTTAGCTTGGGAAACATTCCAGAAAGCTACTCTGCTCCACCCCGGTGGCATTAGAGAAAAGGGCAAATCAGACAAAGGTCTTGGTTGTATGGAAATAAATCAATCTGGGATACCATCAGGTCTACACCTGGTGCATCTCCACCCCGCCGAGGTGGTAGAACCAGATAAGAACTGGTATGAGTAAGATGCCTGCATCAGTAAGGGACAGACTAAGTCTGACCAGGGAAGGGATGCTTTGGTGGCAAGTCTGTCTACACCCCCATCTAGAGCAGGGAGGGACGTCTCCGGTGGAAAGAAGCCATGGCTGTGGATGCCGCTTTTTTCTCTCTTCCAGGTGGGAGAACCACACCTTTACTTTTTTTTTTTTTTATTTCTAAAAAAGAATTTTATTAAAAAAGCACAAATGCAAAGAAATGAACAGAGGAAAATTTATGCGTCGAACCTGGACTGGTCACTTATGATAATATACATGCTACAATTCCATTCTCCCCAATCATTCCACCTTCACCCTCTCCCACAGAGTCCCAAAGACTGTTCTAAATGCCTATGTCTCTTTTGCAGTCTCTTATACAGGGTTCAGGTTACCATTTTTCTAAATTCCATATATATGCGTTAATATACGGTATTGATGTTCTTCTTTCTGGCTTACTTCACTCTGTATAATTGGCTCCAATTTCATCCACCTCATTAAAACTGATTCAAATGCATTCTTTTTGATGGCTGAGAAATACTCCATTGTGTATATGTACCAAAGCTTTCTTATCCATTCATCTGCAGATGGACATCTAGGTTGCTTCCATGTCCTGGCTATTATAAACAGTGCTGCAATGAACATTGGAGTACATGTGTCTCTTTCAATTCTGGTTTCCTCGGTGTGTATGCCCAGGAGTGCGATCGCTGGATCATATGGCAGTTCTATTTCCAGTTTTCTGAGGAATCTCCACACTGTTCTCCATAGTGGCTGTACTAGTTTGCATTCCCACCAACAGTGTAAGAGGGATCCCTTCTCTCCACACCCTCTCCAGCACTTATTGCATGTAGACGTTTGGATAGCAGCCATTCTGACTGGTGTGAAATGGTATCTCATTGTGGTTTTGATTTGCATTTCTCTGATGATGAGGGATGTTGAGCATTTTTTCATGTGTTTATTAGCCATCTTTATGTCTTCTTTGGAGAAATGTCTGTTTAGTTCTTTGGCCCATTTTTTGATTGGGTCACTTAGTTTTCTGGAATTAAGCTGCAGGAGCTGCTTGTATAATTTGGAGATTAATCCTTTATCAGAACCACACCTTTAATATGTGTTTTAAAAAACAAGCTGGGACAAGTTTGATCCCCCGAGTTTAAAAAGACATATCTGATCTTCTTCTGTGATACTGAATGACCACAGTATCCTTTGGAAGATGGGAAACGCTGACCTGCTAAAGGATCTCAAATATTACTGTTTTACAACTAGACCGGTTCTGTAGAAAATAAGGGAAATTGGCAGAAGTGACATATGTGTTGCTCTTTATCTCTCTGAAAGACATGCCAGACTATGTCCTAAGGGTGCAGATTTGCATGTGAAACCTTCAACTCCCTCCTGTTCTCTTACTTTACCCCTTTATCTGGGGCTCCCAACTGCACAGGCTGAGAATCAGGGCAACTTTCTAGGAAGGGTTGCCTCAGTCTCGGTAGAATTTCAAACAGTCCCAGTTTCGGTCAAGACTATTTAGAGGATCCAAAAAGTACATAGAAGACTTTCCAGGACTAACTTTATGACCTTACTTGAAGAGATGTTATGTATGTCTTGGGACAGACACTGATTCCTGACTCAAAAACTTGAGTTTTGGGGGAAGTTAGTACTTTTGGAGATGAATGGCTTGAACGTGAGACAAGGGGAAAGAGAGAACACAGAATAGCCCTCCTTCCAACTGGGAGCCAAGTAGTTCCAATAACAGAGCTGCTTTGCTGGATGTACTCTTGAAGGACTTAAGCAAGCACACACTCCTGGTAAATTCCTAGATAGACCATGGGAGGTCTCCATAAGTTTACTGATGTTGATCTTGAAAGTGCAGAAGGAGGAATGATCTTAAAAGATAGAGTTCTCATTCAGCCAGCTCCAGATATCTTCCCTAAGTCAGAAAAACAGGAGTTTGGACCAAATCAGTCTTCAGAAAAGCTGTTGCAGCTGGCTCAGACAGGATATTATGGTAGAAAATAAGAGGCAAAAAAGAACCAGGAAAAAGACTGAAGCCCCAATAATGGCTGTTAGACCTGCTCTGAAACAGCCTGAGAAAAAAATGCCCAGAGGGACCCAGGTGAAAAGGGACGGACTTGTTATTACCGTGGAAAGGAGGGGCATCTCAAGCGGGATTGCCCTCAGGCATCTAAGCCGTCCCCAGCTCCATGTCCTGTCTGCAAAGGACCATATTGGAGAAGAGACTGTCCTCTGAAGTGTAGGCCCCAGGGTTTGTACTCTCACCACTATCGGGATCGAAGGTGCCTGGGGGTCCACACACAAGCTCCCATCCTAGTAACACCTGAGGAACCTTGAGTATTAATAACTGTGGAGGGCCAATAAGTTGATTTTCTTTTGGACACTGGGGCAACTTTCTGCTCACTAAAGCCCCTGGTCTGCTTTCTTCCTGATCCACTACCATAATGGGGCTATCTGGACGAGTCAAATATTTTTCAGTCATTGATTTGAAGGATGCTTTCTAGAGTTAAATCTATATTAGATCATCTTCTACCTATTACTTTAAGACAATTGAGAGGATTCTTGGGCATTACAGGCTATGGCCACATATGGATTCCAGGTTATAGGGAACTTGCCTGGCCTTTATATAGACTTACAATTGAGACTCAGCAGGCCCAAACTGACAAGCTGGTTTGGTCTCTAGCTACTCAAAAGGCCTTTGCTGCTGCTGCTGCTAAGTCGCCTCAGTCATGTCCGACTTTGTGCAACCCCATAGATGGCAGCCCACCAGGCTCCCCCATCCCTGGGATTCTCCAATCAAGAACACTGGAGTGGTTTGCCATTTTCTTCTCCAATGCATGAAAGTGGAAAGTGAAAATTGAAAGTGAAGTCGCTCAGTCGTGTCCGACTCTTTGCGACCCCATGGACTGTATCCCACCAGGCTCCTCTGTCCATGGGATTTTCCAGGCAAGAATACTGTAGTGGGGTGCCATTGCCTTCTCCCAAAAGGCTTTTAAGGCTCTTCAAATTGCTCTTTTGCAGGCTCCAACTTTGAGCTTGCCCACAGGATCAGAGTTTAGTTTGTTTGTTACTGAAAAAAAGGCTATGGCCACATTATTTAAGGGTAATTGTTACTATTGTTTTACTAATGCCTAAAGTTCAACCCACTCCAGTACTCTTGCCTGGAAAATCCCATGGCTGGAGGAGCCTAGTAGGCTGCAGTCCATGGGGTCGCAGAGAGTCGGACAGGACTGAGCGACTTCACTTTCACTGTTCACTTTCACACATTGGAGAAGGAAATGGCAACCCACTCCAGTGTTCTTGCCTGGAGAATCCCAGGGACGGGGGAGCCTGGTGGGCTGCCGTCTATGGGGTCGCACAGAATCGGACACGACTGAAGCGACTTAGCAGCAGCAGCAGCAGCAAAGCTCATAAAGAATTGATGATTTTGAACTGTGGTGCTGGAGAAGACTCTTGAGAGTCCCTTGGACTGCAAGGAGATCCAACCAGTCCATTCTTAAGGATATCAACCCTGGCTGTTATTTGGAAGGACTGACACTGAAGCTAAAACTCCAATACTTTGGCCACCTCATGCGACGAGTTGACTCACTGGAAAAGAGTCTGATTCTGGGAGGGATTGGGGGTGGGAGGAGACAGGGACGACAGAGAATGAGATGGCTGGATGGCATCACCAACTCGATGGACATGAGTTTGAGTGAACTCTGGGAGTTGGTGATGGACAGGGAGGCCTGCGTGCTGTGATTCATGGGGTCGCAGAGAGTCGGACACGACTGAGCGACTGAAATGAACTGAACTGAGCTGCTGTTTGAGCCAGGAACCAAGATGGGCCTGAGAATCTATGTTGGCTTGCTCTGCTGACTCCAAAAGCCCTGAGTCTGCAGTTTGACCCTCAAGACAATGCCTTCCTGTCCTGAGCTCGTTCCTATGCTGCATTCCACAATCAACATAATTGCTAGGTCTACAGAGTACTTCCCTTCTCATCAATTGAAGGCTTCCCATGATGGGTTTCTCCGCTTCAAGGAAAGGACTTTCTTCAACTCTGTGATGACATCTAACAATCCTAAGATGGACTGGTGTAACATATTGTACCTTAATTATGGGCACAATGTGACTTTCAACTTTGACTATACATTATCTTAGTTTAATGACTATTTTGCTGCACTTACGAAGGTAAGTGGGTCTAGATCTGGTGGTTTTTTACCTGATGTTTATCAAATATGGGATGAGGTCACATGGCTAACTCCTATAAAGGGACACCTACTATCTAATGCTCTCATATGCTGGGAACAAATAAAGCCTTCCCAGAAGTTAGCTGACAACTTAATTATAATGATTAGAAACAATTGGGATTTTTGCCTCAAGAAATATGCAGTGTGATCATTCCTGTGTTTTCCAATCCCAGCTCAAGTCCTCCTTTGGCCTGGCCAGGCACTGATTGGGACTGGATCCCTCAGTCACGCTGGCTTGCACCAAATGGGATCTACTGGATATGAGGCTCTTACCTATGGGCGTGGCTTCCCCCTAATTGGATAGGGAGATGCACCCTAGGTCTAGCTTTTACTCTTGGCTTCATATTTTCAGAGCTTCCAGAGAAGCCTACTAATCTGCCACACCTTAAAACTCATTGGGCAAGATATGTATTTCACTGGCATGATTATCTGGCTGCAATATTAGTTCCATCTCTGGGAACTACAGATCAGATGTTATGCCATGAGTTGATGCTCTGACTAACTTTCGGCCTTTAATGCTGAACAAATACAAATTAGAAAGGCAGTTTTACAAAACAGATTGGCCTTAGATATTCTAAGGGCTGCACAAGGAGGAACTCGTGCCATTATTCATATCCAATATGAGTACTAATGTTACTCACTTTACTAAACACATGAACAAGATGATTCAGGATATGGATTCTCCTGAAGCCTCAGTCACCTCACTTTGGGAAACATTAAGTAGCTCCCCACGGTGGAAAACTATCTTAATCTTAATAAGTCTAATTGTTCTGTCTTTACTGTTTGTTTTCTGCATCTGTAACTGTGTAACTGGACTTGCTTTTAACCGTTTGAAAGCTTTTAAGTTACAAATGGTTGGTTGGTTTTTCAGGCTCCTAGGAGTGCCACAGACTGCTCCAACTTGGGGCCTCTTGATCAGAAACCCTCAATATGAGGGTTAGGAGAATGTATTGCCTCAACAATATAGGGCCAGCACCCCATCACAGCAGGAAGTAGTTATGGAATGAAAACGATGCCCCTTTCCCTTGGCAACATAATTCTCTTAAAAGAAAAGAAGGGAATGGGAGAGTCAATTCCTAGGCAGGTTGATAAGAACTCTGGGGTTCCACGAGGAGGAGAAAGGGGTCTGAGGCTCTTGAAACAGAGATAGTGGTCTGGAATTCTAAAGGAGGCAGAAAGGACAACCATCTTTTTTTTCCTATACATTCCTTAGTCACATAAATAGTTTTTTTCTTTCAGCTGAGAACTCATGATTATACAACAAACAATTCAGTTTGAACACTGTCATAAGGATTATATAACAACAATGTATCCTGCTTAAGGACAGTTTCTCCTTCCTGAAAATCTTCTTGCTCTTGAGTGTCCAAGAGTCTCAGGGTCGGTGGTGGCCTGCTGCAGGCTTGGGGGCACTGCCTGCAGCAGTGCGTGAATGGGACCTTTTGAAGGAGGTTACCATTATCTTGAGAGTCCCTTGGACTGCAAGGAGATCCAACCAGTCCATTCTAAAGGAGATCAATCCTGGGTGTTCATTGGAAGGACTGATGCTAAAGCTGAAACTCCTATACTTTGGCCACCTTATGCGATGAGTTGACTCACTGGAAAAGACTCTGATGCTGGGAAGGATAGGGGGCGGGAGGAGAAGGGGACGACAGAGAATGAGATGGCTGGATGGCATCACCGACTCGATGGACATGAGTTTGAGTGAACTCCGGGCGTTGGTGATGGACAGAGAGGCTTGGCGTGCTGTGATTCATGGGGTCACAAAGAGTCAGACACGACTGAGTGACAGAACTGAACTGAACTGAACCATTATCTTCATAACCTACACCACAGTTTCAGTTCAGTTCAGTCACTCAGTTGTGTCCGACTCTTTGTGACCCCATGAATCGCAGCACGCCAGGCCTCTCTGTCCATCACCAACTCCCAGAGTTTACCCAAACTCATGTCCATCGAGTCGGTGATGCCATCCAGCCATCTCATCCTCTGTCGTCCCCTTCTCCTCCTGCCCCCAATCCCTGCCAGCATCAGGATCTTTTCCAATGAGTCAGCACTTCGCATGAGGTGGCCAAAGTATTGGGATTTCAGCTTTAGCATCAGTCCTTCCAGTGAACACCTAGGACTGATCTCCTTTAGGATGAACTGGTTGGATCTCCTTGCAGTCCAAGGGACTCTCAAGAGTCTTTTCCAGCACCACAGTTCAAAAGCATCAATTCCTCAGTGATCAGCTTTTTTCACAGTCCAACTGTCACATCCATACATGACCACTGGAAAAACCATAGCCTTGACTAGGCGGACCTTTGTTTGCAAAGTAATGTCTCTGCTTTTTAATATGCTGTCTAGGGTGATCATAACTTTCTTTCCAAGGAGTAAGCGTATTTTAATTTCATGTCTGCAATCACCATCTGAAGTGATTTTGGAGCTCCCCAAAATAAAATCAGCCACTGTTACCCCATCTATTTCCAATGAAGTGATGGGACCGGTTGCCATGATCTTAGTTTTCTGAATGTTGAGCTTCAAGCCAACTTTTTCACTCTCCTCTTTCACTTTCATCAAGAGGCTTTTGAGTTCCTCTTCACTTCTGCCATAATGGTGGTGTCATCTGCATATCTGAGGTTATTGATATTTCTCCCAGCAATCTTGATTCCAGCTTGTGCTTCTTCCAGCCCAGTGTTTCTCATGATGTACTCTGCATATAAGTTAAATAAGCAGGGTGACAATATACAGCCTTGACATACTCCTTTTCCTATTTGGAACCAGTCTGTTGTTCCATGTCCAGTTCTAACTGTTTCTTCCTGACCTGCATATAGTTTTCTGAAGAGGCAGGTCAGGTGGTCTGGTATTCCCATCTCTTTCAGAATTTTCCACAATTTATTGTGATCCACACAGTCAAAGGCTTTGGCATGGCCTCAGGTCAAATAACAGGGAGGGAACACAGCCTAATCTCTTCAAGAAAATTAGAGATACCAAGGGAACATTTCATGCAAAGATGGGCTCAATAAAGGACAGAAATGGTATGGACCTAACAGAAACAGAAGATATTAAGAAGAGGTGGCAAGAATACACATAAGAATTATACAAAAAAAGATCTTTACGACCTTTATAATCATGATGGTGTGATCACTCACCCAGAGCCAGACATCCTGGAATGCAAACTCAAGTGGACCTTAGGAAGTATCACTATGAACAAAGCTAGTGGAGGTGATGGAATTCCAGCTGAGCTATTTCAAGTCATAAAAGATGATGCTGTGATATTGCTGAACTCAATATGCCAGCAAATTTGGAAAACTCAGCAGTGGCCACAGGACTGGAAAAGGTCAGTCTTCATCCCAATACCAAAGAAAAGCAATGCCAAAAAATGTTCAAACAACCGCACAATTGCACTCATCTCACACGCTAGCAAAGTATTGATCAAAATTCTCCAAGCCTGGGTTCTATAGTATGTGAACCGTGAACTTCCATATGTTCAAGCTGGATTTAGAAAAGGCAGAGGAACCAGAGATCAAATTGCCAACATCCACTGGATCATGAAAAAGCAAGAGAGTTCCAGAAAAATATCTACTTCTGCTTTATTGATTATGCCAAAGCCTTTGACTGTGTGGATCACAATAAACTGTGGAAAATTCTGAAAGAGATGGGAATACCAGATGGGAATACCATCTGACCTACCTCCTGAGAAATCTGTATGCAGGTCAGGAAGCATCAGTTAGAACTGGACATGGAACAACAGACTGGTTCCAAATTGGGAAAGGAGTATGTCAAGACTGTATATTGTCATCCACCTTATTTAATTTATATGTCAAGTACATCACAAGAAATGCTGGAATGGATGAAGCACAAGCTAGAATCAAGATTTCAAGGAGAACTAGCAATAACCTCAGATATGCAGATGACACCACCCTTATGGTAGAAAGTGAAGAGGAACTAAAGGTCCTCTTTATGTGTGTGAAAGAGGAGAGTGAAAAAGTTGGCTTAAAGCTCAACATTCAGAAAACTAAGATCATGGCATCTGGTCCCATCACTTCACGGGAAATAGATGGGGAAACAGTGGAAACATTGGCTGACTTTATTTTTCTGGGCTCCAAAATCACTGCAGATTGTGACTGCAGCCATGAAATTAGAAGACGTTTGCTCCTTGGAAGAAAAGCTATGACCAACATAGACAGCAAATTAAAAAGCATTACTTTGTCAACAGAGGTCTATCTAGTCAAGGCTATGGTTTTTCCAGTATTCATGTATGGCTGTGAGAGTTGGACTATAAATAAAGCTGAGCGCTGAAGAATTGATGCTTTTGAACTGTGGTGTTGGAGAAGACTCTTGAGAGTCCTTTGGACTCAAGGAGATCCAATGAGTCTATCCTAAAGGAAATCAGTCCTGAATATTCATTGGAATGACTGATGCTAAAGTTGAAACCCCACCACTTTGGCCACCTGATGTGAAGAACTGGCTCATTTGGAAAAGCTCTGATGCTGGGAATGATTGAAGCAGGAGGAGAAGGGAACGACAGAGGATGAGATGGTTGGCATCACCGATTCAATGGACATGAGTTTAGTCAGCTTTGGGAGTTGGTGATGGACAGGGAGGCCTGGCGTGCTGCAGTCCGTGGGGTCACAGAGAGTCAGACACAACTGAGCCACTGAACTGAACTGAACTGAACTGAAAACCTTCTAGCTAATTCTGTTATCTTAAAATGTAAACTATGGGAGTAGGTCTAGTAAGATCTTTGCAACCTTGAGACATTCTTTTGACTTATTGTAATAGCTAATTTTAAAAGTATATAACCCCCGTGCTAGCACTAGCAAGTGGGTTTTCTCTGCTCCCCTTCTGATATCTATGTCAGAAGCTTTCTGTTCTTTATCTTACATTAATAAAACTCTGCTACACAAAAACAAACAAATAAATAAATTTAGAAGAAATGTTTGGCTCAATGTATTGAAAGCTCATCAATCAGGTGCGAGCAGATTAGGATCATTATGCCTTCTTGATGGATTAAGCTCTTTACTATCACAGCATGTCTCTCTTTATTCTCAGTAATATTTCTTGTTCTGAAGTCTTCAGAGTCAGATATTGATTTGATTTCTTTGGTTCCCTTATAATTACTGTTTGCATTGTATGTCTTTTCTTCATCCTTTTATTTTGAGCAGTCTATGTCTTTATATTTAAAGTTGATTCCTTATACACAGCAAATAGCTGGTTCTTGCTTGTGGTTCATCTTGACAGTATCTGTCTCTTAGTGAAGTCCTTAGACCTTTCACATGTAATGACTTTAATGACTGTATACCTACTATCTTGCTATTTTTTTCTATTTATTTTATCTTTGGGACCCCAAGAATTCTCCAGGCCAGAATACTGGAGTGGGTAATCTTTCCCTTCTTCAAGGGATCTTCCCAACCCAGGGATGAAACCCAGGTCTCCCGCATTGCAGGTGGATACTTTACCAGCTGAGCCACATGGGAAGCTCTTTATTTTATCTATATCTGCTCATTTTTCCTACTCATTCTGTCCTCTATTGGATTTCTTTTTTTAGTTTTCTATTTTTTCTGTTGGTGTTATTTTACCTTTAAACTGATCTATAACTTTTATCTTCCACTTTATTAAATGATATTGTAACATCTTATCATATAAGTATACTTCTTTTTTATATAATGTTTTAATTTAAAATATTCACTTCATGTTATATCATTTACTTTGTCATGTTTTATTTTTTTGTTAGATGTGTAGCTTTAATCTTTAAAGAAACATTTTATTGATGTATGACTGATATACAAAGACTGTACATTTTTAATTGATACAGTTTGCTGAGTCTGAAGATAATTATACACCTGTGAGATTGTCACCACAATGTGTGTCAAAAACATATCCGTTACCTCTAAAAGTTTCTTTTTTATAGGTATTGCCTCTTTTGTAATAACATTCAGCATAAGACATACTCTCTAAACAAATTTCAAGTGTAAAATGAAATATTGTTTACTATAGTCACCATGATGTATTAGAACTCCAGAGCTTTTCATCTTTTAATAGAAACTCCTTTGTCTAAACTAATATCTCCCTGTTTTCCTCCCCCTCAGGCAACTGCTACTCTCTGCTTCTATGAGATTTTCTATGATTTTGACTATTTTAGATTTCTTGTATAAGTGATACCATGTAATATTTATTCTTCTGTGTCTGGTTTATTGCACTTAGTATAAAGTTCTCCAGGTTGCAGTATTTAAAAGTTTTAGGGTGAATTTTTTTTTAACTACTCACTTAGTTAATCTTTAAAGTTTATCTGAATTCAATTTGCTGTGAATCCCACCTCCTTCTACTTCCTGTTTATAAATTTTTTTTTAATTTTGTTGACAGTGTTTTGTTTTCTGAACTAGCACTTCAGTTTAGTAGATAACAATGCTATTTATAGGTACTATTAAATGCTTTGTGCCTCATATTGAAGTTTTCAGCCATAGATATTCTTTTCTGTTCTGAGTTAATGAAAGTTTTGTTTTTCAACAATGACTGTTTTTAAAGACTTTTCCCATGTATTGAGATAATCATATGTTTATTTTCTTGTATTTTTGTTAGTAAAGTGAATTATATTGAATGATAGTCAAATTTCAAACCAATATTATATTTCTGGGTATCTTAAACTAGATCATCACTTTTGCTTCCTGTTTTTACATATTCTTGAATTTGTATTGCTGTTTTTAAAGGAATTTTTTATACTTCTTTTTAAGTGAAATTGGCTTAAAAAATTCCCTTATAATGATGCCTGTCAAATTTTAGAATGAAGTTTATTCTGGTTTCATTGGATGGAGGAATGCTCTTCCAGAAAGGGGAAGAAATATCAATCTCTGTCTTCAATGGCATTCTTACATGAAAGGAGTCACAATTTTTTTTTTTAATTTATGACTAGCTTTATCCAATTCTTAATGGGGACTCTATTTTCTAGAGTCCATAATGTATAATATTTATAAATATTTAATTTTGTGCTTGAGAATTGGGAATTTATTTGTAAAGATAGAAGATGCCTAGATAAATTTATTAAGTTATAAATACAGACATATTTTGATAAATATACCAGATTGCTTTCTAAAAATTTATCAGCAATTTTTGACTAAAGAGAACTTCCATATTTCCACATTTTCAGTCTTATTTTATTCCTTATCAGTATAACAGAGAACATAACACTTCTCTCTTGTTTTAAATTATATTTTTACTACCTAATAGATTGACTTTTTTTCTGTTTGTGTTTATCATTTGCATAGCTTTTCATGAAATTTGCTGCCTATGATATATGACTCAGAAGTGTTTAGAAATAGTAAAATATGGTTGTCATTTGAGAATTAGGTTTTATAACATACATAATGTATAGAACATATGTCAATTCTCTTCAGTTCAATTACAGTGACTCTTAGGCCAGTAAATTTTTATTTTAATCTGGTGAGAGGTATTAGCACACTCTGAAAAAGACTATATTTAGTCCTGAATATACAGGGAAATAAGAGAGGGAATCACCAAGGCAAATCATAACAGTGCCCACCCCAACGTTGTTCAGGTGGTGTTTCCCTGTCAGGTTATCAGAGTATGATGATCTTGTGTCAATCAAGTAACCAACATAGCTTCACCAAAAGCACTAACTAATAATTCGATATCTTTTCTAATTACAATGCTGTGACTATTTGATTTGTTTTATAATTACAATTTCAGTGGAACTTGACAAATTCCCCCAAGTTTCTTGCAATTATCAACAAGTTGGCATTTCTGGGTCTGTAAGTCTGTGGGCCAAAACTTGCACTAGGGCAATTCATTAAATTGGTATCAATTATGAGGTTTTCTGGTGGTTGGCCAGCAAAATGTGCTCTGCTGGTCATACCCTTCTGCAATTCGAATACAGAGTAAGTTCTGTGAGTCTTTGTTTCCTTAATGTTCAGTCATTTACATGAAGCCAGAGTTCTTTCTTAGTCTCCTCTGACGACAACATCGGCATAAATTAAGTAAAAAGTTGCTGAAAAGTATTGAGCTACATTGAATTGAACAAAGCTGAACATTACCACACTGAGACTATTAACACTTCATATGTTTATAACATACCATTATGATGTCTATTATATCCTTTACTTGCTTTTATTATCTGGTAATGAACTTTTTAATAGATATCTTGACTTCAGTTGAAATCTTTTACTGAACACGGAACTATGGCTTTGCCTCTTTTGTAAAACCTGTCATTTCTCATTTGAATAATATTCATATCAGTTCAGTTCAGTTCAGTCGCTCAGTCGTGTCCGACTCTCCGCGACCCCATGAATCACAGCACGCCAGGCCTCCCTGTCCATCACCAACTCCCGGAGTTCACTCAAACTCGTGTCCACAGAGTCGGTGATGCCATCCAGCCATCTCATTCTCTGTCGTCCCCTTCTCCTCCCGCCCCCAAGCTTTCCCAGCATCAGAGTCTTTTCCAGTGAGTCGCATGAGGTGGCCAAAGTATTGCAGTTTCAGCTTTAGCATCAGTCCCTCCAATGAACATCCAGGACTGACCTCCTTTAGAATGGACTGGTTGGATCTCCTTGCAGTATAAGGAACTCTCAAGAGTCTTCTCCAACACCACAGTTTAAAAGCATCGATTCTTCGGCGGTCAGCTTTCTTCACAGTCCAACTCTCACATCCATACATGACCACGGGAAAAACCATTGCCTTGACTAGACGGACCTTGGTTGGCAAAGTAATGTCTCTGCTTTTTAATATACTATCAAGGTTGGTCATAACTTTCCTTCCAAGGAGCAAGCATCTTTTAATTTCATGGCTGCAATCAGCATCCGCAGTGATTTTGGAGCCCAAAAATATAAAGTCTGACACTGTTTCCACTGTCTTTCCATCTATTTCCCATGAAGTGATGGGACCAGATGCCATGATCTTTGTTTTCTGAATGTTGAGCTTCAAGCCAACCTTTTCACTCTCCTCTTTCACTGTCATCAAGAGGCTTTTGAGTTCCTCTTCACTTTCTGCCATAAGGGTAGTGTCATCTGCATATCTGAGGTTATTGATATTTCTCCCAGCAATCTTGATTCCAGCTTGTGCTTCTTCCAGCCCAGCGTTCCTCATGATGTACTCTGCATATAAGTTAAATAAGCAAGGTGACAATATACAACCTTGACGTACACCTTTTCCTATTTGGAACCAGTCTGTTGTTCCATGTCCAGTTCTAACTGTTGCTTCCTGACCTGCATACATGTTTCTCAAGAGGCAGGTCAGGTGGTCTGGGATTCCCATCTCTTTCAGAATGTTCCACAGTTTATTGTGATCCACACAGTCAAAGGCTTTGGCATAGTCAATGAAGCAGAAATAGATGTTTTTCTGGAACTCTCTTGCTTTCTCCATGATCCAGTGGATGTTGGCAATTTGATCTCTGGTGCCTCTGCCTTTTCTAAAACCTGCTTGAACCTCTGGGAGTTCACCGTTTACATACTGCTGAAGCCTGGCTTGGAGAATTTTGAGCATGACTTTACTAGCGTGTGAGATGATAGCCTGTTTTTAATAAATTTAAGTTTATTAAAGTGATATCCAATGAAGTAACCTCACACCCTCACGTGTGGACAACAAATGTGATAAGGAGATCAGATTGCTGCAGGGTACAAGGTCTCAAAGATGTGACTGAGGTAAGGACAATCTAGTTTTCCACTAGTTTCCTATTTCATCACTCCAAATGTCTCATGTGTATCAAACAACATTATAACTTACCTGAAAATCAGTGTTTTGAAGATTTTATCCTTTCTATGGCACTTACTGCATGTGCTTGCATGTTAAACTTTTGGTATATTGATAAATATGGTAATAGAACAGTGATTGTCTTACAATCAAAGTAATAAAAAGAAAAACACAATTACATCTTCAGTTAAAAAATGGCATTTGGATTCAAAGCTAACACAAATAGAATAAACACCCCCTGGCATGAATCAGTGATGTGGTGATAACAGTGATAGATGTGTGACTAATAAGGGGCTGAATCAATTATGCTCACCTTCTTTATCACAGTCATTCCCTGATTTGGTGAGATGTTTCTGAAATTTCACTTAATTTTTTTTTAAAGTATGGGATATATTTCATAATTATTAATATGTGCACTTTCTGTGATTACTGTGAAATTTAAACTCGCACATGAATTAAACAAATCACTGTCTATTTCAGTCAGTTCAGCTCAGTCGCTCAGTCGTGTCCGACTCTTAGCAACCCCATGAACCACAGCACACCAGGCCTCCCTGTCCATCACCAACTCTTGCAGTTCACTCAAACTCATGTCCATCGAGTCGGTGATGCCATCCAGCCACCTCATTCTCTGTCGTCCCCGTCTCTTCCTACCCCCAATCGCTCCCAGCATCAGAGTCTTTTCCAATGAGTCAACTCGTTGCATGAGGTGGCCAAAGTATTGGAGTTTCAGCTTTAGCATCAGTCCCTCCAATGAACACCCAGGACTGACCTCCTTTAGAATGGACTGGTTGGATCTCCTTGCAGTCCAAGGGACTCTCAAGAGTCTTCTCCAGCACCACAGTTCAAAAGCATCAATTCTTCAGCGATCAGCTTTCTTCACAGTCCAACTCTCACATCCATACATGACCACGGGAAAAACCATAGCCTTGACTAGACGGACCTTGGTTGGCAAAGTAATGTCTCTGCTTTTTAATATGCTGTCTAGGCTGGTCATAACTTTCCTTCCAAGGAGTAAGCGTCTTTTAATTTCATGGCTGCAATCAGCCTGTTTAGATATCCTATAATTATTTTTAGCTGGTAGGTTTATTATCAATGATATAAATAAAATCTGTAAAGTGCTATGACAGTTGTCCCAGAAAGCATAAGACTACTCTTATAATTTGAATTATGGCCTTGGTGATGCTGCTGCTGCTAAGTCGCTTCAGTCGTGTCCGACTCTGTGCGACCCCATAGACGGCAGTCCACCAGGCTCTGCCCTCCCTGGGATTCTCCAGGCAAGAACACTAGAGTGGTTGCCATTTCCTTCTCCAATGCATGAAAGTGAAAAGTGAAAGTGAAGTCACTCAGCCATGTCCCACTCTTCGCGACCCCATGGACTGCCGCCTACCAGGTCCTCGGTCCATGGGATTTTCCAGGCAAGAGTACTGGAGTGGGGTGCCATCGCATTCTCCGTGGTGATGCTATTGATATGTTATTTGCTTCAAATTCAGAGCATCAAAACTCAGTCCTAACATTAATACTATAGTATTTGGGGTATTTAAAATTTAACATAAATAATAAATATAATTTAAAATTTATGAACAGTATTGCCTTATTTATGAATGTGGAATATTTGCAACTACTTATAGGAATCAAGTTATTAGCTGAAATAATTATGAACTATAACTTATGAAAGCAATTTTCATTTAGCTTATAATGTCAAAGCAGTTTCTATTTTTAGCACTAAATTGCTTTCTATGCTACTCCAGTCAAGTTAGATGTGTTTGCTAATCTGATTTAATATGGAGATATCTTTAAAAGGTTGCAAGATTTTTTAACAAGACTTATATAAAGGACATTATAAATTTTAATATATGTAGCTACTGTTTGGGGGCTTCCCTTGTGTCTCAGACAGTAAAGAATCTGCCTGCAATGTGGGAGACCTGGGTTCAATACCTGGGCTGGGAAGATCTCCTGAAGGAGGGCATAACAACCCACTCCAGTATTTTGGCCTGGAGAATCAGAGGAGCCTGGCAGGCTCCATGGGGTCCCAGAGTCAGATACGACTGAGCAACTAAGCACAGCACAGCACAGTTACCATTTCAGGGAAGATGAAGTGAGCCACAGAATATCAAAACTGGTAACATAATATGCAGTTCTGCATTGCATTTGCCAACTTTAGAGTGACAAATCAGGTCCTATAACCAGAAAGACTAATTATGATAGAAACACAGTGATAACAACTACACAGGGGCATTACAAAGAACAAGAAGAAAGGACTTGTGTTGCTTCATCACAGTTGTCTAAAAGGCTTCCTTGGAATCCACATGTTGGTTCCTTAGTTTCTTCATGGCTTCCTTTACATCTTTATTCCTTAGGGTGTAAATCATAGGGTTAAGAAGAGGAGTGAATACAGTAAAATACACAGAGATAAATTTATCAACTGTGAAGCTTTCAAAGGGCCAAATGTAGATAAAGATTAATGGGCCAAAGAACAGAACTACAACAGTAATGTGGGCAGGCAGAGTGGAAAGTGCCCTGGATGTCCCACCAGAGGCTTGGCGATGGACAGTAGCAAGGATGATAGTGTAAGAAATGAGCAAAAGGAGAAAACAGATAAGTGACAACAGGCCACTACTTGTGAGCACCAGGATCTCTAAAACATAGGTGTCCAAGCAGGCAAGTTTAATCACGAGGGGGAGATCACAAAAGAAATTGTCTACCTTGTTGGGTCCACAGAAAGGAAGATCTATTGTGAATACCAGGTGACTGGCTGAGTGTAAGCAAGATGCCAATGGCCCAGGAGACCCCCACCAGGACAGTGCACAGTCTTCGGCTCATGATGGTTATGTAATGCAGAGGTTTGCATATAGCGATATATCTATCATAGGCCATGGCAACAAGAAGTACCATCTCACTGCCCCCAAAAACACGCAAGAAAAAAATCTGTGACATGCATCCCTTGAAAGTGATGGTCTTGTGTTCACTGAGGAAATCTGCAATCACCTTGGGAGTGGCAAATGTAGCCTGACAGACATCAATGAAGGAGAGATTGCTAAGAAAAAAGTACATTGGAGAATGCAATCGAGAGTCTGTAATCACTGTGAGAATGATAAGAATGTTTCCCAACACTGCAGCACCATAAAACACAGAGAAGACAAAGAAAAGGAAGAGCTGGAGTTCCCGAGAGCTAGACAGGAGAAGGAAATGGCAACCCACTCCAGTGTTCTTGCCTGGAGAATCCCAGGGACGGGGGAGCCTGGTGGGCTTCCGTCTATGGGGTCACACAGAGTCGGATACGACTGAAGTGACTTAGCAGCAGCAGCAGCAGACAGGCCCAACAAAATGAATTCAGTAACCACTGACTTATTGATCCATCCATTAACTGAATCCGGGCTGCTCAAGTTATTAAAGGGAAAAAAAAATTTATTAAAAAAAATAACAGATAAGGGTATTATTATTATTTCCAGGAATTTATATTTTTCTTGTGTTACATAACTATACAAATTGTCATTTACTTTTGCATTTATGGATTGGCTAGATAAAAGATGGATAAAGATTTACCCAATTAATAGTTGTCAATATGGAAGGAAGGGAAAATTTGATTTGATATTATATACCAATACACTTTTTATAGAAGTGTGCAAGATCTCAATAGCACTTTGAAAGTCCCATGTACCATACTTACACATTCAGATTACAAATTCAAAAGATGAATCTGATGCCTTTTACAGAATCTTGGAGGGACAAGAAATTTAGGCCAAGTGCAAAGAGATGAAAATCAGACCAGTTACTTTAGCAATGACATTGGAGAAATAAGTGAGATGTGTCCATGCATTTGAGAAAATCTGCAGTGATAATAAGAGAGAGAAATTAATTTGTAAGTTAAGCTACTATGAGTGACAAATTACTTTCACTTTTCTATATTAAAACAATTTGAGTTTTATATGATTTAGTAGTTAAAATGTTTTCCGAGAACCTCAGAAGCATATGTTCTTTTCAATCACTCTTTATTTCTCTCCATATGATCTCCTTTTCACAACAGTTGAATATAATATTATTTAATGAGACCTTCAAAGCACTTCAAAGATGGAACTGAATGTAATTTAATTACTGTGATATGTTTGTTCTTTAAACATATTTGTACCACTTATGTTTGCTGGTCATTTTTTAATCTCTTCTTTCTCTGATGAGTTTTTCACAATAACAAAAGTGTTTTTCCAAAGTCAACTGAAAACATAATTTATATATTAACTCAACAAATAATACAAATTGCCTGCTCTGCACCATTCAACCTTATGGAATCTGGAGCCAAAGCAATGCGAAAAAAAGGAGGGGAAATGTGCCCCACCTTCATTTGGTTATATCCTAAAGAAATGGTGGGACTGGCAGAGGCAATGGAGACAAAATATATATTATGTCATTTAGTGATAAGTGCTTCAGAGAAAATAAAGCAGGGCAAAGGAATATGGACTAACCAAGTGATCATAAAAGCCTCTCTGGGTAGGTTACATTTCAGCAGCAACTAAAGAAAATGAAGAGCAAGCCTTGAGGAAATCTACTTCAGACAAAAGGAATAGGAAACGTGCAATAAATTGTTTATGTGAAATAAGCATTCTCTTGAAAAACATCAGTATAATTTTGGCTGGTTTATTAGAAACTACATAATGGAAACTTAGCTTTTAACCTTACTATGAAATTGGCATAATCGACTTTTTTGAACAATAATCTGCCTCATAGGCTTAAACAATTTTAGAAAGCTGTTAATTCAGTTTCTTAATTGGGCTTCACTGGTGGCTCAGAGGTTAAAGCGTCTGCCTCCAATGCGGGAGACCCCGGTTCGATCCCTGGGTCGGGAAGATCCCCTGGAGAAGGAAATGATAACCCACTCCAGTTTTCTTGCCTGGCGAATCCCATGGACGGAGAAGCCTGGTAGGCTACAGTCCACGGGGTCGCAAAGAGTCAGACACGACTGAGCGACTAAACGGAACGGAATTCAGTCTTAAAATATGGACACACACTAAAAACCTAGTCTTTCTTGTTTTCTAAAAAGAAATATAGATATAAAATTGCATTCCAAATTCTATACATATACTTCTGTATACAGAATTTGAAAAGCAATTTATATTTTTATTTAAATGTGTGGTGATAATTGAGTCATTCAAAATAAAATTGAAATGATCTGTGATTTCTTGTAAGAACCCTTGAAATGAAGCTTATGGCCAGATCTCAGAAACTGGGAAAATTTTTCTGTGTCTGTAGTCACATTCAATGACAGCTGCATGAGATATATTGTATTATTTAGTAAAGGTAAGACATCCACATCCGCATTTTAAAATATAAAAATTACTAATTACTTTTTTGTGTTACTCATAGAATCTTATGCCTTTTAAAACATCTTCCTATAGTGTATCAATGTATATACAAGGCTTGACAAGAGTTTTCGAAGTGATAAATGCAAAATCTATTGAGTTATTAAAATGACAATTTTTTGCCCGATTCTATTCTCTATCACCATATCTATTTTTTCAAAATAATTTAGCTATATGCTTACCTTCACCTGGTAAGCATCGACGTGTTAGCAGTGACAATAATCAAATAAGTCTAATGTTTTATTTCAGATTTTAGAATCTCATATACAAACTCCAAGCTCTTTTTTTAATTTAATTCTTTTATATTGGAGTATAGTTGACTTACAATATTGTGTTAGTTTCAGGTGTATAGCAAAGTGATTCAATTCTACATATACATATATTCATTTTTTTTCATATTCTTGTCCCATATAGGCTATTACAGAATCTTGTCATCTCAATTCTATAAATACTTTAGCCCAGAATCCCTTTAACTCTGAATGCTAATATCTATATTTAATTTTTTGCTTCATGTGATTAAATTCCACATAACAGTTTTGAGCGAAATCACAGGGGAGCAATAATAGGTTGAAGAAAAGAAACCTCCAAAACCTATTGGCTTTTTTAAAAAAAAAAAGAAAAGATTGAGTCACAAGAGCCCATAAGACAATGTTTGAATACCATACTACATGCCCCCAAATCTCAGATAACCAATCCCACGGACTGCAATAGCCCATTAAAAAAAACTTCCTTTAGTGAGGTCATCTTGCTGTGGGAATTATTAACATACTTCAAGTTGTTTTTCTAAAAACAAGATGATAAAAGCGTTTATTTGTCTATAATTGAAAGCAAAGTACATATCACAAGAGGGAAATGTAGTGACCTAGGAGTCTGCAACACCAGTTACTCTTGTTTAACAAGCTGTCTCCCTCCATGTGCCTTTGTCTAAAGTGGCAAAGACAATAAACACCAGCCTAAATGCCCAGAGCAGGAATATGTATCATAAGAAATATCAGTCTCCAATGGGCCTAAGATAATTAGAATCTTTTCTTTAATCCTTTGCTTTTATCTTTTTATGGAAATATCTATGATGAAGTTTTTGAAACTCCATATCTTATAATAAGCTACCCCTCAAAATCCAATATTTTCATTGTCTTTGCTCATTACTTAACCAAACATCAGAATCAAACAGAAAGTCATTTGGGCATACAGTGGGTAAAACTGCTTAGATACACAAGTAGTTTGCTTTTGGATATTGTGGAAAGAGGTCTCAGAGCAGTGAAAGGACTGAGGTCTACAGAGAAGAGCAGGTGACAGCAAGAAAGGGAAACTTGGTGAGCCAATAAAGAAGCCCAGGTTTCTCTGAATTCTCTATTGATAGACAAGCTTCCTTCTTGATATCTTTCTCTTTAATATTTCACAGATATTTCAATTCTTCTGTTTCCAAACCTATTCCCCATCCCCAGCTAATGGCATTTCTTTTGCCTCAGCATTTTCAGCCAGAAACTTAGTACCTTCTTTTTCCTCAGTCTTTTTCTATATACTACTTTGTATTCTTCCAAAATATTCCATTTATTAAATTATATTCATTATATTCATTTTAACTCCCCTGTCTAAACCGTCATCATTTTTCTCCTCAAATGTTTCAAGATCTTCTGATCATCTGAACTTTTACCATTGACTTTTTCAAATCGATTCCTCCAGTTTGATCTTTAAAAATAAAGTAAAACCATAAGTCATGCCAACCTTTAAAATAAAGCAGGCAGTTACCTTAAGGGTGTTTGCTTCAGTTCAGCTCAGTCACCCAGTCGTGTCCGACTCTTTGTGACCTGAAGGACTGTAGCACCCCAGGCTTCCCTGTCCATCACCAAATGCTGGAGCCTACACAAACTCATGTCCATCACGTTGGTGATGCCACCCAAGCATCTCATCCTCCATTGTCCCCCTTTTCTCCTGCCTTCAATCTTTCCCAGCATCAGGGTCTTTTCAAATGAGTCAGTTCTTCACATCAAGTGGCCAAAGTATTGTAGTTTCAGCTTCAGCGTCAGTCCTTCTAATGAATATTCAGGACTGATAACCTTTAGGATAGACTGGTTGGATCTCCTTGCAGTCTATGGGACACAAGAGTGTTCAACACCACAGTTCAAAAGCATAAATTTTTCGGCACTCAGTTTTCTTTATAGTCCAACTCTCACATCCATACATGACTACTGGAAAAACCATACGTTTGACTAGATGGACCTTTGTTGGTAAAGGAACATCTCTGCTTTTTAAAATGCTATCTAGGTTGGTCATAACTTTTCTTCCAAGGAGTAAGTGTCCTTTAATTTTATGGCTGTAGTCACCATCTGCAGTGATTTTGGAGTCCAAAAATATAGAGTCTCTCACTGTTTCCATTGTTTCCCCATCTATTTGCCATGAAGTGACGGGACTGGATGCCATGGGTATTTGCTTACTGACTTATAAAACCTCTTTACAAATTAAAGATATTACCCCTGTAGATAATACTGCTTGTCACCTAATTTTTCTTTTGACTTTATTTGTGATAGAATTTAAAAAAAAAAGAAACTAAAACTTTTGTGGGAATTAACGCAGTCATATTTGCCAACTATTTTTTTAACTTTTTGACTTCTGAATTTTTTTATCAAACTCAATGTGACAGGTTGTGCCCAATCACTAAAATCCCAAGTAGACCCAACAATGATTAGAAAGTGGAAGAACGTGTCTCTGGTAGTACAAGGAACTGGCCAAATCAAATGACCACTCACAAATTCTAATTTCCCTCTTTCTCCTACTGTTCTCCCTCACCTCCATTTTTCCTTGTGTCACCTACCCCTCCTCTACCTCAGTATTTGACTATTGAGGATCAGAGCAGCTAAATGACAGTTTTTCAAGGGTACTATTGGCAACTCTCCATTTTCACCTGCAAGTCAGAGTTAAAAGGGAAAAAAATACTACGAACAATATCATGAATGCATTAATGTTTATTACATATTTAAAATGTTTTGGCACTATATAAAATTCGTTTAAAAAAAAAAAGTCATGTTAAAGGAACATTACCATGTTTGATATTGTACAAATGAATTTGACCTGAACTCTAAAGTTCCAAGAATTCTTAGCTAATAATTAGTATCATGGTTCTAAAAGACTGTCTATATCCAAGAGTCAGCTGGCTCTGATTTATCATGCAGAGTTAATATCTAAACACACAGTCACTAAGTTATGTTTTAAAATATAATTAAAATACTGAACCCAATGTGATGACAATTGCAGGCTTTCTATTTTCTGTTAAGCAACTTTTTTCTTTGTAGAATACATTTAGTCTTTTTGTTATAAGGCCTTTTTCATAAGGCAAAGGGAGAAGTACATAAGAAACCTTTGGCCAGCGAATGAAACAATAATTTGTTGTTCAGTCACTAAGTCTCTTCTGACTCCTTGTGACCACATGGACTGCAGCATGCCAAGCTCCCCTGTACTTCATTATCTCCCATAGTTAGCTCAAACTCATGTCCATTGAGTCAGTGATGCCGTCCAACCATCTCATCCTCTGTTGTCCTCTTCTCCTCTTGCCCTCAATCTTTCCCAGCAGCAGGGTCTTTTTCAGATGATGTGTTGCTTCACATCAGGTGGCCAAAGTATTGGAGCTTCAGCTTCAGCATCAGTCCTTCCAATGAATATTCAGGGCTGATTTCCTTTAGGATTGACTGGTTTGATCTCCGTGCTGTCCAAGGACTCTCAAGAGTCTTCTCCAGCACAGATTTTAAAACCTTATTACCAGGTGGTGCTAGTGGTAAAGAACCTGATTGCCAATGCAGGAAATAATAAGAGATCTGGGTTCAATCCCTGGGTCAGGAAGATTCCCTGGAGAAGGGCGTGGCAATCTACTCCAATATCCTTGCCTGAAGAATCCCATGGACAGAGCAGCCTGGCAAGCCACAGTCCATAGTGTCGCAAAGAGCCGGACATGACTGAAGCGACTTAGCATGCTTGCAAAGCATTATTACAAGTACAAGAATTTTACATTCTCTCTTCTGTGTTCCAAGAAATAAGAAAGAATAGATCCGAGTTTCAAAAAAATTTTGTCATTTTTGTGCATTTGTATGTTTTAGGTACATAAGAAATTGACTTTTTCTGTGAATTTAAATATTCTATATCTGATGTATTTGCAGACAATTTCAAAGATATTTGCAATTTTTATGACTAATGTAGAACTCATTATAACTAACTTTTTCTACTTAAAAATAAGTAGACTAGGGAAATAGATAAGTATGCTGCTGATAGCAACAAATATCTAGAAAAAGTTTTGTAATGAATAGATATGTATATCAAATAATCTAGAAAAAACAGGAAAAATTTATTGGGACATAGCAGCAGATAGGAAAAACTATAAATAACCAAAAATTTTCAATACATGAGGAAAAGATAAGCTAAAAATCATGCAAGAAATGTATACAAGTGAGGTGAAATCTATGTTTTAAAACAATGTTTTTCCACCATGTCAATTTATAGAAAAAAATATTATGAATAAGTTGATAGAGCCTAACAGAAACATAATTTACTTGCATGTTTTGCTTACAAGGCATAAAAATTACACAAGTTCAATTGAAGAGAATCACAAACTTAGTAACATGAATAGCTTTTTTTGTAGATTAGAATCTCTAAATTATTTATAAAATATTTTGAAAGGTTACTAAATATTTTCAAGAGAATTTGTACTTGAGAATTATGAAGTATGAAAAAGTGGTCAAAATTAAATAGCAAACCAAGAACTGGTTTTATGCAATTCCTTTGCAGTTGGGGAAAAAATCTAATTCTGTAATTGAATAACCCCAGTCATTAGCAAAAATAATTGGCTTGATGCTGTGATCCAGTAGGGGCTTTTCATTTCCATTGCATATTTATGTTCCTTCATGGTGTGTCCTAGTTTTTCCAGAAGCTCATATGACGGTTTCTCAATTTTCTCATGGCTGATTTAACATCTTCATTTCTCAGAGAGTAGATGATGGGATTCAACAGGGGTGTGCAAACAGTGTAAAACACAGAAAGGAACTTATCCAGCGAAAGTCTGCTAAAAGGCCATATATAAAAATAAATGCAAGGCCCAAAGAAAAGAATGACCACCGTGATATGGGAAGTTAATGTAGAAAGTGCCTTGGATGATCCGCTGGAGGAACGGTGACGGACAGTGATCAAAATGACAGTGTAGGAAATAATTAAAGCCAGAAAACAGCTCAGTGACATCAGGCCACTGTTAGTTAGGGTCATAATTTCCATTTCTTAAGTATCCATGCAAGCCAACTCTACTACCAGGGGAAGGTCACAGAAGCTGTCTACCTCATTGGGGCCACAGAATGGCAGATCCACTGTAAAAGCCAAGTGGCTCACAGAATGAAGAATACCCACAGCCCAGGAAATAAACACAAAAATTAAACATAGTCTTCGATTCATAATTGTGCTATAGTGTAGAGGCTTACAAATGGCTATAAATCTGTCACATGCCATAGCTACAAGCAACATCATCTCACTCCCAACAAAACTGTGAAGAAGGAATATTTGGGCCATGCAACCCTCAAAGGAAATAGTTTTGTGCTCCACAAAAAGGTCCACAAGCATCTTGGGGGTGGCAAAGTTAGATTGGCAGATATCAATGAAAGAAAGATTACTGAGCAGGAAGTACATAGGCGAGTTCAAATGGGCGTCAGAGGAAACAACAACAATAATCATGATGTTGCCCAGAACTGATGCCACATACACTATTGAGAAGATGGCAAAGAAGAAAAGCTGAAGTTCCCAAGAATTAGAGAGTCCCAGAAGCACAAACTCAGACACCATTGATTCATCTGTGTGAGCCATGTTTCCAATCTACTGTTACCTAAGTAAAAAAAGTCAGGAAAATGTCACAATGATTGACACTTATCTAGTATATATACAAAAGAAATATGATAAGTTTTCAATTAAAAGTTAACTTAATGAGACTATGTAAATAGTCAATAAACTAGTATTTAACATCTATGACTGCTGTGGAAAGCAGAAGTGAGAAACAAAGATAATTAGATATGGATCCTATCATAGAGAGATAAGATATTCATATTAAAATTAAAAATATAAAATCAGAAACATGCAAACAATACCTGATGAAATAATACCATGCTGCTGCTGCTGCTGCTGCGTCGCTACAGTCGTGTCCGACTCTGTGCGACCCCATAGACGGCAGCCCACCAGGCTCTGCCATCCCTGGGATTCTCCAGGCAAGAACACTGGAGTGGGTTGCCATTTCCTTCTCCAAAATAATACCATAGATATTAGCAAAATGAAATTAACTATGCCAAAGTGGTAAGGTAACATATCATGGGGTATGTATCATTTTAGCTAAAACTATTTAAAAGCTTGTAATTTGCTAGGCAAAACTGAAGGAAAAGGCTATTTTAAGCATGGGGAATAGCAGAACTAAAGCTACAAGTGTGAAAACATGAAAGGCATATTCAGAGAGCCATGAGCTCAGTGGCTTGGCTGGAGGAGGGTGTGCTAAGGAACAGTAAAAATGAAGTTGGGAATGGTAGGTTAGGAGTAAATCATGGATTCAATTAGCCTTAAATGTAATTCTAGTGGGTTACATGAATGTTCTCCAAACTGAGAATCATAAAGTGACACTGCTTTAGAAAGCTTAATAGAAGCAATTTGTGACCATGTCAAAAGAAGAGGCAATGGTAATACTCTGAAAGTTTCTGTGAAAATCAAGAACGAGAACGTTCCTTTCATCCTTTGAACAATAGTTAATCAGAGTTCACCTTCTGTCGCATAAATACCAGCAGTGAATGAGTCACCTATGTGTCTTCAATCTCGTCCAACTCTGCCTTTTGTCTCTTCCCAAACATGCCTGACACACCTGGATTTATCAAAATCTGTTTGTTCTTTTGGAAATATTTTATATGACTATATGTGGTGCATTTTGAACACATAATAGATTTTTAAAAGAGAAAATTTAAGTAATGTGTTAATAGCCTCTAAATTGATTTTTGACATTTTGCTTTATTACATTGGGCACCATGTGGGCAATTGATCCCAGAAGAAAACCCTGCACAACCTCTTGTGGATCAGAAGACATTTTTGGCTTTGGCCCTGTGTATCCAACACAACACAAGAGGTATTAATTTGTCACTATACCGATTGAAGTTCTACACCCTGTATACTTCAGTGAAAGATATAACTGATACAACAGATATTTAAAAGCTTAAAAGCAAAACTGAACCAATAAATTAACCAATTAAAAATATTTACACTGTTAGAAGCTTTAATTTATGTGATTATAACCTGATTGCTGAGGCACTAAATTCTACCCTTTCAAAGAATACTCAGTGCATTTGATTTACAATCTCTAGTTTTAAGGGGAATCAGAAACTTAAGTTACTCAAGAATAGAAACAGATTAAAAAGGCAAGAACTGACCTCATTACAAACTTCCATTATGTGATTCTCTTCTCCATGTGGAAGATTTGGGCCAGTGTTGGCTTTTCTGAACATGTATTTACATGAGCGATGCAGAGAAGGAGACAAACAAACATTGGAAAGGAAAGAAATTCCATTTCTAAAACTAAAAATGATCCTACAAAGCTACAGTAATTAATTTTAAACGTATAAAATTTGAGGCCATGATGGACTTCATATAACTTTCAGTCTCCTAGATAAAGCCTGACAAATATCATGATAATTTAGTGGAATAACATTAAAGAGAGAGAGAGGGAGAAAGGGAGAGAGAGAGATGAAGATAAGAAGAAAATAAGTAGGAGGAAGAGGAGAAAAGGGGGGCAGAAGAGGAGAAGGAGGAGAGTAGAAGGAAGAGGAGGAAGGGAAAGCATAGTGGTTAATAACCTGTAGTCAGTGGTATTTATTCAATATTTAAAGATCGTCTCATCTTTTAAAAAAGTATTTCTGAAATATCCAAATTTTCTACAAAGTATCTAATAGATGATAAGATTTGTCATTTCACTTTTCAAAATACAGGAAACAACTACAAAATCTTTTCCACCCTAGTTTCCTATGATTTCTTAATCCAAGTAGAATAGACTAGGGTCAATGCTATATCTCATTTTCTTCTTAATTTTTAAGGTAGTACCCATTAGTAAAAAAAAAAAGAACAACTAACTTTTGTCACTTTTCAGCTGCGTGACTGCCTATAGAAGGTAGAACTAGATTATTTCCAAGGCTATTTTCATCTCTAAAATTCTAAGTTCAGAGGCAGTTATGTTATGAAAATATGTGGAGTTTATAAAAGTCACTCACAATTCCTTGGGCTAGGCACAGAGCACCAGAAAGTTATTAATGAATCATACACCTTTTCATTGTCAATGTACTTCAGAAGAAATGGTTTCAAAATGCAAAGTACACTATAAGAGAATTTCCTCATTCTTGGTGTAAAACCAAGTTTGAGACACAGAAGTTGATGTTACATCCATAGCCATCTCTAAATTATGTTAATAGATCTCCAAAACCATAACATGCATAAATTTGTTTTCATTATTTTGTCTTACAATAGCTAATTACCTGTATGCCTAACAGCAGAGCAAAAGCAGTAAAGAATACCCTTACTGGCCATTGTATAGTTACACCTTCTTCATTCTAGGCAAATTGTGATAGCAAATAATCGTTTTAACAAATGGCCAATTATCTTCTGAATAGAAAGCATAAAAATGGCATATAAGGGACAGATAATGGTTATATCATACTTCCTTTTGTTTATCAAATATTAATCCTATTATTATCAACTTGGCTGCCCTTCATATTAAAAATATTTTCAATATACTCTTGACTTGATGCATTTAAACTTGTCCCTGAACTGAGCTGTGCAAAAGCATACCCCTCAGTTCTTGTCCTGAAGTAGTGAAGGCTCTGCTCCTCTTGTCCTAGACCATACAATTACAATATCTAAGGTAATGCAATATAAAGCTTTCCATCCTCAATCCAGGAAACTGATTTCTTTGGGGAAGTGAGAAATCACCCTTTAGAGATCTGATGTCATCCAACAGTGGGAGTAATCATGTTTTACAAAATAATTTTTCCAGGAGTGGAAAAGAAAGGAAAAAAGTTTATTACCAACGAGTTGGTGTGTATGAAAGCAAAAGATAATTTATCTCTGATTCCTAGTCAGCAAAGTAATTTTTCAATTCCTAACTTTCTGTCGAGCGACTGAACTGAACTGAACTGAACTTTCTGTCAGTAACACAATCATCAGTCCAGTTCAGTTCAGTTGCAGTCATGTCTGACTCTTTGTGACCCCATGGACTGCAGCACGCCTGGCTTCCCTGTCCATCACAAACTCCTGGAGCCTGTTCAAACTCAGGTTCATCAAGTCGGTGATGCCATCCAACCATCTCATCCTCTCTCATCCCCTTCTCTTCCTGCCTTCAGTCTTTCTCAGCATCAGGGATCAGGATCTTTTTCCAGTGAGTCAGTTCTTCACATCAGGTAGCCAAAGTTTTGGAGTTTCAGCTTCAACATCCGTTCTTCCAATGAATATTCAGGACTGATTTCCTTTAGCATTGACTGGTCTGATCTCTTTGCTCTCCAAGAAACTCTAAAGAGTATTCTCCAACATCACAGTTCAAAAGCATCAATTCTTCGGCACTCAGCTTTCTTTATGGTGCACCTATCACATCTATACAAGACTACTGGGAAAACCATAGCTTTGGCTATATGGACCTTTGTTGGCAAAGTAATGTCTGCTTTTTAATATGTTGTCTAGGTTGGTCATAGCTTTTCTTCCAAGGAGCAAGCATCTTTTAATTTCATGACTGCAGTCACCATCTGCACTAATTTTGAAGCCCAAGAAAACAATCATACTGTCTTACAAATGATCACCCAGCCTCAGAGTGGTTTCCTCCAATCACAAGGAGCCCACTATTTCACAGGACACTTAGTCTATTGTTAGAGTGCTTAACTGGTTCTACCATCTGTAGTTTAATAAAGAAAACCTACTCCCACTTAAACATAATGTCTCTTCAAATATTTTAAGGCACCCTCATATCTTCTACCCGAGAAGGCAACGGCAAGCCACTCCAGTACTCTTGCCTAGAAAATCCCATGGATGGAGGAGCCTGGTTGGCTGTAGTCCGTGGGGTCGCTAAGGGTCGGACACGACTGAGCAACTTCACTTTCACTTTTCACTTTCACACATTGGAGAAGGAAATGGCAACCCACTCCAGTGTTCTTGCCTGGAGAATCCCAGGGACGGGGGAGCCTGGTGGGCTTCCGTCTATGGGGTCGCACAGAGTCGGACACAACTGAAGTGACTTAGCAGTAGCATATCTTCTACATGAAAAATCTATTTCTCTCCCAAAATATTTCAACTGTCTGTGAAATGAAAATATCTCCTGTCATATCAATAAATAAGAAATGTTGAGTCATCAGCGATTTCTGGGCTCCAAATGTGGATGAGGGCCCCCAAAACAGAGCAGAATGTCTGTGATCCAGCAGATGCCACCATCCTACCCCTCATGGCAATCGCTGAAGAGCTGGGGGGATGCCAGAAATAGCCATTTGCCACACCTGCCACTCCATATGGTGAACAAGGAATTAAAGATGTAAACAACCTAGAAACAGAATTTGGCCCTAGATAGCTGAGATGCATATGAAAGCAATGAATTCAGTGAGCCTGAGCCTTGCATCTTCCCATGATATCTGGTTTTCCTTACTACTTAATAATAGTCTTTGATGTTCAGACTGCTTACCCACTTTGCCGCAAACTTGTATATAGCCTGATTCCTTCTCCTGACTCTTTGGAGAAGTTATCTCAGAGCTACTGAGATGCTGTCTCCCAGGCTTGGAGTCCTAAACATTCCCACCAAATAAAATAATTCTCTACTTTGAGTTTGTGACTATATTTTTTAGTGGACAAGTCTTTTCAACTATATTTTATATAATACAATGTCTAGATTTCCAAAGGTTGTGATGTAGATGTAGGTTTTAAATGGTCATCTTTAAAGAATGAGATTGAAGTAGATTTCTCCTATCACTTTGCATGTGTATATGCTAAGTGTGTGTGTGTACTCAAACATGAGTAAAATGTGCACATGCCTAAGGACACAAGAACAATGGCATGTACTGCAGCACTGATTGAAAGAGATCGATACTGGAAACAACCCAAGTATCCATAAATTTGAGAGTATGAGTTTGAGTGAACTCCGGGAGGTGGTGATGGACAGGAAGGCCTGGTGTGCTGTGATTCATGGGGTCGCGGAGAGTCGGACACGACTGAGCAACTGAACTGAACTGAACTGAAAGAAATATAATATTTTAGTGTGGTGGAATACATTCAATGATTAAATTATTACACTATTTTTATAGATGAATATGTGTAAGATTAAGAACCTGACAAGGGAAATATAAGATTGGTAAAATTATCAAGCACACATTTCTACAAACCAAACGTATGGACACACCATATATGGACACACATTGACTAATATTAAAATGCACAACATGAAAGTTGTGAGTTAAATTTTATTCAGGGACCTTACTGAAGACTATAGCCCAGGAGCGCTTTGCTTAGTTGCTCAGTCATGTCCAACTCTTTGCAGCTTCATGGACTGTAGCCCACCAGGCACCTCTTCCACGGGGATTTTCCAGGGAAGAATACTGGAGTGGGTAGCTATGCACTCCTCCAGGGAATCTCACCAACCCAGGAGTCGAACCACAAGCTCCGGCATTGCAGGTGGATTCTTTACCATCGGAGCCACCAGAAAAACATGGAGAACAGCCCAGGAGACAGTGTCTCAAAGAGCTCTGAGGAATTGTCTGAAGAAGTGAGGGAGGAGCCAGAGTACAAATTTCTTTTGCTGAGAAAAACATGTGGTCAAACAAAATAGCAGATTACTGCTAATTACAAAGGAACAGACACATCAAATTAATGCTTTTAGTGCTTTTCTATGTATGGAAAAATACAAGAAGCTGAGGTCATTGAAAACTGTCCTTCAAAGGGCATCTTGGCCATCTAGAGGCGGCATCCACAGCGTCGCGTGCTGCCAGTGTTTCTCCATTCCGAGCGCCTCTCAGGCGCGCTGGCAGCAGGTGACTGCAGTGGAGAAGGGTTTGGTCCTTTCAGAGCTGATACAGAAGGCAGCATTTGTTTCTTTATACTAACTTCTTATAATAGTAACTTTGCGCTTTGAATGGTCAGAATTAGTTTCTTTCGCTTGCAGGAAAAGAAAAAAAGATTATCGTTAAAATAGCTGTCAGTTCAGTTCAGTTCAGTCGCTCAGTCGTGTCCGACTCTCCGCGACCCCATGAATCACAGCACGTCAGGCCTCCCTGTCCATCACCAACTCCCGGAGTTCACTCAAACTCATGTCCACAGAGTCGGTGATGCCATCCAGCCATCTCATTCTCTGTCGTCCCCTTCTCCTCCCGCCCCCAGCCTTTCCCAGCATCAGTAGGGAAGCACAATTTGCTACCCCAAAATATTCCTTTGGCATGAGAATTATTTTGAGATGAAGACAAGTAAGATGCAAAGACTCAGGAAGAAACTTTGATATTCCCTTTAACTGCCTCAAGAATGTAGACAGGATCTGTTTTAGGAAGGGAGCTTGATGGGCTTCCCAGCTGGTGGTAAATAATCCGCCTGCCAATGCAGACGGAGAAGGCAATGGCAAGCCACTCCAGTACTCTTGCCTAGAAAATCCCATGGATGGAGGAGCCTGGTGGGCTGTAGTCCGTGGGGTCGCTATGGGTCGGACACGACTGAGCGACTTCACTTTCACTTTTCACTTTCACACATTGGAGAAGGAGATGGCAACCCACTCCAGTGTTCTTGCCTGGAGAATCCCAGGGACGGGGGAGCCTGGTGGGCTTCCGTCTATGGGGTCACACAGAGTTGGACACGACTGAAGTGACTTAGCAGCAGCAGCAGCCAATGCAGAGACAAGTTTCCATTGTTGGGTTGGATTCCATTCCTGGGTTGGGAAGATCCCCTGGAGAAGGGCACAGCAACCTACTCCAGTATTCTTGCCTGGAAAATCTCATGGACAGAGGAGCCTGGCGGGCTAGAGCCCATAGGGTTGCAAAGTCAGACACGACTGAAGTGACTTATCGCAACACACTGTCACCTTGATAGCTATAATATGAACTAGGTGTATAGCCGGGAGGAACACAGCAAAGTCTGTTTGTTAAGATTCTTCTCAGTGTCCCATTGTCTCTGCACAGCTCAGCAAATATTCGTTTACCAAACATTTGCTTTTGTATTTCCATGTAAATTGCCTTCCTCTCACCATACCTCTATCCCCAACATCCTCTTTTCTCTTTAGCTGCAGGCAGTATTTAGGTGAAGGTTTTAGGCATTTTGGTGAGTTACCCAGTTTTCCAGGTCTCTCACATGTATGTATGTTACTAAATTTTGTTTGATTTTCTCCTGCTAAACTGTTAACTGATATAGCTTCTTTGTCAAGAAATAGACAAAGGAGGGACTTCCCGACATTTTTAAAAACTTTAAAAATGGTTCACATCAAAAATACACATATTTTTTTTAAAAAGGAAATGAGCTAAGGAAAAAATATGTGTGTGCTAAGTCGTTCCAGTAGTGTCCAACTCTTTGCAACCCTATGACCTGTAGCTCACCAAGCTCCTCTGTCCATGGGATTCTCCAGGCAAGAATATTGGAGTGGGTTGCCATGCCCTCCTTCAGAAAGGGAAAATATACTTTTTATTAAAGGAATACTTGTAATTTTCTTCTAACCTTTCTTATTACCTTTTCTGATAAAAGGAATCACCAGACATAATTGTTACCATTGCTCTTTTTCTTGGCACACATTGGCTGGAAATTCTAACTTATCTGAAATCGTATCTACTGCTAAGAAAGTTGTCAAATTCATCAACATTTAAAGGTAGGACCTGGAATATGCAGCTCGTAAAGAGATTACATAAAGAATTAAGAACAAAATGTGTTTTTCTCTACTACAAGAAAAATTGCTGGCTTTCCAGACATTCTTTAAAAAAACTTAGTTGAGATATAGATAGCACTTTATATCTCCTTGAGCGAGACCTTGTAAAGATACTTTGTTCATTTACATACAATGTGAGTGAGGCCATGTGGAAAAATTCAAAATTTGGAGTCCTCTGACACGAACATTTCTTCTTCTGTGAAATTAACTCTGGGAATTCAGACTCCATTTCTTAATATTTAGCATTTTATTTCAAGAAGTTCATTAAGATACAAATTTAAGATTAATTCAATGTTATATATATGACTGTGAGGAAGGCTGATCGCCGAAGAATCGATGCTTTTGAACTGTGGTGTTGGAGAAGACTCTTGAGAGTCCCTTATACTGCAAGGAGATCCAACCAGTCCATTCTAAAGGAGATCAATCCTGGATGTTCATTGGAGGGACTGATGCTAAAGCTGAAACTGCAATACTTTGGCCACCTCATGCGACGAGTTGACTCACTGGAAAAGACTCTGATGCTGGGAAGTGTTGGGGGCGGGAGGAGAAGGGGACGACGGAGAATGAGATGGCTGGATGGCATCACCGACTCTGTGGACATGAGTTAGAGTGAACTCCGGGAGTTGGTGATGGACAGGGAGGCCTGGCGTGCTGTAATTCATGGGGTCGCGGAGAGTCGGACACGACTGAGCGACTGAACTGAACTGAACTGATATATGGCATATAGATTTCAATGTCAAAAATTACCTACCAAATCAGTTTACCCAAACTAAAAACCAATGCCTTCACATTACAATGTATAACTGAACAATAAAGTGCAACAATAAATAAAAAAGGCAAACAATAAAGTGCAAAATTAGAGTTTTCATTCTTAGCATAAAAGAGAGACTAATATTTCCATAATCTATTTGCCTTGTATGAATTGAGAGATTTAGGAAAGTAAAATCAGAAGGTCTAATCAACAGTAATAATTTTCCTAACTGTCCCCAGAGTCCAGGGTAGAGATCCATTTGTGGGGTCCTGATTGCTAACCAGGATGTATGTTTAACATTGATCATTATAACAAAGAACTTTGTATTTGGCCCACATACAAAGAGTGCTGCACAGCTCCTTATAGAACAGACTGAAAAGTCAGTGTTGAATTGGTCAGCTTTAAAGATTCTCCTGTCTTCTGCAACTAGTAATTTTGAGGAAAACTGGCATTTCCTTAACTGATCAGAGAAAGCTCACTAAATATTTGAAAAGTAAACTTCCAATTATATTTAGTTCCATACTTTAAAGCACTGCTAATTATTGGAAAATAATATGGGATAGGCATAATTGATATTGGAGGAGAAATCTCTTAACTGAAGAATCTTCACTTAATTTTATGCCCTTATCTTAAATCAGTGAAGCTGCTGTCCTCTGGATGGGAAAATTCAGTTTCAGAATCTTGAACACTATTTGCCTATATTGATTCTTAGGCATGTAAATTAGGAAACTCATAAGATTTTTAAAAATTTCTAAAGTTATCCCCACCAAAGAATCAGCTACTCATTCTTTTTTCCCATCCTATTTATATTTACCTATAACTAAAGCATCTATGGTATCTATATACAACCATCCCATAACTTATCTCCAGAACCAGTAGTCATGATTTTTTTTCATATTCTTGGATATGTAACTTTTGCTAAGATGATATCAGGGAAAAAACTTAATATCCACTAAATATCTCTAAATCATCTTCTTCGTTATTTTCACCACATTTAAGATATACCATGCAAGCATGTTGAAAATATTTATAAACAGACTATTGATTTGTGGAATTTGAATGAATTTGGTCTTAATAAAGGGAATTCCTCACTATTACTGGCATTTCAGAAATTTTCTTGGGCCTCAAATAATGGGTCATAATTTTCCTCAAGGCAGTCTTCGTATCTTTGTTCCTTAATGTATAAATAATAGGGTTTAGAATGGGAGTGAAAATGGTATAAAATATGGCAAGAACTTTATCCACAGGGTAGATGGTAAAGGGCCACACATAGATGAATATGCAAGGTCCAAAGACTACTATTACTACAGTAATATGGGCAGCCAGAGTAGAAAATGCTTTGGCCATTGCAGCAGCAGACTTAAACCAGACAGTGATGAGAATAATGATGTAAGAGCTGACCAAGAGTGAGAAAGTGCTTAAGGAAAGGATTCCACTATTGACTACAATTAGGATTTCAATGACGTATGAGTCCAGGCAGGCAAGTTTGGTCATTCGAGGGAGGTCACAAAAAAAGCTGCCTACTACATTGGGCCCACAAAAAGACAGATTCACAGTAAATGACAACTGGCTTAGTGTGTGCACCAAGCCCACAGCCCAGGAGATCATTACCAGAGCAGCGCACGTCCTTCGGCTCATGGTGACGACACAGCGCAGGGGTTTGCATATGTCTACGTATCTGTCGTAGGCCATGGAGACAAGTAGCGCCATCTCCCCTCCAGTGGAAAGGTGAGTGAAGAAAATCTGAGCTATGCAGCCACTGAAGGAGATGGTCTTGTGTTCACTCAGAAAATCAGTAATCATCTTAGGAGTAGCAAAGGAAGCCTGACAGATGTCCACAAAGGAAAGGTTTCCCAAGAGAAAGTACATGGGAGAGTGCAGGCTGTTGTCAGAAGTCACTGTGAGGATAATGAGAAGGTTTCCCAGCACAATGACCACATATAACACAGAGAAGAAAACAAAAAAGAAAATCTGGATCTCCTGAGAACTAGAGAGTCCCAGTAACACAAACTCAGACACCACCGATGAATTGATCTTATCCATGGATCCAGGCTAAAGACTTGCTCTGAAACAATCCTGAAGAAGGGAAATTGGGGGAATCAGAATTACAAACTATAACACTTTTAATGTAAAGGATTCTGAGATACCAGATATAATGCATATTTGCTGAATGAAAAATTTTGAAGAGACCATGATAATATATCTGAAGAGTCAGAAGGAGCTTGTGAGAATGTCCAAATAATTTTACCAGTCTCATTAGAATCCCTTGAGTTTTGGGATAGTCTTAATGATCTTTCACACAGTAGTAAAGAAGCTCATTCATGACCTAACTTATCATGATCACAATGTAAACAAAACTTTACTACTATTGCAGGAATAATAACAATTTAAACAGTTCCTACTAAGGAGATACTGTTGAATATATATTTTCCAGGTCTATAGTTGCAACCTAGACTGTCAATTACTCTTTTGCATATTTTCTTAAAATACATACTATAACTTTATCTTAATTATCTAAAACTCGTCTTTGCTTAATAATTTAAAAACAAAACCTAAATTTTCCATTATGCTTGCCTATAAAGATTAGATTTAGAATAATTTATGATCCCCTTGCCTAGTGTCCTCCATGAGATTATTAAGACATCTTCATAATTAAAGACTAGTTGTTTCAGCATAGAGAAATAAAAAATAATTGAATTATAAATGCCCCATGCTCCTTTAAATATATTTATTTGGAATCAGAATAATCCTGAGAATTATTTCAAACTTGCATTTCATTTCTTCCCTGTAATAATATAGCCCTGCTATAGAAATCCAATTCCATTGAACTGAAAAAAAAAAAAAAAACTTTCAGGAAGCTCTATTTATAGCTGTATTTGTTCTCACAATTAACCATTGATCACATTTATAGTAATGAACCTTAGAGTGAGAAGTGATCTTACCCCCATGTAAGAACATATATGTGTTCAACTGCCTATTTCATATAAGAAGTTAAAGTCTCACTCTGTCTCTGGGATATCGTCCTAGACTCTCAATCCCACCCTCTCTAGCTTTATTGAGTAATAACTGATGAGTAAAACATATTTAAGGTATACAGTGTGATATTTTGGTACTTGTATACACTGTGAAATTATTATCACAATCAAGCTAATATTAACATATCCATTATCCCACATAGTTATATTTTCATTTGTAAAACAATTAAAATCCAGTCTCTCAGCAAATTTTAAATATATAATGCATTACTACTAACTATAGTCACCATGCTGTATGTTAGATCTCCAGAATTTATTCATCCTACATCTCTGGAGTCGAACTATTAAGAGAATCCATCTTAAAAAATTAAAAATTAAATGAATGTGTTAGTGACAACAGTGTTTATAACAGTATGTAATTGCAGTATTCTGAAATATACCATACATTATTTTATTACCTTTTCCATGTGGACTCACTTTCTTTCTGTTTCCCCATCTCTAAAGTTGTTCTTGCTCAAGTTTATGAACTTATTACATAAAATTATGAACTCTACCTAGTGAAAATGTTTATTGTATGAATACAACGTGTATAAAGGGGTTCCCAGGTGCTGCTAGTGCTAAAGAACCTGCCTGCCAAGGCGTGAGATATGAGACACGAGGCACGGGTTTGATCCCTGGGTCAAGAAGATCCCCTGGAGGAATTAGTAATATTCCATTATATGGGCTTCCTGGTGGCTACTAGTAAAAAGAACCCGCCTGCCAATGCAGGAGATGGAGGCTCTATCCCTGGATTGGGAAATAGCCTGGTGAAGGAAATCACAACCCCGTCCAATATTCTTGCCTGGGAAATCCCGTGAACAGAGGAGCCTGGCGGCCTATGATCCACAGGGTCACAAAGAGCTGGACTTGACTGGCAACTGAGCACACAGCACAGTGTGTATCAATTATGAGAATAAGGTGCATTTCTGGCTCACAACTTTTCTCCTAATTCAACCGTTTCCCCTTCCAGGATTTTTCATTGTGTAACTGTCACTGTTATTCTTCCAGGCTGTAAACCTTACTTTTTCCTCTCTCTTCCACTTGTAACATCTCATTACTCGTTAAAGTGAAAAAATAAATTTTAAATTCTTTACCTTGACAACAAAGTATACATGGTTTCGTCTGGTTTTATCTACACTGCTCTCTAGCAAAGACACACTCAATCATTTATTAAGCTGGTAAACACTACCTATTCATTTTTTCCTATCTTTCACAAATAGATGGTCTATTCCAATGCAAATGTCATCTCCTCAAAAAGTCTTCACAGAGCTTAAGCTGAAATTTCTCACCTCCTAACTTTGTTGAGGTGCTTTACTTACATGTATATCATTGCTCTTTTAAGGTAAGAGTTTGTGGGTAGCTAACATTTCCCACCACATGGAGCGATGCTTGAACACTTGTGCATCTTATGTACAGCTCACAGGATATAGTGCAGATATTCTGCATGGAATAGACTCTCCATAAACGCACTTAGTGCTGACTGAAATATATTCCACTTCATATCTATCATTTTGCTTAGTATTTCTATCTTCTCATCTCCCTGTGCTCAGAGGCCTTCCCAGTAAATTGTCTACAAAGCATAAACTGCCTACATAAACTTCATCTCCACACGGAACAAAAATACTTCATCTCATTAATAATACAAGCTCATACTTGAGTTGTTAAAACCAGTGCCCATAATCAAACCAACAAATTCAAAGGGAATAAAATAATCCCTTTGAATTGCAGCATAGAGGAAATTACTTATTTTTTGTATTGGAAATAAACAGCAGTCTGTTTACTAAGCTTTTAAAGAGTAATACAAAATAATGAGAATCTTAACAAGAAATTTGCACAGTATTTCTATAGGTTTAAATAAATCTTGTAAAATCCACTTTTACAGAGTGTAAAGTAAATCATTGATGCAAAGATATACAACCACAAAACTATAAGCTGAATTTGGTATTAACATTTCCACAATTTTTTTATAGTTTTCCTTCATAGGCCTGTATCCACAAAGAAATATATAGCCTTGATTTTCATGTTTATTTATTCAGGTGCTAGGTAAGCATGCCATATTGGATTTTTTAAGGTACAATTGGAGTTTGTCATAATCTGCCCAAGAATACTTCACCTTCTTACATAATCTCTCACAAATTCTTCCAAACCTGCTAAAACACATGAACATTCTCACCTTGACTCATTTTCTGTTACTTCTAATACATTTTCCTCCCATCTGTGGATTCTCTTTGAGGCACAATGTAATAATGCAATACATACCTGGACACAATCTATTTTTTATGTACATTTTTGTTAGATATAACCTACCTGATACAAGATATATCAGAGATGTAAATTGAACTCTTCAATTTTCTATTGTGGGATTAACTTTTTCCACCTGGTCATAGATGCCTTTTTCTCCTGTCAAATTGGAATAGTGCATGGTTTTATCTAAGTGACCAACTGAAGCTTTGGAGATGTCGCAATAGATAGCAAAGGTTCATCTTCCAATGGGTATTATTAATACTTTCCACTACATATTCCCTTTGGAACAAAGTAAATAGCATCCCACGCTGCTGACAATTATAATGAGGGCCATAGAATCACAGGAGAAAAAGGGAGAGTCTTTCAGCCCTTGGGCAGTATACAGAGGAAAGGACAAAGAATAAGAACTTAAAGGAGGTAGATTCTTGTTCCCAACTCTATTAATAACTAAGAATAAGTTATTAGGTAAATCATTTAACTCTGAGCCTCCGTTTCAGTTCAGTTCAGTCGCTCAATCGTGTCCCAACTCTATTAATAACTAAGAATAAGTTATTAGGTAAATCATTTAACTCTGAGCCTCAGTTTACCCTTCTGTAAAACTACTTTAACATTTCAAGTATACTCAAAGAGAACTGTTAAATGTCTTTGTATAGTGTTCAACTTTGCCATATTTTAATGTTTTGCTATATTTCCTTCATCTTTATTAGTATTAAAACACTGTGAAAGGTAGCAAAATATACCACCCTGAAATATGCCACTTTGGCTTAAGAATCATTTTAATCTCAGGACAATTGAGAAGAAACAGATATAAGCAAAGCTCTCTGTCCTCCCTATCTGCCTAAATCCAGAACATACATTTGTGTGGGTGTTCCCTTCTCCTTTCTGCCAGGAAGGTCAGAAGTTAATCAGAGACAACTCTAGATCCTTACCACCTGAGATGACACCAAGGAATCTACATAACAAACCTCACTAACCTTATTTAAAGCAGTCTGTTTAGCTCGCTTGTTTATAAATTGCTTTGACAGGTACCTGTTATACATTCTATTTGAGCAAAGACTTGAAGGAATTGGAATCATAACTATGTATATTCCTTGTTGGATGGGTTTCCACATATTTTCCACAAATTTAGCCTCTGTTTATCCTTAGCTTAAAGGGAAACCAGTCTGCTCTTTATTTTGCACCCTCACTGTACTTGGCTTTTAACTCTTCAGAGAACCCAACCTCACTATCTGCCTACATGCCTGGAGAAATATTTGAACTTAGGGGCTAACCAGCCATATTCTTTTGGGTAAAACACAATTCCTGAATCTCAGTTTCTCCATTTGTATGTGGGAATGATGGTGAATCACTGGGCCTCATTCTCTACCTAAAAGCTAGTACCCATTTCTTCTAAGGTTAGTAAAATAAAAGCACAATAAAAATCATGTGATGAGCATGACATCTTTGATGATAAGAGACTCAACCCACATTTTTTTTTTTTTTACAGGAAAAAAAAAAAATGAAGATGGGGGAACAACACCTTCTCAGGTCCAGTGGGGATAGAAGTCTGGATTCTCAATACCCAAGGATAAGTGAGGAGCTTCTAGTCATTGCTGGGTGGGAGAGAGTTCTGGCTCCTCCTGAGGTCTCCTTCAATACTACCTGGCTGGGAGGGATTGGAGGCTGATGCTGCTACCCACTTACACCAAGGGAGGAGGAACTGATTATAGTCTGACACAGATGAGAGCTCTGGCTCCCTCCATGCCCTCCTCTGACACCATCTCAGGAGGTGGGGGGATTTGGGTACATTTTTACAGTTAGCCAGGGATAGGAGTCTAAGCTATCCATTGGCCTTTGCTAGTGTGAAGTGGGATGAAAGATTTTTTGGTATGGTGTTTGGCTGGAGTAGAAAATTTATTTTGGAAGTTTTCTGTCTTGCCAGCTGCCTTCTTGGTTCTTCAGCTTGAGTGAACAAGATTTTGTTAGGATTTGTTTTTTTCTTTTCTCATTAGAGTTCCTGAGTTGTTGGCTTTTTAAGTTATATAATGTCATTCCTTGGGCCCCTATCCAGTCTCCCTTCTTATAATGTTCGTTTTGTAGATTATGTCCACTATTATAATTGTATTTAGCAGGAGGACTATGGAAAATTATGTCTACTCTTTTTACCCTAAGCAGAACTCACCTGCTTTTACTTTATGATGGTAATATTTTCTCCTTTTTATTTGCTATATATATTTAGTCATTTTGAACATATTTCTTATATATCTAATAGATTTACTACTGATTTGAGGGGGAGGTTAATCTATTTTGTCTGCTGACTCTTGTTTACTGGGGATATGTTCCTCGTGTTTTGTGAGTTTGACTGTGAACTCAAACTCAGCAGGACTTCAGTTCAATCCAGTCGCTCAGTCGTGTCTGACTCTTTGCGACCCCATGAACCACAGCACGCCAGGCCTCCCTGTCCATCACCAACTCCTGAAGCTTGCTCAAACTCATGTCCATTGAGTCGGTTATGCCATCCAACCATCTCATCTTCTGTCATCCCCTTCTCCTCCTGCCCTCAACCTTTCCCAGCATCAGGGTCTGTTCCAGAGAGTCAGCTCTTCTCATCAGGTCGGCAAAGTATTGGAGTTTCAGCTTCAACATCAGTCCTTCCAATGAACACCCAGGACTGATCTCCTTTAGGATAATGAACTGGTTGGATCTCCTTGCAGTCCAAGGGACTCTCAAGAGTCTTCTCTAACATCACAGTTCAAAAGCATCAATTCTTCTGCGTTCAGAAGCAGGACTTCATGTGTCTAAATCCATATGATCCTTCAGAAACAATTTTGTTTTTGCTTTTCCAAAAGCCACCCAAACTTCATTGTCTCTTTGAGTTCTCAATACTGAGTACTGTGTTGTGCTCAGTTGTGTCCGACTCTTTGCCACCCCATGAACAGTAGCCTGCCAGGCTCCTCTGTCCATGGGATTCTTCAGGAAGAATACTGGTGGAGGTTGCCACTTCCTCCTCCAGGGGATCCTCCTGACCCAGAGATCGAACTCATGTCTCCTTCATGTCCTGCATTGGCAGGCAGATTCTTCACCATTGCCCACCATGGAAGCCCCTGAGTTCTCAATATCATATGTGATTTTATCAGGTAATTGTGTTCAAAATATACACAGCATATAAATTCAAACTCTAAACTTATATGTAGGTAATCCTACTATTGTAATTTCCAAGAGGAAGCCTTTTTATATCCATAAGTTCAGAGTGAAAACAGATATTTTGGTCTTTTCCTTGTGCTACTTAGTTTTCTCTGCTAGTCCGTACTTTCACTGAAGTTCCCAGACCCAAACAGTCCTGCACAAACAAAATTTACCCCTGATATCCAAGCACTGCCCATCATTTTCATGACCTACCGTCACTTTCCATCAACATCCCCCTCCCAAAACTTCCACTATTTCAGATACTATGATGTCCTTCATTTCTGTTAAATAATACCAAAAACTCATAAGTATTTTTATTATTTAAGTTTCAACAGTGTTGCCAATAGAGGTGTAAGCTTGGTTTTCTAATTCATGGATATTTTGTAAGGATGGAATGAGATGATATATAAAAGTACAATTTATAAACTTTATGTGATCATTGAATATATGTTTTGCTTTATCATTCCCATTGTTGTATTACACACGCCTAATTAGGTTATTATCTTTTAAGTCTGTGTTTCACAGAAGAATCAACAGAACCTTACAGAATGGTAAATTTATGGAGGAAAAATGAGTCTAAAACTGCTTAAAATATAATTGGCATTAAATCCTATTCCATACAATTATTTCTTCTATATATATATGGTATATCAAGAGCATAATTTGCCTTTGGTCATGGACTTTCTTTTAAAGACCAGAAGTCAGAAGTTAAATTCAGTATTATAACTTTCAAGTCATGTAATACTAAAACTCAAGTCACAAAACTGGGTGAATTTATTTTTCATAAAATTCTTGTCAGTAGCTACCATGAATCATGAGTCTTTATCAGCATGAGTTCCACAGGCCTACATGAGGGATGAAAAGGTGCTCTTGCAAATTACCTTGGGCCAGAGACTGGAGGTAATTTGTTGGTTGGTCCCACCAGGTGAGATTCTCGTGAATCAGGCACTGATAGCAGAAATCCTAAGAACAGACAGCATGGAATTGATGACCATATCCCACCCCAGAAACTAGGCTGCCTAGTTTCTGGCATGGACCCAATCAGGTCTCCTTTCAGAACCAGCAGTTGCCCTGCTTGTGACTTCTGATTACACATGGGGTTGTTTCAACACTCATACCTGTGACTGAATTGAACAGCTGATTGCCTCACTCTACCTTATTTTACCTGATGAGGTCAAGCAAAGGTGTATTAACTTCAAGAAAAAAAAAAAAAAGAAGTTAAATTTACTTGAATCATTTCTTCTTCTTGCCAATTATGAGTGTGTTCAACTAAATTAATTTGTATGACACTCACTCTCAGTTTTCTAACTGGTGAAAGAAGGTTACATTATGAGTAAAAATTGAATATTAAATTTAAGTTCGAAAATGTAACCTTCTTTTGGAATTCAAAATAATGATTTTATACTTTTAGAGAGCCTTAAAATATGTATTCTCAATTATGTTTTATTGGTCAACGTAAATTAAGAGGGCATGACATGGAGATAGGGAGGAGAATACATCAAGCAAAGTCACACATTTAACACTATCAGAAAAAAGTCCTCTCTTTATATATGGAGAGATGTCTATTTTTGTATGTACTCTTTGAATCCCCAACTTTAAGTGTCAATTCTGAACTTCGATTTAATACACTGAAATATGTAAACATTACTTGTGGAGTCACGTTTTAGTATTTGTAACATCGTTAAAGTAAATACGCAAATCTATTTGGTTTCTGAGTTCAGATGAGTTCTGCAACATAACCTATGTGCTCTTTGACCTCTAAGTTTGGTTCGTTTGCAATGAGACTTTAGATTGCAAGAAATCATCTGCCAAAAAATTTATCTCAGTGTAATTAGTTCCTTCAGTTCAGTTCAGTTCAGTTCAGTCGCTCAGTCGTGTCCGACTCTCCGCGACCCCATGAATCACAGCACGCCAGGCCTCCCTGTCCATCACCAACTCCCGGAGTACACTCAAACTCATGTCCACAGAGTCGGTGATGCCATCCAGCCATCTCATTCTCCGTCGTCCCCTTCTTCTCCCGCCCCCAACCTTTCCCAGCATCAGAGTCTTTTCCAGTGAGTCAACTCGTCGCATGAGGTGGCCAAAGTATTGCAGTTTCAGCTTTAGCATCAGTCCCTACAATGAACATCCAGGATTGATCGCCTTTAGAATGGACTGGTTGGATCTCCTTGCAGTATAAGGGATTCTCAAGAGTCTTCTCCAACACCACAGTTCAAAAGCATCGATTCTTCGGCGATCAGCCTTCTTCACAGTCCAACTCTCACATCCATACATGACCACGGGAAAAACCATTGCCTTGACTAGACGGACCTTGGTTGGCAAAGTAATGTCTCTGCTTTTTAATATACTATCAAGGTTGGTCATAACTTTCCTTCCAAGGAGCAAGCGTCTTTTAATTTCATGGCTGCAATCAGCATCTGCAGTGATTTTGGAGCCCAAAAAAACAAAGTCTGACACTGTTTCCAGTGTTTTTCCATCTATTTCCCATGAAGTGATGGGACCAGATGCCATGATCTTTGTTTTCTGAATGTTGAGCTTCAAACCAACCTTTTCACTCTCCTCTTTCACTTTCATCAAGAGGCTTTTGTTCAGATAAATATAGCTTGAATAGCAAGGAATACAGTTGTTTATGTTTGTATACATATATGAAGAAAGAAGAGACAGGGAATGAAGTCTACAATCAGAAGGACTTATTCTGTCAACTAAAATGGTGAGAACTGTGCCAAGTTTTCCTCATCTGTAAAATTTATGACAATAAGGATACCAGATAAAATGATGACTAGAAAATAACTGTAAATTAATTACTATCCTAAAACTTGAAAATATGATTTACATATTATACATATTGGTATTTTGTACATCTCCATATTTACCAAGTAGATTGGAAGAAGCTTGAATTTGATCACTTTCTTTTAGGAAAAGAAGACTTTTATTGACATATAGTTGATTTACAATATTATATTAGCTTCAGGAGTACAGCATACTGATTCAGTATTTTTACAGTTTATATTCAATGGCAAGCCACTCCAGTACTCTTGTCTGGGAAATCCCATGGATGAGGAGCCTGGTAGGCTGCAGTCCATGGGGTCGCTAGGAGTCGGACACGACTGAGTGACTTCACTTTCACTTTTCACTTTCACACATTGGAGAAGGAAATGGCAACCCACTCCAGTGTTCTTGCCTGGAGAATCCCAGGGACGGGGGAGCCTGGTGGGCTGCCGTCTATGGGGTCGCACAGAGTCGGACACGACTGAAGTGACTTAACAGCAGCAGCAGCAGAAGTTATTACAGGATAATGGCTATAATACTCTGTACTATACAGTGTATCCCTGTTGCATATCTATTTTATACACAGCCATTTGTGTATTTTTGGCTTCCCTGGTGGCTCAGACACCCTGCAATGCTGGAGATCTGGGTTGGATCCCTCGGTTGGAAAGATACCCTGGAGAAGGAAATGGCAACCCACTCCAGTACTCTTGTCTGGAAAATTCCATGGATGAAGAAGCCTGGTAGGCTACAGTCCATGGGGTCGCAAAGAGTCGGACACAACTGAACGACTTCACTTTCACTTTCACACAGTCATTTGTATCTCTTAATTCCAGACCGCTAACAGGCCCCTCTCCCATTTCTTCTCCCCACTCATAATCACTAGTTTGCTTTCTATATCTGTGAGTGTGTTTCTGTTTTACTGTATGCCTTCATTTGCTTACTTTTTAAATAATGCACATAAATGATATCATAGTGTATTTGTTTTTCTGTGTCTAACTTATTTTACTAAATGTAATATTCTCTAGGTCCATCCACCTTGATGCAAAAGACAGAATTTCATTCTTTTATATGGCTGAGTAATATTCCATTGCTTTATATATATATATATATATATATATCTTTTTTATTCATTTATCTATTGATGGACACGGGTTACTTCTAATAATGGCTATTGTAAACAGGGCTACTATGAATATCAAGGTGTGTATATCTTTTTGAATTAGTGATTTCATTTTTTCCACGTGTGTGTGTGTGTGTGTGCGTGTACAGTGGAATTGCTAAATCATATGGCAGTTCTATTTTTAGTTTTTTTAATAATGTTTTTTACTGTACCAATTTACATTTCCATCAATAATCTACAAGGGTCCCCTTAGAAAAAGAAGACTTTTAATATTATGGTTGGTGTCCATAGTAGGTTGCCTCAAAATGTGCCTCAGTGGCATACTGATTATTAAAGTTACTATCTTGATTCTTAAAGTTACTTAAGAAATGACCAATGCAAGAAGGACACTCTGACCCACATTTCTGTCTGCTGAAAGTAGGAACTCTCTTATATGAGGGGTTGCACCCTCTGTATCTGGAGGTAGAAAGACACACGTATCACCAAAGACAGGGAATTGGACCAAGAAGCCTACAGAAGCAAACCTTGTTACTTCTTTACTTTACTATCCCAAGTGCAAACTCTGCTTAGATTCTTCACTAACTGGGCACCCAAATCCTAAGTTTCTTTGTCCTGCAATTCCTCACAAATTTGTTGTTTTGTGTTTGTTTTTTGGCTAAAATGTATAAAAGCTGCCTACTTTGGCCTCTTATTAGGTTTCATCTCTGTGAGAGCTTCACGTGGATGAATTAAAATGTGTTTCTTTTTCCCCTGTTAATCTTTGTGTCAGTTTTTTTACTAGTTTATCCACAAGACCTCACAAGGGGTAATAGGAAAAATACACCCCACCCCTTCCCAACATTATAAATAATTTTGCCATGAAATTTAAAAAAATTATTTCACAAGCAAAAGACAGGGTGTCCTATTCTTCTAAGATAGCTAGTTTGCTGTTCTATAAGCAAAAGATATGAAAAGGAAGAAAATGTGTCCGATGGTATCTGAGACACAGCAGTAATTCACAGAAGAGGGCACACCGACCTGGCTATCATCACGGGCTGTGTTCGCCGCAAAGGAGAACTGGAAGACCGCTGGGAACGCTCCTGTCGGTGCCCCAGTTTCTGCACTGCTGATATCACCTCCTCATTTCTCAAGGTGTAGATCAAGGGGTTTAAAAGAGGAGTGAGAACTGTATAAAATATTGAGAGGAGCTTATCCACTGGGGGACTGCTAAAGGCCAGGCGTAAATGAAGATGCAGGGCCCGAAGAGGAGGGTTACTACGGCGATGTGGGCAGTCAGGGTGGCCCTTGCCTTGGCCATGCCCGCTGAGGAACGCCGCCGCACAGTGCCCAGGATGACCGTGCAGGAGACCAGCAAGAGCCCAAAGGAGCACACGGCCATTAGAGCGCTGTCTGGCAGCATCAGGACCTCCAGAGTGAAGGTGTCTGTGCAGGCAAGTGTGATAACCAGGGGCAGGTCACAGAGAACACTGTCCACTCAGTTGGGGCCACAGAATGGGAGGTTTACTGTGAAGACCAACTGACCGACTGAGTGCAGAACCCCAGTGAGCCAGGAGCCCACCACGAGGCTGATGCGCTTGCGCACATTCATGATGGTGACATAATGCAGGGGCAACATATGGCCACGTATCTATCGTATGCCATGGCCACAGGGAGCATCATCTCACCACCGGCAAAGACATGCAGGAAGAATGTCTGGGCCATGCAGCCTTCAAAGGAGATGGTCTTGTGCTCCACGAGGAAGTCAGCAATCATTTTGGGGGAAGCAAAAGTGGACAGACACACGTCAGTGAAGGAGAGGTTACTGAGTAGAAAGTGCATGGCTGTGTGTAGGGAGGGTTCAGAGAAGATTGTGAGCACTATGAGCAGGTTCCCCAGCACAACAGATAAATAGAAAAGTGTAAAAAGTGCAAAATAGAAAAGTTGTAGCTCTCGAGAACCTGAAAGACTGTGCAACACAAACTCCGTCACGCCTGAATTATTTTCTTGGTCCATGGTTTCAAATTGCTGAAAGTGGGTCGGAAATGTTCCTGTAAAGTAAAATAGAAATATATCATAGGATTGGGAGAGAAAATGAGCAAGGCCAAGCTTGGTGTCAAATCCCTCTCAACATACTTACATTCCTTATTAGCACATTAAATACATGTTGCATACAATCATTTATTTGTTTAATAACTGGATAACTCGGCTTTCATCTCTGCACTGGAGCATGATAGTTTTATTCTAAAAATAGAAGTTTACCAATCATCACAATTCCTGAAACAGGAAAGAAACTCTAGACTCATACTGACAGCTTTCAAATACTATGTCTTGTAATTTCTAGCAATATGACCTTGGGTATATTAATTAAACTCTCTGGGCTTCACTTTTTGCAACTGTAAACTGGAGAAAATAATAATTTATGACTCATAGGATTTTTGTAAAGATTAAAAGAATTACAAGTGTCCCTTGTCTATTGAAAGTTTGCTTTACAGAAAAAGACTTATATTAGTGCCTGTTTTGCTAACTTAAATTCAAAGAAGACTTTTGCTTTTATAAAAAAAGGAGAAAAGCAAAAATAGTGTTTGGCATTTATTTTACAGTGAGTTGTGATAGAGGCATCAAGATCCATGAATAGCAAGAAGTGACACTGCCAAGCTTCTTCCCAGGATGAAACTTAGGTTCTTAGCATCTGGCCAGCATACCTGTGAACTGTATCTGTGAGTGTCTGTGTTTTATCTCAGGTCAATTGTGCATCCATTAGCAAGTTATGTCCTAAGGTAATTACTGCTTCATTTTATGCATTTTTGCTTGCAAATGTTTCACTGATATGCCCTATTTTGGGATTGTAGGGAATATCTCAGTTCAGTTCAGTCGCTCAGTCGTGTCCGACTCCTACATGACCACGGGAAAAACCATAGCCTTGACTAGACGGACCTTGGTTGGCAAAGTAATGTCTGCTTTTTAATATACTATCTAGGTTGGTCATAACTTTCCTTCCAAGGAGTAAGCGTCTTTTAATTTCATGGCTGCAGTCAGCATCTGCAGTGATTTTGGAGCCCAAAAAAATAAAGTCTGACACTGTTTCCACTGTTTTTCCATCTATTTCCCATAAAGTGATGGGACCAGATGCCATGATTTTTGTTTTCTGAATGTTAAGCTTCAAGCCAACCTTTTCACTCTCCTCTTTCACTTTCATCAAGAGGCTTTTGAGCGCCTCTTCACTTCCTGACATAAGGGTAGTGTCATCTGCATATATTAATGCATATCTTTTTTACAAATACCTTTTAAATATCACTAAAAGGGTGAGGGAAGGTAAGGAATGAAAATTTTCAGCATACCTCTGAAATAACTCCATGAAATTTCTATTCCATCTAGTTAGTCTAATACCAGACTAAGGAACCTTATAAATAAGCTAATCTCTTTTGCATGTTCCTTGTAATAGGAAATATCTTATCCCTCACTTTAACGCCTTAAAATAAGAAAGCCTCACTATAAGGACTTTCCAGAGAAAGATAAAAATACCAGAGCTTCCTTTGATCAGAAGATAGTCTAAGATACATTTTTTTTTTTTATTACCTAAGGGAGGACCTACTTTTGCATTCCAATCCCCTGTACTGAAAAGGACATTATTTTTTGGTGTTAGTTCCAAAAGGTCTTGTAGGTCTTCATAGAACCATTCAACTTCAGTTTCTTCATTGTTACTGGTCGGAGCATAGACTTGGATTACCGTGATATTGAATGGTTTGCCTTGGAAATGAACAGAGATCATTCTGTCATTGTTGAGACTGCATCCAAGTACTGAATTTCAGACTCTTTTATTGAACATGATGGTTACTCCATTTCTTCTAAGGGATTCCTGCCCACAGTAGTAAGTACAATGGTCATCTGAGTAAAATTCACCCATTCCAGTCTATTTTACTTCTCTGATTCCTAAAATGTCGATGTTCACTATTCCAATTTGCCTTGATTCATGGACCTAACATTCCAGGTTCCTATGCAATATTGCTCTTTATAGCATTGGACCTTGCTTCTATTATGAGTCATGTCCACAACTGGGTGTTGTTTTTGCTTTGGCTCCATCCCTTCATTCTTTCTGAAGTTCTTTCTCCACTGATCTCCAGTAGCATATTGGGCACCTACCGACCTGGGGAGTTCATCTTTCAGTGTCCTATCTTTTTGCCTTTTCATACTGTTCATGGGATTCTCAAGGCAAGACTACTGAAGTGGTTTGCCATTCCCTTCTCCAGTGGACCACATTTTGTCAGAACTCTCCACCATGACCTGTCCATCTTGGATGGCCCTACATGCCTTGGCTTTGTTTCACTGAGCTATTTCACACCCTAAAAGATGATGCTGTGAAAGTGCTGAATTATGCCAGCAAAATTGGAAAACTCAGCAGTGGCTACAGGACTGGGAAAGGTCAGTTCACATTCCAATTTCAAAGAAAGGCAATGCCAAAGGATGCTCAGACTACCACACAATTGCACTCATCTCACACGCTTGTAGAGTAATGCTTAAAATTCTCCAAGCCAGGTTTCAGCAATACATGAACCGTGAACTTCCAGATGTTCAAGCTGGTTTTAGAAAAGGCAGAGGAACCAGAAATCAAATTTCCAATATCCTCAGGATTATCGAAAAGGCAAGAGAGTTCCAGAAAAACATCTATTTTTGCTTTATTGACAATGCCAAAGCCTTTGACTGTGTGGATCACAATAAAACTGTGGAAAATTCTTCAAGAGATGGGAATATCAGACTACCTGACCTGTCTCTTGAGAAACCTATATGCGGGTCAGGAAGCAACAGTTAGAACTGGACATGGAACATCAGATTGGTTCCAAATAGGAAAAGGAGTACATCAAGACTGTATTTTGTCACCCTGCTTATTTGACTTATATGAAGAGTACATCATGAGAAATGCTGGGCTGGAGGAAGCACAAGCTGGAATCAAGATTGCCAGGAGAAATATCAATAACCTTAGATATGCTGATGACACCACCCTTACAGCAGAAAGCAAAGAGGAACTAAATAGCCTCTTTATGTGGGTGAATGAGGAGAATGAAAAAGTTGGCTTAAAACACACATTCAGAAAAAAAAGATCATGGCATCCAATCCCATCTCTTCATGGCAAATAGATGGGAGAAACAGTGGAAACAGTGGCAGACTATAATTTTTTGGGCTCCTAAATCAGTGCAGACCATGATTGCAGCCATGAAATAAAAAACACGCTTACTCCTTGGAAGAAAAGTTATGACCAACCTAGACAGCATATTAAAAAGCAGGGGCATTACTCTGCCAACAAAGGTCTGTCTAGTCAAGGCTGTTTTTCGAGTAGTCATGTATGGATGTGAGAGTTGGACTATAAAGAAAGCTAAGCACCGAAGAATGGATGCTTTTGAACTGTGGTGTTGGAGAAGACTCTTGAGAGACCCTTGGACTGCAAGAGACTGCATCCCTTAGGATACAACCAGTCCATCCTAAAGAAAATCAGTCCTGAAAATTCATTGGAAGGACTGATGTTGAAGCTGAAACTCTAATCCTTGGCCACCTGATATGAAGAGTGACTCATTTGAAAAGACCCTGATGCTGGGAAAGATTGAAGATGAGAGGAGAAGGGGACGACAGAGGATGAGATAGTTGGATGGCATCATCGACTCAATAGATACGAGTTTGAGTAAACTCCGGGAGTTGGTGATGGACAGGGAGGCCTGGTGTGCTGCACTCCATGGGGTCGCGAAGAGTCAGACACGACTGAGCAACTGAACTAAACTGAACCAACTGAGGGTTCTGTAATTGATTTGTTGGAAAATGAAATGCGACTCACAATTTCAGTATAGGAGAATATGATTAGGAGTATGCATCTGATGGTTGCGGAAATGACAAGAGGAGAGAAAGGCTCAGTTCAGTTCTGTCGCTCAGTCGTGTCCGACTCTTAGCGACCCCATGAACCACAGCACGCCAGGCCTCCCTGTCCATCACCAACTGCCGGAGTTCACTCAAACTCATGTCCATCGAGTCGGTGATGCCATCCAGCCATCTCATTCTCTGTCATCCCCGTCTCCTGCTACCCCCAATCGCTCCCAGCATCAGAGTCTTTTCCAGTGAGTCAACTCGTCGCATGAGGTGGCCAAAGTATTGCAGTTTCAGCTTTAGCATCAGTCCTTCCAATGAACACTCAGGATTGATCTCCTTTCGAATGGACTGGTTGGATCTCCAGCACCACAGTTCAAAAGCATTAATTCTTCGGCGATCAGCTTTCTTCACAGTCCAACTCTCACATCCATACATGACCACGGGAAACACCATAGCCTTGACTAGACGGACCTTGGTTGACAAAGTAATGCCTCTGCTTTTTAATATGCTATCTAGGCTGGTCATAACTTTCCTTCCAAGGAGTAAGCGTCTTTTAATTTCATGGCTGCAATCAGCATCTGCAGTGATTTTGGAGCCCCAAAAAATAAAGTCTGACACTGTTTCCACTGTTTCCCCATCTATTTCCCATGAAGTGATGGGACCAGATGCCATAATCTTTGTTTTCTTAATGTTAAGCTTCAAGCCAACCTTTTCACTCTCCTCTTTCACTTTCATCAAGAGGCCTTTGAGTTCCTCTTCACTTTCTGCCATAAGGGTGGTGTAATCTGCATATCTGAGGTTATTGATATTTCTCCCAGCAAACTTGATTCCAGCTTGTGCTTCTTCCAGCCCAGCGTTCCTCATGATATACTCTGCATATAAGTTAAATAAGCAGGGTGACAATATACAACCTTGACGTACTCCTTTTCCTATTTGGAACCAGTCTGTTGTTCCATGTCCAGTTCTAACTGTTGCTTCCTGACCTGCACACAGGTTTCTCAAGAGGCAGGTCAGGTGGTCTGGGATTCCCATCTCTTTCAGAATTTTCCACAGTTTATGGTGATCCACACAGTCAAAGGCCTTGGCATAGTCAATGAAGCTGAAATAGATGTTTTTCTGGAACTCTCTTGCTTTCTCCATAAACCAGCGGATGTTGGCAATTTGATCTCTGGTGCCTCTGCCTTTTCTAAAACCTGCTTGAACATCTGGAAGTTCATGATTCACATATTGCTGAAGCCTAGCTTGGAGAATTTTGAGCATGACTTTACTAGCGTGTAAGATGAGTGCAATTGTGCGGTAGTTTGAGCATTCTTTGGCATTGCCTTTCTTTGGGATTGGAAAGAAGACTGATCTTTTCCAGTCCTGTGGCCATTGCTGAGTTTTCCAAATTTGCTGGCATATTGAGTGCAGCACTTTCACAGCATCATCTTTCAGGATTTCAAATAGCTCAATTGGAATTCCATCACCTCCACTAGCTTTGTTTGTAGTGATGCTCTCTAAGGCCCACTTGACTTCACATTCCAAGATGTCTGGTTCCAAGTGAGTGATCACGCCATCGTGATTATCTTCATCGTGAAGATATTTTTTGTACAGTTCTTCTGTGTATTCTTGCCACCTCTTCTTAATATCTTCTGCTTCTGTTAGGTCCATACCATTTCTGTCCTTTATCGAGCCCATCTTTGCATGAAATGTTCCCTTGATATCTCTAATTTTCTTGAAAAGATCTCTTGTTTTTCCTATTCTGTTGTTTTCCTCTATTTCTTTGCATTTATTGCTGAGGAAGGCTTTCTTATCTCTCCTTGTTATTCTTTGGTACTCTGCATTCAGATGCTTATATCTTTCCTTTCCTCCTTTACTTTTTGCTTCTCTTCTTTTCACAGCTATTTGTAAGGCCTCCTCAGACAGCCATTTTGCTTTTTTGCATTTCTTTTCCATGGGGATGGTCTTGGTCCCTGTCTCCTGTACAATGTCATGAACCTCCATCCATAGTTCATCAGGCACTCTATCTATCAGATCTAGACCCTTAAATCTATTTCTCACTTCCACTGTATAATCATAAGGGATTTGATTGAGGTCATATCTGAATGGTCTAGTGGTTTTCCCTACTTTCTTCAATTTCAGTCTGAATTTAGCAATAAGGAGTTCATCATCTGAGCCACAGTCAGCTCCTCGTCTTGTTTTTGCTAACTATATACAGCTTCTCCATCTTTGGCTGCAAAGAATATAATCAATCTGATTTCAGTGTTGACCGTCTGGTGATGTCCATGTGTAGAGTCTTCTCTTGTGTTGTTGGAAGAGGGTGTTTGCTATGACCAGTGCGTTCTCTTGGCAAAACTCTATTAGCCTTTGCCCTGCTTCATTTCGTGCTCCAAGGCCAAATTTGCCTGTTACTCCAGGTGTTTCGTGACTTCCTACTTTTGCATTCCAGTCCCCTATAATGAAAAGGACATCTTTTTTGGGTGTTAGTTCTAAAAGGTCTTGTAGGTCTTCATAGAACTGTTCAACCTCGGCTTTTTCAGAGTTACTGGTTGGGGCATAGACTTGTATTACTGTAATATTGAATGGTTTGCCTTGGAAACGAACAGAAATCATTCTGTCATTTTTAAGATTGCATCCAAGTACTGCATTTCGGACTCTTTTGTTGACCATGATGGCTACTCCGTTTCTTCTAAGGGATTCCTGCCCACAGTAGTAGATATAATGGTCATCTGAGTTAAATTCACCCATTCCAGTCCATTTTAGTTCACTGATTCCTAGAATGTCTATGTTCACTCTTGTCATCTTCTGTTTGACCACTTCCAATTTGCCTTGATTCATGGACCGAAGATTCCAGGTTCCTATACAATATTGCTCTTTACAGCATCGGACCTTGCTTCTAGCATCAGTCACATCCACAACTGGGTATTTGTTTTGCTTTGGCTCCATCCCTTCATTCTTTCTGGAGTTATTTCTCCACTGAGCTCCAGTAGCATACTGGGCACCTACCGACCTAGGGAATTCCTTATTCACTATCCTATCATTTTGCCTTTTGATACTGTTCATGGGGTTCTCAAGGCAAGTATACTGAAGTGGTTTGCCATTCCCTTCTCCAGTGGGCCACATTCTGTCAGACCTCTCCACCATGACCCATCTGTCTTGGGTGGCCCCACACGGCATGGCTTAGCTTCATTGAGTTAGATAGGACTGTGGTCCATAAGATCAGATCAACTAGTTTTTTGTGATTACGATTTCAATGTGTCTCCCCTCTAATGCCCCCTCCCAATACCTACCCTCTTATTTGGGTTTCACTTACCTTGGTCGTGGAGTAGCTCTTCACAGCTGCTCCAGCCAAGTGCAGCTGCTGTACCTTACCTTGGACGAGGGGTATCTCCTCAAGGCCGCCCCTCCTGAACTTGAGTGTGGAGTAGGTCCTCTCCGCCATCCTGTGCCCAAGCAGCCACCGCCTCTTGGACGTGAGACAGCTCCTCTCGGCCACCGCCCTAACCTTGGGCGTGGGGTAGCTCCTCTTGGCCACAATTCTGCACGTGGCAGGTTGCGCCGGAGCCGGCGTCTGTCGCGTCTGTGCCGCTGGAGCCGACATCTCTGGAGAATAATTGCAATTGGAAGTTATACCTCAGGAGTTCCTTATATGCCTTCTGAAGTCAAGATGGGTATGAATAAAGCAGAACAAAGGGATTAAACATTTCAGGAATAGGATATTCAGACTCAATCAGTTGATTGCAAGCAAGGACTGTGAGAGAGGGAGGGAAATCAGAATGAGAAGACAAATCAGAATGTAAAAATCCTGGAAGAGCCAGGAAGACTTTACAGCCCATGGAATTTCAAACTCTGATTCATGGAACCCTGGATGTGTTGTGCAGGTGTCCCCATGTGCTCTTAAAGGGGACTGAAGACTCCAAATCTTATCTCCTCCAATCCACTATAATCATGTTAACTTTACATTCGTCTGTTTTCATAGTAAGATCCCGCAATTCCATAATAAATAAAAAGTGTCCCAGTGCTTATTTTTCATGGCTGAGAAAAAAATTAATTTAGCTAGGTTTCCTTCTGTACATGATGAAATGGGATTCAAGAACGTTAAACTGTGGAAAAGATTTGAATCTAAAAATTGTGCTTCCTGACTGAAAGCTCAAACTTTTCTACAGATTTGCTCAGTCAGCGGAAGTATCAGAAAAAGGGTGCTGCTTCCTGCTGTAGGAATATTTAGTAGACTTAGGTATTCATTTCTGGTTGTTTATATAGCATTGTATGAAGGTAGGGAGGGAAGGGGAAGCATTTTTGCTTAGGACCTTTCTATGGCTTGGAGAAAGAAATGAGGATTAAATATCAGTTGTGGAATGAGTAGGTTTTTACTCCCACTATGTTTATGCAGAGTAGTTTGTTTTTGTTTTTTTCTTTTTTGCTTTAAATAGCATTAAGACCAATTTATTCAATAACATTTTTGCATTCCTACCAAATGGCCACCTCATGCGAAGAGTTGACTCACTGGAAAAGACTCTGATGCTGGGAGGGATTGGGGGCAGGAGGAGAAGGTGACGACAGAATGAGATGGCTGGATGGCATCACCGACTCGATGGACATGAGTTTGAGTGAACTCCAGGAGTTGGTGATGGACAGGGAGGCCTGGTGTGCTGTGATTCATGGGGTTGCAAAGAGTTGGACATGACTGAGTGACTGAACTGAACTGAAACAAATACCACGCAATTTTCCAAGCTTAGAGGATGTAGCAGTGAATGAAACAAAGCTGCTGTACTCAATTAAGCTTTTACTGGGTAGTTGGGAGAAACAAACAAATTTATTGTAAAGAAATAAGTACATGATATAATGCATCATATGGTAGTAAGTGCTATGGAGCAAAATATAAAACAGTGAAACATGATAAGTATTGTTGAAAACATTGTACTTGTAGATAGAGTTGTCACCGAAGACTTCACTGAAAAGATTACTTTAAGAGGAAACCTGAAGGAAATGAAGAGATAAGCATACAGATTTCAAAAGGAAGAAAATTTCTTCCACAAAGAGGGGATATCAAATGCAAAGAGCCTGGTATAGGTGCTTGGAATTTCCAAAAACAGTAACAAGACAAGGCTGATTGAAGCGGGGTTAACAAGTGTGAGAAGTGGTGGAGTTAAGATCAGAAAGGTAACAAGGGATAGGGGTATTGGGACTTAGAGTTGGTCATGACAACTTTAGTTTCAATGTGCAGGAAATGGATGAACACTTTGGAGTGTTTTAGGCAAAGAAGTGACAAATTTTATCATGATTACTTTGGCTGCTATATTAGAATATACTGAAGGCTAAGACTGGAAGCATGGAAACTTACCAGGTAAGAAGTTGTCACTGGAGTGACGTCATAGTATGCTTCTGGATCGTAATGTTTAATAATCTCCAAAATAACTGTCTTTTCAGTTTGCTGCCCTTTAAACCAATGTTCAGACACCACATTCGGGCTCAGTAATTACCTGATTCATAACAGGTATGATGGAGGTTTTGTTCTAATTTTATTGTTATTGCTGTGCAGTCCCCTAGTCATGTCCAACTCTCTGTGACCCCGTGGACTGCAGCGCCGAGCTTCCCTGTCCTTCGCTCTCACCCGGAGTTTGCTCAGCTCACGTCCACTGAGTCAGTGATGCCTCAGTCTCACCCTTTGCTGTCCTTGTCTCATTGCCAAGTGTCTAAAGTTCACGTCTGTGTGTATAAATCTTTTATGGGTCTGCATGTAAGTGATGTCATACAGTGCTTGTGTTTCTCTGTCTGACTTATTTCACTTAGCATAGCACCCTCAAACTTCATCTATGTTGGTGCAAATGGTTGAGCAGTATTCCATTGTATATATAAGTATACTGCTTCTTCTTTATCTGTTCATCTGTTGATGGACACTTAGGTTGCTTCCATATCTTGGCAATAGTAAATAATGAGGCTACAAACACTGGGGTTCATGTATCATTCTGAATTAGTGTTTGGGGAAAGAGGTTTTCTTTGAATATATATTCAGAAGTGAAATTGTTTGGTCATATGGTAGCTCTATTCTTTAGTTTCTTGAGAAACCTCCATACTGTTTCCCACAGTGACTATACCAACGTACATTCACATCAACAGTGTACAAGGGTTCCCTTTTCTCCAGCTCCTCACCACTTGTTATTTATCAACCTATTGGCCATCAGCATTTCCTCTTTGGAAAAATGTCTACTCAGTTCTTCTGTCCATTTTTAAATCAATTCATTGCTTTATTGGATGCTGACTTGTATGACACTTCTTACATATTTTGGCTGTTAACCCCTTATCAGTCATATTTGCAAATATTTTATCCCATTCAGTAGGTTATGTTTTTGTTTTGTTGATCAGTTCCTTTGGTGTGAAAAAGCTTTTAAGTTTAATTAGGTCCCATTTGTTTATTTTTTCCTTTGCTTTAGGAGATAGGTCCAAAAAATATTGCTATGATTTATGTCAAAGCGTGTTTTGCCTATGTTTTCTTCTAGGAGTTTTATGGATCTAGTCTTATATTTAGGTCTTTAATATATTTTGAGTTTATTTTTGCATGTGGTGTTAGAATGTTCTAATTTTATTCTTTTACACGTAGCTGTCCAGTTTTTCCAGCACCACTCATTGAAGAGACTGCCTTTATTTTTTTTAAACAAGATGAAATGTGTTTAGAGCAATACCTCTCGCATGGTGAATATTCTACTAGCTATTATAATGGTGTTTTCTACCACATATTCTGATACATAAAATGTATGTATTGATCAAATATCCCTTAAAAATAACTGGGAAAAGATTACTTAAAAGGAGAATATATTATTATTAGAATTACTAATTAATACTTGAAGAGGGAAATTTTAATTGCAGGAGGACAGATTAATTACTATAAAATGAGAAGGAAACAGAAATGTTCCTGAAATTAAAACACTATTTATTTGAATAATTCTTCATCTGCTAACAAAATACAGAAAAGCAAATGGTTGTGCCTTGAATAGATGAGACTGTCTTTTCTCGGTGGTATATTCTTGCTTCCTTTGTTGTAGGTTAATTGACCATAATCACTGCAGACAGTGAATGCAGCTATGAAATTAAAAGATCCTTGCTCCTTGGAAGGAAAGCTCTGACAAACCTAGACAGCATATTAAAAAGCAAAGAAGTCACTTTGCCAACAAAGGTCTGAATAGGAAAAGATATGTTTTTACCAGTGCTCACGTGCAGTTGTGAGCACAGAAGAACTGCTGAGTGCAGAACCGTGACGACTTTCGAATTGTGGTGCTGGAGGAGAATCTTGAGAGTCCCTTGGACTGCAAGGAGGTTGAACCAGTCAATCCTAAAGGAAATCAACCCTGAATATTCACTGGAAGGACTGATGCTGAAACTGAAACTCCAATACTTTGGCCAGCTGATGAGAAGAGCCAACTCACTGAAAAAGACTCTGATGCTGGGAAAGATTGAGGGCAAAAGGAGAAGAGGGCAGCAGAGGATGAGATAATTAGATAACATCACTGACTCAATGGACGTGAATTTGAGCAAAGTCCAGGAGAAAGTGAAGGACAGGGAAGTCTGGCATGCAGCAGCCCATTAGGCAACAAAGAGTCAGACATGACTCAGCGACTAAACAATAACAAATTGACAATAATTGCATGTGTTTGTTTCTAGGTCTCTATTCTGTTCCATTGATCTATGTGTCTGTGTTTGTGCTGGTGACATACTCATACAATTTAAATTATACAATAGTTTGTGAAATATCTTGTCACTGACATTAGGTAGCAAATATAAGCAAATTAACTATAAACTATAAAACTATATCACAAATAATTGTAGCTAGAGAATGCAAATTATACATAAGCTTCGTTACTATAGATATTTAACAAAGAACATGTATTACCTTTATCACTTTAAGCAAATCAAGTATTTTTAAAAAACGATGGTGGTCACCAGGAAAAGAGACAATCCGTGTTTCCTTGAGTATATTTCTGTCTACTCACCTCAACACATCTAGTCTTAGGAGAGAGAGTTGAGAAGGCAGCCTGGAACATACAGAGCGGGTCTTCAGTTTACGCATTGCCAATTTCACCTCTTTGTTTCTTAATGTGTAGATAATGGGGTTCAGTATAGGTGTGAAAACGGTAGAGAACACAGAAAGGACTTTATCCACTGGGAAGCTGCTGAAAGGCCAGGCATAGATGAAGATACAGGGCCCAAAAAAGAGGGTAACCGCAGTGGTGTGGGCAGTCAGAGCGCTGCGGGCCTTGGTCATGTCCACTGAGGAATGGCGTTGCACAGTGACCAGGATGACCGCGTAGGAGACCAGCAAGAGCAGGAATGAAGCACCCCCATGAGACCACTGTCCAAAGCATCAACACTTCAGGGACATACGTATCCGAGCAGGCAAGTTTGATGACCAAAGTAAGGCCACAGTAATAACTGTTCACAACATTTGGACCACAGAAGGGCAGGTTTACAGTGAAAGCTAGTTGGCTCAAGGAGTGCATGACCCCAATTACCCAAGAGCCTACTACCAGACCTGTACATTTGCACAAGTTCATGATGGTTGCATAATGGAGAGGTTTGCATATGGCTCCATATCTGTCATATGCCATAGCTACAAGGAGCACCGTCTCACCACCAGCAAAGACATGGAGTAAGAATATCTGGGCCATGCAGCCCTCGAAGGAGATGGTCTTGGGTTCATGAAGGAAACCATGAATCATCTTGGGGGTTGCATAAGTGGCCAGAAAGACATCAAAAATGGAAAGATTACTGAGCATTATGTACATAGGTGTATGCAGGGCAGGTTCAGAGATCACTGTGAGTACAATGAGGAGGTTGCCCAGCACAACGAGGATATACAAGAAATTAAACAACATGAAGAAGAAATACTGGAGCTCCCAGGAACTGGAGAGCCCTAGCAACACAAACTCAGCCACCCTAGAATTATTTTCTTGGTTCATGAAGTACCTACAAAGAGAAACATTGATTTTTATCAAGAGCAAGAAAAGTAGACCCTGATCCTAAAGGGGTCTTCTCAACATTCATTTAAAATGCTCTGGAGTTGCTCCTAATAGAAAATGTTTTATCTATAATTTTAACAAAGAGACTCTTCTCTCAATTATCCTTACTGATGAAGGATAGCTAAGAGGTGCAGATGCAGTAAATCAACACTTTATTTTATACATTTGTGCGTCAAATATGATGCTAAGCAAAAAAATAAATCTACATTGCAAATACAACAATTAATAGGAGGAGCTAGGGTATCCAGAATTTTGTATTGCCTTCTTGCCTGGCTAATTTTCATTATCCATTTGGAATTATCCACAAGCAGCTTCAATTCTTAGAGAAGTCTCAGAGGCCACACTTACAAGGAAAAGAACTGTGATTTTTACTGTGAGGGTCTCTCTCCTCTTGCCTCTGTCCTTTCTCTATTACTTAATTTCCACTACCACATCATTAAAACCATTTAATATATGTTGTCTCTGAAGTTATTACAGCTGTTTTGGTTTGAAATACGGTCCTTTGAAGCTAACATTATATCATATGAAAAGAAGTAAACTGAGATGACCAGAATATAGTACAGAATATCAACAGATAAGGTGACAGCCATGAAATGCAAAGATCTGATTTATTAACATAGATCATTTGAAGGCCAAGTGTAGCATTTCACTTATCAATTCAGAAACCTTCCAAAAGATGACTTTTATTCAGTATATGGAATTTCTAGGTTTTGTCTAGAATTTCTCAGACCTAGTGAAATAAGATATCTCCTTTAAAAAATATCCAGCTACACAATGATTTCTAATTAGACAAAAGTTGAGATAAGCAATAAGTGAAAACACGAATTACAAGATAATACACAATTGAGCAAATAAATAATTTGTCAATAGATTATAAAATAATCCTTTCTGCCTATGTTCTCTCTGCAGCTTCTTTGGAAGAATGCAGAGAGAGCTTTTAAGAAGATAGATAAGACTTTGAGAATTCCTTTAAAAAAAATATGCTTTTTTTTTTTTAAGAAAAAGTTTCTCACTTTTCATTTTCTATGTTATAATTAGAAGTGATAAGGGTCAGTATCTATAAAAAATAGTGTAAAAAGCATAATGTCAGTGGGCAAACTGTTTAGTTTGGAAGTGTTTTCACATACATTTTGTGTGCATTAAAGTACTTATAATAATCTGGTGAAGAGGAGATTATTGTCCATATTTTTCATATGTGGAAACTGAGTATTAGAAAAGTTAACTAATGTGCTCAATATTATATTACTAGTCAGCAACACATCCAGAACCTCATCCCAGGGCTTTAAAACCCTTACCACAATCCTTGATAATAGAGTCTCTAATAGAATCTAAAAAGTATGGTTTAAGAGTTTGTGACAAATGGAATTATCCAGATTGGAGGATGACAGGAGCTGAGTTTAGACAGTTGATGTAAAATCGCATTTAATATTATTTAATGCACCATAAATGAATTTGATAGTAAGGGCCCTTTCTAGTTACAAAGATAGGAGGTCATATATATTTGGTTAATGTATTTTGCTTAAAGAGATAAGTTTAGGTTTAAAATGTATTAGCCTGGAAAATTTTACTCTCTGATAATATTTTCTAGATGAGTTATTGCTATCTGACGCTTTGCAAAGATTCTCCCAAAAATGTGAATGTAAAAAATAATCAAGAGAATGAACAATGAATGCTGTGATGAAATAACCTAAACATTCCAAAAGATATTTAGGTCACTAACTGTCACCTGGAGTGGAACGGGCATCCTCTATTGCATTCTCTTGTGGGGAAGGGAATTTGTATCCAAAAGGAGTAAGCATAGGTCTAAGTAAGCATTCTTGATCATACCTTTTAATTTGGTCAGTCTCCTATGAAATGACAACTCTCTATTCGTGAAATTGAATGAGAAATTAATGAATGTGGAAGAAGGAGAAGAAAAATGCCAGAAATCCTCAGGGAGAGTAACACTGTATCCTACTGGGTGCCATTTTTGTCTATGTGTTGGACTGGACTGGGATGAACTGCTATAAATACAAAATGTTATGGAGAAAGAACTGGCAACCCACTCTAGTATTCTTGCCTGGAGAATCCCATGGACAGAGAAACCGGGCAGGCTACTGCCTATGGGGTTACACAGAGTCGGACACACCTAAAGCAACTAAGCACGCACATGGATATGCCTCTAGAAAACCTCCTCTGCTCAGAAGACCTTAAAATAAAATTTAAAATTTAGCTTAAATATTACAGATACAGATCCTTAAACCATTTTTCATCATAATCAAAGTAAAATTTTATGTGCCAGACCAACATGGATGTAAATATTATGTGGTTGAGGCAAAAGAATTTCAACTAAATTGTAAGTCCAAGCATCACAAGTCATTGCTCCAAGTTTCTTTCTCTAGTTAAAGGTCCCAACCCTTTTTAAAGAAAGAAATCCCGAGCAAGTGGATCAAGCAAGTGCTTGACACTAAATGAAGAAAACCTACCAAGTTTACTTGAGATCTGCAGATCTCAAGAAAGTTGAAACAAGTTTTGGTTTCTTTCAAATCAAATGCTCCTATAACAAAGCTGAATCAGATGTAAAACTATAAAAAAAAATATTGACTTAGACAAACCACCTCTTCTTTACAACACTTTACTTCACCTTTTGCTCAATTTATTATTTCTCTATTTGGTTCAGGACTAGGGAATGAACTGGGACTGTGGGAGGTCTAATGTGTCCCATGGTGATTCTTTGTCATTAGATGTTTGCTGGTTTGTTGAATAGAGAAAATGGTTTCAGTTCAGAGAGCCAAATCATTTTCCGTTTTCCCTCAGCTCCCAGAACTCTGACCTTGCATCTTACCTCCACTGATGACAGGCACTGTGTTTCAAATTGACTTAGGGAAATCTGACACAAGAACTTATGAAATATTTTATGAAGAATTGAATCTTTAGTGATATTTTCCACCTTAATGAGAATATGGAAAAACTCAGCAGAGAACATCTGATCCCCCACAATAAGAATATATAATAAAGTCCTCTTTTAATCACAACTATTAAAAATCATTAATAGAGCATTCAATGTGAATATATTTGCATACTTAGCATAAATCCTGTTTATAACATATTATATGAGAATATCATAACCTGGGTTTGATGTTCTCATTTTTTAGGAGTTTTACACTAGATTTACAAGTGAAACTGATCTGTAGTGTTTTGAAGTTGTGCTATCTACATCCAGTTTTGGTGCTGAGACAATGAAAGACTCATAAAACGAGTCAAAATACTCAGAAAAGAATTTTTATTCCCTGGCATTATCTGTTCTGAGGTTTTGGAAGATTTTGTACTTAAAATTGAATGTGTCCTGTGATTTATAGGGTAGCATCTTTAACCTCCTTTTCAGTGTGTTCCATAGCTATTGATGTCTTCAGTTTTCTTCTTCTCCTTCAGAAAATGTGGCAACTTATGCTTTTTTAGGAAATCAACAAATTCCTTTGGGTAAATCTGTCATCTTCTACTTTTATATAACATTCTTTAATTGTTTAATCTCCTCAGCATGTGAATTGATGGCCATTTTCTAATCTCCAATGATTACATGGATAGCATAGGTCCTTTTTATTTTATTCAGTCCTGGTCTTTTCTTTCCATTTTTTGGCCTGTCCAAGAACTATTGGGTTGGCCAAAAAGTTACTTTGGAGTTTTCCATAAGATGTTATGGAAAAACTCAAATGAACTTTTTTGACCAAATCAATGTATTTTTCTTTCACTGATAAATGCACTAAGTCATTTGTTTTTATTTGAAGAACTTCTGTTTTAAAAGTAGAACTATACTGAAATATCATCTCTCACATACTGGCAAAAAGTTAAGATTTCACATCATACTGTCTTGACCAGGCTAGAGACACTCTCAAATACAGCAAGTGGGTTGCAAAATGCAGAAACTTATAGAAGTGCAGTTAGCAGTATCTATAAAATCATATACACCATTGACCCTTGCATTCAGCAATTTGACTTTGAAGCATAGAGAAAAAGCCACAATGAGACATATGTTGATAAGAATTGAAGCTGGGTAGTGAATACATGGAGAGGAACATGTAGACATTTCCTTGTGTCTTGTATATTTCCTCAATGTTCAATTATTAAGAAGTTAAAAAGTGACTTCTGCTTTTAACTATATTTATATTACAAACTCTTTGTGTTATATAGATTCTTTTGTTGTCCTGTATTAAAAGCTTCTTGAGTTAAAGTCCAAGTCAATTTGAACTCATTTCATAACAATGTATTAGTGCATCTCTTCATCAAATGGTCATTGAATACTAACTAATTTTCAGTTACTGAACTAGAAGTTAGGAATACATTGGGGTACATGATAATACAGTTCCTGACTTCACAGGATATGTATATTCTAAGGCAGAGAGCAGGTATCTTAACAAAGAACTAAAGTAAAATTGTACTTGTTTTACCACAGAAGAAGTAGATAGTGGTGTGGGTACATTATAGAAGTTATGGTCTTAATAAGAAATTTATGGAATATTTCAGCTGATATATAAAGAATGATCCAAATTCAGCCAGGTTGGTGGGTAGATTGGGAACATTTTTAATAAGAAAATAAGCCAGTGTCTATATGTAGAGAGGCAAAATTTGGTGAAGATGTAAAATTAAAGAATTAAACAAAATGTAATATGGCTTAAATCTAGAGTGTATAGGATTTACCTATATAAGAAATATTACATAGTGTTAAATTTTCTCCTAGGAAAATTAAAAAGCCATTGGGAGGAATTATTAAAGGGAGTAGCATGATCAGACAGACATGGGACATATAGAAATCAAATCACCAACTTTTAGCTGCACCATATCAATCATCGAATTAGATGTAAATGAATTGGACACTCCAGTGAAGAGATGATCAGAGTAGAAAAATAGAAGACCCGATTCTATGCTGTCAATTATAAGCTGTCAACCCACTTTAGATGCCACACCTTCTCAGTCATCAATCTTGCTGACATACATTCAACTTCAGCTTCAGAAGCAACAACCTACCTTCTGTACTCAGTATTTTCCACTGTCTAATTATTGTGTAAAGTCTGATCTTTATAATTCCTTATTTCATGTCACTCTTAGTAGTTCAGCTATCCTCATAAAATCCAAACTGATATTTGGATTTTATAGTTGTTCAGAAACAAAATTTTGCAGAAGCCCTTTTCTTCTAGTATCCTCATTGGTTTTAAGCTAGATTCACAGAAGGAGCCACAGGAAATTTCATTATTTTCTGCTCTTTATAAATTTTATCATTACTTCTTTATAATTTTTATCCTTTTACTCTTTCATTCTTCATTAGTGTTTTTCTCCCTAATTCCTTTTTTTAAAAATAATTTGATTTATTTATTTTTGTCTGTCCTGGGTCTTCATTGCTGCTTGGGCTTTTCTCTAGTTGCTGCCAGCAGGGGCTACTCTCTAGTTGCAATATGCAGGTTTCTCTTGCAGTGGCTTCTCCTAATGTGGAGCTCGGGCTTCAGGGTACTTGGGTTTCAGTAGCCGCAATGTGTGCGCTCAGTAGCTGTGGGTTCCAGGGCTATAGAGAACAGGTTCAATAGTTGTGGCCCATGGGCTTAGTTGCTCCATGGCTTGTGGGATCTTCCCAGATCAGGGATAGAACCTGTGTCTCCTACATTGACAGGTGAATTCCCTACCACTGAGCCACCAGGGAAGCCCCCCAACCCCCACTGCTAATTTCTTATATAGAACACTAAGTTTACAATTTTATCTATATTTTCACATGGTATTTATAACTGAAAATGTTCCCTGGAACTTTGGTAGCTGGTAAAGAATCTGCCTGCAATGAAGGAGACCCCAGTTCAATTCTTGGGTCAGAAAGTTCCCCTGGAGAAGAGATAAGATACCCACTTCAGTATTCTTGGGCTACCCTGGTGGCTTAGATGGTACACAATCCACCTGCAAAGTGGGAGACTTGGGTTCAGTCCCTGGGTTGGGAAGATCCCCTGGAGAAGGGAATGACAACCCACTCCAGTATTGTTGCCTGGAGAATCCCATGGGTAGAGGAGCCTGGCGGGCTACAGTCTATGGCGTGGCAAAGAGTAGGACATGACTGAGTGACTAAGCATAGTACCCTATTTGTATTACCAAGCTCTAAATGTTTTTTTTTCATTGCCATTATGTTTTTTTTTAAACTCATGACTTACCTACAAAATTCATTTTCTTATTTCCAAAGGCACAGGGTTCTATTTTTTTTTTTTAAGGAGAAGGGGATTGGGGAAGGGAAGACTATTATCATTTCATATTTTATTGAATTGTAATTAGATAATGCATTGTATAATAATAGAATTTCTTGTATTTATTGAGACTCTAAAGCCCACATGTTAATTACATTTTTGTAAATGGTACGTGAATTCCTGGAAAGAGCACACATTCTTTAGTTTTCAGGTGTTAGTGTTCTGTAGATGAATCTTTGCAGATTTTTTTCCACAATTGTTGGAAAACCATGTGATTTGTAAGTTATTGAGAAAGTATTTTTAAACAGCATCTTGCATTAAGAGAATCTGCATAGTCTTTGGAAATTAAGAAAAAGCTGAAAAGTTGCCATTTTATTAACACTTATATTACCATTCTTGTTTTGCTGTTGTTGGCAGGTGATTTATAAAGAAGATGGAGGCATTGCTATGTGAATTGGAAGTGCTGACTAGTACATTCAGTGACAGAAGGTAACCTTTTTCCTCTTAAAGCAGACATTTTTAGAGTGCAGTCAGGTTAGAACATTAATGTGAATCAATGTTTGAAAGTTTATTTCATTATGAAACATTTTTACAACAATGAACAAGGAAATGAACCATTAGTCCAAGAGGCCAAAACTGTACTGTGGACAGATTATCTTATATAATTAGCCAGAAATAGCTATCCCCTAGGCCAATGGTCCCCAATGTTTTTGGCACCAGGAACTGATTTTATGGGAGACAATTTTTCCACAAACAGGGGTTGGGGATGGTTTCAGGATGATTCAAATGCATTACATTTATTGTGCACTTTATTTTTATTGTCCTGGAGAAGGGAAAGGCAACCCACTCCAGTGTTCTTGGTCTTCCCTAGTGGATCAGATGGTAAAGAATTTGCCTGCAATGTGGGAGACCTGGGTTCAATCCCTGGGTTGGGAATGTACCCTGGAGAAGGGAACGGCAACCCACCCCAGTATTCTTGCCTGGAAAATTCCATTGACAGAGGAGCCTGGCTGGCTACAGTCCATGGGGTCGCAAAGAGTCAGATACAACTTAGCAATTGGACAACAACAATAACAATACAGACACAAATATTTTACATTTATAAAATAAAAATTTACCTGTCAAATTAAACATGTCAATTGTTAGCTTAGGAAAGTACCAAGTTCCTTAAAAATACCCAGAGTTGTTTAGAATTATATTTTAATAACATTTATTGAATGCATATTATGTGCTTTATATGAATAACTTCCTTTATTCCTTAAAAAACGCTGTGATGTATGTACCATTACCATTTTACAGATGCAGAAACTGAGGCAAAGGTACGTTATGTATCTTACCCAAGTTTACAGCACCAACAAGCAGTAAAACAGGCATTTAACCCTGGTAGAAACATGCCCAAGTCTAACATTTTTGTAGAAGTCTAACCTCTCTCTACACTCAGGGTAGATCCAGGTTCTGCAGAGCCTAAAGTTTAGGTAATATAAGGTGACTTCTAAAAGAAAAAAGGAATCAAAATTAGTGAACAAGTTGTTGCTGGAATCCATTCCAGAGCTTTTGAAGAAATGCATGCAGAGGAGGGGTCTAAACCTTCAATGCAAATCCACCATCATCACACTGTATAATATTTTGAAATGTTCCTCAAATATTTTTGGAAGTATATAAAGTGTATATCATTTTTGGATTTTATTGTCATTAGTTCAGTTCAGTTCAGTCTCTCAGTCGTGTACGACTCTTTGCGACCCCATGAATCACAGCACGCCAGGCCTCCCTGTCCATCACCAACTCCCGGAGTTCACTCAAACTCATGTCCACAGAGTTGGTGATGCCATCCAGCCATCTCATTCTCTGTTGTCCCCGCCTCCTCCCGCCCCCAATCCCTCCCAGCATCAGAGTCTTTTCCAGTGAGTCAACTCGTCGCATGAGGTGGCCAAAGTATTGCACTTTCAGCTTTAGCATCAGTCCTTCCAATGAACACCCAGGGTTGATCTCCTTTAGAATGGACTGCTTGGATCTCCTTGCAGTCCAAGGGACTCTCAAGAGTCTTCTCCAGCACCACAGTTTAAAAGCATCAATTCTTCGGTGATCAGCTTTCTTCACAGTCCAACTCTCACATCCATACATGACCACGGGAAAAACCATAGCCTTCACTAGAGGGACCTTGGTTGGCAAAGTAATGTCTCTGCTTTTTTGATATGCTATCTAGGTTGGTCATAACTTTCCTTTATATCCAATTCCTTAGTGTTTTACAATTTACATGTTGTCATTTCATCTAGACCTGACTTTTACAGTTTTTTTTTTCACCTGCATTTGATAATATTGCTTAATTGTACTAAACAGCTTTTACAGTTTTTAAGAACTCATAGGTTTGGTATTGCCAAGCTTCCCAAACACCTAAGGGAATATGAAGTTGTTTGTCAACATACTCTTCTTGTAAATTCTCCATGTCCCGATGTTCCCTTAAATGTGTTATTGGAAATTCAGATCATTTAAAGCTATCCTCAACCTGGTATGTTTATACTGGTTTCTCTTCATCTAGCCTACTTTATAAAACATTGTTTCTGCCTTTAGATACCCTAGTGGCAAATGGCACCATCTTATCTGTTTTAGGAGCCTGTGGCCATTAGACTGTATTTACCCTTGGTTAAAGAGTGTCAGCAGCATGTTGAGGAGACACGGCAATAAAATAATCCACCAGTGGCTCCTAATTCAGTTTTTAGTGTTTATGTAATGTGTAGAAATATCCTGTATGATGACTCCTCATGCTGAGCAATCAGAGAAAGTGGTAGTTCTCTTTATATATGGAAGTTGTCCAGAGGCTACCTATGGTCGTTTTCATTCTCAGCTAGACAAACTTACTATCAATCCAACTACTCAATCTCGTTATTGACTTGCCTTACAGAGTTATCTGCTGATGAGTTATACTGTTGAGAGTTTGGCAAATGCCCTTGGGTTTTAGAATTATCCACATAAGCACTGAAGATTGATGACATCCCTTAAAAAGACTCCACAGTTTTACCTTTCAAAAAGCAGTTCATTTAAAAACATAATTCCTGTTCAAATAAAGATATTATTTGAAAGCATTACTTTGAGCATTTCTAAAACAACAGATAGAAAAATTCTATATAAATGAGTTCAATTCTATATAAATGAGTTCTTTAATCCTGAACATATTTGCACATGTAACTGAAACAGAGAAAATTTATGCATACAACCAAAATTTGTCCATCTGTATCCCTATTTCAAATAGAATTAAGCTATGACTTTGCAGCTATAGACACATTTTATTCTTGTGTTAATACTGCAGATGATTTTAGTCAACAATTTCAAAAATGCCTAGTTTAAACACAATATCACACTTTTAAACTGCAAGCATCCCTTAGTTTAATACTTTAATTAATAAAATTAAAAACACACGCTAAGGAAGAAAATCATATTTCTCATCATTTGGCTTAAAATGAAAAGTTAAGAATTTCATTTTCTTAAATTCTCTCTTGTTAGTGGTATTTAATGCATATATAGTTCTTGGTTTTCTCTGTTTGTTCAATAATGCCAGGAAAGAATAACAACTTGATATTTATCAAACACTGTGGTGGTAACTGATCTTTCTTCTTGTAAATACAAATTGGATAATATATTGGACACCATATTTTATAAGTATAATTCAGTAAATTCCAAATAACAGTTAATTCTTTAAGATTTGCCATCAACTAAGCCAATGATTTGGAGAAGGCAATGGCAAGCCACTCCAGTACTCTTGCCTGGAAAATCCCATGGATGGAGAAGCCTGGTGGGCTGCAGTCCGTGGGGTCGCTGAGGGTCGGACACGACTGAGCGACTTCACTTTCACTTTTCGCTTTCACACATTGGAGAAGGAAATGGCAACCCACTCCAGTGTTCTTGCCTGGAGAGTCCCAGGGATGGGGAGCCTGGTGGGCTTCCGTCTATGGGGTCACACAGAGTCGGACACGACTGAAGTGACTAAGCAGCAGCAGCAAGCCAATGATTGAGAGAAGGCAATGGCAAGCCACTCCAGTACTCTTGCCTAGAAAATCCCATGGATGGAAGAGCCTGGTAGGCTGCAGTCCGTGGGGTCGCTAGGAGTCAGACATGACTGAGCGACTTCACTTTCACTTTTCACTTTCACACATTGGAGAAGGAAATGGCAACCCACTCCAGTGTTCTTGCCTGGAGAATCCCAGGGAAGGGGGCGCCTGGTGGACTTCCGTCTATGGGGTCACACAGAGTCGGACACGACTGAAGTGACTTAGCAGCAGCAGTAGCAGCAAGCCAATGATTTGCAAAGTAAAGCATCCAGGTGATACCACGACTTTCAATGCCTGCATTTCCAGTATCTGCCAGCAGGCGGTAATGATACCTTGTGTGTACCGTCAGTCTATTTGAACCTGCTGCTGCTGCTGCTAAGTCGCTTCAGTCGTGTCCGACTCTGTGCGACCCCACAGATGGCTGCCCAGCAGGCTCCGCCGTCCCTGGGATTCTCCAGGCAAGAACACTGGAGTGGGCTGCCATTTCCTTCTCCAATGCATGAAAGTGAAAAGTAAAAGTGAAGTCGCTCAGTCGTGTCCGACTCTTAGAACCTAGCACTTACTTAAAAGTATTAGAAAAAACAAAACAAAAAACTTTCCTGACAGAAATATACTTATTATATTGACAATGTATTACTAATCACAAGTTTCTTATTTTTGCATCCAAATATTAAGAGGAAGAAGCAATTTAACAAAAGTGTAAAACAATATAATACTTGAAAGAAAAGCATAAGCTTTCCATTAATTCCCTATCATATACTGTATCTTTCATTTCATTCCAGTTTCAACTTTCCAGGCATTAAACTGACATTAGGGTCTGTATGAAGCAAAGTGTACTCTTTTGAAACTCATTTCATAATATCTTCTACTGGCAGAATTTTCTGGCCTCTTTATTCAGTCTGTATTATGAGAAGGAGTTATCATGAATGTGTTTCTTATTAGCTAAAAGTGAGTGTCTGCTTACAGCACTCACTTTGGACTTCATCAACATTTATAATAAAATATACTCAGACTTTCTCTGATAGAACTCACAAATTTGTTTAAATGTTAAGTAGTCATGTCAGGAATGTGCATAGATAATCATTGTTGATTGATCAGAGGCTACTCCTACAGCAGTATTGAATTTGTAAGGCGTACAGAAATTTACTAATTGTCATACTTTAGAGTTCTCTGAGTAACTCAGTTGTTAGTTGTATGTAAATGTCATTATCTTCTAGTTATCTTTTGATCAATACTTCCTCTTCTCATTTTCTATTCCTCTTTTCCAATGAATAGAATGCTAATATTGAATTTCCTAACTGAAGCAATCACTCTTGACATTTTTATAGATATTCTTTGCATCTGGAAAAATTTGCTTCTGCCAGCTTGCTTTTCTGAAATTTAAAATGTATTTAAAATACATGTATGAGGATAGTTTTAACATGAACTTGTGATTTCACAAATTTTGGCAGTTTCAAGTTGATAATAACTTGAGAAATAAAAGCCTAACGTGTACTGTGTACACAAAAAACTGTGGCAATTAATGCCCAGGAATAAAACTAGATGTTAAAACTAAAAATATTGCAATGGAGTTGCCTTGTTAGAATTTAGAAGCTTATTCTTCAGTTTCCTCATGGCTGTTTTCACTTCCTGATTTCTCAAAGTATAGATTACTGGGTTCAGAATGGGAGTAAAGATGGTATAAAACACAGATAGAATCTTGTCTATCAGAAAACTGCTTAGTGGCCACATATAGATGACGACGCAGGGCCCAAAGAACGTGAAGACAACAATGAAATGAGCTGTGCAGGTAGAAAGAACTTTAGACGTTCCTTTTGAAGAACGATTTCTGATAGTAACCAAGACAATAACATAAGAACTGAATAAAAGAATAAAGCAGGACAAGGCAATGATGCCACTTGTTGAGATCATAAAGAGGCCCAGGACATAAGTATTTACACATGCTAGTTGGAACACCACAGGAAGGTCACAGAAAAAGCTATCTACCTGATTGGGACCACAGAATGGCAATGTGAGAGCGAATATGACCTGGCTCAGTGAATGCATGACTCCTACAACCCAGGAAGCCACCACAAGGGCCACACATATCTGGGGACTTATGATTGAAGCATAGTGGAGAGGCTTGCATATTGCAATATACCTATCAAAAGACATAGCCATTAGTAAAATAATCTCAGTGCCAGTAAAAAGGTGTAGAAAAAATATCTGGGTGATGCAGCCATCAAAGGAGATGGCAGTGATCAAAACCAACCCCAAGAAAAAGAAATGCAAAAGGCAAAATGGTTGTCTGAGGAGGCATTACAAATAGCTATGAAGAGAAGCAAAAGGCAGAGGAGAAAAGGAAAGATATATGCATCTGAATGCAGAGTTCCAAAGAATAGCAAAGAGAGATAAGAAAGCCTTCCTCAAAGATCAATGCAAAGAAATAGAGGAAAACAATAGAATGGGAAAGACTAGAGATCTCTTCAAGAAAATTAGAGATACCGAAGGAACATTCCATGCAAAGACGGGCACAGTAAAGAACAGAAATAGTATGGACCTAACAGAAGCAGAAGTTATTAAGAAGACGTGGCAAGAATACACAGATGAACATTACAAAAAAAAGATCTTCATGACACAGATAATCATGATGGTATGATCACTCACCTAGAGCCAGACATCCTGGAATGCAAAGTCAAGTTGGCCTTAGGAAGCATTCTATGAACAAAGCTAGCAGAGGTGATGGAATTCCAGTTGAGTTATTTCAAATCCTGAAAGATGATGCTGTGAAAGTGCTGCACTCAATATGCCAGCAGATTTGGAAAACTCAGCAGCGGCCACAGGACTGGAAAGTCAGTTTTCATTCCAACCACAAAGAAAAGCAATGCCAAAGAATGCTCAAACTACTGCACAATTGCACTCATCTTTCATGCTAGCAGAGTAATGATCAAAATTCTCCAAGCCAGGATTCAATAGCACATGAACCGTGAACTTCTAGACGTTCAAGCTGGATTTACAAAAGGCAGAGGAAGCAGAGGTCCACTGGATCATCGAAAAAGCAAGAAAGTTCCAGAAAAACATCTACTTCTGTTTTATTGACTATGCCAAAATCTTTGACTGTGTGGATCACAACAAACTGTGGAAAATTCTTAAAGAGATGGGAATACTAGACCACCTTTTCTGCCTCTTGAGAAACCTGTATGCAGGTCAGGAAGCATCAGTTAGAACTGGACATGGAACAACAGACTGGTTCCAAATAGGGAAAGAAGTACATCAAGGCTGTGTATTGTCACCCTGCTAATTTAACTTATATGCAGAGTACATCATGAGAAATGCTGGACTGGATTAAGCACAAGCTGGAATCAAGATTGCTGGAAGAAACATCAATAACCTCAGATATGCAGATGACACCGCCCTTATGGCAGAAAGCGAGGAAGAACTAAAGAGCTTCTTGATGAAGGTGAAAGAGGAGAGTGAAAATTTGTCTTAAAACTCAACATTCAGAAAACTAGGATCATGGCATCTGGTCCCATCACTTCATGGCAAGTAGATGGGGAAACAGTGGAAACAGTGACAGACTTTATTTTTCTGGGCTCCAAAATCACTGCAGATGGTGACTGCATTCATGAAATTAAAAGATGCTTACTCCTTGGAAAGAAAGTTATGACCAACCTAGATAGCATATTAAAAAGCAGAGACATTACTTTGCCAACAAAGGTCCATCTAGTCAAAGCTATGGTTTTTCCAGTAGTCATGTATGAACGTGAGAGCTGGACTATAAAGAAAGCTGAGCACCAAAGAACTAGTGCTTTTGAACTGTGGTGTTAGAGAAGACTCTTGAGAGTCCCTTGGACTGCAAGGAAATCCAACCAGTCCATCCTAAAGGAAATCAGGCCTGAATATTCATTGGAAGGACTGATTCAGCTGAAACTCCAATACTTTGGCCACCTTATGCGATGAACTGACTCATTTGAAAAGACTCTGATGCTGAGAAAGATTGAAGGCAGGAGGAGAAAGGGACAACAGAGGATAAGATGGTTGGATGGCATCACCAACTCGATGTACATGAGTTTGAGCAAGTTTCAGGGTGGTGGTGGTGATGAACAGTCTATGGTGTCACAAAGAGCGACTGAACTGAGCTGAACTGAAGAAGACTGAGTATCAAGTATATTGCAGCATAGCCATTATCCCAAAGAAAGGCATTCAACTGCTTCTTTATTTCTTTTTTTCCTTAAATAGGAGTATGTTCCTCCTACAAGTATTTGTAATTACGTGATTACATGACTTAAAATTTTACCTTGTCTTCTAAAGGATACGTCTCTTAAGGCTTAGTCCCACTTGTATGTGAATTCTCCCTTCGTATATGCTAACATATGCAAACTGTTTTAATGATCTAACCCTCCAGAGTTAGAAGGCAGAAGTAGGAAAGACACAGGAAAAAAAAAAAGAAAAGAGCACCTTTGCTTACCAGATCTATAGCGGAATCAGGGCTTTATAGTATACACAGTGTCAAGTGACTGAGCGATTGAATGTGGAGGAGTTAGTTTTAAATATAAATAAATGACCGAGGTGAATCATTGGCTGTGTAGCAGCTGTAGATAAAATGGAAGTTTTAGGGACTTGGGAATTGACCAAGAAATCATATTTCAATGGGATCTTTTGAACAACAAAAGTGGTATGATTTAGTTCACAACAGGAAGATATATTAATTTTCTCATGGGAATTTACAATGATTGTTTTTACCTGGACCTGAGAGATTCAGGGGATGGAAGTTGGGAAAGCCAACATTTAGAAGGTAGAAGGAGATGTCAACAAATTTTAATTAGCACTCTTGATTATCTAACCTTGTTCTAGAGGTCATGGGAGAATAAAATCCAGGAACATTTATTTCTGCTTTAAGTAATGTATAATTTTTTGGAGTAACTGAACACTCATAAATAAAGCAATTTGTGAAACAATGTAGTCATATATATCAAGTTTTCAACCTATTCTTAGAGATAAAGAGTAAACTGGATTGTAGATAAGGGAAAAATTGTGGTGTGCTTAATCAATCAAGAAAATGTTCTTACAAAGGAAATATCATGAAGTTGACCTATAATGAAAACTTAAAATTTGTTTGGTAAGGGAAAAAAGTATGTGGGAAATAAAATAGTGGAACTTATTTGCAGGAACAAGATATTCAGTTAGCAGTTTAGAAGAATAAGAATGCCACTCTAAAATAGGACTTGATGTTAAAGACAACAAAGGCTCATTCTAAGACTATAGGCAGAGTTATGGTGACTTGAAATCAATATTTTGTAAGGATTTATACAGATGATTTGAGAAGAGAGAATTTGAAGGCAGGAAATTATTGAATTAAATAGGTATAGAGAGATCCCTTTGATTATAAAGTATTAGCAATGTGTATGTTATTGGGATAAATAAAATAAGAATTCCAAGTAACTATCATTATGAGTTATTTATTAATTGAACAATAGGCTATCTTATTCTACTTAGTTCATCTCTTCAGAGACCCTCCATTGCTGTTCAGTTCAGTTCAGTTCACTTCAGTCTCTCAGTCGTGTCCGACTCTTTGTGACCCCATGAATCACAGAACGCCAGGCCTCCCTGTCCATCACCAACTCCCGGAGTTCACTCTAACTCATGTCCACAGAGTCGGTGATGCCATCCAGCCATCTCATTCTCAGTCCTCCCCTTCTCCTCCCGCCCCCAACCCTTCCCAGCATCAGAGTCTTTTCCAGTGAGTCAACTCGTTGCATGAGGTGGCCAAAGTATTGCAGTTTCAGCTTTAGCATTAGTCCCTCCAATGAACACCCAGTATCGATCTCCCTTAGAATGGACTGGTTGGATCTCCTTGCGGTACAAGGGACTCTCAAGAGTCTTCTCCAACACCACAGTTCAAAAGCATCAATTCTTCGGCGATCAGCTTTCTTCACAGTCCAACTCTCACATCCATACATGACCACTGCATAAACCATAGCCTTGACTAGACGGACCTTTGTTGGCAAAGTAATGTCTCTGCTTTTTAATATATTATCAAGGTTGGTCATAACTTTCCTTCCAAGGAGTAAGCATCCTTTAATTTCATGGCTGCAATCAGCATCTGCAGTGATTTTGGAGCCCAAAAAAATAAAGTCTGACACTGTTTCCATTGCTGTAAAAGGAGTATAATTCCCACTTTTTTTTTTAACTAAAGCCTTGGAAACATGACTTAGTTATTTAAAATAATATGGGCAGAAGTTTTGTGCCAGATGTGCCACATTTGAGCAGAAGCTTTAAGATTCAATGCATAATTCCCCTGTTGCTCTTTATCCATCTTCCTGGGTCCAAGGATGAAAAGATGATGGGGACCAGACTGTGCTCATAGATAAAAAGACACAATACTATAAACAAGTTCATTATCTCCTAATTGTTGTATACATTTAGCATCATGCTAATCATTATCCCAGCAGGCTTAATTTATTATAAAATTAATATGAAATTTCAAAGAACTTAAGATCACAGAAACAATGTGAACAGAACAAATTTGCTAGGCTCACAATATCTGTTTTCAGCACTTATTATAAAGCCATAGTAATCATTATTGTGTTTGCCTAAAAAATAGATGCATGGAACAGAATAGAAAGTCCAGAAGAATTTTACATATGTGATAACTGATTTTCAAAAAAGGTACCAAAATAATTCAATAGGAAAGAAGAGCCCTTTTAGCAAAGGACTGTATAACAATTGTTTTTTGTTATTGGATATCTGTATGGAAAGGGGCTTCCCCAGTGGCTCAGTGGTAAAGGACCTGCCTGCAATGCAAGAGACACAGGAGATGCGGGTTGGATCCCTGGGTCAGGAAAATCCCCTAGAGGAGGGCATGACAACCCACTCCAGCATTGTTGCCTAGATAATCCCATGGACAGAGGAGCCTGGTGGGCTACAGGGTTGCAAAGAGTCAGACACGACTGGAGAAACTAACCACGCATACACATCTACATGGAAAATAAATAAATAACTTCAATCCTTGTCTGTAACTTTATGCAAAAAGTATTTTGAAATATCTCCAGTAAATTAATAAGAAAAAATTTCAATAGGGAAAAAAATTGGCCAAAAAAACCAAAAAAAAACTAAATAAGTAATTCCTAGAATAAATTATACCTAATAACAAATAAACCTATGAAAAATATTTAACAAATAAACCTCATTAATGGCCAGGGAACTGCATATTAAAATAAAAATCAATGCCATTTTTTCTCATCAAATTGATCAAAATTTAGAAGAATATTTAAGGATATTTTGTATCATGGACAGGGCTTCCCAGGTGGTACTAGTAGTAAAGAACCTACCTGCCAATGCAGAAGACATGAGAGATGGGGTTTGATCTCTGGATGGGGAAGATTCCCTGAAGGAGGGCATGGCAACCCACTTCAGTATTCTTGCCTGGAGAATCCCCATGGACAGAGGATCCTGGCAGGCTATAGTCCACAGTATCACAGAGTCAGATATGACTGAAGCGACTGAGCACACACGCATATCATTGATGAATGTATAAACTGCAGTGTTAAAAACAAACAAACCCAATATCCTGGCAATAACTTCTAAAATTAAAATATACTTTTCTTCAACGTCATTTGACTCATAAGTCTTTCTTTTGAGAATCAATTCATGGAAATAAAAGCAGTGATCCTTTAAACTATGACAAAAATATTTATTTTAACAGAGTAAGCAGTGGGAAAAATAAGGGAAAAAAATCTGATTACCTATTAGTAGAGGAATTATTTAAGTTCCAGAATACCCTTACATTAAAAAATACAGCTGTCATGAAAAGAAATACTTGAATTTGAATACACTGCATTGTCTACAATAAACCATCAAGTGAAAAGCACACTGGTTGGTCACGTGCATGATAGGATCTTAATTTCGTGAAAATCAGACTGTACAGAGTAGACTGACAATGGCCACGTCAGGGACTGAGAACAAAGAAGTTGATGCGTTTCCGTCTTTATATGTATTTGGGTATTTTTCACTTCTTACTAATTTTGTTTGCAGTAAAATACACATAATATAAAATTTATCTTTAGTGATATTTAGTATATTCTGATTACTGTGCAATTATCACAACCATCTAGTTCCAGAACATTTTTTTGTCAATGACTGGCACTATCCCCTTGCATGTTCCAGAATATTTTATCAAAAAGGAAAACTTGTATTTATTGAGCAAACACTCCCAAATCTCCTTTCCCCAGGCCCTTACCATCAGTAATCTGTTTTCTGAATGCGTTTGTCTATTCCTGACATTTCATACAAATGGAATAATATAATATGCAGCCTTTTGTGTCAAAAACATGTACATAAATGTTTGTAGTAGCACTATTCACAACAGCCAAAATATGGAAACATCTATAAACTGATAAATGAATAAACTATATGTTGGATAGCCATACAATGGAATATTCAGTTCAGTCCAGTTCAGTCGCTCAGTCGTGTCCGACTCTCCGCGACCCCATGAATCACAGCACGCCAGGCCTCCCTGTCCATCACCAACTCCTGGAGTTCACTCAAACTCACATCCACAGAGTCGGTGATGCCATCCAGCCATCTCATTCTAAGTCCTTCCCTTCTCCTCCCACCCCCAACCCCTCCCAGCATCAGAGTCTTTTCCAGTGAGTCAACTCGTCGCATGAGGTGGCCAAAGTATTGCACTTTCAGCTTTAGCATCAGTCCCTCCAATGAACACCCAGGATTGATCTCCTTTAGAATGGACTGGTTGGATCTCCTTGCGGTACAAGGGACTCTCAAGAGTCTTCTCCAACACCACAGTTCAAAAGCATCAATTCTTCGGTGATCAGCTTTCTTCACAGTCCAACTCTCACATCCATACATGACCACGGGAAAAACCATAGCCTTGACTAGATGGACCTTTGTGGGCAAAGTAATGTCTCTGCTTTTTAATATACTATCAAGGTTGGTCATAACTTTCATTCCAAGGAGTAAGCGTCTTTTAATTTCATGGCTGCAATCAGCATCTGCAGTGATTTTGGAGCCCAAAAAAATAAAGTCTGACACTGTTTCCACTGTTTTTCCATCTATTTCCCAAGAACTGATGGGACCAGATGCCATGATCTTTGTTTTCTGAATGTTGAGCTTCAAGTCAACCTTTTCACTCTCCTCTTTCACTTTCATCAAGAGGCTTTTGAGTTCCTCTTCACTTTCTGCCATAAGGGTAGTGTCATCTGCATATCTGAGGTTATTGATATTTCTCCCAGCAATCTTGATTCCAGCTTGTGCTTCTTCCAGCCCAGCATTCCTCATGATGTACTCTGCATAGAAGTTAAATAAGCAGGGTGACAATATACAGCCTTGACTTACTCCTTTTCCTATTTGGAACCAGTCTGTTGTTCCATGTACAATTCTGACTGTTGCTTCCTGACCTGCATAAAGGTTTCTCAAGAGGCAGGTCAGGTGGTCTGGGATTCCCATCTCTTTCAGAATGTTCCACAGTTTATTGTGATCCACACAGTCAAAGGCTTTGGCATAGTCAATGAAGCAGAAATAGATGTTTTTCTGGAATTCTCTTGCTTTCTCCATGATCCAGCGGATGTTGGCAATTTGATCTCTGGTGCCTCTGCCTTTTCTAAAACCTGCTTGAGCATCTGGGAGTTCACGGTTCACATATTGCTGAAGCCTGGCTTGGAGAATTTTTAGCATGACTTTACTAGCGTGTGAGATGAGTGCAATTGTATGGTAGTTTGAGCATTCTTTGTCATTGCCTTTCTTTGGGATTGGAATGAAGACTGACCTTTTCCAGTCCTGTGGCCACTGCTGAGTTTTCCAAATTTGCTGGCATACTGAGTGCAGCACTCTCACAGCATCATCATTCAAGATTTGAAATAGCTCAACTGGAATTCCATCACCTCCACTAGTTTGTTCGTAGTGATGCTTTCTAAGGCCCACTTGATTTCACATTCCAAGATGTCTGGCTCTAGGTCAGTGATCACGTTATCGTGACTATCTTGGTCGGGAAGATCTTTTTTGTACAGTTCTTCTGTGTATTCTTGCCACCTCTTCTTAATATCTTCTGCTTCTGTTAGGTCCATACCATTTCTGTCCTTTATCGAGCCCATCATTGCATGAAATTTTCCTTTGGAACCTCTAATTTTCTTGAAGAGGTCTCTTGTTTTTCCTATTCTGTTGTTTTCCTCTATTTCTTTGCATTGATCACTGAGGAAGGCTTTCTTATCTCTCCTTGCTATTCTTTGGAACTATGCATTCAGATGCTTATATTCTTCCTTTTCTCCTTTGCTTTTCACTTCTCTTCTTTTCACAGCTATCTGTAAGGCCTCCTCACACAACCATTTCACATTTTTGCATTTCTTTTCCATGGGGATGGTCTTGGTCCCTGTCTCCTGTACAATGTCATGAACCTCCATCCAGAGTTCATCAGGCACTCTATCAGATCTAGTCCCTTAAATCTATTTCTCACTTCCACTGTATAATCATAAGGGATTTGATTTAGGTCATATCTGAATGGTCTAGTGGTTTTCCCTACTTTCTTCAATTTAATTCTGAATTTGGCAATAAGGAGTTCATGATCTGAGTCACAATCAGCTCCTGGTCTTGTTTTTGCTAACTATATACAGCTTCTCCATCTTTGGCTGCAAAGAATATAATCCATCTGATTTCGGTGTTGACCATCTGGTGATGTCCGTGTGTAGAGTCCTCTCTTGTGTTGTTGGAAGAGGGTGTTTGCTATGACCAGTGCATTCTCTTGGCAAAACTCTATTAGCCTTTTCCCTGCTTCATTCCGTGCTCCAAGGCCAAATTTGCCTGTTACTCCAGTTATTTTTGACTTCCTACTTTTGTATTCCAGTCCCCTATAATGAAAAGGACATCTTTTTTGGGTGTTAGTTCTAAAAGGTCTTGTAGGTCATCATAGAACCGTTCAACTTTGGCTTCTTCAGCATTACTGGTTGGGGCATAGGCCTGGATTACTGTAATATTGAATGGTTTACCAATGGAATATTATTTGGCCATGAAATGGAATGAGGTATAAAATAGTGATACATGCTACAACCTGAATGAACCTTGAAAACATTGCAAGAAGTCACATGTGTTACTCTTGAAACTACAGTTGACCCTGGAACAACATGGGGGTTAGGAGCAAGAAGTCAAAAATTTGTGTGTATCTTGATAGTAAGCCCTCTGTGTCCACCATTCAACATCCATGGATTCAACCAACCTCGAATTGTGTAGTGTTCTCATATTTACTACTGAAAAACATTCACACATAAATGGACTTTGACAGTTCAAACCTGTGTTGTTCAAGGGTCAACTATGTAACTATGTGAGTGTGTGTGTATACAGAAATGTATATTGGAGGTGAACAGACTGAAAAAACAACTCTTCTAGGATATTAAGAGAGATGGGACGCAGGCAAATCTCTGCCTCCAATAAGGAGAGAAATGCAGGCAATACAGGAGTCACCAGTTATAAGAGCAAATACTCTTAGATAGAAATGGCCAGGTAACCAGGACAGGGTGGGAAAATTTGAACTGTAATTGACTAATTGTGGAGGCTCAGTATGGACAACTTTGAGTGTTAAAAACTAGAGGACCTGATCACAGGAGCAAAATTTTGTATTATTTATCTCCAAGAGTTAGACTAGATTCTCACAGTATATCAGAGAAAAATGCCCTCCAGCTTGCAGCAGAGGGGGAGAGGGAAAAGAACCATTTTGAAATATGTCAGAGCACACATACACACGTTAACAATGTCTGCCCCACGAGAAACCATTTAGCCAGAGTCTAACCTGATAGGATATTATCAGAGCCCAGCTGACCTAAAGGATGAGGAATACCACATCTCTAGTCAGCTTTGGCCTTCCATATGAGAGAAAGGAAAATCTCAACTCTAGCTCACTCTAGACTTTCTATCCCACCCAGTTCAGTTCAGTTCAGTTCAGTCGCTCAGTCGTGTCCGACTCTCCGCGACCCCATGAATCACAGCACGCCAGGCCTCCCTGTCCATCACCAACTCCCGGAGTTCACTCAAACACATGTCCATCAAGTCGGTGATGCCATCCAGCCATCTCATTCTCGGTCGTCCCCTTCTCCTCCTGCCCCCAACCCCTCCCAGCATCAGAGTCTTTTCCAGTGAGTCAACTCGTCGCATGAAGTGGCCAAAGTATTGCACTTTCAGCTTTAGCATCAGTCCTTCCAATGAACACCCAGGATCGATCTCCCTTAGAATGGACTGGTTGGATCTCCTTGCGGTACAAGGGACTCTCAAGAGTCTTCTCCAACACCACAGTTCAAAAGCATCGATTCTTCGGCGATCAGCTTTCTTCACAGTCCAACTCTCACATCCATACATGACCACGGGAAAGACCATAGCCTTGACTAGACGGACCTTCGTGGGCAAAGTAATGTCTCTGCTTTTTAATATATTATCAAGGTTTGTCATAACTTTCATTCCAAGGAGTAAGCGTCTTTTAATTTCATGGCTGCAATCAGCATCTGCAGTGATTTTGGAGCCAAAAAAAACAAAGTCTGACACTGTTTCCACTGTTTTTCCATCTATTTCCCATGCAGTGATGGCACCAGATGCCATGATCTTTGTTTTCTGAATGTTGAGCTTCAAGCCAACCTTTTCACTCTCCTCTTTCACTTTCATCAAGAGAGCTGGTAGGAAAAAAAAGAGAGAGAAACACTTATGAAGTTCACCCAGAAGTACAGGCTTACTGAAACTCTGAGACCTAATCATGGGTCTATAGAAAACTTCCTCTCACCCCTGCATTTCACTGCTACATTATTTAAGGCCTGTTTATGGTAGCTCCTTTTACCCAGGTTTGACCATCCAAAAAAAAAAAAAGAAATTACAAGGCATTCCAAAATCAAAACAACTTTAAGAAAAACCCATAGTTTGAAGAGGCAGAATAAGCATCAGAACCAATACATTGGGAATATTGGAATTACCAGATTGGGAATTTAAAACAAATGTTATGTACATGCTAATGGATAAGGTAGACAACATGCAAGAACAGATGGACAATGTAAGCAAAGAGATGGAAATCCTAAGAAAGCACCAAAAGGGTAATGCAATAGATCCAAAACACTGAAACAGAAATGAAGAATGCCTCTGATGGGCTTGTTGGTACCCTGGATGTGGCTGAGGAAAGAATATGTTAGCTTGAGGATGCCTCAAATATTAATAGAAACCTTGAAAAGTAAAGAGAACAAAGTTTGTAAAAAGAAAAGAGAGAGAATATCCAAAGTCTGTGGGACTGCTACAAAAGGTATAACATACATGTGGTGAGAATTTCAAGAGAAGAAAGAGAGAAAGTAACAGAAGAAACATCTGAAACAATAATGAGCCTAACCATAGTCAAAGCGCATTCCCTGCCCCAGGGAAACTGCCCCAGAAGTATTTTAGAATAGCCATGGGCCAAGTCCCACTATGTGCCTTTTGTTTCTGTTCTTTTTTAATTGGTGTGTCTGTCACAATTAACTGATCAGAGTCTCATCATTGTAGGTTGGGTGTGTGGAGAGTAGAACAGAGATGTCTTTTGATTCACATGAAGAAGATCTGCACCCAAGGAACCACCTACACACACATACACATATATGTGGAGCTGGTGCAGAAGAAAAGACCCTGGACTTCCAGCCAAATGGTTGAGAATTTGGGAGTCTTGAAATTTACTGGGCATATTTTTCATACAGAAGACTGTAACTAATTGTATACAGACAGTGAACAGAGATAGATTGGAAATCACAACCAGAATATATTACATCTTCTTCAAATAAAAACTGAACATTTTCCCAACCCCATGGATCTTGGCTGGCCTTGAAAATTGCTTTGAGCAATAAAATTTGGTTACAGAGTTGTGTGAGCTCCAGAGACCTGTGCGAGTTAGCAGGGTTCCAGTTTTCATTCCACTGTACTGGGATACAGTTGCTATGTAAAGAAGTTCAAACTATAGTAGGTTTCCAAGCTGTTAGATTTTTATCTGATATAAATTATTTTGCATATGATAGTTGATAAACAGTGTCTCAGTGTAATTTAACAGCCTTTTTTTTTTTGGCTGCACCATGTAGCTTATATGATCTTAGTTCCCCAGCCAGGGATCAAATTCTGGGCCCACTACAGTGAAAGCACCAAGTCCTAACCACTGACCCACCAGGGAATTCCCTAATACATTTTCTTATTAAAGTTTGAACATCTTTTATATAGCTTGTACTTATTTGCATCATGCAAAATGCCAAGCTGGAATCAAGATTTCCGGGAGAAATATAGTAACCTCAGATATGCAGATGACACCACCCTTACGACAAAAAGTGAAGAGGAACTAAAGAACTTCTTGACGAAGGTGAAAGAGGAGAGTAAAAAGCTGGCTTAAAACTCAACATTCAAAAAACTAAGATCATGGCATCCAGTCCTATCACTTAATGGCAAATAGTTGGGGAAACAATGAAAACAGTGACAGATTTTATTTTCTTTGGCTCTAAAAGTAGTGCAGACGGTGACTGCAGCCATGAAATTAAAAAATGCTTGCTCCTTGGAAGAAAAGCTATGACAAACCTAAGCAGTGTTTTAAAAAACAAAGACATCACTTGGTTGACAAAGGTCCATATAGTCAAAGTTATGGTTTTTCCAGCAGTAATGTACGGATGTGAGTGTTGGACCATAAAGAAGGCTGAGAGCCGAAGAACTGATGCTTTTCAACTGTGCTGTTGGAGAAGACTCTTGAAAGTCCCTTAGACAGCAAGGAGATCAAAACAGTCAATCCTAAAGGAAATCAACCCTGAATATTCATTGGAAGTACTGATGCTGAAGCTCCAATACTTAAGCCACCTGATTCAAAGAGCCAACTCATTGGAAAAACCCTGATGCTGGGAAAGATTGAAGGCAGGAGGAGAAGGGGGCAACAGAGGATGAGATGGTCAGATGGCATTACTGACTCAATTGACGTGACTCTGAACAAACTCTGGCTATAGGGAAGCACAGGGAAGCCTGGCACACTGCAGTCCAAAGGGTCTCAAAGAGTCGGACACAACTTAGCAACTGAACAACAACAACACATTTGCACATATTTTTCTATTTCTCTGCATGGTTGGTGGTCTTTTTACTCGCTCACTAGCTCTTTATGTATCATTGACTCGTCCTTAAAGGTTAGATTTTTTCTTAGTATTCATTTGTGTCAGCTCTGCTTTTGCGTCTCTGCCATGAAACCTTTGTTTGTAATCAAAATATTAAATTTTCCCTTATTATTAATGAATTTTGAGTTACAGTTGGGAATGATTTCCTTCCCTAGATATAGAAAGAAAATCAAGTTTTACAAATAAATATGTGCCCAATTTTGAATAGTGGCAGGTAAATTATGAGGAATTAATGCAGTTCTTTTCCAGGTGGCTATCCAGCTATCTCAAAATCCCTTGTTAAAAAGCACTAATTGCCCCCTACTCATTTTAGAAACTTCACTTTTTATATACTTTATTTCCATGTGCAATTAAGCCTATTCCTTGGTTTTTAATTTTGTTTTTCTAATTGTTTTTATATTAATTCATCAATATCATTTGTTTTATTTATGGCATTTTATAGCATGGTTTCATGCACTCTAGAACTCATCCTTTCCCATTGCTCTATTTTTTAAAATGTTTCCCTGGCTCCTCTTGCATGTTTGCATTTTATTTTTCCAAATGAATTTTGTAGTTAGTTTATCTAGATCAAAGAGGCCTGGTGTAATTTATATTTAAATTGCATTAACTCTATAAAATCATTTAAGACAAACTGACATCTTTGTGATGTACATTCTAATTCAAGATCATGGTTTATGTTTCCATTTGTTCAAATCTATATTTTAGTCTTGTAGGAGGGCTTTAAACTTTTCCTCACATAGGTTCTGAACACTTCTTTTAAGAGTATGAATTTTTCTGGTCTCAAACAGGGAAACACATTCTCATTTATTTTTCAATGAACTGAGAGATTACATTTGTATCCCCCAAGCCAAATAATAGATCCTATTTGTCTTATCTTTGCTGTGGCCCAAGATAAGGATTCTCCCTTACATCTTTCCCATCATATTCACTCCATGTACAGAGAGCATTTAAGAATAATAATAACACTTTATGATCTATCTTTAACTCTAGACAAAACGTGTTGAATGTTCTAATAATTCCCATTGGAACTTGAATGAGTGTTAGTTCCTCCAGGGAGTAACTGGTTCTTTTCATGCCGTGAAATTTATTGAATCCAGTCATATCAGTACAGATGTTATAAATACAAAGGTCTCAAAGATTTGAGTCTCTTTTATCCAGAAATTAGGCAGCAGATTGATCTGAGGTCACTCTGGAGTGGTCGCCACTGCTTTCAGGGACTAGTTGAGTATTGGAAGGTTAATGTGTCTGTGGAAAGGATCCTAAAACCATCTAGATCAACCCACTTCATCATTATCATATGAAGAATCAGAGGTACCCGTTAATGCAGTGGATTATCTAATCTTACATGTCTAGGACAAGATTTGAATCCACGTTTTCTCAATCCCAGGTCACTGCTCTTTCTGCTACACCAATTTAAGTGTAAGCTGTACTGGAGGCATCCTTTTCAATATCAGGTATGTGAGTGCAGAAGCAAACCTAGTTTCTGAAATGGGTAAAGTCAGAACAGTGTGGAGTTAGAGAAAGGGCACCAAACATCAAAACAGAAAGTCAAGAGAATGAGTACTTGCCTGTGTAGATTTGCTTAGTAATGGAACAATTTATTTAGAATACATACTTACAGCAGAGTTTTGAGAAAGAAAAGAGAAGAGAAAAACTTGGTTTGATGACAAGATGAAAGGACTTTGATGTGAATTCTAGCTATACATCATTTCAATTGACTTTCAGTGTATTTTGTAAAGTCTTCTTAGATCTCAGTGAGGATTTCCTAAGCAGTCTAGTTTTCATGTTTACAGCTTATTGTTTGACGTAACTTCTCCGTTCCGTTCCGTCGCTCAGTCGTGTCCGACTCTTTGCGACCCCGTGGACTGTAGCCTACCAGACTTCTCTGTCCATGGGATTTTCCAGGCAAGAATACTGGAGTGGGTTACCGTTTCCTTCTCCAGGGGATCTTCCCGACCCAGGGATCGAACCCGGGTCTCCCACATTGGAGGCAGATGCTTTAACCTCTGAGCCACCAGGGAAGTTCTCCATTATCTTTCTCTGTCTCTACATGAATTTGTTTCCTATTTTTCCTAAGTGAACTCTAGAAATAGGAAGTTTCCTGCTGCAAACTGCTTTGGTGAAAATCTATAAAATCCAGCGGTTAAAAAATAGCTGACTTCAGGCAGCAGAGTGTTTAACAGAGATTTTGTATTTACCATATACTTGGAACTATATGAAGGCTTCAGGCTTTAACCATATCACGTTCATGAGCCTTTGAGGTATATGGCATTGGTGGCATGGAACAGGATCATACATGCCTGCATAACTAAAATGGAGAACTAAGAATAAGAGGCTATTTCAGTTTTATTCTGAACCATGGCTAATAGAAAATTGAAACAGACTGTTTCTCTGTATCCATTTTTTTCAGGTTGTATTCCCTTACCCCACTCATTGCAAAAACACCAGTGCCTACCCTCCTTTGCATCATTGTGTTCCCACTAATAATCAATCATGATTCTCAAACATTGTTCACTCCAGTCTTTCTCTGGCATCATGATGTTTTGAAGAAGGTTGCCATTCCTTTCCCATTCAAAACTTGGCAGCTACCTATGAGATTTTTTTAAGTGTTTCACAAACTAAGGAGTAATATTCAAATAACTGAATTTTTATTTATTTTATAAAGATTGGCATCATACTTTAAGCAAATTGCAAAATCATAAGAATTAACCTGAACTGATATTTTAATTAGTTAGTTAAAATATCTGGAAAGGTCACGGAGGAAATATTTGAGCAATGTGAACAGAAGAATGATACAACAGAAAACTATTATCTGCTGGAGGGAAACCCCTATATTATTTTATGCAGAAAAATCTCACTTTGTATTTAATCACTGTGTTTTTCCTCATTCTCCTCCATCAAGAAGCCAGAGTCCTTCCTGAAATCAAACTGAATGGCCTGGAATAATCAGTCGGTCATAACTGAATTCACACTACAGGGTCTTTCCAGTTCTTGGGAACTCCAGATCGTCTATTTCCTGTTTTTCTCTGTAGTCTATGCAGCCACTGTGCTGGGGAACCTCCTCATTGTGCTCACTTGTGTCAGAGCCACACCTGCACTCCCCCATGTACTTTCTGCTGGGCAACCTCTCCTTCGTTGACATGTCTCTGGCCTCATTTGCCACTCCCAAAATGATTGCAGATTTCTTCAGGGAGCCCAGAGTCATCTCTTTTGAAGGCTGCATCACCCAGATATTCTTCCTGCATCTCTTAGGGGGTGTTGAGATTGTGCTGCTGATATCCATGTCTTTTGATAGGTATGTAGCTATTTGTAAGCCTTTACGCTATTTAACCATCATGAACCGGAGAACGTGCCTTGGGCTTGTGACACTTTCCTGGATTGTCGGCATATTCCACGCTTGAGTCAGCTCGCATTTACTGTGAATCTGCCCTTCTGTGGGCCCAATGAAGTGGACAGTTTCTTCTGTGATCTTCCCTTAGTGATTAAACTTGCCTGCATAGACACATACATTCTAGGAGTGTTCATGATCTCAACCAGCGGCCTGATTGCCCTAGTGTGCTTCGTTCTCTTGGTGATTTCCTACTCTGTCATCTTGGTCACTATTAGGCAACGTTCTTCTGGTGGGTCCTCCAAAGCTCTCTCCACCTGCAGTGCCCACTTCACTGTGGTGACTCTTTTCTTTGGCCCATGCATTTTCATTTACGTGTGGCCTTTCACAAATGTCCCAATAGACAAAGTTCTCTCAGTATTTTATACCATTTTCACTCCCCTCTTACATCCAGTCATCTACACCCTTAGAAATAAGGATGTCAAGGATTCCATGAGAAAACTTAGCAGCTGTGTCTTGAAGTCTAGCAAGACTGATCATAGCCCTTGATTTGCTTTTGCGTGTACAAAAATGAGCATTTACTTTGTTGGCCAACATTGTCATGCTAGTGCAAGAAGTCATATATTTCATGGCAGAACTGTTTTCATCATCAGTCTCATCAGTTGCTGAGTTTTGGTCATATTAAGAGTTCCTCACACAGCATACTATTTACAATGGAACATTATCAAACCAATATCCAAAATTTTACCTCACAAGGACTCACTTTTTAGAATATTCAACCGTTGTCAGATGTAGGTATTTATTTGAGTATTAAGACATTCACATGTTTCAGGAAAGAGTGGATTTCCTTACAGGCTCTTATGATTAAGAAAAGGAATAAATGTGAAAGTACCAACACTTGTACACTGAAATAACAGTTGAATTCTTTATTGTTGATGAATAACATTTTAGTTCAAAGGTCAGAAAAAATACTGCAGTTGACCATAGAGAAGAAATCTAACACTTAGTCCCAATAGTTCACTGTAAAAGATCAACCTAGCAAATGATTTCCAGAAATATTGAACCTAACGTATGATTCCATCTTCACCTCCAAGAGTCATTAGCCTGATTAAAACTGTCTACGGTGCTGTTCTATAGAGTCATGGAATGTCACTTTTTGTTTCTCTTATTTAATTAATTGGATTCCCTATTGTCTATTTACTTCCATTGAGTTTAAACTACTTCACATGTTCATTCCAATTATAGTCTAATAAATAAAATCAGAAGTAAATGTATTTTGAAATGTCAAAATACTTAATACTGTTCAGAAAAGTTAAACGTGTACATAAAATAAAATTGAGATTTGTGTTAGATTGGATGAGTGTCGAGCAATGAGCCATCAGCACCAAACTAGTTTCTTGGTCTCAAAATCCCTTTAGATGTGTTTTTCTCCCAGCAGAAAAGCCACTGCTCCTATTCAAAAGCCACACTTTCTAGTATTACTGTCAGAATTTAAGCAGATAAAATAGCATGTGAAAACAATCCAACAGAATAGAATCTGGCACACTGGAGAAAAAGAAAAGTTAGTGTTCAAGATGGACAGGAATGCAAAATGGAACTGAAGACATAATCAGGATCCAGATGATTCATATCCTACTATACGCTGTAATTGTTGTATATTCCCCAACCATATTGGTTTTTCTTCTGTAACCCATTTAATGAAGCCTGTTATATTATAAGCTTTGGGGAATAAATATTTGAGAATAAATTCATATATTTAATCTTCATAAACAGTGGAATAACAATGTCAAAATCAACATCACCACTGGGGAGACAAGAGCTAAGTGGTATATGCCTCACCAGGGATGTCCAGGTTTCTTCTGTAATCCTTCTTGCTCCCCTCCAGGTATTATCTGACCTTAATGTAAAGATTTCACCAACTTCTGTGTTATTCCCTCAATGAACATGCACCAACATGCCATTCAGAGAGGCAAGTCTTTTCAGGGTATGGGAGCTAAAGAGATTTTGGGAAATAGCTTCAAGGTGCAAGGTGATGAAAAAAGAAGAGAATAAGAAGGAAAAGGGAATCTTCTTTCCGGAAATTGCTGGGCCAACTTACTAGTCATTGGCAAGTCAACTTACCACACAACATAAAGTTCAGTATACATGTCAAATAAGAAGATTCAAAGATACAGGAGAGATTGGAAAGAGACAAGAAAAACCAGGATATCTTTTCTTTTGCATCTACAACAAAGTATTCAAGCTTAGACTGTATATTTTACACATCCTTTTATATACCAAAATAAGTGAAAATAAGTAAACTTCCATCAAATGACTTGATAAAACTGTAAAAAGTTCTCAAAATAGAAACTGTATGAAAATTAGCCTGTTGCTTCTAGCCTTCTCTCAGTTACCCAGTGCTTCCTCATTGTCTCTGCCATATATATCTAGCGTCCCAGAGTTGATAAAAAAAGTTATAATCAATCGGTTAAGAAAGATATGGAACATTTTACCTTAGCCAAATTAAGAATTATAACCGTAATGTGTGTGTGTGTGTGTGTGAGTCACTCAGTCTTGTCTGACTCTTTGCAACCCCATGGACTGTAGCTCTGGAGAAGGCAATGGCACCCCACTCCAGTGCTCTTGCCTGGAAAATCCCGTGGACAGAGGAGCCTGATGGGCTGCAGTCCATGGGGTCGCTAAGAGCCGGACACAACTGAGCGACTTCACTTTCACTTTTCACTTTCACACATTGGAGAAGGAAATGGCAACCCACTCCAGTGTTCTTGCCTGGAGAATCCCAGGGACGGGGGGGCCTGGTGGACTGCCGTCTGTGGGGTCACACAGAGTCGGACACGACTGAAGTGACTTAGCAGCAGCAGCAGCAGCAGCAGCAGCATGGAGTTGTCTTGTGGATTCTAGGAGAATATTGCTGTTTATGGTTAAGCAGGCCATTCTGCTGTTGGGGGAGGTTTGGTCGATACGCGACGCAGATACACAATGCACAGGAGAGGAGAGTAAGGAGACCAAAGAGCAAGGAAATTTTTTTAATGTTTTTTCACAGTTTTCTTGCCTTGCTATAGAATGTGAATTTTATTTCACACCAAAGATGGTTGGATGGCATCACCAACTCAATGGACATGAGTTTGAGTAAACTCCGGGAGTTGGTGATGGACTGGGAGGCCTGGCATGCTTCAGTCCAAGGAATTGCAGACTCAGACATGACTGAGTGACTGAACTGAACTGAAGCTCTGGCTGCACAATCCCTTTCCACAACCACTAATATTACATCTTGTTCTCTTGAAATAGTAAACCACATTTAGCTCCTCGGTTCCCTGGCAATTTTTTAAATTAAATTTTTAAAAAAATTTTTGGCCATGCTGTGTGGCATGTGGGATCCTAATTCCCTTACCATGGATTGAACCCACACCCCCTGCATTGAAAATGTAGAATCTTAATTACTAGACCACCAGGAAAGTCTCCCCGCTAGGCACATTTATGCTTCTCTGCCTTTGCCTATGCTATTCCTTCCTTCTGACATACTTTCCTGCAACGTGGCCTTGAAATCTCAGATTCAGCACTACCTCTGCAAACCTTCACTTCATGGGAAATAGATGTGGAAACAGTGGCTGACTTTATTTTTTGGGCTCCAAAATCACTGCGGATGCTGATTGCAGCCATGAAGTTAAAAGACACTTACTCCTTGGAAGGAAAGTTATGACCAAACTGGATAGCATATTAAAAAGCAGAGACATTACTTTGCCAACAAAGGTCTGTCTAGTCAAGGCTATGGTTTTTCCAGTGGTCATGTATGGATGTGAGAGTTGGACTGTGAAGAAAGCTGATCGCCAAAGAATTGATGCTTTTGAACTGTGGTGTCGGAGAAGACTCTTGAGAATCCCTTGGACTGCAAGGAGATCCAACCAGTCAATCCTAAAGGAGATCAGTCCTGAATATTCATTGAAAGGACTGATGTTGAAGCTGAAATTCCAATACTTCGGCACCTGATGCAAAGAACTGACTCATTGGAAAAGCCCCTGATGCTGAGCATTGAAAGCAGGAGGAGAAGAGGACAACAAAGGATGAGATGGTTGGATGGCATCACCAACTCAATGGACATGAGTTTGAGCAAGCTCTGGGAGTTGGTGATGGACAGGGAAGCCTGGCATGCTGCAATCCATGGGATTCCAAAGAGTTGGAAACGACTCAGCAGTTGAACTGAACTGAATTTTAACAATTTCCTGAACAGTACCATATCTTCACACAAACAGTTCTGTCTTTGTAAATCTATCATATTGCTACATGAACAATTCCCTTATACTTTCATAAGTCTGGACAAAGTCTTTCTGTTGTTGAAACATTTAATAACATGCTATATATAAAATGAATAGATGATTGTCACCATTCATTCCCCAGTTAATATTTTAATACATCCATGTATATATGACTATAAAGCATTTCGCTATTTTTTGGACAAAAGTTCAAGAGATAAACATGTGAATGACATTGTATTGCTTTTTAATCATATACATTCTATTTAAAAACATTACAGGGCGGATTCATGTCAATGTATGGCAAAACCAACCAATATAATATTGTAAAATAATTAGCCTCCAATAAAAATAAAAATTAAAAAAAAAAATTAAAAACACTCTGTTTAAAAAATCAAATACACTCTATTTAAAAACAACAGCACACTGGCCTATTGAACATTGTGTATTTATTATTTTTTCCCTTGCATGCAATCTTGGACTATGTTGCTGCTAAGTCACTTCAGTCGTGTCTGATTCTGTGTGACCCCATAGACGGAAGCCCACCAGGCTCCCCCATCCCTGGGATTCTCCAGGCAAGAACACCGGAGTGGGTTGCCATTTCCTTCTCCAATGTGTGAAAGTGAAAAGTGAAAGTGAAGTCGCTCAGTCGTGTCCGACCCTTAGTGACCCCATGGACTGCAGCCTACCAGGCTCCTCCATCCATGGGATTTTCTAGGCAAGAGTACTGGAGTGGCTTGCCATTGCCTTCTCCGAATCTTGGACTATATTTCAACTTAAATAAGAAAGCCCCAAAATATAATACCTCTTTTGAAAAACATAGATGTAAAGGGACAACTTTATTTACAGAAATACATCAAAGATTAATAATTGGCACAAATCCAATATTTTAACATTCGTTAATATTAAGTTATTTGACATATCCTATTACAGTATTAAAACCATGGCTTTAAGTTCAAGTAGGCACAACTATTTATATTTCAGTAACCCTGAAATTTTAATCATGTTTAAAACAACAGCAACAATAATAGTATAATTAGCTAGTATTCATAAACCCTTTCGAGTGCTAAGCACTGCTGGTTATATGTACATGTGTTTTGATTTTCACAACATCCCAAGTTGTTAAATATACCATAAAATGTCCACATTTTATGATGAAGAAATTGAGTTTTAGAAACATCAAAAATACATGCTCAGGGTTACACAAGAAATAAACTGGTGGGACTGGAATTCAACCTACAACAGATGGAACCTATCTATTGCTAAATACATGTCCCTCAAAGACAGAGAAACAGATCTTGTACTTTAATGGATCTCTAGCACCCAACAAGGGCCTTAAGCAGAGTAGAGATTCAGCAAATGATTATTGAATTAAAATGAAAGTTTTAGACCTGAGGTTTATATTTAAAAATAAAGATGATAATTTTTGCTAAAGAATGTATATGAGGCAAAAGTATATTTCTACCTTAACCGTTTTTCATTTGTCTAACTGACTTTGAAGCAAGAAGGAATAATTCATGATTTGGTTAAAATTAACAGTATTTCAAATTAAAAATGTGATTTCATACCTAGTCCAAATGCTACATTTTTCCCTAAAGTGCACATCAGTTAACTTCAGGTATTAAATATTTGGCTTGGTTTGTGTTGAAGCATGTCAAAACATTAAAAGTCTGAGATAAATGAAAGAAACTATTAATGCCACTTCTTTCTTTGCAAGGCAGGGGCTTGTGTTTTTCTCCTGGAACTTACAAACTGTCATAATCCACGATGACAGATTTCTTCCTGAACTCTTTTCATATACCTCAGTCAACTTAAGGAGATGCAACCTATCGGTATATTGTTATTCAGAGAAATCTCAAAGTATTAGGGAATTGTATCTAGTTTTTCCATGACACCCCCTTTTAGCAGTGGAAAACTGGAAAGTGTTTTATTGTTTTTCTGCTGTACATCTTAAGCCACAATATTACAGACATCCTAAAACTGAATATCAAGTTTTGTGTTTGACAAATAGTGGTTGCTGCTGCTGCTGCTGCTAAGTCACTTCAGTCGTGTCTGACTCTGTGTGACCCCACAGACGGCAGCCGACCAGGCTCCCCTGTCCCTGGGATTCTCCAGGCAAGAACACTGGAGTGGGTTGCCACCTCCTTCTCCAATGTGGTTAGACTTATACAATTGTTCTTCAAATGCATACTTATTAAAAATGAAGTACAGTTTAGATAGAAGTCTACCTTGGTGAGAAGAAAAAATGAAATGACATTTTGAGAAACCATTCCCATTCTGTCCATTTTTCACAAAATAGTTACAACGGGCAATTACATTTATTATCCTCATGTTACAGATTAAAAAAGGAATAAAGAGGTAAAATGACTCTCCAGAATAACACAACTAGGAAATGACAAATCCAAGATCTAATTCTAAGTCTCATGTATATTTAGAACAATGAGCTTTGCCCCTTAATGGTGATTCAGCCTCTGGCTTTATGGATTCTCTAGACTTTAGGTTCTCCAACTGTGAGGGAAATTGATTGACCAGCTGATTTTCAAAGACTTTCTTGTAATAAAAAAAATATATTCAACATAATATTTACTATACCAAATTAGGAAGAATTGTGCAATATATATCTTAAACAATTGCCATCTTTTCTTTCCACAGGCTACCTTATATTGAATACTCAAACTGAGACTAATAGTAATTGGGGAAAATTTATTTGGAAATGAAAAATTTATCATGAATTTAATAGTTTATAATTTTTCAAACATTTAGTCTGGGGTATTAATAAATTCATCAGATCTATGATAGCAAACCAGGTTTTGAAAGCCAGTCAGATTTGAGTAGTTTACTTTCTATGGTTTAAACTTTACAATTGATGTTTGATTAATTATTTGCTATATCAAGTGTGATAGTGATCTACATACTTATTGAGAAAGGTATTATTAAATCTTGTATCCTCTGAACTGTTCTCTTTTGTTCAAAATTGACTCAGAACTCAAACAGTTGTATCCACTGAATCAAGATTGTTCAACAATATTCGAAAGAGCTTCTTCATAATATAAATTTTCCACAAAAATATTCCAATGCCATGAAAAGACCTGTTATGTCCAACATTCTTAATTAAGTTCTGCAAGTGGACAACGTCAGAATACCATAACACTTTGAGTGAGAATGTTCTGGGTTAAAAGACAAAAGAGCAATATTTTATCTCAGGCTTCTCTAAGAACCTGGATCTATGTTTCTAGAATTCAGAAGTCTATGAATTTCTGAATTTATGTTCACAATTTTGATAATATGTGCATTTTTCCATAAAGATAACCTATACATTTCAACAGATTTTCAAATGGATCCATAATTGCAAAAGACTTACAAACGTTGCACTAACATTTAGGCATGATCCTTCACATCTCTCAATTTTAACTTCTGATTTTCATGAATTTAGACTAAATGACTTGAAAGATTCTAACTTTAATTTTCTATTGTTCTGAGAACAAAACTGATGATACTAAATCTCAAGTAGGAGATCTCTGCTCATTGTACTGAATATATTGGAGTAGTTTTCCCAAGAGTTAAATATTGGTTACTTAGTTTCTTCTTCACAGCTGTTTTCACTTCCTGGTTTCTCAGAGTATAGATAAGTGGATTCAGAAAAGGGGTAAAGATGGTGTAGAAAACAGAGAGAACTTTGTCCACCAGGAAGTCTGTGAAAGGCCACACATAGATAAAGATGCAGGGCCCAAAGAACATCAACACAACTATGAAATGTGCAGTGCAGGTAGAAAAAGCCTTAGATGATCCAGTGGAGGAGTGGTCCTTGATAGTGACCAGAAGAGTGATGTAGGAAGTGAGCAAAAGCAGAAAACTTACAAGAGCAATCACACCACTGGTTGAAATCATGAAGATTCCAAGAACATATATGTCTATACATGCCAGCTGGATGACCGAAGGTCACAGAAGAAACTGTCTACAACATTGGGACCACAAAAGGGTAAATAGAGGGTAAAAGCTAACTGGCTCATTGTATGCAAGAAGCCCACTGTCCAAGAAGTTGCCACAAGCCCAACACATACTCTTTGGCTCATAATTGATGAATAATGGAGAGGTTTGCATATGGCAATGTACCTGTCAAAAGACATGGAGATGAGCAGCACAATTTCAGTCCCAGTGAAGAGGTGCAAAAAGAAGATCTGAGAAATGCATCCCTCAAAGGAGATGGTCTTGTGCTGAGCAAAGAAGTCCACGATCATCTTTGGAGTGGCAAAGGAAGACAGACACATGTCGATGAGAGACAGGTTGCTGAGCAGGAAATACATGGGGGAGTGAAGGTGTGGGGTGGACAGTACCGTGAGCAAAATCAGGCAATTGCCCAACATGGTCATTAAGCAGAAAACAGAAAACATCACAAAAAGGAAAATCTGGAGCTGAGGAGAATCAGTAAGTCCAAGTAACACAAATTCAGACACTCTGGAATGGTTGATTCCCGCCATTGATCTGCAGGCTCTGGTCTATAATGACAAAATGGTACACAATGACAGAGTTAGAAAATGCAGTACTTCTACAATTACACATGAAGGAGTTATAATATCAGTTAATAATTAACTAGAATATTGATTGCCTAAAATCTAACTTCTAACTAGCACAGTAAATATATTTCTTTTTGGAACCACTTAACAATCTGTGTCAGATGTCACTACAAATGGAAAACTTCTTGGTTTGATCACCATCAAGTACATGCTGGATTATACTCATCACATACCTATACAAAAATATTCTTTTCTGAATACTGGCTGAGGAGTTACATAATCCACAGAGGAAGAGTACACTCAGTAATTGGGTTCTACTTAGCAAGTAAGGTAAATAAAAATTTTCATGGGGGTGAACCTCTCAAAGTTTTCTGTTAAACCAAAAAAATGAAATTTATGTTTGATCCACTATTGTTAAAACCCTGGATTTAAATAAGAGTTTAATGTACTGATTTCAGGAAGCCTATTTCTTATCCTAGGAGAATGATAAATGATTTTTCCTTTAAGTAAATTTCTGTTTTCACAGCTACAAAAAATTCCACTTTCTTTCTAATTTCATTCATACGTTTTCAAATTGTTTTGCTAGGACTACTACTACTACCACTAAGTCACGTCAGTTGTGTCCGACTCTGTGGGACCCCACTGATGACAGCCCACCAGGCTCCCCCGTCCCTGGCATTCTCCAGGCAAGAACACTGGAGTGGGTTGCCATTTCCGTCTCCAATGTGTGAAAGTGAAGTTGCTCAGTCGTGTCTGACCCTTAGCGACCCCACGGACTGAAGCCTACCAGGCTCCTCCATCCATGGGATTTTCTAGGCAAGAGTACTGGAGCTGGCAAGTACTATTTTAACTATTAATATATAAATGATTAATTTCTTAATTCTGTAAAATTACAGATGATCAAAATGCATACCTGTAACATATGAGTTATCCTCAAGTTTTTTTCTTACGATCGCACAGAAACATTTGTTTTAAAGGAAGAGAAAACCCCTCCTCTATTTCTCCACATGTTACTCAAACAAAGCTAATTTTTTAGACTAGAAAAAGAAGAAAGAAAAATTCTAGGCCAAATCCAGGAAATACATGGATACAAGATGCGTATCAAGGCTTTTGTAGTACCAGCATGTAAGATCCTCAAAGCCAAACAAAGCAAGCAAACGAAAAAACCCACATTGATGATGGTATGTCAAAGTGATACCAGAGGCAACTGAAAGAAAAAAAAAAAGATTATTTAAAGACTCAGACTCATTTTTCAAAATTGAATTTTTGATTTACAGCAGATTGCAAATTCTATCTCCTGTGACCTTCTGTTTTGCCATATTGGAAGAAAATCTGGCTTCATCCTCATTTAAGTGCAAATATTCAAATTATCCTGTCAGTGTTGATAAATATTTTAGATTTGTCAGAGAACAATGTTCCACAAATCTGAAAACTGAACTATGGGAAAGTTGTTAAGAGGGTTAAAGTGTTCTTAACCTGCGGTGTGACTTTGCTCATACCTTAGTAGCCTTTCTAAGATTTTACCTCTTTACCTATGAGAGTTCAATTAGTCTTTATAAAGCATTAAGCATATGTCCTGGGCTACATTCAATAACTGTCTAGTTTTCAAAATTCAATACTGCTCATAAATAATTAGCTTATTTTATTTCATGAATAGTAATAATAATAATTTCAGTAAAAATATTATCCTAGTATCAATTCAGTGATTTAGAAAGATATGGGCTTCCAAAATCATTTCATCTTTTTGAGGTTAAATTACTTCTTATAAAAATTATCTAAGTGTCTTGATAGATTAAAGACTAAAATTTCTCAATCTCAGATATTTGAATATTTCTTCTATTTCCCTGATTTAATGATGTAATTAGTCATGACAAACACAAAAATTATTATACTTAATTTAGATTTATATACATATATAATGAATATGTTATGTATTCATTGCCTGGGAAATCCCACGGACAGAGGAGCCTGATGGGCTCCATTGGTCACAAAGAGTCGGACGTGACTAAAGCGACTAATACACACACATACACACACTGTAAGTAAATAAACAGTTGTCAGTTTTTTTCCTCCTTTATGTTCAGAAGGAACTCTAAAGTCCTCTCTAATACCTGACTGGGGGCTTCCCTTGTGGCTCAGTCACCCATCTTTATGTCTTCATATATATATATGTGTGTGTGTGTGTATTTCCTTTACTACTCTATTATTTTGACTTCAGTTCAGTTCAGTTCAGTCGCTCAGTCATGTCCGACTCTCCGCGACCCCATGAATCACAGCACGCCAGGCCTCCCTGTCCATCTTACACAGTTATTAAATGAAAATTGTCTGCTACCTGAGGAACACGAATTACAATTGCTTCTCAAGGTCCTTATATTATTTCTGGCTTTTAATCTACCAGCCATGCATCAGAAACCAAAAATATCCTTCAAGATTCACAAACCTACTGAATCACCATAGTCCTTAGGAAACATGAGAAGCCTAGAAGTGTGTATATATATTTTCTCCAGTCCTGCTACAAAAGGCACTAAAAATCAGAGGCATCTAGGAAGATCACAGATTAGGCACTACAATCTGCTTGCAGTGGGAGTTATTAAAATGCTGAGCTGACTTTTCCCCATGTTGCAAGAAAAGCTGTGAAGTCTATCTTTGCTATTTAGTGTGGACTGACACTCATGATGAAGCAATTTTCATTAGAGAAAAAACACAACTGGGACTGGTCTTTAGAAGACCTTTGAGCAATCATTTAAGGAGCAAAACATTGCTCCTTTAATTACAGAAATATTCTCACCTTTATGCCCCAGTGTTCAACATCCCAATGTTGGAAAATCTCTCTTTTGAACTAAGGCACTTTGTCACCTGCATACACTTGCTTACTTGAAGAATCATATAAAGAAAGAATCCTGCTTAAAGTTTCTGACGGGACATTGAAAATTAGTCCAGGCTAATAATATAATGACAGCTGCTACTCAGGTGGATAAAATTTGGGGAAGGAGAAATTGGAAAGCTCAAAGTAACTGGAAGAAATGAAGGCAGGTACCTTGCAACAGCCTAGAAGAATGGTGTAAGAATTAAATTACACAAATAAACATAAAACATTCAGTAGAATGCCTGGCACAGAGAAAATGATGAATAATATACGGTGGTAAGAATAGCAGAGGTGATTATAATTATTAACATAATTTTTTGAAATGTTTATGACATAGAATTCAGGATGATACTAGCTGTGAATCTCAACCCTAAACTATAACTGAGGGTCTGGTTATATTTACTCGAAGGTCAATCACTCATCTGTAGTTTGCTCTTCAAATACAATCATCTTCCCAAATTTCTTCAGTGATTTGAACTGTTCACAATTACCATAGCTAGCCTACATTCCTCCTAAGACAAGCAATGGAGCCCAAGAGAATCTTCCCTAGCTGACCATTTCCCTTTGAAATACAAAAAAAAGAAGAAGAAGAAACATTTTTTTAAAGATATTTTTATTCTATTTCTGTTCTGTAAAAAGAAATAAAGAAAATACTTAAAAAGAAAAAAAGCCAACCAACACAACAGTTGCAAAAATTCAGTAAATCCAAAATGTCTGCCCTAGTTTAAAACAAAAGTCAAGTGTATATAATAATTACTGGCTTTATCCTGGAAAGGATAAAAGGATTAACAGAAAAAATGATAGAAATAAAACTTAGTTTAGGGCTTCCCAGACGGCGCTAGTGGTAAAGAACCCACCTGCCCATGCAGGAGATGTAAGAGACAAGGAGATCAATCCTGGGTGTTCATTGGAAGGACTGATGCTAAAGCTGAAACTCCAATACTTTGGCCACCTCATGCGTCGAGTTGACTCACTGGAAAAGAGTCTGATGCTAGGAAGAATTGGGGGTGGGAGGAGACGGGGACAACAGAGAATGAGATGGCTGGATGGCATCACCGGCTGGATGGCATCACCATCTGGATGGACATGAGTTTGAGTGAACTCCGGGTTAATGGACAGGGAGGCCTGGCGTGCTGTGTGACACGACTGAGCGACTGAACTGAACTGAAGACACAAGGGTTCAATTCCTGTATAGGGAAGATCCCCTGGAGAAGGGTATGGCAACCAACTCCAGTATTTTTGCCTGGTGAATCTGATCAACAGAGGAGCCTGGCAGGCTATAGTTCATTGTGTGGCAAAGAGTCAGACACGACTGAAGAGACTTAGCATGCATGCCGAAAGAGCACTGGAGTTTGGGGGCATAATGAAAGTTTTCTGTATCTTGTTTTGGTGATTACATGAATTCATATCTGTTAAAACTCATAGAACTGCATACCAAAAGGGACAAAACCCAATTTTACTTTAAATCATTTGTAAAGTAGAATTTTGAAAAGCAAAACCAAATAATTCTGTACAATGACTAGTTACAAATAAAGAAAACCAGTATCTTTCTTATAAAACAATTACTTGTTAAAGTATGTCATTAAAAAAGAGTCTATTTAGATGAGCAATAGGATATATAAGGTAAATAGGAATAATGTTAATTAGAAATGCATCTCTATTGCAAGAGCCTGTGTTATTGGAAGGAGAAACTCAATACTCTTTAGTACATAAATTCCAAAAAACTCTTAAGTTTCTTTGACTTAAAATATTATTCAGAATTTTTCTAGAGGTAAATCAAGTGAAAGTACTCAGGAAGTAGAAATAGTATTTCTAACATGCAAAGTATGATAAAATGATGGTATTTAAATAACATAGAAAAAGCATAGAGTACAACAAATTAATGTAAAATATCTAAGAGTATAAAAAAGAGATAGAGACCTGAAGATATACAAGAATTCATAACATTATAATCTTTACAATATTATAACCTTTCTGGACAAAAGGGACTTTATATTTTACCTAAATTTTTAGAAAACATTTTAAGGAAAAAATGCATTTTATTAATAGACATTGATGGCAATAGTACACATGGAAAGCTATAATAAATATGATACTTTTGTTTCTTCCAAATAGTAAATCTGTAAAAGAAAGTGAGTCCTTTACTCTTAGAAACAGCAAAGAAATAATTCCATATTTTGTTGGCAGAAAATTAAATCAAAAGAATTTCACTACATATCCAAATTTATAACTTGTGACCTAGTAATTGTACTTCTATAAATCTATTCCCATAATATGCTCCATAAGAGTGAAAGGTAGTATTTAAAATATTTTTATAAAAAGTCAATTTGTAATAGCAAGATTCTAAATATACAAATGTAGAAGATTATTTAATATTAACAAATGCTCAACATCCCTCATAATCAGAGAGGTGCAAATCAAAACCACAATGAGATATCATTTCACACCAGTCAGAATGGCTGCTATCCAAAAGTCTACATGCAATAAATGCTGGAGAGGATGTGGAGAGAAAGGAACCCTCTTACACTGTTGGTGGGAATGCAAACTAGTACAGCCACTATGGAGAACAGTGTGGAGATTCCTCAAAAAACTGGAACTAGAACTGCCATATGATCCAGCAATCGCATTCCTGGGCATACACACCGAGGAAACCAGAATTGAAAGAGACACATGTACTCCAATGTTCATTGCAGCACTGTTTATAATAGCCAGGACATGGAAGCAACCTAGATGTCCATCTGCAGACGAATGGATAAGAAAGCTTTGGTACATATACACAATGGAGTATTATTCAGCCATTAAAAAGAATACATTTGAATCAGTTCTAATGAGGTGGATGAAACTGGAGCCTATTATACAGAGTGAAGTAAGCCAGAAAGAAAAACACCAATACAGTATACTAACGCATATATATGGAATTTAGAAAGATGCAAATGATAACCCTGTATACGAGACAGCAAAAGAGACACAGATGTATAGAACAGTCTTTGGGACTCTGTGGGAGAGGGTGAGGGTGGGATGATTTGGGAGAATGGCATTGAAACACGTATGTTGTCATATGTGAAACGAATCACTAGTTCAGGGTCAATGCATGTTATAGGATGCTCAGGGCTGGCATGCGGGGATGACCCAGAGGGAGGATAAAGGGAGGAGGGAGGTGGGAGGGGGGTTCAGGAGGGGGAACTTATGTAAACCCGGGCCGAATTCATGTCAATGTATGGCAAAACCAACCAATATAATATTGTAAATTAATTTGCCTCCAATAAAAAATAAATTAATTACCAAAAAAATGGTAATTGAATAATTCACAGTTTTTGAGTATTGTAATCTATATTTACTTATTTAAAACATGCCTATAATATTAAGAGAAAAGGACAAATTATAAACTATATATACAATATGACCCAATTTTTATAAAAATAATAATGTGTTTATACATGTAAAACTGACAAAATTTTAATATTAGATGTTTCTGCATAGTGGAATTACATGAATTTTTCATATTATTCTTTAATTTATTAGTTTGATATTTGCAAGCACCTTCTTTGTGCTAGTCAGTAGTCAAAGCAAACCAATTTTTGCTGTGATGGATGTTACATGCCATAGAAGTAAAAGACAGACAATAAAATAAGCATGTGCAACATATGTCCTGTTAACAGGTAATAAGTACTACGAACAACAGTGATGCAGGAAAGATGGGCGGGGACTGTTCTGGGAGTGGGTGCTCAGGGAAGGTGTCACACAAAAGGTGGCCTTCAAATGTGAGGAAATTATAGAGGAAGGCTTGGCAGTGTCTTGGAAAATTACATTCAAAAGCTTCTGCACAGCAAAGGAAACTATAAGCAAGATGAAAAGACAGCCTTCAGAATGGGAGAAAATAATAGCAAATGAAGCAACTGATAAAGGATTAATCTCCAAAATATACAAGCAGCTCCTGCACCTCAATTCCAGAAAAATAAATGACCCAATCAAAAAATGGGCCCAAGAACTAAAGAGACACTTCTCCAAAGAAGATATAAAGATGGCTAACAAACACATGAAAAAATGCTCAACATCCCTCATAATCAGAGAAATGCAAATCAAAACCACAATGAGATACCATTTCACACCAGTCAGAATGGGTGCTATCCAAAGTCTACATGCAATAAATACTGGAGAGGGTGTGGAGAGAAGGGAACCCTCTTACACTGTTGGTGGGAATGCAAACTAGTACAGCCACTATGGAGAACAGTGTGGAGATTCCTCAGAAAACTGGAACTAGAACCGCCATATGATCCAGCGATTGCACTCCTGGGCATACACACCGAGGAAACCAGAATTGAAAGAGACACATGTACTCCAATGTTCATTGCAGCACTGTTTATAATAGCCAGGACATGGAAGCAACCTAGATGTCCATCTGCAGATGAATGGATAAGAAAGCTTTGGTACATATACACAATGGAGTATTTTTCAGCCATCAAAAAGAATGCATTTGAGTCAGTTCTAATGAGGTGGATGAAATTGGAGCCTATTATACAGACTGAAGTAAACCAGAAAGAAAAACATCAATACAGTATACTAACGCATATATATGGAATTTAGAAAGATGGTAACCTTAACCCTGTATACGAGACTGCAAAAGAGACATAGGTGTATAGAACAGTCTTTGGGACTCTGTGGGAGAGGGTGAAGGTGGGATGATTGGGGAGAACGGCATTGTAGCATGTATATTATCATATGTGAAATGAATCACCAGTCCAGGTTCGACGCATGATACAGGATGCTTGGGGCTGGTGCACGGGGATGACCTGGAGGGAGGATATGGGGACAAGGGAGGTGGGAGGGGGGTTCAAGAAAGGGAACACATGTACACCCAGGGCGGATTCATGTCACTGTATGGCAAAACCAACCAATATATTAATGTAAGGTAATTTGCCTCCAATAAAATAAATTTTAAAAAAAATAAATAAATAAAGAGGTTATCATTTAAAAAAAAAAAAAAGAAAGAAAGAAAATTACATTCCAGACAGAGGAACCATCAAGTCGAAGTTACTGGGGTGGGACTGGGAAGGGTGGGCTGACATAGCCCAGGATCAGGAGGCCAGGACAACTGAACAGAAGGATTGAGATGGGATGCATTAGAATAAGGGGTCAGAGAGTAAAAAGGAGTGGGAGTTGGGGCTTATGGATAGGGTCCTATGGACTTTTATAGATCACAAGGAAAGACAGCTCTTCAACAGCGAAGTCATCGAGGGTTTTGAGAAGACAAAGATGTGACTATATTTTAACCAGATCATTCTGGACGTTCTGCTGACAATAAAATAAACTGGGACAAAAACAGAAGACCAATAAAGAGGCACAGCTATAATATAGGTAAGAGATGATGGTGGCTTGGGCGTAGGTGGTATAATTTGAGGGAGAGATGATGTCATCTGGCAGTTTCATGATGACAGCGCTAATCCAGGCTTGTTAATAGATTGGATGTGGAATATGAGAGAAAATATTTCTAAAATATTACAAATCTTAGATTTTTGGCCAGAGACTGGAAAAATGGAATTACAGTGAATTCCATTGGGTTGTGGGGTGGAGAGAGGGGTGCAGTGAACAGCAGGAGTCAGTCTGGGATGTCATGTATGAGGTGAAACAGGACTTGAAAGCAGAGCTGTGGCAGGGTCATGGGCTTCTGGGGAGAGGAGCCTAGCCATTCATGAGAAAGATAAATATAAAGATTATCAATAGATAGATGGGATATAAAGCCAGGAAAGCTGGGTAGTTAAGGAGAAGCTATCAAGAATAAAGGAGCAGCTGGTGATGTTCGGGGGGGACAAGAAAAATGGAGGGCCTGGGAAGGCAGTGATTCACTGTGTAAGATTCTATTAAGAGGTCAGACACGATGAGACCTGACTAACAATCATTGCTATCACTGGTGATCATGGCATGACTTTTTATTGGCATGACTGGGTGAGTTGGAAAGGAAAAACATTGGAAGCAGAGAGGATGAACAGGACAGCCTGAGAAGATTAAAACTACATAGTGTATGTTTCCAACTGTGTGGCATTCTGTACACAGCAAAACTATAGAGATTGTAAAAAGGTCAGTGGTTGTCAAGGGCTTGAAGGGAGAAGGAAGAGAGGCAGGGATGAATAGGTGGAACACAGGGGATTTTTAAGGCACCAAAACTACTCTGTTCAGTTCAGTTCAGTTGCTCAGTCATGTCCGACTCCATGCGACCCCATGAATCACAGCACACCAGGCCTCCCTGTCCATCACCAACTCCTGGAGTTCACTCAAACTCATGTCCATTGAGTCAGTGATGCCATACAGCCATCTCATTCTCAGTCGTCCCCTTCTCCTCCCACCCCCAATCCCTCCCATCATCAGAGTCTTTTCCAATGAGTCAACATGTTGCATGAGGTGGCCAAGGTATTTCAGTTTCAGCTTCAACATCAGTCCTTCCAATGAACACCCAGGACTGACCTCCTTTAGAATGGACTGGTTGGATCTCCTTGCAGTCCAAGGGACTCTCAAGAGTCTTCTCCAGCACCACAGTTCAAAAGCATCAATTCTTCAGCGATCAGCTTTCTTCACAGTCCAACTCTCACATCCATACATGACCATGGGAAAAAACATTGCCTTGACTAGACGGACCTTTGTTGCCAAAGTAATATCTCTGCTTTTTAATATACTATCTAGGTTAGTCATAGCTTTCCTTCCAAGGAGTAAACGTCTTTTAATTTCGTGGCTGCAGTCAGCATCTGCAATGATTTTGGAGCCCAAAAAAATAAAGTCTGACACTGTTTCCACTGTTTTTCCATCTATTTCCCAAGAACTGATGGGACCAGATCCCATGATCTTCTTTTCTGAATGTGGAGCTTCAAGCCAACTTTTTCACTCTCCTCTTTCACTTTCATCAAGAGGCTTTTAGTTCCTCTTCACTTTCTGCCATAAGGGTGGTGTCATCTGCATATCTGAGGTTATTGATATTTCTCCCAGCAATCTTGATTCCAGCTTGTGCTTCTTCCAGCCCAGCGTTCCTCATGATGTACTCTGCATAGAAGTTAAATAAGCAGGGTGGCAATATACAGCCTTGATGTACTCCTTTTCCTATTTGGAGCCAGTCTGTTGCTCCATGTCTAGTTCTAACTGTTGCTTCCTGACCTGCATAAACGTTTCTCAAGAGGCAGGTCAGGTGGTCTGGGATTCCCATCTCTTGAAGAATATTCCACAGTTTATTGTGATCCACACAGTCAAAGGCTTTGGCATAGTCAATGAAGCAGAAATAGATGTTTTTCTGGAACTCTCTTGCTTTCTCCATGATCATCGGATGTTGGCAATTTGATCTCTGGTGCCTAAACTACTCTGTATGATACCGTAAATGATGAATAGATGAAATGTATTTTTCAGAATTCATAGAACTGCAGAGAAAATGCGAACTCTAATATAAACTATGGATTTTATTTTAAAATAATGTATCAGTATTGGTTCATCAGTTGTTGCAGATGTACCACACTAATGCAAGATATTAATGGGAAAAGTATGTATATATGATGCGGGGCAGGTGAAACTGTATTTTCTGCTCAACTTTCCTATAAATATAAAGCTACTCTTTAAAAGTCTATAAATATTTCTAAACCACTCTTGAGCTTGGCTCTAAAGAGGAAGAAAAAATGAGATAAGATGTGGAAGGAGAAAGTGACAAAAAGATTTTATTTAAGGTCAAAGAAACATATGCCAAGGGGATGCAATAGGAAGGAAAAAGTTAATGGTTCAGAAGAGAGAAAGGAGTAATGGTCCTTTGTAGGAAAGATGGAATGGAGTCTGATGCACAGATGGAGAAATCAGCTTTTGTAGGAAAAGCATCAGGTCACCCAGTCTCAGGAGAGATGCGGGTATGTGAGTAGATACACAGGTAGCTGTGCTGTGTTGTGTTTAATTGCTCAGTGTTGTGTGATTCTTTGTGACTCCACGGACTGTAGCCCGCCAAGCTCCTTTGTCCGTGGGGGGAGGAATACTGGAGTGCTTTGCCATGCCCTCCTCCAGGGGATCCTCCCAACCCAGGTCTCCCGCATTGCGGGCAGATTCTTTACCAGCTGAGCCACAAAGGAAGCCCAAGAATACTGGGGTGGGTAGCCTATCCCTTCTCCAGCGTATCTTCCTGACCCAGGAATCAAACCGGGGTCTCCTGCATTGCAGGCAGATTCTTTACCAACTGAGTTATCAGGGAAGCCGTGATAGAGAGTAGGATTGAGAAGGAGATATTTCAGAAAAGAAAATGCTCTTTTCCATAATACGCATATTTTGCCGTGTGCGTGATTTGTGTTTATTTTAAATCATATTTATATTTATACCAAATCATAAGCATTTTAATTTTGATTATTTTAAAATAAAATATAAAAAATTAATCCCATGCATTTTGGTTCCAGGTTTGTTTTGGATGCTACCCATTCAGTTGGTTAAGCCATTGGCAGAGAGGCAGTACCAGGAGAGGCTTCTGTTATCTTGAGGAGATCTGATAAGTACAGAGTGGCTGTGGATCAACATCTTGACCCTGGTCCTAGGCTAACATGGTGGTATTTTTCAGACAACAGATGACAAAGGTTGTAGCAAGAACAGCTCTCTTTGTAGTCTAGGTCTCCTGCGCTGTTCTGGGAGTCATCTCTGGATATCCAGCTTATAATCTGTTCTTCCAAGCTTTGAAACTGTTTCATAAGCATGTAATTCTCTATATTAAATCATTTTTAAGTGATTAGAATGCAATAGATTTCTGATTGATACACCAAAGAACCGTCAGGATCACACTCAGTGTGAAGTCAATTACAGATGAAATCAATAAACAGTTCAGTTCAGTTCAGCTGCTCAGTCGTGTCTGACTCTTTGCGACCCCATGAATCACAGCACGCCAGGCCTCCCTGTCCATCACCAACTCCCGGAGTTCACTCAAACTCATGTCCACAGAGTCGGTGATGCCATCCAGCCATCTCATTCTCTGTAGTCCCTTTCTCCTCCCGCCCCCCACCTTTCCCAGCATCAGACTCTTTTCCAGTGAGCCAACTCAATAAACAGTTAGGAGTCATAAATATCTGATAGGACTAGTTATGAAGTCATGGCAAAAAAGACAGTGATGTTTCCACAACGTTTTTTATATGAAAATGACCTGCTTTATTTGCCTTCCTCTATGTGATTATTGAAGAAAAATTTAGAGTTTAATTCCTTTCGAAGATGTACGCATAACATTTCCCTTTTAATAATATTTTCAACTCTTTGATGTCTTCAGAATCTTGAGTTTACAGCCCTGAATCCCTTTTGAACCTTACTAGAGAAATTGCTCTGCTGTTTAGAGTGGATTCTTATTGTAATTATTTTAAAATGAAGCTCTTTATATTCACTTCATAACGCTGTCTATGTGCTGGACATTGTCAGTATCTCCAACATGAATGCCAACCGCTTATACAGTCACTTATTACATCCCAGGCAATTTGACCTTTGCTGTGCTCATCAAATATACCAAGTTCATTACTGTCTTCAGATTTTTGCCATACCTGTTCCATCTGCCTGGAAGGCTCTGCCTGCCCATGTTTGCACAGTTGGCATATTCAGTTTATCCAGATATCAGCCAAAACATCACCTCCTTTATTTATTTTTTTTTTATTTTTTGTAATTAATTTATTTTTTATTGGAGGCAAATTATTTTACAATATTATATTGGTTGGTTTTGCCATGCATTGACATGAATTCGCCCCGGGTGCACATGAGTTCCCCCTCCTGAACCCCCCTCCCACCTCCCTCTTCCCTTTATCCTCCCTCTGGGTCATCCCCAACATCACCTCCTTTAAAGGACCTACTTCAAGACTAAAAGTAAATTCACTACCCCCATCTCACACTTGCTACCGAATATTTTGCTTTTATTTTTAGTACCTTCAGGGATACATAACTTCTTGAAACTATACTGTTTATTTTCTATGTTATTGGCTGTCTATTTCTACTAGATTGTAACTTCAGAGAACAGTGACTTTACCTGCCTCAGTAGTAGCTCTTCCTCCCAGGGCCTAGTGCAGTCTTGACAAACAGGAGATGATCAATAAAAGTAGTGTTTGGAAAGAGAATACCTTAATTTCACATGAAATTCTCCAGTCATTATTTTCATATTCATTTTTCCCACTTTTTATCAGGCTAAGTGCTGACTAAACAGCCTTTTCACAGATGCTTTTACTTCCTGGTTGCGAAGAGTATAAATCACAGGGTTCAACAGGGGAAAGATCACCGTGTGGAAGAGAGAAACCACCTTGTCAGCTGGGAAGGCTCTGAAGGGGCGGGTGTAGATAAAGATGCCAGGCCCGAACATGAGAAATATAACGATGATGTGGGTGGTGCATGTGGACAGAGCCTTGCACTTCCCCTCGGAGGAGGAACCATGCACACGGCAGAGGATGACTGCATAGGAGGCCAGAAGCCCCAGGAAACACAGCAGGGTCATCAGGCCACTGTTGAAGACCATCAAGAGCTCCACCACAAAGGTGTCAGTGCAGGCCAGCTTGATGACCAGTGGCACATCACAAAAGAAGTTGTCCAGTCGGTTTGGAACACAGAAGGGCAAGCGCAGGATGAGGGCCACTTGGATAATGGAATGAACAAAGCCTCCAAGCCACAGAGCCAACAGCAAGGCATAGCAGGCTCTAGGGGTCATGACAGTTGAATAGTGTAAAGGACGACAGATGGCAATGTAGCGGTCAAAGGCCATCACGACAAGAAGTAATCCCTCCCCTCCTCCAAGGAAGTGCAAGAAGAAGAGCTGAGTGATGCAGCCTCTATAGGAGATCACCTTCTTCTCAGAGAGGAAGTCCACCAGCATCCTGGGAGCCACAGTGAAGGAGTAGGATGCATCCAGGAAGGCCAGGTTGCCCAGGAAGAAGTAGAGGGGGGCCGTGAGGCCGGGGTCTGACCTGACGGTGAGGATGATGAGGACATTTCCAGGGAGGATGATGAGGTAGAAAAGTAAGACTAGCACAAACACCAGAAGCTGAATATTTTGAGACTGGGTCAGACCAGCAAGGATGAATTCTGTCACCACAGTACTGTTCTCAGTCTCCATCCTGTCTGCCTACGGTACATAAAGAGCAGAGTTTCTTGTTATTATAATTTCTCACATCTAGACTCATGTTGTTGTCTACCTACAAATATCTGACCTATTCACCACTTCAGTTATAGACAATCTTTCAACCCTTTCCAATATCCTGAGGAAACACTGAACGTTTCCCTCCTCTAGATTTAAAACAAACAAATCACCTTCCTCAAAGCTACGGTCTTACTCCCATTCAGCCATGCGCTTCTCCAGCACTGCGGTCCACTCTCAGGGTCTAGTGTCCGATACCTTCTTGGGATTCCTGCCTTCTTGAGTCATAGGAAAAATTTCCTGATTGAGATATAACAGAACTCCAGATATCAAGATCTTCGCATTTTGGTGGTTGTACTGTGCTTGAGACTTAGCAGCTTGCTTGGAATTACACACTTTTCTCCTCGTCCACCAACACAAACGTTTGTGGAATTCCCATTTTCTGCCTGCTAGCAACTCTCTGCCTTGCTCCCTGTTTTCTCTTATTGTCGTCCTCTGACCTGGTGTCCTTGTGTTGCCCTGACTCCAAGCTGGTGACCAGTTTCCAACAATAACTCTACTTTCCTCATACTTTAGAGGTGGGTTCCCACTGTATCCCTGGTGAAGCATTGTTATGCAGCCACTCCATCCTTGAACTACATGACTTCATTACACTCTCTGAGTCTCAATTCCTTATTGCTGTTGTTCTTTGCAAAGCCATGTCTCGTTTGCAACCCTATGGATTGTAGCCTGCCATTTTCTTCTCCAGGGAATCTTCCCAACTTAGGGATCAAACCCACATCTCCTTCTTGGCTGGCAGATTCTTTACTACTAAGCCATCTGGGAAGCTCCCAACTCTTTACTACATTCTCCCAATCTCCTTCTTTCTCTGATACCAGCATGATGCCCAAGGGAGAGCCTGTCAACAAACAACAGGTCACAATACAAACTTTCCCGGAGACGTTTTCTAAATTAGTTATGTTAACACTGAAAATCACAGCACACAGGGGAGGAAAAGAGCAGTAAGATCCTAGAGTCTCATCCATTCCTTTTCAAGACAGGAGAACTAAAGCTCCTATGGGAGCAGCACTAAAGTTTAGAATGGGTTTTCTTTATTGTTACGATTAGTAGAAGAATGTAAGTATGTACTATTTGGTTGAAATATATAAAGAAATTATTAGCACACATTTAATCAATGAATGCTCTTTTTCATATACTTGAATAACTAAAATAAGCTTAGAAGCTTAATACTGTATAATTAAAAGAACACTAGTCATTGCAGGAGAGGGGAATCCAGTTTTAATGCTCAGTTTGTTTAGCTGTGTAGGCTCATTCCAGAAAGGTCAATGTGATGATCCAATGAAGAGTGATAATAAAATAGCATAAATATGTATTACATGTATACACTTATGAATATATATGCACATATCACTGGCTTTAAATTTTATATTTTCAAAATCCTGCATTTAATATGTATTATATATTAATATAATGGTATATAAACTTTATAAATATATACACATATATTTATGGCACATGCTCAAAAAAATTTTGTTGTCGAAATAAAATGTTTTTAAACATGAAAATTGCTAATCTACAGAAAAATACAATGTAATATATATTCATATTCTGCATAATATTTAGCAAGCACAGTTGTCTTAAGTTCTGTGAAATATTGGATATAAAGAGGAGTATAAAAACCTTGAAAGACAAAGCTAGTGACTCAGTACTTAGAAAAGAAAGATAGATGTGAATAAAAAAAGAAAAACAAAGAAAAGTGAAAAAAACAGTAAGTCTATACAGTGCATTGTACATATTTTAGGAACATTAGAAATATCTGTTTTAAGTCTCTCTAGAGCTGAATACAATGGCTAATATACAAGTGTCATGACTACAGATGAAATTTATTAAAGTCTTATTTTAAAATATCAGCATAAATATGTATACAAACACCGCATACACGTGCACACATCCACATTCACACATGCACACACAGACACACACAGGGGCAAAATGGGACCCACATAGAATTATAATACAAAATAGTTTGCACACTCTCAAAATTGTAATAAAAATATTTGGTAACTTCTGAGCTTGCTTCTTAACTTTTCTCCGCCTTAGATAAACACCTATCTCAACATTCATTCCGTCATCGGCCTATAAAAATACATCCAGGAAAACCAGGAATATAAGTGAAGAGCCCCTTCTACTTATTCTTAGGTTTTGTGCATCTCACAAACTCACTCAGAATTGGTCATTTTATGATGTGTCTGTGTTTGATGATATCTTAAGACATGAGAGGATTTCTGAAGGTTTCTTTGATTGAGGGTTATAGGTTCTTCCGCTCTGCCTATTTCCTATCATTCATCTTGCCTTTTTCACTGTTACCCAGCAGACAGGATTCCACAGTACCTGACACATTTCATCCATTTTCTTTCCTTGTCTTATTTTCATCTATATATTTTCTGGATCTATTATTCTGAAATTGTGGCTGGCATAGAACCAGAGACTATGTATCAGATGAACATTCTTCTAGGTAAGATAAAATACAATTGTGAAAAATATCCTACAAAATATGGCCCTTTTCAGAATCAAATAGTCTATGTTAGCCAGATTAGTGGGGAAAGTGTGGTCAGAAGAGGCTGAAGAAATCTAAATTCTCACCACTATATCCTTAATTTTCCTTGGCACTTCAGCTAATTAAGAGATGTGTCCAACTCTGGCAGTGATGATACAGCAGAGGAATAGGAAGGCCAAGGGGACAGCCTCCCTCACTCTTAGGGCAGAGACACAAACAGCATCAGGCAACGCTGTGCCTGCCTGGAGGGCAAACTGTGGTCAGACCAGCTCCTGGAGCCAGGCATAGAGAGCTTACTTCCCCATCTCTTGGAAACATTCCTCCATGTTTCCTTCCTTATTCTCTTTTCTCTTTCTCTCTCCTTTCAAAAGGAAATCTCATTGCTGTCATTCCAGTGGAATGAATATATTTAATAAAGTGTCCAAAATTTTTAGCACAATGTCTGTAAGCATATTGGTTAAAGCTTATAAATTGAATGCAAATTAACATTTTACATATTACAAAAAATGTGAATTAGGTTAAAAACATCACCAAATATGTGATTGATACTGGTGCTGATGATGAATATACAAAGCACTAAACGAGTGTATGGGTCTTCAGCCAAGAAATCCATTCATTAATAAAATAATTAATGGACAGTGGTGATATGAAGATCAAAACTGAGGTGATGATGGTAATAATAACTCATGCAAGTAAGTTCAAATCAAAAGTAGCCCTTCAAATATTTTATTAAAATAAATATTATATAGATGTGTCTAATGAAATTAAAAGACGCTTGCTCCTTGGAAGGAAAGTTATGACCAACCTTGATAGTATATTAAAAAGCAGAGACATTACTTTGCCAACCAAGGTCCGTCTAGTCAAGGCAATGGTTTTTCCCGTGGTCATGTATGGATGTGAGAGTTGGACTGTGAAGAAGGCTGATCGCCGAAGAATCGATGCTTTTGAACTGTGGTGTTGGAGAAGACTCTTGAGAGTCCCTTATACTGCAAGGAGATCCAACCAGTCCATTCTAAAGGAGATCAATCCTGGATGTTCATTGGAGGGACTGATGCTAAAGCTGAAACTGCAATACTTTGGCCACCTCATGCGACGAGTTGACTCACTGGAAAAGACTGTGATGCTGGGAAAGGTTGGGGGCGGGAGGAGAAGGGGACGACCGAGAACGAGATGGCTGGATGGCATCCCCGACTCTGTGGACATGAGTTTGAGTGAACTCCGGGAGTTGATGATGGAAAAGGAGGCCTGGCATGCTGTGATTCATGGGGTCGCGGAGAGTCGGACACGACTGAGCGACTGAACTGAACTGAACTGAACTGAATGAAAGGGCCTGGGCTTCCCTGGTGGCTCAGAGGTTAAAGCGTCTGCCCCCAATGTGGGAGACCCGGGTTCGATCCCTGGGTCGGGAAGATCCCCTGGAGAAGGAAACGGTAACCCACTCCAGTATTCTTACCTGGAGAATCCCATGGACGGAGAAGCCTGGTAGGCTACAGTCCACGGGGTCGCAAAAAGTCGGACACGACTGAGCGACGGAACGGAACGGAATGAAAGGGCATATTGCACTAGAGCCTTTGTCAGTGTCTTTAGGATGAACCCTGGGTGATGGTAGCTACACAAATCCAAATGTCTCATTCAGCGAAGCAACTAAAGATTAAATAGCTTTCATGTAAAGTTCCCAATGCAGTCAGCTGTTCGTGCATCAAGATTTTCTCAGTTTCACAACTTCCTATCTAACCATCAAAGTCCTATGTTGATGAATAATAGAATAGGGAACGGTTGAAACTATTAAGTATGTTGAGTATGGAAAATAAGAGATCTGGGCTAATGTTCTGCAAAACTCATAAAATCTTTAAATTATTTCTCTGGAGCCTTAGCCTTTTCATCTCTCTTTCATCTAAGTTTAAAAAGAAAAGAAAATATATCAGTAATTTGCATGCTTGTTGGGTTTTTTTTTCCTTTTTAAAACATTTTATTTTATATTTGCATATAGCTGATTGACAATATTGTGATAGTTTCAGGTGAACAGCAAAGCAACTCAGCCATAGTTATATACATATATATTCCATTTATCCCCAAACTGCACTCCCATCCAGCTTACCACATAACATTGAACAGAGTTCCCTGCACCATACCATAGGATCTTGTTGGTTATCAATTTTAAATATGTTCCTTGGTTTTAAACCACATGTCAATTCTCTGAAAGCTGCTGATCATTTCAATTATGGTAATAGAATTAAAATGTCCACCATTAAAGTATTTCTAAGCATCAAGAAGAGATGGAAGTCTATTGGGGAGAGGGTAGAAAATGCCACACTCATGAATTCAGACCTAAGCCTTTGACCATTCCTGCTCAAACTCTGACCTCTACTCCATTGCATTCCAAGGCAGCTGATGAATCAGTAGAATAGTTACAGTATTTTTTCTATTGTCCTCATCTTGTTTCTCATAAACATGAGTAGTTCCCAAACTCCAGAAATTTGAAACTCCAAGTTTTATGTTGCTCTCACAATGTTGCCAACATCCACATTCCCATAAAACATTAACTGACCATCCTTGTCATTGTTCAAAAATATTTGTCATCACATAGAAAACATTAGATTTTGAAATCTCCTCGAACTCTTTGTGATGCACTGGAGAAAGTGCTTTGGAGATTTGAGACTGCCACAACCCTACTGACTATCTCCAAAGCGAGTTATTATGTCAACTAAATTTGGCAAAGAAAATACCAAAGCTTTGTAAAGGGCAAATATTTTAGAATATGTCATCTAATGCCCCAGGGAGTTAATCCTGAATTCTAACACCAAAATCCTATTAGTGACAGATAATACAACTCTGTTGGAACCCTGTTAGTTAGGTCAAAAGTAAATAGAAAGTTAAGAAAAGTTTATTTTCATCTTAAAATAAAACCAAAAAGAGAAAAAGTGTAAATAAATGATGAGAGATTGTTGATATATATACCGAGGAAACAAGTAAGAGTCAAGATGAGGGTGAGACAGGTGAGGTATTGCCTCTGGCACAAAATTTATCCTGATACCAAATGCCTTAGTAATCAAGATGAATGCTATTTTAATGCAATATTTAAAAGTCAAAGTTAGTGTAGAAGCTATGAACAGAATATCACTTTTTTACAATAAAGCCATCAACATTACAGATTTTTTTCTTGTGCCTCAGGTTCCAATATGGTTCAAAATGATGCTATTACTAATTCAGACTTTATCTAAATTTAGTATTTATTTTATCATGGTTTTTAAATTACTTTTTATTTTTTAAAATATTGATGAGACCCAAAAATATTATTCTTAATAAGTCAGACAAAGAAAGACAAATATTGCATGATATCACTTATATGTGGAATGTAAAAAAGTATTACAAATGAATGTATATGCCAGAGATAGACTCAAGATATAGAATATAAACTAGTGCTCACCAAAGGTGGGAGGAAAGAGAAAAGGCACATTAGTGGTATGGATTAAGAGATACAAACTATTATGTACAAAATAGATAAGCAATAAGAATATATTGCACAGCACAAGGAATTATAGCCATTATATTGTAATAACTTTTAATGGAGTATAATCTATAAAGGAAATCAACTGAATATTCAGTAGAAAGACTGATGGTGAAGCTGAAGCTCCAATAATTTGCCACCTGATACAAAAAGCCAACTCATTGGAAAATACCATGATGCTGGGAAAGATTGAGGACAGGAGGAGAAGGGGGCAACAGAGAAATAATTGGTTGGATGGCATCATCGACTCAATGGACATGAGTTTGAGCAAACTCCAGGAGAGAGTGAAGGACAGGGAAGTCTGGCATGCTGTAGTTCATGGGGTCATGAACAGTCAGACACAACTTAGCGACTGAACAACAAATCTATAAAGACACTGAATATGTAACATTGCAAGTGAACTCTTCTTCAATATAAAAAATATACATAGAAGATAAATAATAATATCTAACTATACTTTGCCTAGTGTTTCAGAGAGTTAACTCCTTTTCTCCTATATAACAGGTAGAATGGGGATCTAATCTTTCAGATTCTTTCAAAGGGTCATTGAGCTGGAGCCTGAAATCATCTTTAATTATATGGAATTTAGCCAAGAGTAGTTTTACCTTCAGTATCTTGCCACTGCTACCAAAGAAGCTATATCTTCAATTTTGCCAGAACTGAAATGAGTTTGAGCCACAATTCTCCTAGTTTTGTTGCCCTTATGACAATTCTGTAGGCATCAACGTCAAGTACCATAATGATGGCTGAGAATATGCATCAGGCAATGTGAAGTGAAAGTCCCTCAGTCGTGTCCAGCTCTTTGCAGCCCCATGGACTGCAGCACAGCAGGCCTCTATTTCATATGCACCTAATAATGTTTTATACGTGTCAGTTCAGTCACTCAGTTATGTATGACTCTTTGCAACCCCATGAACCGCAAAACAGCAGGCCTCCCTGTCCATCACCAACTCCTGGAGTCCACCCAAACCCATGTCCCTCGAGTCGATGATGCCAGCCAACCATCTCATCCTCTGTCGTCCCCTTCTCCTCCTGCCCTCAATCTTTCCCAGCATCAGGGTCTTTTCCAATGAGTCAGCTCTTCGCATCAGGTGGCCAGAGTGTTGGAGTTTCAGCTTCAGCATCAGTCCTTCCAATGAACACCCAGGAATGATCTCCTTTAGGATGGACTGGTTGGATCTCCTTGCAGTCCAAGGGACTCTCAAGAGTCTTCTCCAGCACCACAGTTCAAAAGCATCAATTCTTCGGCGATCAGCTTTCTTCACAGTCCAAATCTCACATCCATACATGGCCACTGGAAAAACCATAGCCTTGACTAGATGGAACTTTGTTTGCAAAGTAATGTCTCTGCTTTTTAATATGTTGTCTAAGTTGGTCATAACTTTCCTTCCAAGGAGTAAGCGTCTTTTAATTTCATTGCTGCAATCGCCATCTGCAGTGATTTTGGAGTCCAGAAAAATAAAGTCAGCCACTGTTTCAACCGTTTCCCCATCTATCTGCCATGAAGCGATGGGACTGGATGCCATGATCTTACTTTTCTGAATGTTGAGCTTTACGCCAACTTTTTCACTCTCCTCTTTCACCTTCATCAAGAGGCTCTTTAGTTCTTCTTCACTTTCTGCCATAAGGGTGGTGTCATCTGCATATCTGAGGTTATTGATATTTCTCCCGGCAATCTTGATTCCAGCTTGTGCTTCATCCAGACCAGCGTTCCTCATGATGTACTCTGCCTGTAAGTTAAATAAGCAGGGTGACAATATACAACCTTGATGTAGTCCTTTTCCAATTTGGAACCAGTCTGTTGTTCCATGTCCAGTTCTAACTGTTGCTTCCTGACCTGCATACAGGTTTCTCAAGAGGCAGGTCAGGTGGTCTAGTATTCCCATCTCTTGAAGAATTTTCCACAGTTTATTGTGATCCACACAGTCAAAGGTTTTGGCAGAGTCAATAAAGCAGAAATAAATGTTTTTCTGGAACTCTTGCTTTTTTGATGATCCATCAGATGTTGGGAATTTGATCTCTGGTTGCTCTGCCTTTTCTGAAACCAGCTTAAACATCTGGAAGTTCAAGGTTCACGTATTGCTGAAGCCTGGCTTGGAGAATATAAGCATTACTTTACTAGCGTGTGAGATGAGTGAATTAATTTCTCATTTATATAAATTTCCTTAACAGTATTTTTACTTTAATTTTATGCATGGATGGTCCTTTATACCATCCTGAGTTAAGGAGGAAACCTCTGTAATTATGCAGAAACGAACTCACACATCCACATGGAATGGGCAGATTTTCATCACTCTTTGCCTTTTGGCCATACATATATTTTTTAACATGTCAAATGTAACCGTTTTTCTTTTCATTTTCTATTTTAATGTCAACTTGTCTTCTCACCTCTAAGATTATAAAACTATTATCCTGTGTTTTACAAGTATTTTTTGCATTGCTTCATTTTTTTTTGCAAAGAAGCTGTGAACATACTAACAGGTTCTTCTAGGATTATCGCATTTAGATTTCCAAATTCTGATTATCAAAAGTACTCATGTATCACTTGAATTGAGAAAAAATAACTGAAAAGAGAAGCAATAACATGAAATAGCCTGTATCATTCTCGTGATTCCACACCATGGTTAATTAATGTGTTCCTTTTAGTTAGACGCTGGCAAAGTGGCTTCTGTTATCCCAATTGCCTCATTACTGCATGGATAGATCATTCAGCAGATTGATTTTATAGTGCACTTATGGAAATCACTTATGGATGCTCAGAATTAAAAAATTGTCTTCAAGTCCTTAAAAGATTTTATAACTACCTAACTTCTTATATTAAAGCCTATTTTAGGTGACAACAGAGATTTATGTAATCTCCAACAAAATCAATAATACTAAATAACACATGTACACCCAGGGTGGATTCATGTCAATGTATGGCAAAACCAACCAATATAATATTGTAAAGTAATTAGCCTCCAATAAAAAAAATAAAAAAATAAATAACTATCATTGCAATAATCAGATGGAAATCAATTGAGAATAAGTTTTAACATCCAGGGAAGATTTGTAAAACCCGTTAATCATAATCAGGAAGCTCTGAAAACAATCAAGTGAAATAATTTCATGACATTTTTTTCCATAAGATCAATTATTTTCTTTTCTTATCATGGTGCCACATTTGGGTGAAGGAGGAAAATATATGTATTTCAAGAATATCAGGCTTTTAAATTGTTCAAAACAGGACTGTAACATAACATATGACTTGTGATGATTCCTTGTCTTTAATGGTCTTTGCCCAGAATCTTGATAATGTTGTCCTAAATCATAAAAGAACAATTGTGAATGCATCACTCACCTGCTTAAAATATTAAGATGAATTCTTACTTCAAATAGAATAGAATAAAACTTTTTTTTGGTGTAAAAAGCATTATTTACATGACACTATAGCCATATATAACTTAAGAACTAAATCTCTCACACTTACTCCTTACTCCAACTAGGCTGGTGTTTCCTTTATGTTCTTGAACAACATAGCATGTTTGTTTTCTTGTTACTATAACTTTCCCTCACTGACTACAATGGTACCTGACAATGGGAAGCACTCAATGAAAAACAATATTTTTTAAATAAGTGAATGATTTTCAGCCAGAATTTCCCCTTCATGACTTCTTATTATAAAATCCACTCAACAAACCATGCGTTGACTCAATATCCTCCTCATGGAAGCTTTTACTTCCTGGTTGCGAAGGGTATAAATCACAGGATTCATCAAAGGAAAGATCATTGTGTGGAAAAAGGAAACAACCTTGTCTGCTGATAAGGCTGTGAAGGGACGAGTGTAGATAAAGATGGCAGGCCCAAACATGAGAAATATAACGATGATGTGGGTGGTGCATGTGGACAGAGCCTTGCTCTTCCCCTCGGAGGAGGAACCATGCACACGGCAGAGGATGACTGCATAGGAGGCCAGAAGCCCCAGGAAACACAGCAGGGTCCTCAGGCCACTGTTGAAGACCATCAGGAGCTCCACCACAAAGGTGTCAGTGCAGGCCAGCTTGATGACCTGCGGCACATCACAGAAGAAGTTGTCCAAGTGGTTTGGACCACAGAAGGGCAAGCGCAGGATGAGGGCCACTTGGATAATGGAATGAACAAAGCCTCCAAACGACTGAGCCAACAACAAGGCATAGCAGGCTCTAGGGGTCATGACAGTTGAATAGTGTAAAGGACGACAGATGGCAATGTAGCGGTCAAAGGCCATCACGAGAAGGAGTAATCCCTCCCCTCCTCCAAGGAAGTGCAAGAAGAAGAGCTGAGTGATGCAGCCTCTATAGGAGATCACCTTCTTCTCAGAGAGGAAGTCCACCAGCATCCTGGGAGCCACAGTGAAGGAGTAGGATGCACCCAGGAAGGCCAGGTTGCCCAGGAAGAAGTAGAGGGGGGCCGTGAGGCCGGGGTCTGACCTGACGGTGAGGATGATGAGGACATTTCCAGGGAGGATGATGAGGTAGAAAAGTAAGACTAGCACAAACACCAGAAGCTGAATATTTTGAGACTGGGTCAGACCAGCAAGGATGAATTCTGTCACCACAGTACTGTTCTCTCGCTCCATGTTCTCTGCCTGTAGTACATAAAGCAGCAGAGTTTATTGTTATTACAATTTCTTACATCTAGACTTGGATTGTTCTCTAAGTAAAAATATCTGAAAAATTCATCACTTCAGTTATAAACAATATGTCTTAAGAAATTTTTTGGAACATGTACAAAGAGACACAAAAACCTTGACAAAATGCTAGTGACTTAGCCACCAGTAAAGAAGGACACAAAGAGAGAGGCATGAGTGAAAAATAAGAGGAACATAATACAAAGGAAAAAACAAAAAAACAAAACAATATGTACAGTGGTTTGTTATGGTACATATTTTAAGAAATATTAAAAATATCTGCTTTACATCTCTCAAAAAGTGAATGGAATGACTAATATACAGGTACTACCATCCACAGATGAAATTTTTGAAAATCTTCCTTTAAAATGTCAGCATACATATGTATAGAAACACTGCATGCATGCACACACACACACACACAGAGCCAAAGTGAGACTTAAAATTGCAATAAAAAATATCTTGTATGGCCTCCAATTAGCCTCTCTGCTTACTTCTTGTCTCTACTTCCACAGACACTTATCTACTTATTCATTCCATCTCCTGTCTATAAAAATACACCCAAGAAACCCAGGAGTGTAGTGAAGAGTTCCCTCTATTTCCTCTTCGGTTCACTGCATCCCACAAGCTCACTCAGAGTTGATGTGGGTGATGTGTCATTTCATGATGTGTCAGCATTTGATGGTATCCCTAAGACATCAGAAGATTTTGAAGGTTTTTATAATTGAGAGTTATAGGCTCTTCCACTCTGCCTATTTCTTGTCATCTCTGCTTTTTCATTGTTTTGCAACAAAAGGATTCCATGCTGCCTGACATACTCGATCCATTCCCTTCCCATATCCTGTTCTTGTCTATGTATTTTCCTGACTGTGATTCTGAAACGGTGCTTCACATCAATCCAGAGACTATGTATCAGGTGAACATTTCTCTAAGTAAAATAAAATACATTTCCAAAAAAAAAAGGCATACAAATTATGACCATCATCAGAATCAAAAATTATATGTTAGCCACATTAGTGGGAAAACTGTTGTCAGGCTGAGGGTGCCCCTGGTGGTTCAGTGGTAAAGAATCTGTCTACCAATGCAGGAGACATGAGTTTGATCCCTGGTCCAACATGCTGCTGTGCATCTAAGCCCATGTACCACAGCTACTGAGCCTGTGCTCTAGAGCCTAAGTACTGCAACTACTGAGCCTACATGTCACAACTACTGAAGCCCAAATACCCTAGAGCCTATACTCCACAGCAAGAGAAGTCACCACGGTGAGGAGCCCAGGCACCTCCCTTAACTCAAGCAGAGTAGACCCTGCTTGCCGCAGCTAGAGAAAAGCCCACACAGCAATGAAGACTTCACACAGCCAAAAATAAATAAATAAATAAAATTATTTTAAAAAGAGCACAAGAATCTTGAAAAAATGTATTTAAAAAACTAAAAAAGGAAGAGTCTGAAAGAGAAATCTCAATTCTCAGCACTATATCCCTAATCTCCCTTAGCACGTCAGCTAATTAAGAGACGCATCAGACTCTGACAGTGATGACACGGTGGAGGAACAGGAGGCCGGGAGGCAGCCTCCTCCACTCTTTGGGAAGAGACACAGTCATCACCAGGCAGCGCTGTGCCTGCCTTGAGGGGGAACTGTGGTCAGACCAGCTCCCGGAGCAAAGCACTCCCCGTCTTTGAACATTTCTTCACGCTTCCTTTCTCAGTTTCTCTCTTTTGTCTTTCTCTCCCCTGTTATTCATCAAGAAGCCTTTCATTTATGAGCTCGATTGTGGTTTGTTTTTCCCCTGTTAATTTATTGTCTCTCATTTTCTCCTAATTTTCTTTCCCATTTTATTTTGTTTTCTTTAAATCTCACTCTTTATCATTTTCTCTTCTTTCTCCCATTCTTTTGCTCAGATCCTTTCACCCTGAAATGTGTTCACTCTCTCCACTTCTCATGTTCATTGTTACCCCATTATGGGTCATGCCTGTCTTGCTATTTTATTTTAAAGAGCATCACTGTTGTTTCCTTTCAAGCAAGAATGAGCAATGTGTATGCTCTCCATCATCTTCCATTCTAAACATTTGGTCTACAAAAGAATACTTCAATATGGAGTACTAACCATTTTCCCGGATTGCCGGAAGAAATATCAATAACCTCAGATATGCAGATGACACCACTCTTATGGCAGAAAGCAAAGAACGAAAGAGCCTCTTGATGAAAGTGGAAGAGGAGAGTGAAAAAGTTGGCTTAAAGCTCAAATTCAGAAATCTAAGGTCATGGCATCCGGTCCCATCACTTCATGGGAAATAGATGGGGAAATAGTGGAAACAGTGGCAGACTTTATTTTTTTGAGCTCCAAAATCACTGCAGATGGTGACTCCAGCCATGAAATTAAGACTCTTACTCCTTGGAAGAAAAGTTACAACCATCCTAGACAGCATATTAAAAAGCAGAGACATTACTTTGCCAACAAAGGTCCGTCTAATCAAGGCTGTGGTTTTTCCAGTAATAATGTATGGATGTGAGAGTTGGACTGTGAAGAAAGCTGAGCCCCAAAGAATGATGCTTTTGAACTGTGGTGCTGGAGAAGACTCTTGAGAGTCCCTTGGACTGCAAGGAGATCCAACCAGTCCATTCTCAAGGAGATCAGTCCTGGGTGTTCACTGGAAGGACTGAAACTGAAAACTCCAATACTCTGGCCACCTGATGCGAAGAACTGACTCACTGGAAAAGCCCCTGATGCTGGGAGGGATTGGGGGCAGGAGGAGACGGGGCGACAAAGGGTGAGATGGCTGGATGGCATCACCGACTCAATGGACATGAGTTTGAGTGAACTCCGGAAGTTGGTGATGGACAGGGAGGCCTGCAGTCCATAGGGTCGCAAAGAGTCGGACATGACTGAGTGACTGAACTGAACTGAACTAACCATTTCCTCTTGAAAGAAGAAATTTATTTTCAATTTACCAAACTTGAACCACTCATTAATTACTATCCATTTCCTCATATATTTATTCTGCATATAAATGAACCTGATACAAAAAGTTGATAAAGAAAAATAAAATCTCATTACTATCATTCTAATGAAATGAATATATTTAACAATATTTCCAAAACTTTGAGTTTTGGAAACTCAACATCTGTCATCATATTGATTGAAGCTTGTAAATTATTTAAACATATATTAACAAGTTTACATATTCTGAAAAATGTCACTTAGGTGACATGATCAAATGTTTAATTGATACTTATGCTAATAATGAATATATAAACAATCAAACAAATGAATGCACCTTTAACAAGGAATTCCCTCATCAATAGAACACATTGGTTATTTAAATTACCTTTAATATCCTTCAAATGCTAGCTTTCTAGACAATGTCCTAACTGAATTTGATTTGGAATCATTTTATCTGATTATGATGACTCTGCTCAGCAATTCACTAACTCTTCACCTTGGACAAGTCACTTAGATTTCAGAAGTCTGAATTTTCATTCAAGAAATAGAATAATGTGTTGACTCTTTCTGACAGGGTTTAAATATCAGAATCAGATTGAGCTGATGATTGTAGTTATAGCTCATTTAAGTAAGTTTAAAGAAGAGCTAAAAACCTGGAAAATATTTAGACATTAAATGGTACCTCCAATGAATGGAGGTACTAGAGCCTCTGTAAATGTCTTTAGGATGAACCCTGGGTGATGGTAGCTGCACAAATCTGAGTGATAAATAGAGATAGGAAACTGTGGAGGTGAAAAAGACTTCATATAAAATTCTCAATGTCATCAGTTGTTTTTACAGGAAACTATTCTCTGTTTCACAACTTTCTATCTAACCATCAAAATCCTGTGTTGAAAAATAACAGAACCACAGGCAACACAAGAAGCTCTCATATATGTTGAGCATAGAAACTAAGATCTGGGCTAATGTTCTGCAAAACATAAAATCTGTGAAGCTTTTCTTTGGAACCCTTGGCCTACCCTCTTTGCATCTTCTTCATCCGTACTTTAAAAAGAAAAAAATATGTATCAGTCATTTGCATGCTTCTTGGTTTTAAATGAGATGTCAACTCTGAAAGCTATTGATCATTTCACTTAATTATGGAAATAGAATGAAAGGGTTTGTCCACCATTAAAATAATTCTAAGTATCAAAAATAAATGGAAATCTACTGGGGAGAGGGTAGAAAATGCCACACTCGTGAATTTAGACCTAAGCCTCTGACTATTCCTGCTCAAACTCTGACCTTTAGTCCATTGCATTCCAAGGCAGCCGATGAACCAGTAGAATAGTTATGGTATTTTTCCATTGTTCTCTCCTTCTTGTTTCTCAAAAATATGAATAGCTCCCAAACTTCAGAAATCTGAATCTCCAGCTTTTACACAACTCTCATAATGTTGCCTTCCTCTCTATTCCCATAAAACATTAACGGACCATCCTTGTCATTGTTCATAAATATTTGTCATCACGTAGAGAACATTAGATTTTGAAATCTCCTCTCTTTATGATGCAATGGAGAAACCGCTTTGGAGATTTGAGACTGCCACAACCCTGTTGACTATTTCCAAAGGGAGTGATTAGATTGTCAACTGAATTTGTCAAGGAAAATACCAGAGCTTTGTAAAGGGCAAATATTTTAGAATATGTCATCTACTGCCCCAGAGGGTTAATCCTGAATTCTGACACCAAAATCCTATCAATGACTGAGGTAGTATGACCTTGTTTGGAAGTCTATTAGAGCAAAAGTAAATAGAAAGTTAAGAAAAGTTTATTTACGTCTTATAATACAATCAAAAAGAGAAAAAAATGTAAATAAATGATGAGAGATTGATATATACATACCAAGGAAGCAAGCAGAATCAGGTTGAGGATGAAACATGTGAATTATTGCCTCAGGTGCAAAATTTACCCTGATACCAAAAGCCCTAGTAATCAAGGTAAATAAAATTTTAATGCAATGTTTAAAAGTCAGAGTCAATGTAAAAATTATGAACAAGAATATCAATTTTTCAAAATAAAGACACCAACATTACAAATGTTTCCTTTTATCTCAGTTTCCAATATGGCTCAAAATGGCACTATTACTAACCCAGCATTTATTTAAAATTTACTGTTTATTTTGTTTATCATAGTTTTGCAAAATTAATTTTGTTTTTTACAATATCAATTAGACCTAGAGAATATTATGCTTAGTGAAATGTCAGACAAATATGTAGAATCTTAAATACTAATGAATGTTTATGCTAAACAGAAACAGACTCACAAATACAGAACACAAACTAGTGGATATCATAGGGACAGGACAAATTAGGGGTATGGAATTAGGAGATACAAGCTCATATGTATAAAATAGATAGGCAACAGGATATATGGTATAGCACAGGGAATTATAGCCATTATCTTGAAATAGCTTTTAATGGTGTGTCTCTGAATCAGTATGCTATACAATTGAAACTAACAAAATATTGTCAATCGACCCCACTTCAAAAATTTGATTAGAATATTGTTTATTACTAAATTTTTGTCACTCCCTTAGATTTTGCCCTCACGGCATAGGCATTACTCATTCCTCTATCTTCACCATCATTCTGACCCCAAAAGCAAATAATGTGATCAAGTCAGTAATGAGTATGTAAGATTCAGCATGTTGCTGGTTGCTGGTGATGCAGACATAGCAGACGGAATATGAACAATGCTCATGAAGATATTCAAAGCCTAGTACTTCTTAGAAAAAAGAACTGTGCGGGGTAAAATGTATCACTTCCTCAAAGGTAAGTGAACTCCTAAACTGGATATGAAAAAATGTATCCTGATCTTGGTATTTGTTGTTTACTCACTTTTTCTTTCCTCAGCTAAAACAAGGAGTGGGGAGGTGGTGTTTTTTTCACTGACTATTACCAAAATAAAAAATTAATAAAAGTTCAGAGTAATTAAATGCAACTTAATTTAATCTTTTTATATCTGGTTGTTGTATTCATTGTTTTGCTTTAAAAGGAAATCTGAGTTTGTGGGTCACTTCAAAACCAAATCACTAAACACACATTTTTGTAAACTAAATAAAATTCATAATCAAATATGTATTTGTTCTAATCTGTTTTCATCTCAAGAACATAGTGTGAGAAATAAAAAAAGAGAAGAAAGAAAAAATAAAGAGGTACAAGGTTAGAAGGACCAAAACAGACCAAGAAAACAGGGAAAAGAAAGACTCATGGAGACATATGGAAAGACAATTGTAAAATTTTCAAAGGTCAAGAGACAGAGAGACACTGGTCTGTAATACACATTCCACAAATCCCCAAACTACAAAAGTAAACCAGTGATAAAGAGGCCTGTATATAGGAAAAAGAAAATACACCGGGTTAGATATGCACTTAGCTGGAGTAAGAGCCCCACTTTGAAGCAGGTTAAAGTTCTGCCCCCCAAAAGTCTTTGACTTTGAAAATTGCTTTTCCATAATTATAATCTGAGGCTTTCCTCATTTATTAAAATTCATCCCAATATGTAAGACAAAATTAATATGAAGATCTAAGCTAGTTCTTATGAGTCTTTTTAAAATGGGGTATTTTTTATTTTAAAAAATATTGAAATTATTTATCTCTATTACTGAGTTTTTTGACACATCCTTAGATTTTGCCCCAAACTCAATTAACTTATTGGGTGTCTCCCCTGAGCCTGACAGTATTGTGTCAACAGTACAGTACAAACAAGACAAAAGTCTTTTCCTTTAGAATTTTACATTCTAATTCAGGGAGACAGACAATAAGCAAACAAGCAGGAAAGTAAACATCAGATAGTAATGAGTGTGTGAAAGGAAATATAGCAGAGTGTGAGTAAGAGAGAGCTTGGGAAAGAGACTGCTGTTTTAGAAAGGATGGTCAGAGAGGATCTTACTGAGGAGGTTTCATTGAAGTAAAATCTGAGTGTCTAAAAGAAGCCATTCCAGTAAGTGGTCATCAAAAAGAAAGATCTGTATATCAAACAATAATATCCACCTTTTTCTGAAAAGGCTAGTAGTCTTCTCTTTTCCAATTTAAAAAGAAAGGAAGATCTGGTGTGTTAAGGAATAAAAAAGGGGTCAGAGTACCAAAAGAGTGAAAAAATTTATACAGAGAGAAAATTCCTTCCCATTTTTTATCCCCCACTCAAACTTCACAATAGGAAATAGCTATTACTCTTTGTGCATCTTCCCCAAAGCATTATGAATATAAAAACTAAAGTCATTATACAGTCTTTTCTCTCTATTAATAAAAAAAAGTGATAAATATGCAAACGTAGGGTTTGTTTAAATGAATTTTAATAGCTGCATACAACTCAATACTTTACAGGCGTTTGAAATATAATAGGCATGTATAACATATACATTCATGCATAATATAGCTTCCAGAATATTTTTTAAGAAGCAATTTAAAAAACAACATATATAATACGTCCTTATATTTAGACAAAAAAGTTTAAGTATGTACCAAAAATGTGGAAAAAATATTTTATGTACATCCTCTGACCTTTATTTTTATTGTATATATTGCTGTTGTTCAGTCACTAAGTCATGTCTGACCCTGTGACCCCATGGACTGCCATACACCAGGCCTCCCTGTCCTCCACTATCTCCCAGAGCATGCTCAGATTCATGTCCTTAGAGTTGATGATGCTGTCTAACCACCTCATCCTCTGACACCCTCTTCTTTTGCCTTTAATCTTTCCAGCATCAGGGTCTTTTTAATGAGCTGGCTCTTCTCATCAGGTGTTATATATGTTTCATCAATTCCTTTCTACCACAAACTCAGTTTTTAAAATTATTATTAAAATAATCACATTAAGCAAAACTCTATATTGGTTTCTATTTAAATTTTTCAAGTCAGCTTTGTACAATAAGAAATCATAATGCTTGCATTACTCATTCACTTCTTACTAGCCATTGTTGAGAATCTATCAGAGCAAGTCATTGTGATGAAACACAAATTTAATAGTACAAACTCTAATTTCAAAGAAGGAAAAAATTTTAAACACAGACACACATAAAATAATGGTAAAATCTTTGTAAAAGAACTGTGCTTAGAGCATCACGAGAGCAAAGAGGAGAAAACACTGGTGTGGGCGCTGGAAATGTATCAAGAAGCAGGAAGCACCACGGTTCAGTCTTCACTGAAAGGTTCATCAGCAAGAGGTAAAGGAGAACAGTGTGCAAAGTCACTCAAGAATCAGACTCCCTTCCTGTGCTGAAACAGTGAGAGGCAAGATTGGAAAAGTGGGTGATTTCTAATAGATTATATTTGATTATATTTATAATTCATTGGAAGAAATTCAGGAGATAATCCATGAGACTGCTGTTCTACACTACACATAAAGGATATATCTAACTGATGATACAATTGACAACTTCTCGGCTATGTTGTGGAGAAGGCAATGGCACCCCACTCCAGTACTCTTGCCTGGAAAATCCCAGGGACAGAGGAGCCTGGTAGGCTGCAGTCCATGGGGTCGCAAAGAGTCAGACATGACTAGGCGACTTCACGTTCACTTTTCACACTCATGCATTGGAGAAGGAAATGGCAACCCACTCAGTGTTCTTGCCTGGAGAATCCCAGGGATGGGGGAGCCTGGTGGGCTGCCTTCTATGGGGTCGCACAGAGTCAGACACAACTGAAGCGACTTAGCAGCAGCAGCAGCAGCTATGTTGAGCTATTGTTGCTGTGTCCTGTAGATATATCATGAGAATTTTTCAATATTTTTCAAAAGTATACTCTTATGTTTTAAATTCAAAACTTAATGATGGCATTCAACATGACAGGTATTAATCTGATAGATTTATTCTGGGACATGGGACAAATTTGAAACTTTTAAAAACTGAGATCATATTAAATATGTTCTTAGACTACAATAGAATTAAACTAGAAAGGTATTAGGCATATTCTCAAAACTTTAGGGAAAAACACACTCTGAATAACCCAAGAGTAAGAAAATCAAAGTCAAAATTAGGATATAATATTAATGGAATGCAAATGAGAACACAAATAAAAAATATGCAATATGTAGATAAAGTAGTGCTTAGAGGGAAATTTGTTGGAGAAGGCAATGGCAAGCCACTCCAGTACTCTTGCCTAGAAAATCCCATGAATAAGGAGCCTGGTAAGCTGAAGTCCATGGGGTCGCTAAGGGTCGGACAGGACTGAGCGACTTCACTTTCACTTTTCACTTTCACACATTGGAGACAGAAATGGCAACCCACTCCAGTGTTCTTGCCTGGAGAATCCCAGGGACGGGGGAGCCTGATGGGTTTCCATCTATGGGGTCACACAGAGTTGGACACGACTGAAGTGATTTAGCAGCAGCAGCAGCAGAGGGAAATTTGTAGCATCAACTGATTTCATTTAAAGGGTTTATAAGAAAGAATTTAAATCAATAACTTAACCTCCAAATTTAGGGAAAAAACATGAAATTAAATCCAAAGAAAGAAGAAACTAAATAATATAGGTAAAGGAAGAAATATATAAATTTCTTAAATAGAGAAAAATAAATGAATCCAAAAGTTAGTTCCGTGTAAAGGACAATAAAATTCATAAAAATTTAGACACATTTTCAAGGGGAAAAAGAGATTGCACAAATTAATAATATCAGGAGTTAAAAAACATTTATTATGAATATTACTGAAAGTAAAAGAATGCTAATGGAACATTCTGATCAGTTTCATGCCAATAAATTTGATAACTTAGCTCTAATGCACAAAATCCTAAGACCATTAATTACCAAAACTAACTCATGAAGAAACAGATAACTTGAATAGCTGTATATTTACCAAGGAAATTTAATTTGTACTTTAAAATCTTCCCACAAAGGAAGCTTCAGACCCAATTGTTCATCTGAAGTATCTGCCAAACAGTTATTCAAGAAATAATCAAATAAGAAATAATCAATTTTCAGAAGATAGATTATTAAAGGAAAAATATTTTTAATATCCCCTGTATTTCCTTTTGGTATACATTAAGTTATTAAAAGCATGTGAATATATTTGCACGTATTTGAGGAATATGTTTCTCTTCTCTGTCGTTTCCAATTTAGATTCATTATGGTCAGAGCATGTATTCTATATGAAATACAGTGAGACTTTTATGGGCTAGCGTATGATCTATCTTTGAGAATGACTGGTGCACTTGAGAAAAAAAACATTTGTTTGTCACTGTTGAGCGCAGTAGTCTATAAATAGCAACTAAGTCAAATTTGTAGATAGTGCTATTCAAATATCTTGTAAGCCTTAGTCGCTCATTTGTGTCCAACCCTTTGTGACCCCACAGACTGTAGCCCACCAGGCTCCTCTGTCCCTGGGATTTTCCAGGCAAAAATACTGAAATGGGTTGCCATACCCTCCTCCAGGGACTCTTTCCAACCCAGGGATTAAACCTGGGTCTCCTGCATTGCAGGCAGATTCCTTACCGTCTGAGCCACCAGGGAAGCCCATCTCTACAGACAACAGCTCACACATACTGTCAATTTTTAAAAAATTAATCTCAGTATAAGCTGTTGGATTCTCTATTTCTTTATTAATATATGTTTAAATGTCTATAGCCCAGCACATATAATGGTCTCCTACTCCATAAAAGATTTTATAAGTACCTAATTTCCCACATTAAACCCCACTATACTGAAAATAACTAGAGTGGTTTATGTAATCTCCAACAGAATACAATACCAATAAGTATCATTTTCATAATCAGATTGAAATCAGTTGAAAGCAGATTTTAACTTCCAGGGAGGATTTGTAATAACTCATTAGTAATGATCAGGAAGCTCTGAAAAACAATTAAGTGAAATAATTACATGATATTTTTCCATAAAACCAATTATTTTCCTTTCATGTCAGTCTACCAACATTGAGGGAGGAAGAATATATATGTTTTCAAGAATTTTCAAACTTTTTAAGCTGCTCAAAACAAGTCTGCAGCATAACATTTGGCTTTTAATGATGTTTTGCTGGTTATTGATCTCTGTCTAGAATCCTGATGATGTTCCTCTAAATCATAGAAGAAACTATTTCAGATAAGTCAACTCTCTTGCTTAAAGTATTAAAAATGAATTCTTACTGCAATTAGAATCAAATAGAACTTCTTATCTTAGCCCGAGACCTTAGTTATTTGACCCTTACATATAAATTAACACCTGAAATCTCTCACACTTATTCATTATACTGCAACCATTCTGGTGTTTCTTTTATGTTCTTTAAACACACAAAGTGTATTCTCTTGTTATGCATAACTTTCCCCCACTAGTTACAATAAAGTGAAGTGAAGTCTCTCAGTTGTGTCCGACTCTCTGCAACCCCATGGACTGTACCCTACCAGGCTCCTCCATCCATGGGATTTTCCAGGCAAGAATACTGGAGTGGGTTGCCATTTCTTTCTCCAGGGGATCTTCCTGGCCCAGGGATCGAACCCAGGTCTCCCACATTGTAGGCAGACACTTACCATCTGAGCCACCAGGGAAGTCCCAAGTTATAGTAGTACATGAAAAATGAAAGGCATTCAATGAAAAGCAGTATTTGTTAAATGAATGAAAGATTTGCAGCCAGAATTTCCCCTTCATGACTTCATATTATAAAACCAATTCAGAAAAACACATGCTGGCTCAATATCCTCCTCATGGAAACTTTCACTTCCTGGTTGCGAAGGGTATAAATCACAGGGTTCATCAAAGGAAAGATCACTGTGTGGAAAAAGGAATCCACCTTGTCTGCTGATAAGGCTGTGAAGGGACGAGTGTAGATAAAGATGGCAGGCCCAAACATGAGAAGTATAATAATGACATGAGTGGTGCATGTGGACAGCGCCTTGCTCTTCCCTTCAGAGGCAGACCCACTTACATGGCAGAGGATGACTGCATAGGAGGCCAGTAGGCCCAGGAAACACAGCAGGGTGAGCAGGCCACTGTTGAAGACCATTAGGAGCTCCACCACAAAGGTGTCAGTGCAGGCCAGCTTGATGACCAGCGGCGCATCACAGAAGAAGTTGTCCAAGTGGTTTGGACCACAGAAGGGTAAGCAGAGGATGAGGGCCACTTGGATAATGGAATGAACAAAGCCTCCAAGCCACAGAACCAATAGCAAGGCATAGCAGGTTCTAGGGTTCATGACAGTTGAATAGTGTAAAGGACGACAGATGGCAATGTAGCGGTCAAAGGCCATCGCGACAAGAAGCAATCCCTCCCCTCCTCCAAGGAAGTGCAAGAAGAAGAGCTGAGTGATGCAGCCTCTGTAGGAGATCATCTTCTTCTCAGAGAGGAAGTCCACCAGCATCCTGGGAGCCACAGTGAAGGAGCAGGATGCATCCAGGAAGGCCAGGTTGCCCAGGAAGAAGTAGAGGGGGGCTGTGAGGCCGGGGTCTGACCTGATGGTGAGGATGATGAGGACATTTCCAGGGAGGATGATGAGGTAGAAAAGTAAGATCAGGACACAGACCAGGAGCTGAATGTTTTGAGACTGGGTCAGACCAAGGAGAATGAATTCTGTCACCACTGTGCTGTTTTCTGTCTTCATCTCCTGTGCCTGTAGTACCTGGGAGAGTAGAGAGTTTGTTCCCAGTTCTTCTCCCACTAAAACCTGTGAATTCTACGTCTGTGTTACACCATTACTCTCCCACAAATGAAGAAAGCTCCTCTACTCTTCACCTGCATGCGTGCTACTGCTTCAGTCGTTTCTGACTCTTTGTGACCTATGACTGTAGCCCGCCAGGCTCCTCTGTCCACGGGATGCTCCAGGCAAGAATACTGGAGGGGGTTGCCATGCGCTACTCCAGGGAATCTTCCCTGACCCAGGGACTGAAGCCGCGTCTCCTGCACTGCAGGTGGATTCTTTACCCATGAGCCGCTGGGGAGGCCCCTTCCACCCTTTATTCTTCTATAAATCATTAAGTGCCAACACCGAAACCTTGACGCCACACTGTTCTGCTTCTGTCCGGTGCTCCTGTTAACTGCTCTCTCCTGCAGCACGCTGTCCTGCCCTGCATTTGTTTATGGTTCACATGAGGCGTATGAACTTCTTACAATTCTTCAAATTTTTATTTGAATGGGGGGAGGTGGTAAGATGGAAATTGACAGCAAAAAGGAATGGCAGAGTTTTTTAAGGCAAGAAACATTCCATATCTCGTCTGTAATGGTTACAAGTGTCTTTTTTCTTCAAAATTTATTGAACTATTAAACGATACAAAAATTAATACATTTACTGTATATAAATTATACCTTAGGGAATGTTTGCCTAAAAAGTTTTTAAAAACCTGCTTACTTAAAATATTTCCATTTTTTCTATTAACCCATCATCTTGGTCTTGATAAAAATAGTCCTGGTTGTTCTGGAGAAATTGAGATCTGTGGCTTATCTGTACAATTGTCTCTAAATTGGCAGTGTGCTTATGCAGTGTACAGGATAATTTATGGCTATGAAAATTTGAAGGCCCAGTGTAGACCACCTCAAAATGTGCCTCAATAGCATACTGATTATTTTGAATTAAAGTAACTTAAGAAATGGTCAATGCAAGGGAGACACTCTGATCCTTCTTTCTGTCTCCCTGAAAGCAGGAAAAAAAATCTCTTCATGTGAAAAGTGCACCACCTGCATCCAGGGGTAAGGGGACGCCCTTGTCCCTAGAGACAGGGATTCAAACGAGAAACTCATATAAACAAACCTTGTTATTTTTTATTTTTCTACCCCAAGCCCAGACTCCATTTAGATTCTTTACTAATTGACCACATAAAGCCTAAATTTCTTTGTCCTATCTGTTACAAAGTTGCCTTGAGTAAATTTTATTATAGTCCAGCCGCAAGAACTCAAGATTGATAGAGCAGAAATTTCCCCATCCTACACAAAAGCAATAACAGTAGAATTTCTATGTATATATGATGATATTCCATTATTTGCAATTCTATTTTTGAAAGTGTCATTATGAAAATGAATATTAAAATGTACAAATAAAATACACATGCTGTTTGCACATGCTAAAAAGTTGTTTATTTTTAGGATGAAACATTTTCAAAACTTGAAGACTTGAACTGGATGATAACACTGCCCTGTAATATAGAAGTATATCTACTCAAAATGTAAAAATGTCTGATTTTGTGTGTCTAAACCCAAATAGATTAATTAAAAGCAGATGTTTTTGCATATAGCTAAAACCTGGAATTATGAAAGAGGTGGTTTTCATCACATAGACACATAGATACGTGTACAAATGCACGTATGCACACACACATGCACAAGCACACGAATTGTTTCCTAAGCAAAACTGAAGCACCAACATTTACAAACGGCACAATCCAAATTAACTTTTCCATTCTGTTCTTTCCTTCCTTTCTTTTTTCCTTTCTCACTTCCTCTTTCCCTCCTTTCCTTCCTTCCTTCTTTCCTTTTTTCCTAGCATTCATTGGCTTAAATATTTATCACTTTTTTCTGTGTATAATAAAACCTCCTGCTCGAAAAGTAAGTCAGGACTCTGTCTGTACTTATTCCTAACTTATGTGCACCTTGCACTCTATTATACAATTGGTTATTTCATACTGTTTCAAACATCAGGACTGTCTTTAGGACATAAGGGAAAACTTTACGTATTAAAGGTTAAGGGTTGCAGATTTTTCCACTGTGCTTGGCTTTCCTGTCATGCACTTATGTTCTTCTATTGACTCCTTAACAGATCGTATTGATTACCATCTAACATCCCTCACTTCTTTCTCTAGTAATATGATATAGAAATTTAAGACCAAGAAAAGTGGTATCTTAATAAAAGTTTTATGTATTCTCAATAAAGTAATTCTAAATATTCAGAGGAACAAGAGTTATATCATTAAGAACAGATAAAAGATGTTACTGTATTACTGAAATCAGATTTCAAATAATAAAAAAAGTTTGTTTCTGCTATAACAGCTCACCATTGCATTATGAGATAGCAGATGTCCCACCAGAAAAGCTGTAAAATGTTTCCATTTATTCCTTCTTCCTATTCCTTATAATATGAAGATTGACAAATATATTTACCTCGCTAGCAATCCAGCATTGCTCTTACACAGCAAACTCCACCTCTTAACAGAAGGGACAATAAAATTTTATTTCCGCCGTTATTAAATTTAATTTCTCTCGAAGACAGACCTCTTAACATTTGAAAACAACAACCAATTTGTGATGCAACAGAGAATGCACTCTGGGAATTCTAAGGCTAACCAAACTATAGAACTCTTCTAAAGGGAATTTTTAGAATGCCAATGAAATCGAAATATTAGAGTAGAGATATCTTAGGTGCAAATACTCAGACATCAGTTAGAGAGACATGGCCTCTCTATTGGAATCTAAAATTAACATTCTATCAGTGACAGAAATGATGGAATGATGAGAATATTTATTGGGTCTGAATGAATAGAAAGTCAAGGGAGGTTTATATTTTATACTGTAATTCAAAAAAGAGAAAAGTAGTGCAACTGACAGGAAATCCAAGGTATATCAAGAAAGAGAATAATGTGGTCAAGTAGAGAGTAACCATGTTAGATTCAACATAACTTCTGGTGACAAAGGGATAAGCAGGGAGAAAATAAATGATGGTCACAAAGCCTCCTTTGAATCATCATTCTACAGAAAAAGAACTGCATGTTGTCGGACTAATTAAAACCTCAGAGATGTCCTCCATACAGAACCTATTTGGTCTTCATATTTGCTGTTTTTCATTTTAAGTTTTGTTCAAGCAATGATGGGGTTTCCTAGGTTGCAGAGTGGCAAAGAATCCTTGCCTATGCAGAAGACACGGGTTCAATTCCTGGGTCGGAAAGATGCCCTGGAGGAGTAATGGCAACCCACTCCAGTATTCTTGCCTGGAAAATTCCATGGACAGAGGAGCCTGGTGGGCTACTGTCCATGGGACCACAGAGTCAGACATAACTGAGTGACTGAGCATGCAAATCAATGATGCAGAGCTATTTATTTTTCAATTTAATATTATTAAGCAGAAGAAGAATAATTAGGAATCATGCAGGAGGCAACATAATTTAAGCTTTAGGGTTTTGATTTTGTTTTAAAGAGACAGATTTTCTATTTAAAAAATTAAAATACTAACCTCATATTTAAAAAATAAAAACAATACACAATCAAACATATTTCATTCAAATTTATAACCAGTTCATAAAAAGCAAGGTAGAAGGAATGACAAATGGGAAAAGTAAAGTAATAAAGAGATATACAAAGCTATGAAGATAAAAATCATACATAAAGAGTAAAGGGAAATTAAGGAATAGCAATACATGCAAACGTAGCCATGAAATTAAAAGACACTTACTCCTTGGAAGGAAAGTTATGACCAACGTAGATAGCATATTAAAAAGCAGAGACATTACTTTGGCAACAAAGGTCCAGCTACTCAAGGCTATGATTTCTCCAGGGGTCATGTATGGATGTGAGAGTTGGACTGTGAAGAAAGCTGATCCCTGAAGAACTGATGCTTTTGAATTATGCTGCTGGAGAAGAATCTTGAGAGTCCCTTGGACTGCAAGGAGATCCAACCAGTCCATCCTAAAGGAGATCAGTCCTGGGTGTTCATCAGGACTGATGTTGAAGCTGAAACTCCAATACTTTGGCCACCTGATGTGAAGAGCTGACTCATTAGAAAAGACCCTGATGCTGGGAAAGATTGAGGGCAGGAGGAGAAGGGGACGACAGAGGATAAGATGGTTGGATGGCATCACCAACTCAATGGACATGGGTTTGGGTGGACTCCAGGAGTTGGTGATGGACAGGGAGGCCTGGCATGTTGTGGTTCATGGGGTCGCAAAGAGTTGGACATGACTGAGCGATTGAACTGACTGAACTGAGTACATGAAAAGACTGTATTAGGAAAATAAGAAATAAATATGAAAGGATACAGAGGCATAAAAATGTATATTCTGAAAATCACATGTTAAAGTAGACAACAGATAAAAGAAAGTTATCTTTTAAAAAAAAAAACAAAAATTAAAGTTGCAGAAAAACACATAGGAAGAAAAATTCACATTTTCGGGTTCATTACAATCTTTATTGCCACCAAAGACTTTTTTAAATATTATTTTTTCATAACTATAGACATAATCAGGAACCTTGCTTCCTAATATTTGCCACAATACTTAAAATAAAATTAAGTTGATGATGTAACTAGTCCTCAGAACAGAGACTTCATATTATTGCTGGTAAAAATTGATAATTTTAGACAATCTTAGATATTAAAGTCATGAACCATGCTGTATTTTAGTGTTCAGTTCAGTTCAGTCACAGTCGTATCCAGCTCTTTGTGACCCCATGAATCACAGCACGCCAGGCCTCCCTGTCCAACACCAACTCCCGGAGTTCACCCAAACTCATGTCCATCGAGTCGGTGATGCCATCCAGCCATTTCGTTCTCTGTTGTCCCCTTCTTCTCCCGCCCCCAATCCCTCCCAGCATCAGGGTCTTTTCCAGTGAGTCAACTCTTCGCATGAGGTAGCCAAAGTATTGGAGTTTCAGCTTTAGCATCAGTCCTTCCAGTGAACACCCAGGACTGATCTCCTTTAGGATGCACTGGTTGGATCTCCTTGCAGTCCAAGGGACTCTCAAGAGTCTTCTCCAACACCACAGTTCAAAAGCATCAATTCTTTGGCGATCAGTTTTCTTCACAGTCCAACTCTCACATCCATCCATGACCACTGGAAAAACCATAGCCTTGACTAGACACACCTTTGTTGGCAATGCAATGCCTCTGCTTTTTATATGCTGTCTAGGTTGGTCATAGCTTTTCTTCCAAGGAGCAAGCATCTTTGAATTTCATGGCTGCAGTGATACTGGAACCAAGAAAATAAAGTCTCTCACTGTTTGCACTGTTTCCCCATCTCTTTGCCATGAAGTGATGGGACCAGATGATCTTAGTTTTTTGAATATTGAGTTTTAAGCCAACTTTTTCACTCTCCTCTTTCACTTTCATCAAGAGGCTCTTTAGTTCCTTTTCGTTTTCTGCCATAAAGGTAGTGTCATCTGTGTATCTGAGGTTATTGATATTTCTCCTGGAAATCATGATTCCAGCTTGTGCTTCCTCCAGCCTGGCATTTCACATGATGTACTCTTCATATAAGTTAAATAAGCAGGGTGACAATATACAGCCTTGATGTACTCCTTTCGCAATTTGGAACCAACCTGTTGTTCCATGTCCAGTTCTTGTTGCTTCTTGACCTGCTGTATCAGGAGGCAGATCAGGTGGTCTGGTATTCTCATCTCTTTGAGAATTTTCCACAGTTTGTTGTTATCCACACAGTCAAAGGTTTTGGCATAGTCAATAAAGGAGAAACAGATGTTTTTCTGAAACTCTCTTGCTTTTTCGATGATCCAACCTATGTTGGCAATTTAGTCTCTGGTTCCTCTGCCTTTGCTAAAACCAGCTTGAATTGGAAGTTCATGGTTCACACACTGTTGAAGCCTGACTTGAGGAATTTTGAGCATTACTTTGCTGGTGTGTGAGATGAGTACAATTGTGTGATAGTTTGAACATTCTTTGCCATTGCCTTTCTTTGGAATTAGAATGAAAACTGACCTCTTCCAGCCCTGTGGCCAGTGCTGAGTTTTCCAAATTTGCTGGCATATTGAGTACAGCACTTTCATAGCATCATCTTTTAGAATTTGAAATAGCTCAACTGGAATTCCATCACCTCCATTAGCTTTGTTTGTAGTGATGCTTTCTAAGGCCCACTTGACTTTGCATTCCAGGATGTCTGGCTCTAGGTGAGCAATCACACCCTTGTGGCTATCTGGGTCATACTACTACTACTACTACTACTAAGTCACTTCAGTCGTGTCCGACTCTGTGTGACCCCATAGACGGCAGCCCACCAGGCTCCCCCGTCCCTGGGATTCTCCAGGCAAGAACACTGGAGTGGGTTGCCATTTCCTTCTCCATCTGGGTCATGAAGATGTTTTTTGTATAGTTTTTTGTATTCTTGCCACCTCTTTTTAATATCTTCTGCTTCTGTTAGGTCCATACCACTTCTGTCCTTTATTGTGCCCATCTTTGCATGAAATGTTAATAAATAATACATTCATACATTTTAAAGTTAATTATTTAAAAATAATCTGTAGTGAGGCAATCTCCTTCCCATGTTAATTCTCCTGTGTCCATTTCTCCTCACATCTCACAGCAGAAAATTAATATTAATTCCTGTTGTGTCCTACAAAAATTGCATGCTTTACAAGAAAGCATGAAAATAAGTTCTTGATTATATTTCTTTAGATATAATTTATAAGCATGAAAAGGCACAGGTAAGTGCTGGACTTGAATATTTGTGTCAGATGTTAGCACTCAAGGAACCACTATTCCAAGCAAGATGTAGAATGTCTCCTTCATTCATTCCAGAAAATCTTTCTGTGATCTTTGTCATTCTCCTCTGCAAATACTACCATGGTTAGCAACCACTTTCTAATTTCTAACATCATAGACTAGTTTTGCTTTACCTTGCTGCTGCTGCTGCTAAGTCACTTCAGTCGTGTCCGACTCTGTGTGACCTCATAGACGGAAGCCCACCAGGCTCCCCCTTCCCTGGGATTCTCCAGGCAAGAACACTGGAGTGGGTTGCCATTTCCTTCTCCTTAGGTTTTATCAAAATGGAATCACATGACATGTATTCTTTTTTATCTGACTTTTAACTCAGCATTAAGATTTTAATGTTCATGCGTGTTGCATTATCTGCAGCTGTTCCTTTTAATTCAGAGAAGGCAATGGGGTTCCTTTTAATTACCAAATAATGTTCCATTGTGTGTATAGAATCCAAAGGTTTTATTCATTTTGTCCACAAGTTTCCATTTCTCTTGGCTAACCACTGAAGAGTAGGATCTCTGGATCCAAAGGTAGATGTAAACTAGCAACATATGAGAGAGTTCAAGTTCTTTCATCAGTTGACCAACGTTTGCTGTAGTGTGTTAATTGTGCCTTTTTATTTTTTGTATTTCTGATGCTTGGACATCTTGGGCCCTGCCAACCCCAGAGAGTCTGAGCCTCCCAGAGTTTTCCAGTTCCTACAGATAATTAATGACTCACCTGCAAAGCCACCTTTCATATGCAAATCAACAATTTAGAAATCAGTATTTCAATTGCTTCCTTTGTCAGGCTTTCACAGTTCTGATCCACTGGGCAACCTAGTCACTTATGTGAAAGTGTCTGGTATCTAGGATGTTATATACACCTGGGGGCACTTGATAAACTACATTTTTGTTGCCTTTTGAGTTTTACTGAGGCAAATTTATGCCTGTTCTGTGGAGTGGTGAGAGTGTGCTCTGTCTGAATACGTGGTCACATGTCTTGGGCCATTTCCCAGATGACTAATGATGTGCATCTTCCCAAGGACATAACGATCATTTGTATATTTCTTTTCTGAAGTGTCTGTCCCAATCTTTTTGGGGTGAGGGGCTGTGCTTAGCGACTTGCAGGATCTTAGTGCCCCAACCCAGGATCCAATCAGGGCCCTCTTCAGTAAGAGTCTTAACCACTGGACTACCAGGGAAATCCCCATTTAAATGGGATTAGGAAATTTCAAATTTCCCTCCCAGTGCATAATTTGCTTATTAATTTCATAACGGTATATTTTGATGAACAGTAATTTTTTATTTCTTAAGGTTTAATTTATCAGTTTTATGATTACAGCTTCTTTTGTGCTATTTAAGAAATCATTGCTCATCCCAAATATGAAAAAAAAAAAACCACTCTTCTACGTTTTCTCCAAGGAGCTTTATAGTTATAACTGCTATATTTAGATCTATGATCCAACTCCAAATTAATTTTGTATGTGCAGTGAGCTTGATGTCCAAGTTCATTGTTTTCCATACACATATTCAGTTGCTCTAGCGTTATTTGTTTAAAACTTTCCTTTCTTGGTGAATTGTATATGTATCTTTGACAAAAATGAATTTACTATTTGTGTGAGTCTGCTTCTGCCTACTCTGTTTTGGGCCAGCAGTCTGTCTTCACATCAATACCGTACTCTCTTGGTTAGTATAGCTTTTTAATGAGCCAATCATGTTTATGTAATGAAGCCTCCATAAAAACCCAGAAGGATAGATCTTTGGTCCTTTTTGGAGAATTTCCATATCCCAGAAACTCTAATCTTTAAACCATTAAAGAGCATTAATGGGTCCACATGCTCCTGTGCCAGGCTCCAAGCTCCTTTGTTCAGAACTTTACCCCATATGTCTCTTCATCTGGCTGTTGATGCATATCCTTTGATATCCTTTGTAACAAGTTGCTAATGGTGAGTAAATAGATTTCCCCAAGTTCTGTGTGCTGTTCTAAAAAATTGAACCCGGGGAAGGGATTATGGGAATCTCTGATTTATAGCCAATCAGGCAGAAGCACAGATGACAACCTGGGCTTGCACCTGGCATCTCCAGTGGAGGTTGTCCTTGTGGAACTGAGCAGTTTACCTGTGGAATCAGATTCTGTTTCCAAGGAGACAGTTTCCAGATTTGAGCTGAATTCTTGGACACCCTCCTGCAGTCCAGGAATTGCTTATTAGTGTGCAAAAGCTTCCACACAAACGTGGGGAACCCCACTGTGACATCATAGGGAAAGCTTCCCAAAGCAAAGAATAGACGGTCAGTACCATTATTCCTTCCTATGTGCCTGAGGTGCACTGGATCTGGAACAGATTACCTCCTCAATTGATAAATAGTATCCAAATAAAGAATAACCCTGGGATTATTTTAATCATTTATTTACACATATTCATTCCTGATACTGACAAGAACCTATTTCCCTCAAAATCTAATCATAGTACATTATCAAAAACATATGACTAAACTCAAAGCTCCCAAAGTGCTCTTGCCCTTGGATGAAATGATCCTCTAGTTTTGTTTTGTTGTTGTTGTTTTTTTTTTATTTCTAAAAAAGAATTTTATTAAAAAAGCACAAATGCAAAGAAATGAACAGAGGAAAATTTATGCATTGAACCTCTAGTTTTGAAATGGAAAAGTTCATTTAAATTTTTAAAAATTGCATGAACTCAAACATTACAATCTTTTATATTCTGAAGGATGGTCAGTAATTGGGTTCTGAGTATAGGGAATTAATTGATCACTAACAAATAATTCACTAAAGAATTCTCACTAGAGAGTTAAAAAATTATGGAAATTATAAGGCTCTTCCATTTATATTTTAAAGAAACATAAAATTTGATTTAATAAGAAAGAACTCTTAATTATAGTGCTAACAAAAACAACACACCACTAATTTAACTTTAACATAAATGGCAGAATAAGCAAATACAGAAGACATAAAGACTGACAAAAGAGGTGATCTTGAAAGCAATCACTCAGCTGGTTGTCTATCAATCCCAATCAGCCTAGAATCCCTTTCCTCCAAGTCTGTTTTCACACTGGAGGGTGTAAGGAGAGACTGACTTTAAAAACTACCATCTGACACAGTAATCAAACTACACTCAGCTATGAATTTATAAAATTGGTTTCCAACGTGTGACAAAATTTAACTTCTGTCACCAATACTGTTGAGTGGTTACCACCTGGCATGAGTTGAAATGGCTTATATGAATAAACACTCACTTTCCATTCTGTAAAGAGGAAGAAGATAAAGGAGTAAATAATCTATTTTTTCAGTACCAGGAAGATGGTTTACCAAACATCATCCCACTGGACTAAGACTGAAACATGACAATAATATTTAATTAGATCACTTGGAGAAGAAATTGGCAACCCACTCGAGTATTCTTGCTTGGTAAATCCCATGGACAGAGGAGCTTGGCAGGATACAGTCCCCTGGGGTCACAAAACAGTGGGACACAACTTAGCAACTAAACAAAAACATAGTCTCTTGAAACTACTCCTATTCATATACTAGCCACTTACTTCTTTATATTCATAGTGGACACATCTCCCAGGTCTTATTAGTTTTATTATTTTTCAACATACAGTCTCCTCGTAGCCAAATCCTCTCCAGAAAAGCCACTCAATAAGCAATTAGTGAAAATGTGTGTTTTAGCAGGTCATTATTATATCTTAAATTTTGAGGGTGATCTGCCAGAAATTTCAGGGAGAGTGTGAGTAAATTTATTTCCATCCCAATTTCTTTGTTTTTTCACCAATTAGAGGGAAACCTAGTGGGATTTAAGACCTCAGACAAAAGGAGGTCGTGAAAGAACCAATACTACTGCAAATACTTCCTTCTTTAGGACAAAAACCTTCAGAAGGACTATAGAAAATGCCATTAATCTTTCACTTCTCTTTACATAAAATGTATCGGCTGACCAGCTTCCTCATGGCCATTTTTACTTCCTTGTTTCGCAGTGTGTAGATGATGGGATTAAGTAAAGGGAATATCACAGTATGGAACACAGATACCACTTTATCCAGGGGGAAAGAGTCAAATGGGCGAGCATAAATGTAGATGGATGGCCCAAACATTAGTACCACAATGGTGATGTGGGAGTAGCAGATGGACACGGCCCGACTGGTACTCTCACCTGAACCCGAGTGCTTCTTGAGCATCACCAGGAGGAAGGCATAGGACATGAGAAGAGCAATGAAGCACACCACAGAGATCAGACCACTGCTAAAGATCATCACTAACTCCTCTGGGAAGGTGTTGGCACAGGCAATCCAGACAACCTGTGTAATGTCACAGAAGTAACTGTCTAACTCATTAGGCCCACAGAAGGGAAGTTGAACAATGAGAGCCACCTGTATTGTAGAGTGAATGAAGCCCCTCATCCAGGAGACAGCCACCAAGATACAGCAGAGATGTCGATTCATGATGGTAGCATAGTGGAGGGGGCGGCAGATAGCAGCATAGCGGTCAAAGGCCATCACCGTGAGCAGGAACATCTCGGAGGCCCCAACAAAGTGTAAGAAGAAGAGCTGAGCAATGCACCCACCAAAGGAAATGACCTTCCTTTCCACAAAGAAGTCTACAAGCATTTTAGGGGCTGTGATGGAAGAGTACCAAATGTCAAGGAAGGCCAGATTCAGTTCAGTTCAGTCGCTCAGTCGTGTCCGACTCTCCGCGATCCCATGAATCACAGCACGCCAGGCCTCCCTGTCCATCACCAACTCCCGGAGTTCACTCAAACTCATGTCCACAGAGTCGGGGATGCCATCTAGCCATCTCATTCTCCGTCGTCCCCTTCTCCTCCCGCCCCCAACCTTTCCCAGCATCAGAGTCTTTTCCAGTGAGTCAACTCGTCGCATGAGGTGGCCAAAGTATTGCAGCTTCAGCTTTAGCATCAGTCCCTCCAATGAACATCCAGGATTGATCTCCTCTAGAATGAACTGGTTGGATCTCCTTGCAGTATAAGGGACTCTCAAGAGTCTTCTCCAACACCACAGTTCAAAAGCATCGATTCTTCGGCGATCAGCTTTCTTCACAGGATTAGCCAACAGAAAATACATGGGTGAAGTCAGATGTGGGTCAAGCCTGATGGTGCAAATAATAAGAATATATACTGGAATAATGAACAAGTAGAAGGACAGAAATATAACAAATAGAACTAGTTGCACCTCCCGAGCCTGGGAGAGGCCAGTGAGAACAAATTCTGTCACCCTGGTGTAATTTGCAGTTTCCATTTCTTCACTCTTTTTTCATGATATGGCTATGAAAAATAAAGAAATTGTTATTACTCCAAATAGCATTCAACACTTTAAAAATCATCAAATCTGGTCTGCCATTAAGAGATTGTACTAGCATAAGTTCGGTTGCCTGATTTTATATTGTATAAACCAAGATAAGGAAAGAGTAAGTGATGAACTGAAAATTAGAAACATTGAAACTATATGAAATATGTCATATATCTGACACCAAAATCTCAACTTCTTACTGTTATTTCTATTTTTTACGAAACTCAGAAATGCACTAATCCTTCCCCTAAACATCTACTTTAGTAAGCAATATGTGCAACTTCTTCCAAGTTTAGCCAAATTTTAGACTGGTAATAAAAGATGCAACCTGTTCTTTCTAGATTTTTGTGGTTGTTGTTGCTGTTAATGATGATGTGAAATCTGATGGATTTGAAACTTGGGCCTATAGTCTAATATTGGGTGTGCTGATCTGATGATATTTTAGTTATAAACCATCAAAGAGATGCTAGGGCTTCAAGTTTAGTGAATGGATATCTTTTCCCTTTAACCAAAACTTAGAGAACTTAACCCTTGATTATATGTAAACAATCACAAAACACAACAATGCAGGGTTCTATATGAAAATTCTTTATGCGGATTACTCCACTGGCCATGCATTTTACCCCCTGTTTCAGGTAGGTAGGAAGAAGATGTAGTAATTAAGAAATGGATATGCTTGCCACCCAAGCCAACCCATTCTGTCATTTCAAGGTGGCAGTGGGAAAAAGATTATTGATAAAATTTTTCTTAAGGCCTAATGTTGAACCTATTTCTATTAGATCTAACAAAATCACTGAATAAAACTAAGACAATCATTTACTTTACCAAATATACTTCCTCTTTTAAGTAATGTAAAAACTGCCACACCAAAGTAACAGTTTCTTGTGAACAAAAGCCAATGCTAAAGAGTTGCTTCTACTCTACTGATGTGCTGTTTTATAGTATTGCCTTTCCTCAGGAAGTACATGTTTACAAAAGTTAGGGTTCTAGAAAACCAAATAGATACCACAGTGTCTGTGCACTAAAGCTTGTGTATAATATTGACCAAAGAAATTCAGTGTTTCCACCGTGGAACCTACAGCCTCAACTCGTGCATAATTTTAACAAACACAGACTTCCAAATGTGTTATAAAAGCATTTTATTATAATGAAGGGATGGTTCATTACAAGTGAACACCTCGCCCCCCACATTCTCTCAAAAAACAGTGTTTGCAAGGAATTTGACACAAGAGGCAGAAAAACAAAAACACCAAGGAAGGTCAGTGGAATTATTTAGTATTTAGCAAAGGGGAAATATTCTGACATTCATGAATGGCCCAGTATGGGTCCTCAGTGAGTTAATTAATCATGTTAAGTAAGACAGGAACATTTACAATTCAGTTTAGAAATATTTTAATCAAAAGAAAGATAGATGATGCTGCCAGTTTTCAATCCTCAACTTTCTTAAAAGAATGGTTATTCAGAATGACATATTTCCTAGGATAAAAAGTGTTACTGTACTTACTTGGAGCAGGTGCCCCATAGCCTCCATACTAAAAACAGAAAAAGTAAATAATTGCAAATTCACAGCATACTATTCATTTACACTCACTGATAAGACAGCTATAAGTTTCCAACAATAAAAAGTGTCTCTATCAAACGCATCCAGAACCTTATGATTACTTAGTTTACTTGGATATTTTGCTATTATGGTATGCCATTTTCAAACATGTGGAGTGATTGTTTGCTGTTAATAAAATAACTGCCCTCTTGTTACTAAAAGTAAATGAATATTTCAATGCAGTAAATACTGTTACAAGACACTAAGTATTTTTAATTCTCAAGGGGACACTGATACGATAATTCTGATTATTGTCACACAGGTCACGCTTTCCTCTTTGCCATACTCTGAACCTATCCCATCAAAAAGAAGAGAAAATGGCACTAATCTAGAAAGAAAGAATCTGGGTGAAAGTGTGTTGATGTACTAGGAAAGCAAGCATACTTCAGGTGTTATGAAATAGAAAGGATTATTTTACCAGAAAAATAGAGTTAAAGAGATTTATTTTTGTACCTCAATGTCTGATATACACCTCATGAAGATAACTTACCTGACTTATTCCTCGGGGAAAAAAATAGCAAAGCATTTCATCCTCCCTCCCTCCTTGGTGAATGCCTATCTCCTCTGCTAACAATCAGCAAGTTACCAAACTCCTACTCTCCAAGCCAGCACTCAGCTCCTACTCATGAAACACAGACACACATGCAGCGCTCTATCGAGGACAAGCCAACATATATACACCCTACATGAACACGGCCACGGCCTGAATATTATAGAACCCACAGCAATCCTGACCCTGGTCTGTATTTGTGATTTGTGCTGTGTGCTCAGTCAGTACTGTTGTGTCCGACTTTGTGACCCTGTGGACTGTAGCCTGCCAGGCTCCTCTGTCCATGGGATTCTCCAGGCAAGAATACTGGAGTGGGTTGCCGTGTCCCCCTCCAGGGGATCGTCCCAATTTCAGGATCAAACCCATGTCTCCCGGGTCTCCTGCATTACAAGTGGATTCTGTACCTGCTGAGCTACCAGGGAAGCCCACATTTGTGATTTAATGTGTATAAAGCAAAACTTCACACATGACATTGAAAGCTCTGTCTCAAAATGTGTAGCTTCTCTGTCATTTCTCTAGTGTTCACTTGCTCACCCAACCAGTATTTAGGGAATATTGACCACTTGTTAACACATGAGAAGACCACAGTGAACAAAGGAGACTTTCTGCCTCATTGAGCTGCCATTTCAGAAATATATACAGATGATAAATGAGTCACCAAACAGTGAGTAAATAAAAGAAATATAAATAAGTGAAAATAAAATAAACATCACTATTGATAAAAGAAGTAACTAAAAAGGAAATTATGGTTAAATAAATGATGGTGGCGTGTGGCAATGTGTAGTGGTGGCTTTCTTTAGGAAAGATTCTCGGATTGGCATTTCAGTTAAATTTGAAATTCAGGAGAAAAGCATTTTAGGAATAGAGAACAACACATATAAAGAATGTGGCAAGGAAGAGTCTCTATGGACTCCAGAAGACCCGTGACTGATTGAAGTACAAACAGAATAAAGAGACTAGACAAAGACCAAGCCTTTGAGTCTTTGTTAAGGAATTGGATTTGAGCCGTTTCCGATACATTTTAGAGTAAAATCTCGAGAATGGCTGATTGCTTTGTGGGTAAATTGCAGTGGAATTACATGCAGGAAAAACGTTGTGGTTTAATCTTTAAGTTTAATCTTCAGTAGCTATTTAGAGAAAAGAATTGCCTGTTTAGAAAATTATTTAGGATTGGCAATTGGCAGGATTTAATGTTGAATTGTATGTTATTTCCACACCACCAAAGTCAGCTGGAATGTGAGCACCATAATGACAAAATTTTTTAAAAAATGTATCTTTATATCTTTTATGTCTGAAATGAGGTTCATCTAGCACATTTCAGGTTCTTAATAAAATTTGACTGTCTGCCAAAAATACTTAGACGTGTTGTGTCACACTCTAAAAAATCTTGGGATTGTGCCAATAAAATCCAGAACAAGGAATTATGTTTGTGGGGAATTCTTGGAGGGAAATTCTTACGGTAATTCATGGAAATTGAGTCAAGACATTTCTTAAGAGTCGGGCACGACTGAACGACTAAACTGAACTGAACTGAATGATTCCAAGCCAAGAAGTTCTTACTCAGAGCAGGGGTCAAGAGGGTTTTACTTCATTCTGCATTCACCCACCTATACCTCCTAAGCTTCTGGATGCAAGTCTGCTTGTTGGTTTTTTTTTTTTTTTTGGGGGGGAGCTTTTTTAAAAGATAAAAGTTTGATACGTTAAGGTGTCCTACATGATGATTTCATATACATATACACAGTGAAATGATAGGGTAAACAAGTGAACACTTTGTAGAAATGACAGAGAAGTTACACATTTTGAGACAGAGCTTTCAATGTCATGTGTGAAGTTTTGCTTTGATACACATTAAATCATGCCGCAGTGAAATGATAAGCTATTGAATACATAATCACTTCCACAGAGTTACAATTTTTTCCTATGATGGGAGCACCTGAAATCTATTATGTTAGCAAATTTTCAGTATCCCAATAGAGCATTATTAACTGTAATCATCTTGTACATCGGATCTCTAGACTTATTTATTCATTCTGCATAACTGCAACTTTGTACATTTTGACCAGTATCTCCCTATTTCCCCCACCTCCCTACCTCTGATAACTGCCATACTATTTTTAAATGGATAAAGAGATTATGATTGTGTATATACATTTATACACACATATTATTCAGTGTTAAAAAAAAGGAGATCCTACCATTTGCAAAAAAAAAAAAATTGATGAAACTGGAGGATGTTATGCTAGAGAATGTAAGTCAGACAAAGACAGAAAAAAATATTGCATAATCTTATCCGTAGAATCTTTAAAATGTCTGCTCCTCCTTTAACAGTATCTTGTGAATTTCCATTCTGTGTTTACTCTGCAGGGATGAAGTATCTGGAGGATGACCTTAGAGATACCTAGGGGTACAGAGGCCCTCCCTATAAATGGGTGAACTGTGAACTCTCCTCAAGGGAGTAAATGCTTTGGGGAAAAACAATAATCTGTGAAGAATTTCTTTGTTACTAACAATATAATGTTCATACGTGTACCTAGCCAAGCTCTCTATAGCCACATGTAGAATAGCTGTCTTGTCAATTTAAGTAACTTAGGGAGGGTTTCACATAGATCTTGAAATAGCAAAAGATTAAATGACTCAAGTTACACTCATCAGTTCAGTTCAGTTCAGTTGCTCAGTCGTGTCTGACTCTCCGCAACCCCATGAATCACAGCACGCCAGGCCTCCCTGTCCATCACCAACTCCCGGAGTTCACTCAAACTCATGTCCACAGAGTCGGTGATGCCATCCAGCCATCTCATTCTCGGTCATCCCCTTCTCCTCCCACCCCCAACCTTTCCCCTCATAGTAGAGGCTTAAAAGAAATTAGCTATCATCTACAACCATTGTCCATTCTCTTTGCTTAGATGAGGATGTGAATGAAGAAAGTAGTATCTCTAAGAGTAAAAGTCACCTATCCTAGCCCATCTTGATAACCAAAACCCAAAAACTCACAACTGAAAGAAATGCTTTTAGATTGTACTTCAATAGCGTTGAATAGGATTGTGCTGTCACTGAGAAATGGGTGAAAATGGAAGACAAGGAAAGGTTATATTGATGAGAAGGAAGGAAGCTGTGAAAGAAAGAGGAAGTTATTATCCTGTATTTCTTCTGCAGATGAAAATAGCCCATCTTTATGGCTTACATTGCCACCAGTGGAATGTTCATTTAAAGGAAACAAAACAATTAAAAAAACTATAAAATTTCAAGTTATGATTAATTGAAAACCATTTTATAGAGAAAAAAGGGCACTTTAAAGCCTCTCAAACTTGCTAATTAGGGGAATATGGTACAGGTTGGGGAGCAGAACTTTCACTGTACTGAGCCATGGGCAAGAAGAGCCAAGAAAACACCAAAATGGAGACTAGGGGTTGGGGAGGGCGTGCAGGTAAGTACAGCAGGAAGGTGCTAGATATTTAGAAACTTTAAAGATATGGATGTTTATTTTTAGAGAGTATTCCACCTGAGTAAGATCTGTGTTAGAGCACAACACTCAAAAAATACATTTTTTATAACAATGGAATGAGGAATAAAGTCATTATTTAAAGGCTTTTATCTTTATAACTCTTCTAATGCTTCTTACAAGCTCAATACTTTTTAAAAAATTCTCCAAAATCTTCACAAAGAGTCACATTTTAGAAAGTGTAGGATTTAAAAAAAAATTTTTTTTTGCTGGAGGAAAATTGCTCTACAATGTTGTGTTGGTTTTTGCCATAACCTAGAGCCTCTTATACAAAAGTGTAGGGTCTTAACTGACACACACACCAGTTTGAAAAGCAGCTGTAAAGAGCACTGAGCAAGAATTGAGAGACTTGGCTTCTCATTAGATCTCAGCCACCAAAATCTGTGTGATGTTGGAAAGGTCATCGACCTCCCGCTGTGTCAGTTTCTTCCTAACAACATAATGGATTTTAACACTAGAATTTTAAGAAATCTTCTAGCTCTATAATCCTAATATTCTCTGAAAATTAAAGTAGATTGAAAGTAAAGGTTCCAGAAAAGTTAATTAACAACTTTTTGTGGTTGGCACTTTGGAGGGACAGTAATGTAATCTTTCTGAATATATCCATATATAAAAGAAATTTGAATTAATTTCTCCTATTCCCTAGATATTAAGCTCAACTATCTTCTTCTATAAGATAGTGAAGAGGTAGTATATGAAAAATTTTCCCCATATAGATGGGTATGTGGAGACCAAGTTCCCTGAGTCTCATGATTAAACCAGTAGCAGAAAATACCAAGTATACGTCTCTCGATTTCCTATATACTCTGTTGCCCACAGTAAGCTAAGGAAGAAGAAAGCCTTAGAATCAGAGAAGGGCTGATCTCAGTATGAGTGTTTTGAGGATTATTTGCTGCTTGAGCATTTCTCGTACAATAGACTGAGATACGGAGCATCAGTGCCCTGGTTTGAAACACAGCTGACCACTTACTAGCTCCTGTAGCTCCTGTGATCATCAGTGACTTGCTTCACTCTGCCTGAAATGCCCAGTGCTACAATGCAGATAATAATCATATCTTGATCATAGGTATTATTGTAGGGATTAATGAGCTAATGCATACAAAACTCAGGAAAATGTCAGGCAAATAGCTCACACTTTCTTAAATTATTATCATTATTGCTGTTGCTGTCATTGTTATATTTCCCCAGCAAAATAGCAAGTCCAGTAGAGAAACTATCATCCTAATACATGATTCCCAGAGTATTATCCTTAACATCTGTTTATACTTCTCTATTCCCAGCCACTATCCTTGGACTTGGAAGACTAAGATCAAGTTTAGGAACGAGCTTAGAGAGGAGGACAAGAACATCTGATTTCTACAAGCTACCATCTCCTCCTGTTTTCTCCAGACTACGGTCCTATGTGATTGTTGATATATCACTACTATTAAATCTACCAGCTATTCTCAGAAGGCCTTCTTTCCAAAACACCTGGAAGTTTGCATGAGTAATTTCTAACAAGTGCCATAGAAATTTGGGCTCCTATAGCAGGACTCTGTTCACATCTCCAATAGCAATTTATCCATTGCATTGTAATTTTCAACTTGTGTTTTGGCCAGAGTAGAACAGACACTCTGATCCTCTTGAGGTCATGAAGCATGTCTCCTTTATACATCTCTCTAGTGCTTAGATTATTCCTAGCACACTAAGATCTTTAATAAATGTTTATTGAATAAATAAATGAATGATTAAATCAATTTTAAGTGAATACATCAATGACTTATTAAGAAAAATTGTCAAATACTTCCAAATCTAATTGTTTTATTAATTCATTTGATGTTTTTGGATTCTGCTTCATGATTCCTGGCTTTGTTTCCTGGAGTCTTCTTTTGAGATTAAGAATCTCAAAAGAATTCATCTCCAAGAATCTCCTGAGAGTAAGAATGGTTGATCCTGTAGGCAGGAGATGACTAAAGTATCTTCTCAGTCCCCTGCTGAACCTTTAGTTATGAAGATCAAGCAAAAGACATCGTTTGTCCAAGCCCATGCTTAAGATCTGGTCTATATGACCACCATGTTTTCCCTAAGATATTTCATGACTTGAGGCTTTCTGCTTCTTACCACTGTTCTCTGAGAATTTTACTTAATCATCCCCATCATTATATTCACCCCATGTCTCAAAAATATAGTGGTTTATGTAATTATTCCAGCGCCATTTTCTACCTACCCATCAGAGGTGCCAGTCTTGGTGTAGTCAGGAACTATAGACAGGGGAGAAGGTGCCTCTTTCCCCATCCACAACAGAAAGCTTTGTCTTCTATATTTTGGTGTGTGTCAGTTCCTTCCCTGATGTAACAGTGAGCTAACTACGACTGCAGGTTGTGACTAAGAAAACTGATTCTCTGGAGGCCAGGACCAGCCAGCTAGGAATCAAAACCCTGAGGGAATAATTTAAAAGTTGATGTGTATTTCACCCAAAAAGCATGGAAACACAATTTCTGAATTGCCCACACCAAGTAAAATGGCTAAGGATTCAGTTCAGTTCAGTTCAGTTCAGTCGCTCAGTCGTGTCCGACTCTCCGCGACCCCATGAATCACAGCACGCCAGGCCTCCCTGTCCATCACCAACTCCCGGAGCTCACTCAAACTCATGTTCACAGAGTCGGCGATGCCATCCAGCCATCTCACTCTCGGTCGTCCCCTTCTCCTCCCGCCCCCAACCTTTCCCAACATCAGAGTCTTTTCCAGTGAGTCAACTCGTCGCATAAGGTGGCCAAAGTATTAGAGGTGGAAAATGTTGTGATGTGTGATATGCCTTCTAGACTATGCCATTCATTTCTAATTTTACTATCCTATAGAACGATATCACTCAGAGATACTGGGTCATTAGGAAAACAGGGACCTGTCCAAACCATTATTAATACTACATAATTTTCTTGAACAGTTTATCCATGTTTGCACTGAGGGCCTTAAATGATAACTCGATAACATTTCTAACTTTATTCAATGTCTTCGATATGTGTTTAGTATTAATCTATTCAATACTACTTGTCAGTCACTGTACTAGGCACCAGGTATACAATGATTAACAAGAGAGAAACTGCCCTCATTTTTCTAAATAAGTTGATTATGAATCCTTAAAAACTTGTATCACTCACCCAGAAATGTTCTATGATAATTAACATTAGGTTCTATCTCAATTTTATTCCATCAGCCTGATTGCTATCTCATCTTTCTCAGAATTTTTTCCCCAGATTATCTTCATATTTTACTCTCAATAACCATACCTGATGCTTGTGTAGTGAGGATGACAGAATTTTGTTTTAATTTAAAAAAAAATACATTCTCACTGATCTGGGGATTCTTCCACAAACTGTTGAAAATTTAAACTGGAAATGAAAAGACACAGAGAGGGCTTAAAATATAATTTGTTCTGAATGGCCTCAAAGGACAAACAGAACAAACATGTATTTTTAGAGAGGTTAAACACAGAAATTTTCAAAAACTTTGTTTTAAATAGTTGAAAAACACTTCACTTTCTTCCAAATTTTTAGTAAAGGTACAAGAATATACAAAATAATAAAAGTGTCAGGTTACCTATAAATGCTGACAAAAATAAATGATCACAAAAATAGTAGAAAAAAAAACATGCTTCTTTCCATCTTTTTTTTTTTTTTAAGACTTCCTAACTCCATTTCATTGGGCAAGTTAATATCTCTTAGAACTTAATTTTTCTTATCTGAGAACTAAAGATGCTAAGAACATATAGAATTGTTACAAAGTAAAATTGAAAAGCCATATGTCACAAGTCCAGCAGAGTCTGGTGCATATTAGAGGCATAAATTGTAACCATGACAATGAAAAAACAAAAGAAATAATGAGAGTGTCAATAAGACTAAAGATAATATATTCCAAATTCAAGTGAGAATAAGCATTGATTAACAAGGAAACACTACCAAATTGACCGTGTTAAAAATCTACCTAAATTTCAGCATGTGGCAAGGCCTAGGACTGCTTGATGAAATAGAGACCAGTTGAAGAATTCATGGCAGTTGCCCTGGACCAGAGAACCTGAGTCATCATACTCTTTCTCTTCCAAATGTTCTTTGAAGGAAAAACAATCACAGTAACGTAATTCCAGTAGCAAATTAGGAAGTTAGAGGTAGATCATATCTAGTCTGTACAGGTATGGCGCCATAAGTGTAAGCTGTGGGAGGAAGGATTGTGACTGTAAGGCAGGCTGGAAGACTCATCTTTCTTGTGTCAGATTTGCTTAGTAATGAGTTCAGCAGTTGAGATAAGAGAAAGACAGATCAATAACAAAGTAGGAGTACTCAAATTTAAATCATGCCAGCCCCTGGAAACTGGACTAGTTGCCAAAATTGGTTCATCAGGTATATTTTTGAGAAGAAGGCTATAGAGACATCCAAGCAGGATATAGAGTCTAAGTACTTAAGTCCTTGTTTGAGATTGAATTAGAATAAAATAAGTACTATGAGATTAATAGAAAAGCAGTTAGGAACAATGGAAAAGAAAAGTGTGAAAGTTTAAACAAAAGACAATACATGTAGAAAAATGCTCTAAACAATTTTTTTATTAAAAAGAAAGCTTTAGGCTTGCATCTTTATACAAATAATTTAATTCCCACTTTTACAAACAGTATCTTTTATGTTGTTGCTTTGCTAAATATTCATACAAAGTTTGACTGACAAACATGAGAGTAGATATCCATTTTTATTTCTAATTATATTTGCAGACTCTAAAATTTGCAATATTTTAACCAACTTTAGCATGAAAATTAATAAGCAAAATATATGCCTAATTTAAAAAGCACAAAGGACTTATATGACTAAATGACAATTTCTGCTAGAATACATGAATAATTTGAATAAATAGAAAGAGATAACATAGTCTTGAATAGACAAAAGTAATACTGAAAAATAATATAACTTTTTAAATTTATGTAGGTATAAGGCATAAAGGGCTATTTCCCCTGTGGTTCAGTAGTAAAGAATCTGCCTGCATTGCCTTATACCTACATAAATTTAAAAAGTTATATTTTATTAAGTTAAAGAAGCACTTTAAAACACTAAACAAAAAAAATAAATAAAATAAAATAAAACACTAAACAAAAGACAAACTCAAAATTTTTAAAAATGTGTTGAGGAACTACAAACTTTTCAGGTGGGCTAAAGCTTAAGTAAACATACCATACATGCATACACTGAGCTTTAGCTTATGCTCCTAATTTTAGTAGGCTTTCCTGGTGGCTCAGCTGTAAAAGAATCTGCCTGCAAAATTGGAGACGCAGGTTACTGAGGGTTCAATTCCTGGGTCAGGAAAATCCCCTGGAGTAGGAAATGGCAACCCACTCCAGTATTCTTACCTGGAAAATTCCAAGGACAGAGGAGAGTGGCCAGCTACAGTCTGTGGGGTCACAAAGAGCTGGACACAACTGAGCATGTACACACACCTCATTTAATTATTCAAGGACATAAAATCTAATTGGAACGAAGGTGACAACATACAGCATTACTCTTTCGCTGTCCTGATCACCAAATTCTGATATTTGTGTGTGGAGAAGGTTTACCCTGACACATTCAACACACAATGCTCTGAAAACCAGCTGAGTGTCGCTACAATTTAACTCAGTTCAGACACTATTTATCCTGAGAAGGCATATCCCACAGGTTAAGGGTTTCTTCTTAACAAGGCTGATCTTCCACACGCACACAGCTCAGATGTCAATTGAGTGTAACCTGTGCTTCTGACCAACCAGCAATAAATTAAAGGTTCCCATGACCCCCTCCCTGGTTTCAGTTAATTTGCTGGAGTGACTCTCAGTACTCAAAAAACTGACTTTACTGACACTGGTTTATGGTTTATTATAGAAGTTATAACTTAGGAGCAACCAGATGGAAGAGATACATATGACAGGCTAGGAGGAAAGGGAGCAGGGTTTTCATGCCCTCTCCAGAGAGCCCCTCTTGAGGCACTGCTGCATGTTCACCAACCTATAAGCTCTCTGTACCTAATCCTTCTGGGCTTTTGTGGAGGCTTCATTGTATAGCCATGATTTATTAAATAATTGACCACTGTTGATTGAGTCAGCCTCCAGACCTCTCCCCTATCCGAGGCCAAGGAGTGAGACATGGAAGTTCCAGCCCTTTCATCACAAAGTTGGTTCTCCTGGCAATCAGCCCCATCCTGTCTATGGGTGCTTTCCAAAAGTCAGCTCATTAAATGTAATGTCATCATATTTCATTAGCATAAAAAAAACACTTTACAGCTTTCATTACCAGGAAATTCCAAGGGTTTTAGGAGCTCTGTGTCAGAAGTGAAGACAAAGACAAGTGTATGTTTTTCATTAAAAATCAGTTTCACAACTAAAAGTGTAATTCCCCTGGACTCCAGAGCCCTGGTACTGACAATACAGTGCGCCATTGGTAGTTTCACCTAAGATCTTGAATACGAAACTCTAAGTTTTATAAAATAGGGGCCCAGTTTCATTCCTTTGAATGTGGATTATCCAGGTTTTCCAGCACCATTCACTGAAGACACTCTTCTTTTTTCATTGTATATTCTTGGTGCTTTTTCAAAAATCAGTTCATCATATATACACGGGTTTGTTTCTGGGCTTTCTGTTCTATTCCACGGATCCGTTTCTGTTTTTGTATCAATATCGTATTGTTTTGATTACCATAGTTTTGTATATAGTTTGCAATCAGAAAGTATGAGGCTGCCAGTTTCTTCTTCCTGGAGATTTTTAAACTATTCACTCTCTCTTAAGGTTCCAAAAGAATTTTAGACTTGTGTTTTCTAGTTCTGTAAAAAAAATAAAAAATACCACTGGAATTTGGATAGGGACTATGTTTAATCTGTAGATCACTTTGGGTAATATGGACATCTTAACAATATGTTAAAGACATTTTAGTCTTCTGATCTGTGAATATGGAATTATTTTTCCACTTAACTGTATCTTCAATATCTTTCATGAATGTCTTACACTTTGAAGTGTACAGATCTTTCATGGTTAAATTTATTTCTAAATATTGTCAGGGACAGCCCATGGTGTTGCAAAGAGTCAGATATGACTTAGCGACTCAATGACAAATTGTCAGAAAGGGGGATATACCCTTCTACCTGTCTTAAATTCTTGTGCCTAGACTAATAATAAAATTGACACAAGACAGATTAACAGGAGAAAAATAAACATTTTAATTCATGCACATGGTGGTCTCATAGAAATGGGACCTAAAGAAGTGGCCAAGGGCAGCAGTCTTTATACTTTTTGAACAAAGAAACACATTCATGAGGAATTAGCAAGACAAAAAAAAAAAAAAACGTAGGCTCTGGGTACTTAGTTAGTGAAATCTAAATTCAGTCTGGACTTGGGGCAGTCACTTAAAGCAATCGGCTTGTTCACACAGGTCTCTCACCTGGATCCCCGTCTCTGGCAGTAAGGTTGTCCTGCCTCCACATGGGAGGTTTACTGCCTGATTTTGGGAAACAAAGGAGGGTCAGATAAAGGAGGGCAGGAGGGAAGGATAAAAAGGAAAAACAGCAGGGAAGGAGGAGGGAGAGAGAGAGGGAAAAGGAAGGCAGCTCCTAGGAAGATGGACTTTTTTTAAGGAGAAATTATCCAATTCCTCAGAGATAGCTTTTTCTTGTAACTCCATTCTAAACTATTGAATTATATCTTAAGAGTGTTGGATTTTAATTGAAGGGATAGTATATGAAAAAGCAGAGACATTACTTTGCCAACAAAGGTCCGTCTAGTCAAGGCTATGGTTTTTCTAGTGGTCATGTATGGATGTGAGAGTTGGACTGTGAAGAAAGCTGACCACCGAAGAATTGATGCTTTTGAACTGTGGTGCTGGAGAAGACTCTTGAGAGTCCCTTGGACTGCAAGGAGATCCAAACAGTCCATTCTAAAGGAGATAAGTCCTGGGTGTTCATTGAAAGGACTGATACTAAAGCTGAAACTCCAATACTTTGACCACCTCATGAGACGAGTTGACTCACTGGAAAAGACTCTGATGCTGGGAGGGATTGGGGGCGGGAGGAGAAGGGGATGACAGAGAATGTGATGGCTGGATGGCATCACCGACTCGATGGACATGAGTTTGAGTGAACTCCGGGAGTTGGTGATGGACAGGGAGGCCTGGCGTGCTGTGATTCATGGGGTCACAAAGAGTCGGACACGGCTGAGCAACTGCACTGAACTGACTGAACTGAAAGTACTTAAATGAGATATGAGCAGAAATGTTTACTCTTCCACTCTAGAAATAAGCGAGGATAAGCCTAGCCAGTATGGAAAGGTTTAAGTTTTGCTCACCTAGAAGCAGAAAGATGAAATAGCCTCAAATTATTCCCCTTTAAAAGAGAAATATGACATAGTTGAATGTTAGAGACTATTCCTTTAAATTATTAATAAGTTAAGGGCCTTAGAAGGTATCAACTAATTCTGATTTTGTAATTCTAACAAACTGTGCCTTCTGCTTTTCCTTCAAGGAGACTCATGGCGTTCTCTACATCCTTATTCCTCAGAGTGTGGATGAGCGGGTTTAGCACTGGGGTGATGGCAGTATAGAACACAGACACTGCCTCATCCAGTGGGAAAGTGCTGGATGGACGGAGGTAAATAAAGATACAAGGGCAAAGAAGAAAGTTACTGCAGTGAAGCGAGACCCGCAGGTAGAGAGAGCCCTGCGCCGGCCCTCAGCAGACTGCTTCCGAAGACGAGGTGAAACGACTGTGTCGGGGCCAGAAGATGAGCAAACCCCCCGGGGGACGAGGCCACAACCGGCAGTCAGCGGCGTGTTTACTAGGCTGTGTCAGCGCAGCGAGGTTAGAACAGCGTGGACATCGCAAAAGCAGTGGTCAGTGATCTGAGAGCTGCAGAGGGGTAACTGGAAGGTCAGGAGGGTCTGAACAAAGGAGTGGGCCAGGGCTCCCAGCCAGGACAGTGATGCCAGCACAGTGCAAGCAGTGGAACTCATGGTGGTGGGATAACGGAGCGGCTGGCAGATGGCAGCATAACTGTCGAAAGCCATGACAGTCAAAACAAAAACCTCAGCACAACCAAAAAAGTGGAAGGCAAACATCTGAGTTACACAGCCCCAGTAGGAAATAATCTTTTTCTCAGAAACAAAGTCTGCAATCATTTTAGGTGCTGTTGCTGAGGAATAGGCAATGTCCCCAAAGGACAAGTTACTGAGGAAGAAATACATGGGTGTGTGAAGCCGGGGATCAGAGAAAACCGTGAGCAAAATGAGAAGGTTTCTCCCCGGGATCACCGTGTAGAAGAGGAGGAACAGAGCAAAGAGTATCAGTTGCACTCCAGGATCTTGGGAAAGTCCTAAAAATATAAACTCGGTAACATTGTTGACTACTTCCATGGAGATCCAGGCAGAACTGGTTGAGTGGCTCTGGTTCTCTGCAAAAATAAATGTTATAAACCATTGTAAGCAAATAAAGCCTAACAGGAACAGCCTTCTGGAAACATTTAAGTGATGTTAAATATAGCAGAGGAAAATATTTATATTTCTTGAGTATAGTTCATGGATATTTTTTCATCATTAATTGTCTTACCACATTATTGACTCCCATTTGATTTTCTATTATGCTTAGACCTACAGTTCTTTTCTCCCAAATGTTTTCCTTCATAATTATCTTGTCCTTTTCCCCTCAGTCTCTCTCTCTCTGATCTCACACTGCTCACCCCCACATCAGAAATTCTCTTTGATATGAAAAGACTTTAAGTATTAAATAGATAAATTAATTTTTGAGGCTAAAATACAAGCAAGGAGTTAGCATTTTAGATTTGATCTCTAAAATTCCTAAATAAACCTTTTAATATAATATATACAGATCAACTTTAAAAGAATAACATTCTACTTAATCAAGTGAGAATGACTCAGTTTCTAGTTTCTAAATTAGGTTGGAAGTTTCAATGCAATTAAAAATTAAGTTAATTTTAGTGACAGAACCACATATACATTGATTCCCTGGGTCACCAACAACCTATGCTTGTAAATTTACATTGGAAGAGTTTGAGTCCTAGTCTTTGACCTGCATGAAGAAGTTCAGCTTCACTTGCCAGTAAGGAATACATCAAACTGCACAGAGAAATAATTTGTCCTATGTATTGGACAGAATACCATACAATCCAAAGTATTTTACATAGGAAAGTACTTTGTCCTATGTGGTAGCTCAGATGGTAAAGAATCTGCCTACAATGCAGGAGACCTGGATTCAATCCCTGGGTCAGGAAGCTTCCCTGGAGAAGGGAAGGGCTACCCACTCCAGTATTCTTTCTTGGAGAATTCCATGGACAGAGGAGTCCGGTGGGCTACAGTCTATGGGGTGAAAAGAGTCAGACATGACCGAATGACTAGCATACACGTTTTGTGCTAAAGAGTTGAAAATTTTTTAAATTACTGAAACTTCTATCATCCTTAATACTTTTGCCTTGAAAAGTGAAAGTGAAGTCACTCAGTTGTGTCCAACTCTTTGTGACCCCATGGACTGTAGCCTGCCAGGCTTCTCTGTCCATGGAATTTTCCAGGCAAGAATACTGAAGTGGGTTGCCATGCCCTCCTCCAGGGGATCATCCTGACCCAGGGATCAAGCCCGAGTCTCCTGCATTGCAGGTGGATTCTTTACCACTGAGCAGAAGGGGCTGATAATTGAATTGCTTTATTCTGATCCTAGAACCCACCAAATACATGAGCTCTTAAATAAATGATGAAAGACAGAATGATAAATAGGAAGATGACAGATAATTGATAATGATAGTTTGATGATTACAGATGGACAGATAGATGATAGATGATAAATAGATCAGAGAAAGATAAACTTCTCATGAAAAAACAATTACATTTAAAAAAACAATTGTTCTCTTATGGTGTAAAATCCTTTGATAGGAAGATATGCTCTGTGTCCTTAAATCTTCAAACACTCTATGACACTATAACAGTAAAGCCAACCTGTACTCAGTTATCACCAGCTGGTAAGATCATAAGGATTGAAAAATATTTAGATAATAAGAGAAAACACTTATATTGTACTTACTATGTGCCAGTTATTGCTCACATTTAATTCTCACACAAATCTTATGAGATAGGCTGTCATCTTTATTCCCACTTTAGAGATGAGGAAACTGAAGACCAAAGAGAGGAGATAACTTGCCCAAGGTCATGGAGCTTGTGACTGGCATTACTACTTGAACCTAGGAAATGGGAACTCAATTTTTTTAAATCAATATTCATGCTTCTGGGGTTGATGGCATCAAAGTCACCATATCTTCTTTCTCATTGGAAAGTCTTAAACCTTCTGTGTAGTCAAAATACTGTATCACTTTTCTGCTAATCATGAAGGGTTTATTTACGTTTTAATTATATATAATATTTGGAGAGAAAGACTACTGTTGCAACTGGCAAGATCATCGCAACATACACAGTTTCTGTCCAACTTTGCTCAAATTTAATTTACAATGAGAATGCAATAGCAAGTGATGTGGTATTGATCACTAGTCTAGATATCATTTTTATTTGCCATGAACTGACAATCAAATAGAGGAGGTCCACTCGAAAACTTACAATCACAGTTCTCTGAGATAAGGGTAAACAAGTCCAGGAGAGTCAGGAACACCTTTCCACACAAGGTCATCACTGAGTGGGATTTTGGAATGTGAATTAGAGCTAACCTGAAGATGACCCTGCAGGGTGTGGGCGCAGAAAAGTGGACAAGGCAGGAAGTGAATAGTGAATCGAATATATGATGCAAATATAGGATGTAAATCATCACAGCATCCTCTATGTCAACAAGTTTGATGTGATTCAGCACAGAATCCATGGATGGAAGTGTCAGGAAATGAGGATGAAAAGGAAGAGTTTCTCATGTTATAAAATAGCTCTGTGAGTTAAGTTGAAGTGTTGGAATTTATTTTGGATGACTTGGGGGATTATAAGTAAAGATTCCCAGGGTAGGAGGACAGCAGGAACAGGAGGTGGTAAAGACCACCTGTTAAAAGAGGTCTGCAACCGAGTTTTCCTAGATTCAAATTCTACCTCTACTACAATTCTTGCTAGCACTATGACTTTAGGAAAGTTACTTAACTCCCTTTGCCTGTTTTTTCAAATGCAAAAGGTGGGTAAGATTAATATATACCTCATAAGTATTGTAAAGATTACATATGTGTTCCATATAAAGCACTTATGTACATAGCACAGTGTTAAGAGAATATATAATTAGCATTGCCTGTGACTGGAGAAAGGGAAGCCTGTACAGCAGCCAAGTTAGGACACTAACCTTCTTACTGTGTCCATCTCCTAATTCCCATTTATATTCATTTCCAAACTTGTCAAAATCTTAGAAAATACATCTACTTCTGCAACAAACCTTTCAAATACATTTTTAGCTGAAATAAGAACAATGTTTTCCAGTAGTCATGTATGGATGAGACTTGGACCATAAATAAGGCTGAGTGCTGAAGAAGATAAATGTTTTTGAACTGTGGTGCTGGAGAAGACTCTTGAGAGTGCCTTGGACAGCAAGGAGATCAAACTGGTCAATCCTAAAGGAAATCAATCCTTAATATTCATTGGGAGGACTGATGCTGAAGCCGAAACTCTCTAACACTTTGGCTATCTGATACAAATAGCCAAATCATTAGAAAAGGGCCTGATGCTGGGAAAGATTGAAGTCAGGAGGAGAAAACAACAGAGAATGAAATGGTTTGATGGCATCACCGACTCAATGGATGTGAGTTTGAACAAGCTCCGGGAGATGGTGAAGGACAGGGAAGCCTGATGTGCTGCAGTCCATGGGGTTGCAAAGAGCTGGACACTACTGAGCAACTGAACAAAAAAGAACAATGTAGTTTATGTCCCTGCAAGGCTTTCTTTAGGAGTCAAGCAAGGATACCCAAAGATACTTATACAGCTGTTTAATTTTTCCTAAATAGTGACTATCTCAACTTTATTTTGAATCTACCTCAGTAGCCCATGAAATTAATCCAAGTCTAAGGCTCAAGAGCCTTTCTACTATCTTCATTAGGAGAAAGAGCACAGAAATTGAAAAACGGCTTGACTCATAGCTCGGCTTCTTACAGGCTGTGTGATTTAAGATTGTCCTCACTTCTATTAACTTCAGTCCTCCTCTGTGAGAGAACAATTCCACAAATGCTGAGGATCAAGTCAATTAACAGATATAGAAACAATGTGATCTGCAAATCTAAGTCAAGATCATTTTCATGATGGAATTTCAGGAGCATCAGTATGAGACTGGTGCAAAGTCTACCTTTTCAGGAGCATTAGTATCAGACTAGGTCGAATTTGGCCTCTCCACAAAGATGCCAAAGGTATATAGGTATAGGTATAGGTATAGGTATAATGGAATCTATGCTGCTAAAGAAACAGTGTTGCTACTATTCCACAGACCTACCTAAATCATTTCAAATAGAATAAATAGCAAGATTGCAACTCCCTAAAATTTTCTGAGAGAAAAGGCTGTCTTAGTTTCTCCTATGAGCAATTTGCAAATGACAGAGACCAAACATTCTGGACCTTTTTCCTAACAGTAAGCTCCATCCCACAGCAAATTCTTTCTTTATACAATAGTGTCTAAACAAAAGTAGAGTTGAAAAATCTGCAAATGAGTTAATGTAACACAATGCAGACTATACACGCATTTCTATATTTCACACAGCAGGAATATTTATTTGTCCTTTCACTTAGTAATTGCTCAATCTCAGATGGTAAAGAATTTGCCTGCAATGCAGGAGACCTGAGTTCAATTCCTGGGTCAGGAAGATCCCCTGGAAAAGGAAATGGCAACCCACTCCAGTATTCTTGATTGGAGAATACCATGGACAGAGGAGCCTGGCAGGCTACAGTCCATGTGGTCACAAAAGGTGGACATGACTTAGCAACTAAACAGTCACTTAGTAATTATTTATTGAGCATTTCTGGTACTGTGTTGTGAACATAGAAAGATGAATAAAAACCTATTCTTGACATAAAACCATTCATTTTAGAGTAATACCTTTAAAAGACTTTCTCAAAGCCTTATAGATTTATGTAAAATCTCAAATCTAAATGTAAAGATGGTGAAGGACAGGGAAGCCTGGAATGCTGCAGTCCATGGGGTTGCAAAGAGTGAGACACAACTGTGTGACTGAACAACAATAAGTAAAAATAATCTGAGAGGTCGCTTGACTTGCTTTATGCCACTTCTTTAACCACTGGTGAAACAAACGAAATGCAGAGAGGAAAATGAATTATCGAGGTTCCACTGTTAGTGGTGAAACTAGGACTAAACTCCAACTGAATAATAGGATAGACGCTTTAAACTGCAATAAACTTCTTCCTTAATTAACAGCATTACTAGAACAAAAATTACAAAGTGGATGAAGAATTTAAGATCTCCCTTTATGCGTGAATATGATTTACATCAATAACATTACCTCTGTCTCTTTCACTAGTTGTTAACCTGGCATTCCAGGTAAAATCTTACTCTGGCTGTCTTCCTGAGTGTGGTCTCACGACATGGATTTGGACAACCTGAGATCTTCTTGGATCAATAAAATTTTCTGAGATAAAAATGTGACATATATCCAGATATCCACACTAAAAACCTGAGATCTGTATAGTGATGCTTCTCTTATGTATGTGCCACATTTCACAGAAAGGACTACCCCACAGCCTAAGATAAAGTCCTGAGTTTGATAATCTGTTTGTTTTTCTTCTCTCTCTTTCTCCCTTTTTTTCTCAAAGACAGAACTTCATGAGTTTAGAACCATGCCATAGCTTCTGATCTTGGTCTCAAGAACTTCTTTCTATATTCCTGTCTGCAAAAGAAAGAAACCATCAGCAATCTTTATGCCTCATCACAACCCTGAGGGAATTGTGGGGCCAGTGATTCGGTAGCAGCTGGAAAGACAAAGTACAAGTGTAATGACCTCTAAACCGCTCCTTATAAAACTATATTGAAGGCTACATGATAAATAACTAGGTAATAAGTACACAGGCCATTTCCACAGTTTTACACAATTTACTCAAAATCGGGGCAAGAGAAGGGAGAAGGTGATTCTCAGTATCACTGTATTGGTCCCTTTCTCAGCAATAAATATTTGCTTAGAAGACTAATAGAATATTTTACTTCATTTTAAAATTTGCAGAAGTTCTGGAAGATAAGCAAAGTGTTTAACAGCACTATGAAGACAGTCCTATTAGTACATGAACCAGCTTCTTAGGGATCTGGGTCAGGGAGGCTTGACTCGAGTTGAGGGTTACACCACTAAAATTGAGTAAAAAATGTACTCAGTGAATTACAGTGTGAACTTTCAGGTCGAGGCTAAAGTTCCGTGTGTTTGAATGGTACCACCATACACCATGAAAGATATAATAACCCAAATAACGTGAAAATGCACCTTGGCTAGTGATTTTTCTGAGGCAAAAAGCACTTACGTTGCAGCATAAAAAAAGTGTCTTTTGTTGTTGTGTCAACAGTTGATTGTTCTGTGATAGGGCTAGAGTAACGATAAAGGGGTGTTTAGTTAATGTAGCAGTATTGGTTGATTAGTGTGACAACTGTACCATAGTAATGTAAGAAATTAACGACAGAGGAAATGAAGTGGAGTACACAGAAACTGTCTGCACTGTCTTTGCAACTATTCTGTAAATTTGAAACTGCTGTGAAATTTTAACAAAATACTTAGATTTTAAAAAGATGGTATAAAAGCCTTGAAAGTACTGAACACTTTTTAATATTCCAAATGTGATTATTTTTACCTAATTTTGAGTACACATATATCACCTAACATGAAATTTCCTAAATCAAAGCTAGTTGCAGTATGAATGAAGGAGTTATCAGGAGTTTTATTGTCATGTGGCAGAGGACTAGGGTTAAAATCTCTAATTCCTCCTTGTTTCCTTTGATTCTCTAGGGTCAAAAAATTGTAGAATCTTCTTTCAGCTTTTATTTCCCATTAAACAGAACAGTTAGCAATAATGTTAATATAATCAGTCAGTATTTAGTAAGTTCTGACCACCTGTAGACACACTTTTTAGAACGTTACAAGTCTTATTTTTTGTTATCATTTCAAGTTGTTTATTTGTTTAAGCTTCCTGAGAACCCTGTGGGACAGATACTATTATTTTCCTCATTGAACAAATCGATATTGAGACAAGTTAAGTCACTTGTCCTCTGCTAAATGGTGGAGCTAGAACATGACGAAAATGTCCAACTCCGGCATCCACACTTCTCACATATCTACTCCCCCAGCCATCTGGGCTCACATATTGTCTTCAAATACTATTCACCTCCTCCTGGTGAATATTGAGAGCCTTTACAATTAGATATTTGGGTGACCTGTTGATGCCTGGGGGAACCCCCAAATGGCAAAATGACTACCACATTTCCAAGCACATAATAGGCTTTCAGCAAAGAGCTGCTCAATCAATGAATGGATAATAATAATGAGTTCACAAAGGAATAATGAATGAATGAATATAAAAGGATCCAAAAATAGGATTTATTTATTAAAGGAACATCTGCCTGGAAATGTTTCCTCTAGATGAGGAGTAAACACTGTGATAGCACGCTGACTTCTTTTCCATAACACTGAATAATTTCTAGGGCTCTAAAAGGGAAGGAATCATTTGACCATAAGAAAGCTTCCGTTTCTCCCAAATAAATGACTCTGTAAAACTATATTGAAGATGACTTGGTAAATAGCTAATTAAAATTCAAATCATTCCTATATAGTTGTGCACAATTTGCTCAAAGTTGGCACAAGGTAAAGGGAAGGATGGTACTCAGTATTACTATTTTGGACCACTAATCCTACAAGGACAAATAAAACCTTGCTTTTCTTATTATTGGCTTCCTTACTTTGTTTTTACTATTATTGACTCATTCACAAGGTGTTTAGAGCTAGGCCATAAATGTGCAGTCTTGGCTCCCACGTGTTCTGGAAATATGAGGTCGATAATCCTCCCATGACGTCACGGATCAGATTTGTCTTTGTCGTCTCTCATTTATTTCAGTCCCCAAAGGACTCCCAGAGCTTGAAAGAAGGGGCGGACCCAGCTCGAATATCTGTGGGACTCAAAGCAAGAGCACAAATAGAACCCATGCACCATGTCTAAAAGCTATTGGTTATTTGTGAAATCTAACACGGGTACAAATGAACTTATCTACAAAATAGAAAAAGAATTACAGAAAATAAATATCATTTCAAGGGAATAAAGGAGGGAATAGACTGGGAGAGCAGAGAAGGCAATGGCAACCCACTCCAGTGCTCTTGCCTGGAGAATCCCAGGGACGGGGGAGCCTGGTGGGCTGCCGTCTATGGGGTCACGCAGAGTCGGACATGACTGACATGACTTAGCAGCAGAAGCAGACTGGGAGAGAGGGGAGATTTAGTTGGGAGGTTAGGATTGACATATAAATACTACTATAGAAATATATAACTAATAAGGACCTAATGTATAACACAGGGAACTCTATTCATCACTCTGTAATGACCTATGTGGGAAAAGAATCAAAAAGAAGAGCGTGTATATGTATATGTATAACTGATTCACTTTGTTGTACAGCAGAAACTGACACAGCGTTGTAAATCAAATATAATTGGGAGGATAAGGGGAGGAGGGAGGTGGGAGGGGGGTTTGGGAGGGGGAACTCATGTACACCCGGGGCAGATTCATGTCAATGTCTGGCAAAACCAACAAATATAATATTGTAAAATAATTAGCCTCCAATAAAAATTTTAAAAAAAATCCAACAAAAATTAAAAAAAAACTATGAATCAAGGTAACAAAATTTAAATGAGTTTTAGTTTTGTCATAGAAAATAATGTTCTCATACTCGTAACTAACTACTGGAAGGCCAGGTTCAAATTTAAAACCCATCAGACATGGCAGTATGGATATAGCAAGTTTTGGTTCTCAGTCCCCAGCCCACATTTTCTGGTTCCAAATCCCAATACAAGAGATCTCTCATGTATGAATGTTGATTCTGCAGCCCAGATGTCCAGGCTCTAGTCACACACTTTGCACTCACTGCCCTTCAGTCCGAAGGTGCACACAAAAACAGTGCTATGATTCAGCCTCAGGGAGGTAGACCTGAAGAAGCTCAGGCAAGCCAGCCATGGAAGTGGTCTTAGGGCATTTGAATTGTGAACTCTGTGTATGCATGCTTGCTAAGTCACTTCAGTTTTGTCTGACTCTGTGATCCTATGCACTGTAGCCCACCAGGTTCCTCTGTCCATGGGATTCTTCAGGCAAGAATACTGGAGGGGTTGCCGTTTCCTTCCCCAGGGAATTTCCCGACCCAGGGATCAAACCTGTTATCTTTTATGTCTCCTACTTTGGGAGGTGGGTTCTTAGCACTAGTGTCACCTGAGAAGCTCCGTGAATTCTGTAGATAATATCAACCATGGATAGTCTGAAAAACAGAAATTTTATAAGGCTATTAATAAAACATTTTGGTGGTGCTAATGATAAAGAACCTATCTGCCAATAAGGAGACATAAAGGACGTGGGTGGGTTCCATCCCTGGGTCAGAAAGATCCTCTGGGAAAGGTCATGGCGACCCAGCCAGTGTTCCTGCTGGAGAGTCTCATGGACAAAGACGGGCCGGCTCCAGTCCACAGGGTCGCGAAGAGCCGGACACACTGAAGCGACCAGCGCTCAGCAGAGAGCTGATGACGCAAAGGCAGTATCCTGCTTTTCTGAATATCATACGTCCAGTTCCAGATATCAACAGGACTTTTAAAATGTGGTCAGAACACAGGATATCACATGTTGGGTCATGTATGTGTGTGTGTGTACACATACACAATACATAAGACAAAACTTTCTGATTGCCAAATTATCCCCTCTCAGAGCCCTAGAAACTATGACGTGTTATGGATAAGAAGTCAGCATGCCTTCACAGTGTTCACTCTTCATCTAGTAGAAGCATTTCCAGGCAGGTGTTCCTTTCGTAAATAAATCCTATTTTTGGATACTTTTATATTCATTCATTCATTATTCCTTTGTGAACTCACTAGTAATTTATTATCCATTCATTGATTGAGCCGCTATTTGCTGAAAGCCTATTATGTGCTTGGAAATGTGGTAGTCATTTTGCCATTTGGAGGTTCCCCCAGGCATCAACAGGTCACCCAAATATCTAATTGTATGGCTCTCACTATCCACTGGGGAAGGTGAATAGTATTTGAAGACAGTATGTGAGCGCAGATGCCTGGGGGAGTAGAACAGAGAGTGAGAAGTGTGGACGTTGGAGTTTGACATCCTCATCATGGTCCAGCTCCACTATTTACCAGAGGACAAGAGACTTAACCTCTCAATTATCTCTTTGTTCGATGAGGACAATAAAATAATAGTACCTTCCCCACAGGGTTCTCAGGAAAGTTAAACAAAATAACGCTTGTTACCCTCTAAGTGTGATTTCCTAAGGCCTTCAACTTTCCTATGAAAGAGAGACATCAGCAAAAGGGGCTGTTGCAGTTATCTGATACAATAAGAAAGCCTGGAGCTTCACGTTCCCCCAATGTTCCTGCAGTGTGCCTGGATGACTCTCAGCACCACTTAGTCCCTCCTGTCAACTCATACACTACTCTGACTGGCAGTTTCCTCATGTCAGCCCTTCTGGATGTCTATGCTAGACAATAGTTCTCTGTGGAAATATCATGGAGTGAAGGGAAAGAGAAAGAGGAGAGTGAAAAGGTTGGCTTGAAGCTCAACATTCAGAAAATAAAGATCATGGCATCTGGTCCCATCACTTCATGGGAAATAGATGGAAAAACACTGGAAACAGTGTCAGACTTTGTTTTTTTGGGCTCCAAAATCACTGCAGATGCTGATTGCAGCCATGAAATTAAAAGACGCTTACTCCTTGGAAGGAAAGTTATGACCAACCTTGATAGTATATTAAAAAGCAGAGACATTACTTTGCCAACCAAGGTCCGTCTAGTCAAGGCAATGGTTTTTCCCGTGGTCATGTATGGATGTGAGAGTTGGACTGTGAAGAAAGCTGATCACAGAAGAATCGATGCTTTTGAATTGTGGTGTTGGAGAAGACTCTTGAGAGTCCCTTATACTGCAAGGAGATCCAACCAGTCCATTCTAGAGGAGATCAATCCTGGATGTTCATTGGAGGGACTGATGCTAAAGCTGAAGCTGCAATACTTTGGCCACCTCATGCGACGAGTTGACTCACTGGAAAAGACTCTGATGCTGGGAAAGGTTAGGGGCAGGAGGAGAAGGGGACAACGGAGAATGAGATGGCTGGATGGCATCACCAACTCTGTGGACATGAGTTTGAGTGAACTCCGGGAATTGGTGATGGACAGGGAGGCCTGGCGTGCTGTGATTCATGGGGTCGCGGAGAGTCGGACATGACTGACGACTGAACTGAACTGAACTGAAGGGAAAGAGGAGGGCATAATCTGTACCAGGATGCCATGCACCCTCATTCATCCTGTTAAGAAATCACCCAAATGGTAACTTTGTTCCTGGTCTTTGAGAATTCCTTCTGTAACCACATACACACACACACACACACACACACACACACACATATAAACAGTTTCTTAAACATAAAGTCACTAACTTCCAGCATAAAAATGAAAATCCAGTCTTTATTCCAATGTAAAGAAAACTCTTATATGATGAGGAGTGTTGCAAATTATGTAATAAATCATGGTATTAGGTAGAATTTCAGACATTTTTTTCCTGAAGTATGCTTTTTAACTAAGTAATCAGAAAAGCCTCCCTATAGCAATTGATTAGGAAATAAAGAGAACAAATATAAAAATATTCTTCAAAGTCCATCATTCTATTATTATTTAGTAAATAGAATAAATTCCTTCCATAGGCATAAAAAGTTGCAAAGAGCCTTATGTCATAGGTTTGTTGTAGTTGTTTAATCGCTGTCATGTCTGACCCTTTGCGACCCTGTAGCCCTCCAGGATCCTCTATCTATGCGGTTTCCGAGGCAAGAATACTGGAGTGTGTTGCCATTTCCTTCTTCAGGGGATCTTCCTGACCCAGGGATCGAACCCACATCTCCTGCTTGGCAGGCAGATTTTGACCACTGAGTCACCTAGATAATCTTAAATATAAATGTTCTGGTGAATATTTTTGTAAGGATCTCCTAGGTCTCACGATCCTATGCAGGTATAATTGAAATAAAGCAGTTAGTTCATCTGATTGTATTAATACTCTTCCTGGGGAGAAAAAATATTAATTTAGACTTAATAAAGTTTCTAGCTTTCTTGGTTAATTATACTTTTTCTACATGATCTTGGGCAAGATATTATTTAACAAAATTGAGTTGGTAAAAACAAAGTTGAATAATATTACTTTTCAAAGCACTTCTGGGCAGAGCAATATTTCCTCAATGGCAAGAACCAGGTAGGTGGGTGCTTTAAACCATAGTTCATTTCTTTCTCTTTTTCCTTTAGAGTTTAGAGCTCTTAAACATTGTGAACCGTTAAAGAGCAATCTTTTCAATCCTCTCCCAATAATTCAGCTAAAAGAAAAACTCTAGGTGAAATGGAATGCCTCTTCTAAAGAATTCTCTACAGCAGAATGCTGAGAGCTTCCCTCACTCCAGCACCCTTAGACTTTCCTTTACACATAAACTTCATTAAGAACTTATTTTCAATCAAATGAGTTGTTCAACTGCATTTCTAAAAATTGGCACAATGCACACCATAGCTCCTGGGTGAACACTAATACTCAGGCTACTTTGTGATGTTTTCAAGCTTTGTTATGGACAAGACAAAAGGGATTCACATTGCCCTGGACTCTGATGAGACCTCAGAAGGAACTTCTGGACACCAGGAAATGTTATACCCTAGAGGAGTAGGACACAAAAGGAGCTGTACAATCTCCTTTCATTTGAAAAGAGCTTAAAAGGGAAATGAATAAAGGAAAACCACTTATAGGCAAAAGGCTAGAATAGTTGATCTTTCAACGTGTCCCTTTGACCCTAGTACTCAATTCCTATTATCATTTGTGGGCCAATAAACACTACTGAGAGTCAGACATGACTGAGCAACTTCACTTTCACTTTTCACTTTCATGCATTGGAGAAGGAAATGGCAACCCACTCCAGTATTCTTGCCTGGAGAATCCCAGGGACGGGGCAGCCTGGTGGGCTGCCGTCTATGGGGTCGCACAGAGTCGGACAAGACTGAAGCAACTTAGCAGCAGCAGCAGCAGCAACAAACACTACTGAGGTCCTTGCTTAATAGTTAACAGCTGATAAAGTCACCTATGCCTCCCAACTATAATCAAGAACAATGCATTATAATTTTTATACTACCTTCTCTTTTATACCAAAGTCATCAAATTTGTTCTCATGCATGTATTCAGGTACAGGATGAGTTAAGAGTGTGTTAAGAAAGAATATATTTTCTAAATCACCTCTTCCTGTTCATTCTTTGACATGTCATGACATGACATGTTTTTTTCTCAGCTTCTTCATGGCTGTCTTCATATCAGTGTTTCTGAGAGTATAAATGAGGGGATTCAACATAGGTGTGACCACTGTGTAGAAGACAGAGAAAACCTTGTCCACAGAGAAGCTGCAGAAAGGTCTCAGGTAGATGAATACACATGGCACAAAGATCAGACTGACCACTGTTAGATGGGAGGCACAGGTAGAGAGTGCCCTGCTCTGACCCTGGCGGAAGCGAGTTCTCAGGGTGACCAGGATGACAGCATAAGAGAAGAGCAAGACCAAGAAACAGACAAGAGACAACAGACCACTGTTCGAGACCATCAGCACCTCTACTACAGACGTGTCTGTGCAGGCTAGCTTGATGACCTGTGGGACGTCACAGTAGAAGTTGTCCAGTTTATTGGGCCCACAGAAGGGCAGCTGAATGACCAGTGTGACCTGTGTGATAGAGTGGACAAAACCCCCACACCAACAGGCAAAAACCATCTGAAAGCAGAGCTGGCGGTTCATGACTGTCAGGTAGTGCAAAGGATTACATATGGCAACATACCTATCGTAGGCCATGGCTGTCAGCAGAAACATCTCACTGGCTCCCAGAAAGTGCAGGAAGTAGATCTGGACCAGGCATCCTGAAAAAGAGATGATCTTGTCCTCCTGTAGAAAATCTCCTAACATCTTGGGCACAGTAACACAGCTCAGGCATAGGTCAATGAAGGACAGGTGGCCCAAAAAATAGTACATAGGAGATTGGAGCAGGTGAGCATCAACTCTCACTGTTACCACTATCAAGAGGTTTCCCAGGACAATGGCCATGTAAACCAACAGAAATATTAAGAAGAGAACTAGCTGCAGCTCCAAGGATGATGATAGACCCAGAAGAACAAATTCTGTCACCTTAGAATCATTTTCTTTTTTCATCAGGTCAAGCATACCAAGTGACCTAAGAAAGATGAACTAAATTAGAACAAGAGAGGTTTAAGCTAGACAAAAGGAAAAAAAAATGAGGCAACTGAAATAATTCAAGAAATGGGAATTAGGATCTAGATGGGTTATGTTAGAATTAAGTAGGCTCAGGACAGAATTGGCACGAATCCAGCTGTTGCTGTATTGTCGCTAAGTAGTGTCCAACTCTTTTGTGACCCCATGGACTGTAGCCAGCCAGCTTCCTTTGTCCATGGGATTTCCCAGTTGACGAACCCACTGCAGTGGGTTAGCATTTCCTTCTTCAGGGGATCTTCCCACCCTGGGGATTGAACCTGCATCTCCTAAATTGTCAGATGAATTCTTTACTGTTGAGCTTCCAGGGAAGCCCCCATGAATCCAGTGCCTTCTGTTATGTAAATTTGATCCTATCTTATCCAAATCCTGTAGTCACCTTCTAAAATACTGCTTTCCCTAGAATTCCCTGATGCTGTGGGAATTTCACTGTTCTGTGAATGCTTCTAAGTGTATAAACAGAGAACAAGACTCAAATGATTTCTTAAATTTAAGATTGATAAAAGTCAGTGTATAGAGAAAAAGAGTATGAACAACAGGAGGTATAAAAAGGTTTAGAGTCAGAAAGAGGTGTAAGGGAGGAGACTGGAGATCTGAGAAACTTACATCATTGCGTATCAGGATCTATGCAGTTTCAAAGAAAAAACATTTTACCCTGCTCTTCATTCCACCAGCCCCTTCTTCATAGTCTCAGGTGAGCAAAATGAGAAATCCTCAGATGACCATCAAAGTTGCCCTGTCTGTGCCCTAATGGTGTTCTTATGAGTCAAGCCCTAACTGAGGGCTGGCTGTAAGGACTGGAGAGATCTCCTTTCCCTTGGGCTTTGTCTGTATCTGAAGCTTTTATGGTCCTTATGCCACCATTCAGCCTAATGAGCCCTGGGATTCCCTGGGCTGCTGTTGTTTGAGTTGTCTGTACGTCAGTTCTTGCTGGAAAGCTGACCAGGGCTCTGAAGGTTCTGAAACAGTCAGACCTTATTGTACAACACAGCCGTCCCATTTACCTACTCCGTGTTGATTAATTTGACACTACGTGTACTCCCAGTTTTCCATATGTCAGTCTGTTATCTGAGTAAAACAATTCTCAGTGGTTTCCCAACCATGCTTCCTATGGTGGGTTAGCTGAATGATAAGTGCCACATTACCATAGGAAGCTGTACAAGCAGGAGCACTTCCTTCAGGGTGTTACAGAGCCTTAATACCACACAAGTCTCTTGATGATACTTCAAGCATCTTCTCTAACTGGTGCCTATGTATGGATCTTATCCAGAAAACAAAGATGCTATCTTTAGTAACTGACTGTGTTGCTGTCAAAGTAAAAATTTTTTATGTTATAAAACATAATTCTGATATGGCTGATTCATGTTGAGGTTTGACAGAAAACAACAAAATTCTGTAAAGCAATCATCCTTCAATAAAAAAGAAATAAAAAAACATAATTCTGAAATAGATGATGAACACATGTCAAAATTGTATTTAATTCTTTAATGAGGGATGGTAGGATGACAAAGCCACTTCAAAAAACAATATAAATAATGACTTTATATAATTACAGTATAAAAAAGAACACTGAAGTAAAATTTCTAAGGTAGTTCAGTTCAGTTCAGTCGCTCAGTTGTGTCCGACTCTTTGCGACCCCATGAATCACAGCACACCAGGCCTCCTTGTCCATCACCAACTCCTGGAGTTCACTCAAACTCATGTCCATCGAGTCGGTGATGCCATCCAGCCATCTCATTCTCTGTCGTCCCCGTCTCCTCCCACCCCCAATCCCTCCCAGCATCAGACTCTTTTCTAGTGAGTCTAAACCAGTTAATGCCCTAAAGGAAAACATAACCTTAACATTTGGGACTTTTCCCCCACACTAACAAGAAAATTAACACAGTTTAGCAGTTTTCTATTATATCTGACTATGTAATTGTACACATCTGAAATCCCATAAATAGCAAATACTAGGTTAAAATTACATCCTTCTAGAGTTAGACGAGCCTTAAGTAGGCTTGTTAAATAATATTTTAACATGACATTAAAAGGTCACACTTATACTTAGATTTCACTTTAGGATAAGAATAAGAAATAAGGCATACCAACAGGATAATATCAGACATGTCTCTTTTGCAGAAGTTCTCATGGCAGACAGGTTTTTAGATTTTTTTTTTCCCTCCCACTGAAAAGTGACAGTTCAAGGGAAAAGATGAGATACACACAGGTGAGAGTAGGACCCACACCGAGTTAGATTACTCAGGCATTGTAAAGGTCAATACTGCCCATCCAACTGCATCAGCAGAGCTTCCAGGGTCCCTGAAAGAAACATACCCAGTCATTAGAGTCAGTGCTCTCCAGAATGCCCAGATCTTTGGCTTCTCATCGGCCTCATCTATGGCTTCTTAATAGGCCATTCATTATCTTCTTACTCGAGATAAAAATTTCCGAATCAGTTTTATCCTAAGAATTACTTCCCATTAACATAGTTGACATTCCACCATTTTTTAGGTTTTCAATGAACAGAGATAGAAAATTAACCCAAAATAATATTTATTTAGAAAAAATTATTGCAGTTACTTTGAACTAAAGTGAATAATTTACTTTCCTTCAAGCTTCTAAATCTTTCTGTTTCATCTCAAGTTTTATGTTTTATCATTTTTAGTTTATATATATCTGGCATAAGGAGATCAGTCCTGGGTGTTCATTGGAAGGACTGATGCTAAAGCTGAAACTCCAATACTTTGGCCACCTGATGCGAAGAGCTGACTCATTGGAAAAGACCCTGATGCTGGGAAAGAGTGAGGGCAGGAGGAGAAAGGGACAACAGAGGATGAGATGGTTGGATGGCATATCGACTCAATGGACATGGGTTTGGGTGGACTCCAGGAGTTGGCGATGGACAGAGAGGCCTGGCGTGCTGCGGTTCATGGGATTGCAAAGAGTTGGACACGACTGAGCAACTGAATTGAACTGAATTAGCCATTTATGTTTTCAAACAAATTACTCTTCTTTGCTCTTAATAAGTAAAAACATATCCATTATCTTGCACATACATTCGTATTTCCTTGCCACCTATGTATCTAGTAGAGTCTCAACCAGCTATACTACTTACACTTGTCAACAAAACGATACTTGAGGATTTTTGTCATACACAAACATCTCAGCAGATTAGGAATAAACACACATTTCATGAATTCCTATAGTCACAAAAATTCCTTTTTGTTTCTTAAAGAGGTGAAAATAAAAATGTGCCGTAACATGGTTTCAGAGTAGCTAAACACCCTATCAAACTATTATCAAATAGCCATTCTATAATATATATAATGCATAAAAATAGAAAAATCAGAACTGAGCATGCTTCTTACTCCAGTTCTAGGGAACTGTATACAGGGAAGGTTGCCTTGGTAATAAGTAGATGGGAAGAAAAAAAAAGCCCTTGAGAAGCTAGGGTAACGGAGAGGCCCTCACGAATGTGGCAGCCTTAGTTTACATATCAGGAATCTCAGACTTTGCTTTCATTTAAGGATATCCTTAACAAACAGTGTCCTCTGGTGCCTGACAGCCACAAGCCCAAACTCTGGGTAAGGAAGGGATTTTCCTCCTCTGTCTCACAGGATCCACACTAACATCTCTTTCAAGGACAATGAGCAGACAAAGCCAAAAATAACTGTATTACTTTAAAAAAAATTTTTTTTAGTTGTAATACTTTTGTACTGCTACAGTAATGCAACAAACTACCACCAACTCACTGGCTTAAACAAATAAATTTATTATCTTTACAATTCTATAGGTCAGAAGTCTAACGATGTCTTGCTGTGCTAAAAATCAGTGTTGGCAGGGCTATAGTCCTTTCTGGAGGCTTTGGCAAGAATCTTCAAAGCCTGCAACACTAAATCAAGCCTTGTCTCACACCTACCATCTTTCTGGTTCCTGAAACAGATGCTTTTAAGGACACAAGGATACACCTTGAATGGGGCCACCTAGAAACTGAAAGTTTTCCCAGCTGAAACTCCTTATCTTAGTACATCAAAGTCCATTTCACCAGGTGAAGTAGCAGATTCACAGGTTTGGTAGTCTGAGGATTAGGCCTCTGATATCTTTGGCGCTGTTATTTTTCTTACCACAATATATAGTATAACAAAGTGTCACAAACTACAGCCAACAAAAAACTCAGACAGCAGAGACAGACTCCCAGACTTCAGACACTGGGCTTATCACACGTGGTTTATAAAAGAACTCTCAGATATAGATGGTTTAAAAATTATGTCTAAAGAAGTGAAACACAAAGTGTGGATATTTATTAGAGCTAGGAAGGGTACACCTCACATGTTTTTCCACACTGCTTTTATTTAACGTGTCTTTGTTTAACACCGATCCTCCATGGATGTTGCTCCAGCTGATGTGGTTCTAATTTGGCAGTTTCCCTCACAGAATATGCAAGATATAATTCCACATCTGGTTTCCACTGTAGATATTGAGAAATCAACTCTCTGCATAAGTCCTACTTCTGGAGACATAATCAATCAATTTTTTTCTCTTGTTCCTTTTCAAGTAATATTTTTGTCTTTAGTTTTCTGTTGCTTACATATAACTCATATAGGTTGCTTACATATAACTCATATAAGCATGAGTTATATTCTTATTTATACTGTTTGTAATGTGTTAGGCTTGCTCTTTGAGACTGTAGATTTTTGTACTTGACCAAATCTATAAAAATTTTCAAACATTTTGTCTTTAAATATTTGCTTCTGTCTGCTTTTCTCATCTTTTTCAGTTGTCAAACTAATATTGGACTTCCACCTTAACTTCTCTTTCATTTTTCCCTTTTTTATCTATTCAGAATGCATTACTTATTCTTCTGATGTAGTCTCAAGTTAATATATTTTTTATCTGCTCTCCAATCTGCTGTTAAACTAGACCATTAAATTTCTTGTTTTAAATTTCTGGATGGTTATTAAATTTTATCCAAAGAATATTTCCACATCCATTAATCAACATGTTGACACATCTACCTGAAGCTAGTGGGTAAGCAAGAATACTGGAGTGGGTTGCCATTTCCTGCTGCAAGTGATCTTCCTGACCCAGGGATCAAGCCCACATCTCCTGCACTGGCAGGTGAATTCTTTACCATTGAGCCTTAGCTTTTAGGGAGAAGAGAAAAAGATGCCTTCTGGTTGCTAAACCCAATGCTAGGGAACAGTAGCTTCCCCCAGGAGCAAGAAGAGGGACGGTATCAGCTAAAATGACTCTAAATATCATAGAAAACAAATCTACATGTCAAGTGTTTCTGTCCACTAAACAGAAGATACGTCCAATGGATTCCCAATTTGTGAAATAGAATAGATATCTTTGCACACTTGATACTAATGAAAATATTTGCATCACAGTGGAAAACCTCCCACCACAATGCACATGAAGTTTGAAACACTGGTCTTATTTCATCACAACGCAGAAAGAGTTTTCCTGGGGACAGGGTAAAAACCAAGAGTTGGCAACCTATGGCGTGCCCGGCACAGAAGAAATTAAGGCAGAACCGACCCGACAAAACCGTTCAGGAGGGAGCGTGCGTCTCGGTCACGTTCACGCCGCCTTGGGTCCTCCATTCCTCGTCAGACACAGGCTGTAGTTCTGCCTCCTCAGACGCTCTGGATGCTCACGGCTCCCCACCTTGCACTATGATGACCTATAAACACTTTAAACTTCTAATACTTTTTGCTCAACCTTTCACTACCACATAGAAATAGACACTAATAGACTGATTATATCGATCTGTGTTACTATAGCTGACTCCAGAGATCCTCTAACAGGTCATTCAAGGAATGTGTCCAGTGGTTAGGACTTCACATTCTCACTGCAAAGGGCTTGGGTACAGTCTCTGGTTGAGGAACTAAAACCACACACGGTGCACAGCATGACCAGAGTTACTTTTTTAAATTAAGGTATAAAAAAATGGTCATTCACAACTGATTTTTGTGTTTCCTTCTGTCTTTTTCCACGTCTGTATGTACTGCCTCATTTTGATTTATAAGCAAAACTACAAAAATAAGTGTTTTGTGGTTTATCCAGGAATAATACAGAAAATATTCCCGTTATATTTTTTGGTGAAAAATTTAATTTTGTAAAGTTTATTTCAACCTAAATGAAATGTGATTTTTGTTTAAAGAAATAAATGGTCATTCAGAGAGTGACTCTGAAAATATATGTAGGTAACACCTCAGGGAAGATATTTTTGGAATAGCATTATTGGGCCTATTATATTGATCAAAAAAGATAATTGTTTTTTGTACACAAAATGTTAGAATAATATTGGGAATAATTTCAAGAATCTTAACAGAAACCTCATCATACTATGATGTGTGCTAAGTTGCTTCAGTCGTGTTCAAATCTGTGAATCTATGGACTATAGCCTGCCAGGCTTCTCTGTCCATGGGATTCTCCAGGCAAGAATGCTGGAACGGGTTGCCATGCCCTCCTCCAGGGGATCTTCCTGACCCAGGGATCAAACCCATGTCTCTTAAATCTCCTTCATTGGCAGGCGGGTTCTTTGCCACTAGCTCTACCTAGGAAGGCCTCATACTATGATAGTACAGAGCTAATACAGTTAGACCACTGATTCTGAAGGAAACAAAAAATAAACCATAATGGCACCACTAGAAAGATCTCATATTCCTTAAGTTTTTTCCTTTTTTTTCCTCATAAGAAAAACATTTTCAACTTTCTACATTTCTCTGGTGATTGATTATATGGCTGCCACCTTTCCCTAGAGGAACTGAGGTCTTACAGAATAAAAAGATATTTCATAATTAACTTTGAGTTCAGAAGACACAACCATATGCTCAGTTCACACAACTACTTATTTTTCCTAGTTGCTCTCTAAAAGGTATTTAATCACAGATGGCAAAGGCAGATATTGACCTGAGAGACTAGCCTTCCCAAAGGACAACTTTTCAAAATATACAAAGAACCAAATCTTTGGAAATACTGATCAAAAATAGAGAATAAGATGCTCTCCAGAACTCCATTTTTTAAATTTGTTTTTAATTAGAGAACTATTGCTTTACAATGTTGTGTTGGTTCAGAACTCCATTTTTTTTAGATTAAAAACTTTATGTAGATGGTACTTGAATCCTTTCTTCCAAATTAGAAGCTAGAAACCACTCCCAAAGTCTAACCTTCATCATCCTCCAGACATCTCCCCTGACGAGAATCTTGGCAGTAACTGCCAAGTTAATTGTACAAAAGGAGGTTTGTTTTTCAGTGAAAGTCCTGGGAATCACACTTTTGAGGTAGGAGCTAAGAAGCAAGGACACAGCTGACTCAGTTCCTCCTGAGCATAGCTCCCAGGTATGCAGAAATCACATCATGTCCCTATCTTTTCTTTTCTCCTCAAGAAATAATCCTAAATTTGTTTCTCGGTGTTGGTGGTGGTGGTGGTATTCTTGATAAAAGATCTGAGGGCCAAAAATCCAAATAACTTCAATTCCCAGGCAAATCTGTGGCGTTTGGCATTAAAGGAAGTTAAGTATAGGTGGATCCTTTTTCTAGCTTTTTCACAACTCTAAGTAACAGTATGCTCTCTTTTGAAAGCAAGAAAAGAGTTGAGTTATGACTAGCAATTCATAGGAGATGATGTCAAATAGGATTAAAAGTATTGCTTCCCTGGTTCCACTTATAGGAGCTGTATCTACATATTCTTACATTGTTTCAGAGAGACAAAACCGACGACAAACTACAATAATTACCATCCACTTGGAAGTCCAGGTAGGTTAAGGAATTAGGAAAAGCAAATCAGTTTGGGAATGTTTCACAATTCTTTTTAAAACTAAAAGAATACTAACTCTGTTTTGTTTTTGCTCATGTATATATATAATTGTCTATCTACTGAGTAATCAAGTCTTGGGAAATCATAACAATGGTTTTATCTGATAAAATAGATTCCATGATATCACTGCATTTAGAAAGAAGAGAAAGAGACACAGATCCTGGCCAAACCAGGGCTAACGACTGTCAGGGAGACATTCAAAGTTCTTCTGAAGGAAGTGTCAGACATCAATGTGGTTCATACCAATACCAGAGTGTCCCTCAAGAATAATAAAGTATTTCTTTCCCTTAAGTAAGGAAACCAAATTAAACTATTTTAGGTCTTTCTTTTTCCAAGGTTGCTATATGTTTTCTTCAGTATATTGATCATCAGAAACCAGATCATTAAATGTTTTGAAAAATCATCAACTCAATCTAGATCAGAATACCAGCCCCAGTTTCTTCTTAAATACAATGCCAAGTCAATCTGTCTCACTGGCTGCTGCTTCCTCCCATTATATTTCCCCATTGCCAAGGTCTTCATGGAGTCTTTTTCTTCTTCAGAGAAATTTGATTGAAAGAATCAACTCCCTTCAGATAACCATAAGAAGAGAAAAAAGCAGAGTTAGTCAAAGGAAATGTGGGTTAAAAAAACGCAGCATTACTGAGTGGAAAGAGTATCAGGGCTGCATCTACCCACCCAAGGACCTTGGCCATGTATTTCCACACAGCCTGCATTTCTGGAGTGTGACATCAGTCGATAATGAGTGTACTTGGCTGCATAGGACATCCAGCCTTCTTGGAAGTCCATCTGGACAGCCCCACTGTTCTTCCCAAGTGTCTTCTCAGTACGTTTTTACGTCCTCTGAATACTCTCATGGTCATGGTGAAGCCCTTTCCTTTTTCTCTGCGGACAAATAAGAGAAAGGAGGGACTTCAGTAAGATCCAAGGGGACCAGTGCACATGCATTTGTGAGGTAGCTGGGTCAAATTTGGACCTCACTTGGGTGACCAGCTATCCCTGCTTCCCTGGGGCTGAGGGTTCCCTGAGTTACAAGACTTTCAGGGTTGAAATGAGTCCAGTCCCAGGTGAATTGGCACATTTGGTTACTCTAGTCTCATACCACATTGATCCATCATCTCTTTTTGCCATATCCTTGCACGCATCTGTCCCCCACTTTCTTTTTCAAGGTCCAATGGTATGGTTCTTTCCTTGCATATGTGAAATGATTAAGGCTTTCAAGTGGAAAGTTATCTGAATTAAAATTCAAATGGGGGGGCAGAAATAACGAATTATTCATTTAATAAGCAATTACAATGTACATATTGCCTAAAAAATTATGTGAAAGTTGCTCAGTCATGTCCAGCTCTTTGTGACCCCAGTCCATGGTATTCTCCAGGCCAGAATACTGGAGTGGGTAGCCTTTCCCTTCTCCAGGGGATCATCCTAACCCAGGGATTGAACACAGGTCTCCCTCATTGCTGGCAGATTCTTTACCAGCTGATGTTCCGTTCCGTTCCGTTCAGTCACTCAGTCGTGTCCGACTCTTTGCGACCCCGTGGACTGTAGCCCACCAGGCTTCTCCATCCATGGGATTCTCCAGGCAAGAATACTGGAGTGGGTTACCATTTCCTTCTCCAGGGGATCTTCCCAACCCAGGGATCGAACCCAGGTCTCCCGCATTGGAGGCAGACGCTTTAACCTCTGAGCCACCAGGGAAGCCCACCAGCTGATGTAGTAGATACCAAAAAATATCAAAGATGATTAACACTTGGCCTCTGTCTTCAGAGGTTTACAGTCTAGTAGGTATATTAAGACATGCAAAATTTAAAAAAATGATGCAAAGTATAAAGTGAAAATTCTTTAGTGTAGAAAAATGCTGTAGCTTTTAGAGTGTTTTCTCATTCCTTCTGGAAAACACTTTAGAATGCTGTTTCAACCTTTAAAAAATAGCAATTCATTTCTTTAATGTTGATTCAGGAAATATGTTAGCATGCCTATGAAGTGAACTGAACTGTGCTCGGAATTCATATTATGGAGATGAAAAATACATCTTTGCCTTCCTGAAGCTCAGACTGGTAAAGAGATAGAAAAGTGACCAGTTACAAGAAGGCATAGTATAAATTTACATACACATATGTCAGATGCTATGGCAAAAAACAAAGAATTACTATATGATGGTGAAGTCCAGTAATATTTCATGAGGGTGGCAATCAGTAAACGGTGTAGATTTCAAGTACAAGTTATTCAATCAAAGAAAAAAAAAAGTAAATAAACAGTAAAAAGGTGGAGAAAGAGAAAGGAAGGGATCCAGAAGGGATAGGCAAGAAAGAAGAAAGGAAGGAAAGACGGAGGGTGGAGGGAGGGTGAAGGGAAGAAAGGGAGGGGAGAAAGCGAGGGAGGCAGAAAGGAAGGTGTGTGGGGTGCTACTTGTGTGCATGCTAAGTTCCTTCAGTTGTGTCCGACTCTTTTCTACCCTATGGACAGCAGTCTGCCAGGCTCCTCTGTCCTTGGGATTCTCCAGGCAAAATGACCTTCCTTTAGGGGATCTTCCCTACCGAGGGATCAACCCCTGTCTCTCACGTCTTCTGCGTTGGCAGGCAGGTTCTTTACCACTAGCGCCACCTGCGGGAAACCCAAAAGGAGGAGCAACAGCTATCTTAGGTGGGAAGAATAGCATGTCACTTGACAAAAATGTGATTATTCTTTTCTTATCTGGGACATAGGACTCAAGAGGTGAAGTTAAATAAGTAGATGAAGATCAGATTGTGAAGGGCCTTGTATGTTATGCTCAGTTGTTTGTATTTGGCTTCACAATAATAATGTTTCATTGCAGCACAGCTTACAGACTAAATGAACATCTCCCAATCAGTATCCCATTCTGAATCAGTGCCTGAATTCATCCTTCTGGGTTTTCCCTGCAGCAGGGAGATTCAGGTCATTCTGTTTATGTTCTTCTCCATCATCTACCTCCTGACTCTCATAGGAAATGGATCCATTATCTGTGCTGTGTGCTGGGACCAGCATCTCCACACCCCCATGTACATCCTGCTGGGGAATTTTGCATTCCTGGAGATCTGGTATGTCAACTCCACTGTTCCAAACACACTGATCAACTTCCTCTCAGAGAGCAAGGCCATCTCTTTCACTGGTTGCTTCCTTCAATTATATTTTTTCTTTTCCATGGGCTCCACTGAGTGCTTCTTTCTCTCAGCAATGTCGTTTGATCGATACTTTGCTATCTGCCATCCTCTGCATTATGCCACAATTATGACTGGCAGACGTTGTTTCAACCTAGTGATTGCTTGTTGGGTGTGTGGCTTTCTCTGGTATCTGGTGCCTGTTATTCTTATTTCCCAGCTGCCTATCTGTGGTCCTAATGCAATTGATCACTTTGTATATTACTCAGGCCCACTGCTGACCCTCTCATGTGTTCCTGCTCCCATGTCCAAGCTCACCAGCTATACTCTAAGCTCCCTCATCATCCTCCTTAGCTTCCTTTTCATTCTCATCTCCTATGCCCTGGTTCTACTTGCTGTTCTTCGATAGTCCTCGGCATCCAGTCGACAGAAGGCCTTTTCCACCTGTGGGTCCCATTTGGCTGTGGTGTTGCTATTCTACGGGACCATTTTGGTGATGCATGTGAGCCCTGGATCCAGCCGCTCCACCTTGTTGCCAAAAATCATGACCTTGTTCTATGCCATGCTGACTCCACTCTTCAACCCTTTGATTTACAGTCTCAGGAATAAGGATATGAAAAAAGCTCTCTGGAAAGTTCTGGGAAAGTTTAAAATTTCTTTAAAAGTCTTTGGCAGCAGGCGCAGGAGGAATGTGGGATAATCTGGTTTAGTATGATGTGGATAAAATGGCCATCCTTGAACTCTCACACATGTGTACCATCATCCACTCAGTAAATAGAAACTGAATGCCTCCTCCATGTTAGACACTGCACTCGGCACTGTATTGTGAGCATAATTATGAAGATAAAGCAGACACGATCTCTTCCTCAAATTGCATCCTAATGGTGCAGACAAGTAAGAAAATAATTAACATTAAATGCAATAAATATTCTAACCAATATATGTACAATATATGAGACACAAGGAAAAAGCAACTAATTTTGCGCAGGGTTGTGGGCAGCCAGGATTAGTGTTAGGGAAAACTTCAGTCAACATCATATCAGACACATATATTTTGTGACGAAGTTGGGGAAACCTTGTGTTCTGTTTAACTTCTAGCTAGATTTCTTTTTTTTCTCTTTTTATTAATATTTTCAAAATTTTCATAAAAAATAGTTGACTCACAGTGTTGTGTTAGTTTCAGGCGTACAGCAAAGTGAAACAGTTATACATATACATATATCCACTCTTTTTTTTTATTCTTTTCCTATATAGGCTATTACAGAGTAGAGTTCCCTATGCTATACAGCAAGTTCTTATTAGTTATGTTTTATATATAGTAGTGTGTATATGTCAGTCCCAATCTCCCAATTTATCCCTCCCCACCCCCACCCCCCGCTTATCTCCTGGAAACCATGTTTGCTTTCTACATTTGTGACTCTACTTCTGTTTCATAAATAAGTTCATTTTTACCCTTGTTTTTTTAGATTCCACATATAAGCAATATCATATGAAATTTGTTTTTCTGTATCCAACTTACTTTACTCAATATGACAATCTCTATGTCCATACATGTTACTGAAAATGGCATTGTTTGATCTTTTTTATGGCTGACTGATATTCCATTATGTATAGTACTACATCTTCTTTATCTTGTCCCCTGTTGATGGACATTTATGATTGCTTCCATGTCTTGGCTATTATAAATAGTGCTGCAATGAACATTGGGGTGCATGTATCTTTTCAGTTTATGATTTCCTCCAGGTATATGCCAAGAGTGGGATTTTTGCATCATATGGTAGTTCTGTTTTTAGTTTTTGCAAATGAAACAACTGACAAGGGATTAATCTCCAAAATATACAAACAGTTTATGCATGTCAACATGAAAAAAAAACCCAATAAAAAATGGGCAGAATATGTATAGAGACATTTCTCCAAAGAAGGCATGCAGATTGCTATAAAGTACATGAAAAGATGCTCAGTATCACTAATTATTACAGAAATACAAATCAAAACTACAAGATGGTGTCATCTCACACAACTCAGAATGGCTATCATCAGAAAATCTACAAGCAATAAATGCTGGAGAGGGTGTGGAGAAAAGGGAACCCTCCTACACAGTTGGTAGGAATGTAAACTGATACAGCCACCATGGACAACAGTATGGATGTTCCTTAAAAAGCTAGAAATAGATTTCTTTTTCAATCTTACTATGATGTCTTTGAAAGGATATGAGACTTAAAATCAAAAGATCTTGGTAGGAACTCAATTCTTCCATTAATCAACTGTGAATTTGGTAGGTAACTTCATTTCAACTAAAATTAAAATGGTAATTGCCACCCCCAGAGAACAATTAGTGTGGTGTTTTAATAAATCATGAGTCCAAAGTTCCTAAAACAGTACATAGAAAGTACATAATAAATACTAATTAAATTTGAATGTTAATGAATTTTTTGTTCTCATGTTCTTTATTGGAATCAAAATCTCAGCTCCTCCATGAAAGTCACCTCCTATAACTTTTGGCAAAGCCCTTCTACAATGGCTCTCCTTCTCAACTTTCCCTGAGACATAAACTAAATTATGTTTTCTCGATTTATAGCCAAAATACCATGTGTTTAGTTTAATTTTGGTTTGGGAGTGTGTGTGTGTGTGTGTGTGTGTGTTTACAGTGTTCTAGAGAATTAAGTCTTTGAAACTGGGACTTGTTTACCCCCGAGATACATGAAGACTTTCCAAAAGGCACACAAGCATGCATAGTTCAATTTCTGGATCCTCAACTTACATATGCACATTTTCCTAAAGCTGCTGTGCCTAAGAACACATCTCTTATTGAAGTTTCACATGGACTTATTTCACACATCCTCTTTCACAATTGCTTTTCTCCCACTTCAGATATAAAGACTGCCATTCACCAGTTCTGACCTCAATATTTTGCATTGTTTGGGTATATAAGCTTCTAGTTGGGACACTGAACAAATAATTTGAAATAATGATCACTCTACTGTGAAAGTGAGTGGATCTAACAGATAATACATCCTTTTGTAACAAATGGTTTACAATTTTGGGTTGTCATAAAAGAAGCTGAGAAAAGACTTGGGTGCAAGCAGTTTATTATTAATAGAAGGTGGTTTCAGGCAGTAGGAATGAGGAAGGAGAAGAAGCCACTATGACCAATGAAAATCTGATTCCACGAGAACCTCTGAGAATGGTCCGTGTGAATGGCACAGGTCTAAGATATTTATTGACTAACCATGGTTGCACAGGGAGATATTGACTACTCATGTTTCCAAAAACACATTGACTGATGCACCAAATGAGCCACTATGTCTTCAGAAAAGGCCCTGGGAAGAAAGCAGGAAGACTCCTGGATAGGGCTTGAGATGGGAGGGATGCCATAAGACTAATTCTGAGCTCCCAAGGGACTGCCCACCACCTCTGAAACTAAAATCAGAGGTAGGTCAGGAAGCTCACAAATATTCACTACACAGGCTACTTAACTCTCCTGATAGCAGGTTGCAAATAATTTGCAGTTAACAGGCACTATGTGGTAACGGTCAGAACCAAACTTTTTCAAATTCTGTCTCCACTGACTGAATGACTTCGTATATGCCTCCATTAACTCATATTTAAATAAGCAATAGTGATAGAGCTTTCTTCCTAGTGCCATTGTGAGGATGAAATGAATCAATCTGCTTATCAGAGAGTCTAGCAAAGAGTAAACCCTAAAATATCTCCATCATTATAATACTTCATGCTTTAGTTCACAGGGAATTTGCTCTCATTACAAGTTCTAATTTGGAAGTTAATTTTCTATCCCAAATTCCCAATTACTATAATGTAGCTGAAAACGTGGGCAGTATAATAAAGAGTTAACAAGTCAAAACATTGTATACAAGGATTAGAGAGAAATGAAGAGTATATCAATAACACAGATGTTGCTGAATCACAAAGCAGAGATGTTACTGTGTTGAAGAACAAGATGGTTTTCTTAGTAATATGACTGACAGAGACATGACATGAGTTATGAGCAAATGAACATGCAGACACTGAATCACCAGTTTTAAACACCGATGTCCTTGTATAAGAGAACATGAGACACGCAGAATTACAGGCTGCAGTTTCCTGCACTCCTCACCCCGCTTCCTCTCTTCTCATGCCCTCTCTCTCTCTCTCTCTCCACACACTCTGTTCTGCTTCTTAGGGATCACAGACCTCTCTGACTTTTGATAGGAAAGGAATCTGCCTTCAAATCGGGCACTTCCTGAAAATACTCTTCTCCACTGTACAGATATCATTCAATATCATGTAATGTTTCTGTTGCTGCATGACAGAAATCTGGCAACCCAGTGTTCTATCTTATAAATGCTCTCACATTTCAGAACAAAACAATTCGTTAGTTGTGAATCAGGATTGCTTCCACTGCTAAATCTGAAAATACTGTCAGCCCTCTGTGTCTGGTGCCCTGGGGGTAGAGAATCTGCAGTATCAAAGACCTGACTATACTGTGCCATTTTTATGTAAGGGACTTGACATTCCCTGGCTTTTTACCTTAGGGGATCCTGGAAACCATCCCCCCATAGATATGGAGGGATGGCTATACTCCTTTTCTTTGGAATCTTTATAACCTTTAAGCTATAACCTGAATGTTTGTGTCCCTCTGAAATTCAAATGTTGAAATCCACACCCCCAGTGTGATGGTATGCTATTAGGATTTGGGGCCTTTAGGTGAATCGGTTGAGAGTGGAGCCATCATAAATGGGATTAGTACCCTTTGAAAAAAGACCCCAGAGAGCTCCTTCCTCCCTCCCACCATGTAAGGTTACAGTGTTAACAAGGCTGTCTAAACAAGAAGCACGCTTTCACCAGATACTCTAACTGCTGACGCCTTGATCTTGGATTTCCCAGCCTCCAGATGTGTGAGAAATAACATTCTGTTAATATGGCACATATAGTTTATAGTATTTCCGCTGAAGCAGCACAAACAGAAAAGACACTTCGGGAAGCAGTCTTTCTGCACCGTGGTCTTTCAGAGACATTCCTTTAGGGGAGCATTTTGTTAATCTGATCCGTCTCTACTCTGCCTCTTCCTCGTTAACTCTCTGGCTTAACCAAAGCATTTTCCTTACCCTAAGTAAGGCTTTCTTCCCACCCACCACTGCCCTCTTTTTCTCCTCTCTTATCAACTTCAAAGATACACATCACAGCCTAACAACCCGTGTACCCAAACACAGTTCCTATTTAGAATGCCCTCATCATTCAGTTTGAATTCTACTTGTCTTGTAAGTCAGTGCCTTTAACTGAAGTGAAAGAACCCAGTTCATTGCAGCTAAGATTAACAGTTTCATAAAATTAAAAAAAAAAACTAGAAAATGAAATATGAAAACACAAATATAGCTCACTTTTATATTATTAGATTCAACACATCACAAACTAGTCAACTATGAAAGTTTCTAAATGCTTCATCTTAGTATCTGAATTTATCACAGACAGCTAACAATTTGAGGACTATGCTAATCCTTTAACTGCACTTGGAGTAGGACTGTTCTATGTCACATTTCAAATCATTTCTTGAATGAATTTTCTAAGAAGTCTCTCATAATGATTTTAACCTATATAGAGCTTTCCCTCGGAGGAGGCAATGGCACCCCATTCCAGTACTCTTGCCTGGAAAATCCCATGGATGGAGGAGCCTGGTAGGCTGCAGTCCATGGGGTTGCTAAGAGTTAGACACAGCTGAAGCGACTTAGCAGCAGCAACAGCATCAGAGCTCTCCCTGGCTGAATCTCCTTAATATCTGTAGATGTAGAGTAATATTGCAATGCACCTTGAATTTTTTTTTTTTTTTTTTACTTTGTTCAAGTTCAGTTCAGTTCAGTTGCTCAGTCATGTCTGACTCTTCGCAACCCCATGGACTGCAGCATGCCAGGTTTCCCTGTCCATCACCAACGCCCAGAGTTTACTCAAACTCATAGCCATTGAGTCAGTGATGCCATCCAACCATCTCATCCTCTGTCATCCCCTTCTCCTGGCTTCAATCTTGCCCCACATCAGGGTCTTTTCAAATGAGTCAGTTCTTTGCATCAGGTGGTCAAAATATTGGAGTTTCATCTTCAGCATCAGTCCTTCCAATGAATATTCAGGACTGATTTCCTTTAGGATGGACTGGTTGGATCTCCTTGCAGTCCAAGGGACTCTCAAGAGTCTTCTCCAACACCACAGTTCAAAAGCAACAATTCTTCGGCGCTCAATTTTCTTTATAGTCCAACTCTCACATCCATACATGACTACTCGAAAAACCATAGCCTTGACTAGACAGACCTTTGTTTGCAAAGTAATGTCTCTGCTTTTTAATATGCTGTCTAGGTTGGTCAAAACTTTCCTTCCAAGGAATAAGTGTCTTTAATGTCATGGGTGCAGTCACCATCTGCAGTGATTTTGGAGCCCCTCAAAATAAATTCAGCCACTGTTTCCACTGTTTCTCCATCTATTTGCCAAGAAATGATGGGACCGGATGCCATGATCTTTGTTTTCTGAATGTTGATCTTTAAGCCAACTTTTTTACTCTCCTCTTTCACTTTCATCAAGAGGCTCTTTAGTTCTTCTTCACTTTCTGCCATAACTTTGGGTCAAAGATGCTGATTTTACAAATAACAAAACTCGTATAGCCAAAAAAATGCCATTTAATCAAATATTTCATGAGGGCCAATAAATGCAATGTATTTTTATCCGTTTGCTAGTTCAAAGCTGAACAATAATAGTTGCCTGCCTCCAGACACTTTATAACCTGGGAAGGGAGAAAAAATAAGTGTATAACTAAGGACAACACAAAGAAGTTTCTGATGAGTATCATAAGAAAAATGCAAATACAGTTAAATAAAATTTCAGAGATGGAAAATGTGCTCCATTAGGGGAATAAGGAGAAGTATTATGGGAAAATGTCATCTGAACTAGAGATTGAAGGATAGATGGGGTTTTGCAGGTACAGAGGGAGGTAATGAGGATTTCCAATAAGCAAAATGACCACAAAGATGCAAATATGAGAAACTGAAAGGTACTCACAGAATGAAATGTTATTCAATTTATCTGAAAGAGGGAGTAGGAAAAGGTAAGATGAGAAAGGCATTTGAAGTCTATTTGTGGAGAACTGGGGAAATTTTGCATAAGGAAACCAGTGGTGGTTTTTAAGCAGACAAATAACAAGATCAAAGCAATATTTTAAGAGTTTCTAAGGACTGAAGTAGTATCACTAAAAGGTAATAAAAGTCTAAGTAATCTTTTTCCCCTTTAGTCTCTCAGTTTGAAAGTGTTAGTTGCTCAGTTCTATCTGACTCTTTGTGACACTATGAACTATAGCCCTCCAGGTTCCTTTGTGCATGGGATTTCCCAAGCAAGAATACTGATGTGAGTAGCCATTTCCTTCTCCAGGGTATCTTCCAGATCCAGGGATTGAAGCTGGATCTCCTGCATTGCAGGTAGATTCTTTTCTGTCTGAACCACCATGGAATGACAATTTTAGTGTGAGCAATTTACGTTTAAATATTCCCACTCCAGTATTCTTGCCTGGAAAATCCTATGCACAGAGGATTCTGGCAGGCTGTGGTCCATGGGGTCGCAAAGAGTCTGACGCGACTTAGTGACTGAGCACATGTGCATGCATAAGCAGCTTGTGGTTCACAGACCAACGTTCCAAGGCATATATTCCTTATGTCCTCAATTATTTTATGCTCCATGATACGAGTTTTCTTTCACACCTGGGTGTTTTAGTATACTAGGTAAACCCTAAATGGCTTAAGGTAAAAATTGAAGGGTAAAAAATATTGATGTCTCATACTAATCAGGAAGTCACGTGTGCCTCTGAAGTATTTCAGTCAACGAACTTAAATACTTCTCTCATATCTCAAGAAAACAATGCCGTAAGCTATTTCCAAATTCTCCAAATTTTTATCCTCAGTGTCCTGCAGTTTCTTCACCTCAACATTTGCCTCTTTGGGTTCTCTGCCCATCACTTCCTTATCCTCCAAAATATGCCCAATGATCTTTGAAATGTTCCTATAAGAATCTTTTGTGACACATTGTATCTTATTTCTCCTCAAACTGTGTCTTCTGGAAACTTTTGTTTTTTCTTTTTTTAATTTTTTATTGCAGGCTAATTTTGGAATCCATATTTCAGATGGGCAAGTGATTTGTAAACAATAGGGCCTCAGAGTCATAGTCACTGCTCTTTACTGATTCCTCAGAGAATATGCAATAGTTTAACTTTTAATGAACCATTGGCTTGGAGGAGAACTTCCATAATGCTACAGAGGACAAATCCCAGAAGAACCTGTGGCAAAGAAAGTGCAATCTTAATTTTTGTGCAGCAATAAATGCTTTATCCATCTGAAGACAAGAAGATATCATTATTTAGACAGGTCCCTAGAGATTCAATCTATATCAGAACCACAACACCTTTATCTTTTGAGCACAGCAGAGAGTCCTGACACCTCTTTGTCAGTCCCTTTAACTATGATTTCTTCATGTTGATTTATTAACGTTTCTTATTTGGAGCAGTTTTGAAAAGATTCATATTACTAAACGAAGGAATTTTAATTCCTTTCACCACATCATTATAGAAGACTTCGCAGAGCACTGGTGTGGAGAATAGGTGGGGGAAAAAATTCCTTCTAAAAATTGTGTGTTTGTGTCCATAATATAAACCCTCACAACTTTTAGGACTCACATCCCTGCATATTGCCACACACAAAATATTTCAGGGAATTCATATCCTTGTCATAGTTTTATGAGAATATAGGATGAAGGAAGTTTACTTGTGACCAAGAAAGCATTTGATTTCTCTCATAGAGTGGAAATTGTTTACTTTAAGTGAGTATATAAAGAATCAGTTCAGTCACTCAGTAATGTCTGACTCTTTGTAACCCTGTCATCAAAATTATAAAGAAACTTAATCCCAAAATTTTGTGGGAAAAAAATACTTAAAAATTTAAAGTCTCATACCTAGGTTTATTTTACAAACTTCCATCTAGGTGAAAGATTAAGCAAAAACTTCAAGCCACTGCTTTCTACAGAAGACATTGCAACATTACAATATTAAAAGTCAATATCAGTAAGTAATATCATGGTCTTATATTTTTATGGTGCTTAAGCAGGAATGCAAAAGTATTGACTTTAAAATGATTTCTAACAAGTTGGTAAAACATCGTCAATTATTTCATTGTTGAATGGTATGTTAAGTAGCACATATAACTGAAAGATAAATAGTAAAATTAAAACCTTCTTTACTGAGTCTATTGCTCCTCAAAATGGGTTTAGGGAAAGAAACTAGTACATTTATTAAGAGCAAATTTATGTTATGGGGTGTCCCTGGTGGCACAGACGTAAAGAATCCACCTGCACTTCAGGAGACCGAAGTTCAATGCCCGGATCAGGAATATCCCCTGAAGAAGGGAATGGCAACCCACTCCAGTGTTCTTGCCTGGAGAATCCCATGGACAGAGGAGCCTGGAGGGCTACAGTCCATGGGGTCGCAGAGTTGGACACTACTAAGCAATTAACACTTTCTGTTATATGCTATCAAATCTATGAGAAACTATCATAGATCATGCTTTCCCCAAAGAATAACAAGCTTACAAAATGAGTTTAAAGTTCTTTAGTGATATCACAGGAAGGAAAAAGTTCAGAGGCAAGCCAAAGCTTGTTTCTGTGAAGCCAACTATCTCCTGTGCCCCAATTTGTGTTTGTCTTCTCTTAATTCTTAAACAGGAACACATGTGAAGGTAGTTCTAACTGACAAATACATGTCTGTTGACGTTGCAGGTTACGGACCCAATGAACGTGAACATCTCTGAGCCAGATTCCCACTTTGTCTTTGTAAGAGAATTTGTACTCCTAGGTTTTTCTTGTGAGTGGAAGATTCAGAGCCTCCTCTTCTCACTCTTCCTTACAATGTATGCTCTGACCATAACAGGGAATGGGGCCATTATTTGTGCTTTATGCTGTGACCAGCGACTCCACACCCCCATGTACATATTCCTGGGGAATTTCTCCTTTCTAGAGATCTGGTATGTCTCTTCTACAGTCCCCAAGATGTTGGTCAACTTTTTCTCAGACAAAAAGACCATCTCCTTTGTTGGATGTTTCCTACAATTTTATTTCTTTTCTTCCTTGGGAGCAACTGAATGCTTGCATTTGACCGTTATGGCCTTTGATCGGTACCTTGCTATCTGTCGTCCCTTGCACTACCCTAATATCATGAATGGGCATCTCTGTACCAAAATGGTCCTTATCTGCTGGGTCTGTGGGTTTCTGTGGTTCCTGATCCCCATTGTTCTCATTTCTCGGATGCCCTTCTGTGGACCAAACATTATTGACCATGTTGTGTGTGACCCAGGGCCACTGTTTGCATTGGCATCTGTCTCTGCCCCCAAAACCCAATTGCTTTGCTACAGTCTAAGCTCAATAGTTATCTTTGATAACTTCCTCTTCATCCTGGGGTCCTATACTCTTGTCCTAATAGCTATGTTGCATATGTCTTCAACGACTGGAAGACAGAAAGCCTTCTCCACCTGTGGGTCTCATTTGGCTGTGGTATCCCTGTTCTATGGCTCTCTGATGGTCATGTATGTGAGCCCAGGGCTCAGACATTCTTCTGGGATGCAGAAATTTGCAACTTTGTTGTATGCTATGGTGACCCCATTCTTCAACCCCCTCATTTATAGCCTCCGGAATAAGGAGATAAAGACAGCCCTGAGAAAAGTTCTGGGGAGTTTCAACATAATGTAAGACATTCTAGATAATCCATCCATTATCAGGTCAGTATAGTCTAACATAAAACAACCAGAATTATATTGTTATCTAATCTTCAAAAATGGGTCTAGTGATAATAATTTATATTAGCCTATGAAATTAATCATCTATAGGGTCATTATAATCATAAAGTGCTAACATTATTCAGATAAGTAGAAGTGTTGGGTTATTATGTGGACTGCATATTAAATGAGAAATGTACACATATGGGCGTTTTCTTGATAGTTCGTGTGATTCATCTGGGATAAAAATTTTTACACTCTTTTTGGAATTTTAGATTGTTAATTCTAGGATCAATAAAATTATAATTATGTCATTTTTATGTTTATTCAGCTAGTTGTAAATAAAAGAAGGAAATCTTTCTTTTCTGATTGTGGTTCCTATCATTTTTTACTTTATTATTTTGTGATGGTCATTCCTAGTAAATAAGCCCTTAAAAGCAATCATTCAAAATTTCTGTTGGACAATAAAAGTCAAGCTAACCTAATGACATCCAGACATAATTTGCTTCTTTTACACATTACCCCTTTCTACCAAAGGTTCATCTAGTCAAGACTATGGTTTTTCCCGTGCTCATGTATGGATGTGAGAGTTGGACTGTGAAGAAAGCTGAGCACCAAAGAATTGATGCTTTTGAACTGTGGTGTCAGAGAAGACTCTTGAGAATCCCTTGGACTGCAAGGAGATCCAACCAGTCCATTCTAAAGGAGATCAGTCCTGGGTGTTCATTGGAAGGACTGATGCTGAAGCTGAAACTCCAATACTTTGGCCACCTCACGTGAAGAGTTGACTCATTGGAAAAGACCTTGATGCTGGGAGGGATTGGGGGCAGGAGGAGAAGGGGACGACAGAGGATGAGATGGCTGGATGGCATCACTGACTCAATGGACGTGAGTTTGGGTAAACTCCGGGAGTTGGTGATAGACAGGGAGGCCTGGCTTGCTGCAATTCACGGCGTCACAAAGAGTCTGATACAACTGAGTGACTGAACTGAACTGAAACCTTTAAAAGGTGGTTCTAATTCCATATATAACAGTATCTATCAAAGTCTTCAGAAAGGGGGTATTATCAGTAATAATATTTTCACCAAAATGAAGTGTGACTAAAAACCTGATTGGTTCAATAATGGGGTTTTAGGAAATAGAACCTCTCCTCCTAAAAACTGAAGAGGGAAATATCTTGTGGATAAATCACTTATATTTAAAAGAAAAATGACAGTTCATTGTTACTTGTTGCTGAAATAGTGTTAAAATAACATTAAGGAAAATTTTTAAAGAAGAAAAGCATCCAGAATTCAATCCCTGTAATAAATGACAATATTTTTATTTTCATTTATATATATATTTTATTTACTATAAAGTCTCAGTTGTCCCTTATTATAGCAAACCTTTATAATTATTTTTTAGAAACTATAATATTCCATTCAAGTAATGTGGTATGGGTTGTAGATTTTTATGTGGTGAAGTGAAATTTTCCTAGAAAGAGGATTCTCCTTCGAAGTAGCTTGATGTTGACTTGAGAAGGCTATCAGTTCAGTCACCCAGTCATGTCCGATTCTTTCCAACCCCGTGAACTGCAGCACTCCAGGCTTCCCTGTCCATCACCAAATCCCGGAGCTTGCTCAAACTCATGTCCATTGGGTCGGTGATGCTATCTGATCATGTCATCTTCTGTCATCCCCCTTTCCTCCCGCCTTCAGTCTTTCCCAGTATCAGGGTCTTTTCCAATGAGTCAGTTCTTTGCACAGGTAGCCAAAGTATTGGAGTTTCAGCTTCAGCATCAGTCCTTCCAATGAATATTCAGGCCTGATTTCCTTTAGGAATGACTGGTTTGAACTCCTTGCAATCCAAGGGACTCTCAAGAGTCTTCTCCAACACCACAGTTCAAAAGCATCAATTCTTTGGCACTCAGAAGTGAAGGGTATAAGAAAAGAGGTTAGGGGAAAAAAAAAGACTGTCATCAATATATAATAATGACTGCTTACAGAATTAGTGCTCAGAGAATCAGACTCTTCCATTCAGTACCATCCTTTCCTTGAACAGTCTTTCCACTCTTTTAATGTTAAAAATAGCACCTCAAGGGCTTCCCTGGCAATCTAGTGGTTAAGAATCCACCTTGCAATGCAAGGGACACTGGTTTGATCTCTGGTCTGGGAAGATCCCACATGCCACAAAACAACTAAGCCTGTGTGCCACAACTACGAAGCCTGCACTCTGGAGCCCATGAGCCACAACGAATGAATGCACTCACCTTAACCACTGAAGCCCACATGCCTGGAACCTGGGTTCTGTAACAAGAGAAGCCACCACTATGAGAAGCCCGCACACTGTAACAAAGACTAGCCCTCACTTGCTGCACCTAGATAAAGCCCACATGCAGCAACGAAGACCCAGCACAGCCAAAAATAAAATAAATAAACTTAAAAAAATATTATCACAATAAAAGCTTTAAAAGGTTTGCCATGACGATAAATTGCAAATCTATATTAGGACTCATTTAGTCCAAAAACAAACCTGCTCCAGAAAATCTAAGATATAAGAATATTTTGTGCATGTAGCAATTTCCCTGTAGAATTTTTCTCTTAGAACAGTTTCCTGGGAAAGAGGTGAATGACTTGGTTCAAAGTAAAGTAAAGTCGCTCACTGCGACTCTTTGCAACCCCACGGATGGTAAACTATCAGACTCCTCTGTCCGTGGGATTTTCCAGGCAAGAGTAGTGGAGTGGGTTGCCATTTCCTTCTCCAGGGGATCTTCCCAACCCAGGGATCGAACCCAAGTCTCCAGCTTTACAGGCAGACGCTTTACCGTCTGAGCTACCAGGGAAGCACTTGGTTCAAAAGATAGGAATAAATTGTGAGTTTTGAAACAGATATCCTGGGTAAGACAATTTTTCTTTTGATTTGAGAACTTGCTAAGCTACTTAGTCAATCTTACTTTCAAACCTCGACCATATATCTCTCGCTTATCTAGTCCATTGAAGAACTATTCTAATTCTATACCCCTTTCCAGGGTACACAACATTTAAATGTTCTGAGATTAGATAAACACGGGGCTCAAGAAGAAGGGATTGATGACCTGTTGACTAGGCAAGAAATGCTTCCACCATATTGTCAGACTCCTTACCTTGGATTAGTAAATTAATATGTTTGTGCATCCTCTGGTTTTCAATGATCCCTTCTTAAACCCCAAAATACTATGATATTTTCACAACCAATTCCATAGTATAACGTTACAACTTGTAAAGGATATTTTTTAAAGACCTACATGCATTCCCAAAGAAAGAAATGAAGAGAGAAAAAGCACAAGAAATAGCAGTGAAAAGATAGTGTTCTGTTTGTTTGTTTGTCTCTTGGTAGTTAAGCTTTCAAAAGAACACTGCAAGGTGATATTTAAGACATTCAGGTGGCCAAGATGCACGTGAAAAGATGCTCAACATCACTAATTATTAGAGAAATGCAAATCAAAACTACAATGAGGTATCACCTCACACCAGTCAGAATGGCCATCAAAATATCTACAAACAATAAAATGCGGGAGAGGGTATGGAGAAAAGGGAAACTTCTTACATTGTTGGTGGAAATGTGGATTAGTGTGGCCATTCTGGAGAATAGTATGGAGGTTCCTTTATAAACTGAAAATAGAGCAATATGATCATGTTGGAGTCTTCTCCAACACGACAGTTCAAAAGCGTCAATTCTTTGGTTCTCAGCCTTCTTTATGGTCCAACTCTCACATCCACACATGATTACTCGAAAAACCATAGCTTTGACTATCCAGACCTTTGTTGGCAAAGTAATGTCTCTGTTTCTTAATACGCCATCTAGGTTTGTCATAGTTTTTCTTTCAAGGAGTAAGAGTCTTTTAATTTCATGGCTGCAGTCACAGTCTGCAATTATTTTGGAGCCCAAGAAAATAAAGTCCGTCATTGTTTCCATTTTTTCCCCATCTAATTGCCATGAAGTAATACTTTGGCCACCTCATACGACGAGTTGACTCACTGGAAAAGAGTATGATGCTAGGAGGGATTGGGGGTGGGAGGAGACGGGGACAACAGAGAATGAGATGGCTGGATGGCATCACTGACTTGATGGACATGAGTTTGAGTGAACTCCGGGAGTTGGTGATAGACAGGGAGGCCTGGCATGCTGTGATTCATGGGGTCACAAAGAGTCGGACACAACTGAGCAACTGAACTGAACTGAACTGAATAGGACCAGAAGCCATGATCTTCATTTTTTGAATGTTGAGTTTTTAAGCCAGGTTTTCACTCTCCTCTTTCACTTTCACCAAGCGGCTCTTTAGTTCCTCTTCATTTTCTGTCACAAGTGTTCTGCCTATCTGAGGTTACTGGTATATCTCCCAGCAATCTTGATTCCCGCTTGTGCTTCATCCAGCCCATCATTTCGCATGATGTACTCTTTATATAAGTTAAATAAACAGGGTGACAATACACAGCCTTGATGTACTCCTTTCCCAATTTGGAAACAGTTCATTGTTCCATGTCTGGTTCTCACTATTGCACCTTGATCTGCTTATAGGTTTTTTAGGACACAGGTAAGGTAGTCTGGTATTCCTATTTCTTTAAGCATTTTCCACAATTTGTTGTGACCCACCCAGTCAAAGGCTTTGGCATAATCAATAAAGCAGAAGTAGACATTGTTCTGGAAGTCTTTTGCTTTTTCTATGATCCAACGGATGTTGACAATTTGATCTCTGGCTCCTCTGCCTTTTCTAAATCCAGCTTGAACATCTGGAAGTTCTCGGTGCACGTACGGTTGAAGTCCTGCTTGGAGAATTTTGAGCATTACTTTGCTAGCGTGTAAGATGAGAGCAATTGTGCAGTAGTTTGAGCATTCTTTGGCATTGCCCTTCTTTGGGAATGGAATGAAAGCTGATCTCTTCCAGTCCTGTGACCACTGCTGAGTTTTCCAAATTTGCCGGCATATTGAGTGCAGCACTTTCACAGCATCATCTTTTAGGAGTTGAAATAGCTCACCTGGAATTCCATCACCTCCACTAGCTTTGTGTATAGTGATGCTTCCTAAGGACCACTTGACTTTACACTCTAGGATGTCTGGCTCTCAGTGAGTGATCATACCATCATGATTATCTGGTCATAAAGATCTTTTTTGTATAGTTCTTCTGTGTATTCTTGCCACCTCTTCTTAACATTAGCATCTTCTTCTTTTGTTAGGTCCATACCATGTCTGTCCTTTATTGAGCCCATCTTTACATGAAATGTTCCCTTGGTATCTCTAATCTTCTTGAAGAGTTCTCTAATCTTTCCCATTCTATTGTTTCCCTCTATTTCTTCGCACTGATCACTGAGGAAGGCTTTCTTATCTCTCCTTGCTATTCTTTGGAACTCTGCATTCAAATGGGTATATCTTTCCTTTTCTCCTTTGCCGTTTGCTTCTCTTCTTTTCTCAGCTGTTTGTAAGGCCTCCTCAGACAATCATTTGCCTTCTTGCATCTCTTTTTCTCAGGGATGGTCTTTATCACGGTCTCTTGAACAATGTCACGAACCTCTGTCCATTGTACTTCAGGCACTCTATCAGATCTAATCCCTTGAATCTATTTGTCACTTCCACTGTATAATCATAAGGGATTTGATTTAGGCCATACCTGAATGGTCTAGTGGTTTTCCCTACTTTCTTCAAGTCTGAATTTGGCAATAAGAAGTTATGATCTGAGCCACAGTCAGCTCCAGGTCTTGTTTTCTTGTTTTTGCTATATACATGTAGGTATGTATGTGTGCATATATATATTCATATATATAATTAAATCTTTAGATAATAAGATGAATTTGAAGATATATATATATCTGAAAATAGCAGCTGAATTTTGCAACAGGAAAGTGGCCACATATATTTTACATATATTTTTGATGGACCAGATTGTGCCACATAATGGCTCCTATCTACTAGGGAGGCTGTAACATTTGATTTTTCAACCTGGGCACATTGCCTCCATAAGAGAATGGAGATTGTGTTAGGCAGGAATATAAGAAAAATGGGTAGTAAGTATGCACTAACACACTCAACCACACATGTACTGACCATAAAATTAAAAAATGAATATGAGGGTGGAAATTTGGAAATAGCCTATTTTCTCAATGCTGCCACTTTTGGAAGTCAATATTCAAGCAAATCTTTATATAAAAGGAACAGCAAGAAAGATAGTGGCTGGAAGAGCTAGTGGCCAGAAAAGTTTTGAAGGATGAAAATTTAATTAAAACAAAAAAATGGGGCACTATAGAGCCTATGATTTTAACCAAAATTCATGAAGCTGTGTGGAAAAAAATATACATAACTTTGTGTTCCTGGTCCTCAACAAGCAAAAGCACCTCATGTGGTACTTCAAAAATTTAATGCTTGGTACAAGACATGAGAGAAATATTTTAATATATCCATAATCAAAGTTATGAAATCATTACTCTAAAAACAGACAAAAAAATCAAAAAAGAGTTTCAGTCAAAAGAGTCTCAATCAAGTCAGTGAAAGTCACTCAGTCATGTCCGATTCTTTGCAACCCCATGGATCCATGGAATTCTCTAGGCCAGAATACTGGAGTGGGTAGCCTATCTATTTCTCTGGTGGATCTTCCTGACCCAGAAATTGAACCGGGGTCTCCTGCATTACAGACAGATTCTTTACCAACTGAGCTATCAGGGAAGCCCCTCAATCAAATCAAGCATGATGTAAATGAAAGGAAGAGGAGGAGGGACCATCTCTCTTTGGATGCCAAGTTACCAAAACTCTACCCTGGTTCTGATTCCATGGCCTCCTCCCAGAAGTATCTCAGTAGCCCATATCCTCTGGAAGGGAGTACCGTTCATATAGAAATTTACCATTCCTTCTTCCTCTCCTCTGCACTGCAAGTCTCACTTTGAAGATAAAGTTCTCTCCAGTAAAATTATGGGCCCATCTTCAATCTTCCTCACACAAAGGGGCTTAATGTTAAGACACTGGGAGGACTCAGAGTACAGGGGTAAAAATGGAGAAGATGGTGTGTTGCTATTAATAGAAGCAAGAGAGAAAACTCTCCAGGAAAATGGAGAAGCATCTTGTTTTCTGGACATGGTGCAAAAGTAGTGAGAACAGAAATCCCCAAATCAGACTGGAAAAGAGAACATCATGAAATAGAAAACTTTGTTAAAAAGAAAAAGAGAAAAATTTGTGTAGATTTGGGAAAAGTTAGAGGTTGATGGAGTACCCTCCTCTTTGCCTTGGCATTTCCCACCTTCGGTTGAACTGCAGGTGACACACCTGTGGGGTAATACACCAGGGAATAGCCATGGAAACAGAATGACTCAGCATGAAATGTGTTGAGAAATGTTCACAACGAAATTGATGGTTTTACAAGGTCAAGTTACCTGGGTGAATATTCCCCAGGCCTTTCTCCTCATGCCTCCTCTAAACTTTTTATTGAAGTTGAGACATATACAACAGTGTGCTTGAGGAAAGGTAGCTTCAAAGCTTCCAGAGCCAGCATTTTTGTGATCATCCAAGCATGCTATCCTCATGGGGAACTCAAGGGAAAGACTGAAAAGTCTGTGTCTTTTCCTATCAAATCCTCCTTGCCCAGCCATAAGCTACTGAACAATCTCAATCCCTCTCAGGAGAGTGGCACCCTTCCTTGCAGTTAACTGACATCTGGTCTCCCAGAGCAGCCATCTGGTCCACTGCCTTTTTCTATCTTCTCTGGGACCTAGATGAGGGACACATGTTTATGGCCCGTTTCTTAAAGAGGAAATGGAGTTCTTCCTATGGAGGAGGATAAGTAAGCAATGCAAAAGGGTCAATGGGAGCTCCTACCTCCACACTATATTCTGAGCATAAAACTATCAAAGTTTCATTTTCTTTCAACTGCTCTTTAGATTTCTCCATTCACCTTATTAATTTCTATACTTTCTTTATATTTTACCTGAAATAAATTTTGTGATTCTCTTTATAAACTCAAAATAAACTCAAAAGGAGAATTCACTTGAAATACTCCCTTAGTGTTGCCTGAGGACTTCTGTTGTGGAAAGACCACTGAATATAGAGGTAGAAAACCCGGACTGTAGTTAAAACACTGTCACTTTTACCTCTTTAACACCCAGTTGCCTCATCAGTAGAATAAGGATAGTAATATGGGTTAATATATATTACGTGGCTAAGAATCAAACCAAGCCTGGGTGCCAGAAGATCTGGTTCCCACCCTGCAGAAATCTTTTCCAGTTGCCGAGGGTCTAAGGCAATGTCTGCCTGAGAGGGAATTTGGCGTTGAGCGGGAGAGGATGGATGCTATGTCCTCGAGCATGGAGAGTAGCAGACCCAGCCTCTATGTGCTCAACTGCCAGGCCCTGGAAAGTTCCTGGTACAATCTGGGGTTAAGACGCACCACCTACCACTAGGTGGCCAAGCCTAGGGCTGCTCACCTCCTGCTGCTATTTCTGTAACCTATTGTCGGTGGCAGCTGCACAGGTACCACAAACTTGCCCTGTGGCTGCAGAAGAAGGACTACTTCAATTTGTCCTAAGGAAGGGTGGGTGGAGTGTGATGTTTCTGTGAGCAGCTCTGGAAAAGGCTAAGGAAAGCTGGGAGAGAGAGGGGATTAGGGGATGTGAAAGAGATTCAGCCATGCTGAGAATAATAACAATCAGCTAGGGCCTGTATGCTATCACGTCACTGGAGGACATAATCAGAAAGACAATCTATAAGCAATGCTTAGCTCAAGCTCATTTTCCACACTAAAAATTACAGATGAAGAAACCAAATCCCAATGGAATAACATATTAGAAATCACTTGGAAACAAGGTATTCACTCAAAAAACAGTTCTGATAGCTGCCAGTCCTTTCAACAAAAGGCATTCTGTTGTTTGAGGGGGAGAATATACAAAACTATGTTATAAAATATACATTTTTCATAATAAATTCATTCTGCCTAATGAAAGGAATGTATTTATTTGTCTGGTTAAAAAGCAAATATATATATATACACACACACATATATGTATATACACACACATATATATATACATATTCTAGCAGAATGTAGCAAGAATCAATGAGCTATTTGTCAGTGTTCTGAAGCTAGACTGAAATCATATTTGCAATTTACCGAAACTCCAAAAATTCAGAGTTTCCCTAACTCATGAGGCTCTCACAATATCAATATTACATGAGTCAGAATATTATCTTTGATGTTATATTACAAATGGAAAATCTAAGTACATGAAGTTTAGGGATTTATTATCTGGGCACAGCCAGTGTATCACTAAAGTTTAGATCTGGCCCCAGTTCCTTAAGTCACACTCCAGTATTCTGTCTATGCAGTTATCTTCCAGTGATCATTAACTTATGACCGCTTAGCTTGCTACAAAGTTAAAAGAGTCAAACATCTTAAAAAGACATAGACATGTGATCTAGTCCCAAAAATATTTTCTAAAGGAAAAGAAAGTAGATTCCCAGAAAATTATATAAAATAAGTCTTCCCAAAGAGAAAGATAAAGTACATTTGTTTAAAATGGAATATCATGCACCCATTAAAAATCACACTTAAGGAATATTTAGTTCTATGGAAAAAAAAAAAACTCAAGACATAATACTAAACAAAAATATTGACAAACCACATGTGCTATAATTCCAATTTTTTTAAGTTGCATATGTACCTAATATATGAAATATGTAGAAAGAGAAAAAAGACTAGAAATGGCCCTTCATGGATGATTTAAACTTTTTATATATTTCAGTTTTGTTCATCTTTTTCTGAAATAAGCATGTTACTTTCAAAATAATAAAAATAAAATAATTCTATTTCAAAAGTAACAGCCTTTAGTGCAGACCAGTTTAGGTAGTTCTCTACTTTGTGGTGGCACAATGGGAGCTTTAGAGAAAGCATGAATGCTGAAATTTGAATAAATGGAGAAAATAGAGTGAAAAGTCACCCAAAACAATCTATATCAAAGACCACCTGTCATATAAATGAACCAAAGATGCCTTTTATATATTGACTTGTAAGTTGTTTACTTCTTCACAGCAAGTTGAATCCTGTTAACTCAAATACCCACCAGGGCTAAAAATTGAACATGTCCAGTTGTTTCATATGTAGCCCCAATATGCAGAGTTTTGGGCTTCCCCGGTGGCTCATCAGTAAAGAATCCACCTGCAACGGAGGAGATGCAGGAGATAGGTTAGATCCCTGGGTTAGAAAGATCCCCTGGAGGAGGACATGGGAACTTATTCAATATTCTTGCCTGAAAAATCCCATGAACAGAGGAACCTGGCAGACTACAGTCCATGGAGCTGCAAAGAGTTGGACATGACTGAAGAGTCTGAGCATGGCACAGCGTACAGATTTTTAGCTGTTTAGGGCCTGTCTGCTTCGCATATACCAGGAAACTGTGCCCCACCTCTGCCAACCGCAGATGAGATAAAGATCCCAAGTTACTCCTGCCCTTTGCAGTCTTTGGCACGGAGTCCTCAGCCTCACCAGGCTGACATCACCTCAACAAGTAAATTCTCTTCTCCTTCTTTCTCCTAGGAGTTCCTTATCCCTTCTCCCCTTCTTACTAGCCCCCAAGTCTACAGCCTCTGGAAGGTCTCCTGCTTTGAGGGATTTCCTTCATGCAAATCTGCCAAAGCAGTGTCCCCAAATAAAACTTTTTGTGCTACTGCCACCTCTTTTTCCTTGTTCAGACCTGAAGTTCTTCTGATCCCCCTACTCATTCCTTGTAGAATCGTCTTTGACCAAAACTGAGGAGCCACTCAGTTTTTGGCTCAGAGAGCCACACACATTTTTTCAGGAAACAAAAATGCAATTTCTTCAATTAATAGAATTAGACTATCTGTATTCCCAGGGTATAACTCAAGGACTTTGCTGGCCAAACCACTGTCCAGAATTCTCTTTTCTCCTCCCTTTGTCTGCTGTCAACTAACAACCATTAAAATATACCATTCATTTTATCAATATAAATGAAAACCTCAAGTTCTCATTAACCTTAATATTTCCCATTACATTTTTTTGTCATTGACTTTGCCTGGATAGGTTTTCTTTTCTTTTTGTTTTTGACACATCTTAAATGCATATAATCAAATTTCAATATTGAAAGACATTTGTTTCTGATGCTTAAACCCCCTCTACCACTTTCCCTGCCTTTATCTGATGAAACCCATGCTATAAAGTAGTCTTCTGATAGAAAATAGCACTGTGTAAGATTGTTACAAAATTACTTTCCACGTTGAATTACAATGTGTCTCACTATAGATTTAACTATTATTTTTAATTCTCTACTTTGAGGGATAAATGGAACAGATTGGATTGTTCTACTAAATGGTCATCTTTCCTCTGTCTGAATGGAATCTTTTGTTGTCCAATTTAAAATTTTAATTCCTTCCACTGTTACTTATATGTCATGCTTCTAAGGATCTCTAAGTTCTTTTCTACAAATTTACTGCAGTTTGCCCGTGGTCTTCTTAAATTATGAGACCCAGAACTTGTGAAGGGCTCTATATCTGATATCTACAGATAAAATCAAATAGGATTAGATCTTTACCTTCATTTGAATATTTTAATATCATGTTATTAGTTGTGGCGATCATAGTGTTGATTTCAATGTTTACTTTTCTCTGGCTGAAGTAATATTGAAAGGACAGATCACAAAACAAGTGGAGTAATATTTACATTCAAGTATCACTTCATGGCAAATAGATGGGGAAACAGTGGAAACAGTGGCTGACTTTATTTTTGGGGGACTCCAAAATCACTGCAGATGGTGATTGCAGCCAAGAAATTAAAAGATGCTTACTCCTTGGAAGGAAAGTTATGACCAACCCAGACAGCATATTAAATAGCAGAGACATTACTTTGTCAACAAAGGTCCGTCTAGTCAAGGTTCTGGTTTTTCCAGTGGTCATGTATGGATGTAAGAGTTGGACTATAAAGAAAGCTGAACATAGAATTGATGCTTTTGAACTGTGCTGTTGGAGAAGACTCTTGAGAGTCCCTTGGACTGCAAGGAGATCAAACCAGTCAATCCTAAAGGAAATCAGTCCTGAATATTCATTGGAAGGACTGATACTGAAGCTGAAACTCCAATATTTTGGCCACCTGATGCAAAGAGCTGACTCATTTGAAAAAAACCTGATGCTGGGAAAGATTGAGGGCAGGAGGAGAAGGGGACGACAGAGGATGAGATTGTTGGATGGCATCACCGACTCAATGGACATGGGTTTGGGTGGACTCTGGGAGTTGGTGATGGACAGGGAGGTCTGGTGTGCTGTGGTTCATGGGGTCACAAAGAGACGGACACGACTGAGCGACTAAACTGAACTGAAGAGATGGGACATTTGCTGTGTGCATGCTAAGTAGCTACAGTCCAACTCTTTGTGATCCTATGGACTATCGTTGGCCAGGTTCCTCCGTCCATGGGATTCTCCATGCAAGAATACTGGAGTGGGTTGCCATGCCCTCCTCCAGGGGATCTTCCCCACCCAGGGGTCAAACCAATGTGTCTTCAATCTCCTGCATTGGCAGGTGTGTTCTTTACCACTAGTGCCACCTGGGAAGCCTGGAACACTTGCTACTGATCCCAAAACTTAAACATTACCATAGCATACTTGGGTTGGTTCAGGGGTAGAATTGTGGAAAGAAGGGAACAGATGGAGCAAGATCTTGGAGTGTTTTGTAAATCCTTTGCAATAGTTAACTTCTGTCTTTATATCTGTTGACTTCGTGGAACTTTTGCCTTTACATTCTCATTCCTAAAGCCAATATCACCTCTATTGTGGAGAAACATAGCTATACTACTATAAAAATATATACAGATGCTGCTGGTTGTATTTAATGCTCTGATTCAAGGCTTAAAGCCAAGTTATTCTTCAACTTGGACCTCAGGCCTGCCTCATCATCTTTCCTTTTTCCCCTAAAGGTTGAACCAACACTTTCTGACATCTGGCCAAAATTTTCTCATCCTTATCCCTAGATGAAGCCACTGGGAGAAGTTTGGTGATCTAGGAGAGTCAGACACAATCTTCATATATTTATTAAAAAGCATGCTATGAACAGGAGTTCAGTAGTAAGGCCTGACTGCACACATGGGGTACATTGGATCATCTCCTCCCAGGGTAGAGTGTTGAGAACAAAATAACCATGTCTCAGAATGTGGTTGCTACTAATACATACTCTTCTTTAGAGACAAGGGTGTGATTGGTTCTTCTTAAATCAGGAAAGACCACATTGCCATTTATAACCACATGGAATCACCCTTTCAAATTGTTCAAATAATATGGTCATTCTGTGGGCTTCAAATAATTGCTATACTTAATAATATTACATTCCATCACTTACCTCCCCGACCCCACTCCATTAAGAAGATACTCGGATGCCAGTTCGAATTTGTGGTGCATTTCTTTCTGCTGAAATGAGAGAACAAGGAGACTGAGGCCGACTGCATACTCCAGGAGAGAGAAATATAAATTTGGAGTCTGCCTCTACCAGATACTATAATTCTCACATGAAAACTTCAGGTAAGATACAATTCAAAAATTTTCATAGTGTCTTTTTCACTTTTCTCTAATCCTGTACTGTAGTTTCTTCATATAAAAATGTAAACTAGAATAGCTTGCATATGATTGGTCAGATTCTCAACTGTGTAACATAGCATCTAGTATCAAAACTGATTTAATTAAATGTTAGATTATATGTGTGTTATTTATAAATATATAAGTAAATATATTTAAGAAAAATAATATCTCACTTAAGTTGAGATGTTAACTGAACCACAAAACCACGTAGGCCAGGAATAAATTGTAGAATGATCACTTTATTCTATATCTTATTACTTGTTCAAGTCACATATACCAGATTTCTTGACCTTGAATATGAGACAAGAAAATATGAGACAGTAAGAAAAGTACATTTTTCTATTAAAGTGCTTTGGCTAACCACATGGGGGAAAATCAGTTATAGACTGTAAACACATTTTCTTTAAGAGGGAGAAATATAAAACAGTTCACTTACCCACTTAAAAAGTCACTCAATTAAAATGTTTATAATTAGACACAGGAAAATACTGAAAGAACAGACAGCAAAACCAGAGTGTTTGTTCACACGCACACACAGACACACACCAACAAACACCTTAAAGCATGATCATAACTTAGCAACAATAAGAAAGCACAGAGCATGAAGGTGAGTGGATAGAGGGGATATAAAGAGAGACAAGGTGATTCAAAGAGAGAGGTAGTTGGGGGAGGTTGCCTTGAGTAGGCGCCCTTCATGGATCTTGTTTGCACGGACTGAGGCTTTCTCCCGTGCAAGTGTGTTGCCTTGTTTTGTCGTAATTGTGTTCAAAAGATTGAGAGTTGGCTTCCCTGATGACTCAGTGGTAAAGAATGAAGGAGACACAGATTCCATCCCTGATCCAGAAAGATGCCACCTGCCATAGAGCAACTGAGCCCTTGTACCACAATTACTGAGCCTGTGCTCTAGAACCAGGGTGCCACAACTACTGAAGCCCACATGCCCTCGAGTCTGCAAGAAGAGAAGCCACTGCAATGAGAAGCCCATGCATTGCAACTTAGAGAGTAGCTTCTGCTCAATGCAACTAGAGAAAAGCTTGCACAGCAATGAAGACCTAGCACAGCCAAGAATAAATAAATAATTTTTTTCCACACTCCAATAGTGTGTTTTATTTTTAGATATTGAACTGGATATCAGTTATATCACAGCAGTCTACTTTTTACTTTTTATCAAGCACTCTCATTTTCTTTCTCCTCCTCAACTCAGAAATAAAACATTTCTTGTCTAATTTCATACATAGAGTTTAGTAAGTACTTTTTTGAATTTAAAAATATCCTGAGATTTTAACTTCCACCCTATTCTTTTTTTTTTTTTTTGCTGTTTTATTTTTTTTTCTCATTCCCTTGTATTTATTTATTTTATTTTTTATTTATTTTTTCAAAAACAACTTTAGGAATCTTTACTTAAAAACAACCTTATCTTAAAATGGAGTAACTTTGGTTTTACAAGCAGCAAGCAAAGTACAGAAGCAAAAGTGCATTACAGGAGCATTAAGTTCTACATTAGGTCACAGCGTCTAATCTGAAATCACACTCATAATATCATTTTTCAGGATATCTGGGAAATAGTTATTTCCCAGGATGTCTGAACCATAGCTACTCTATTTTGACTTTTAATTGTAAAAAAAAAAAAAAAAAAATTTTTTTTTAAAATAGCCAAAGCAGATTTCACCATTAATGATGTCAGTGTTTTTCTAGGTATGAGAAGATGCAAGAATTGGAACTCATAAAACCTTTTTCTGAAAAGATCTAACTATCTGAAGACCTGTTCTGTTTATTTTTTGTTGTTGTTGTTCAGAGCACAGAGTGCCTCATTCCTGATTTTCACCCTGAACTTCTTTAAGGGGGTGTTGAAGGTCAGCAGCTTGCAATGGTCATGATGTAATCTTTGTAGAGGCAGCTGGCAAGTACCAACTTCCAGTCAGCAGGGTCCCTTCATAGCCACATATCTGACCATGTGACACCGTTTCATGGCCATTGTGTCCCACGGTGCTGGGAAGGCTCATTCCCAGGTCTAGGGAAGTGATGGGCCACTCAGTGTGCTAAAATTGGACCAGGCCTTGCAAGTAGCAAAAGTCTCTGGACCACTGTCTTACTAGCCTCCTGGTCCAGGAAAATATTTCCTCTTGTTGCTTTTTCCCATACCCAGAGTCACATTATTACAATTATTGATCTCATATGGAACTGTCAGTTCAGCATTATATCACAGGCTCAGTGAAACAAGTGACATAGAAAATAATATAGCCATAGCTAGCAGTTATTAGTAAAATAAGAATTATAAGTCAAGAACTTTCATTAGGTAAAGCCTGGTATACCCCAAGTCACCTGATTTCATTCGTTAAATGATTATAGTCTGGTGTTAATCTCCTGGTTGTACATTATGGAGCATCCGACCTTTATCTGAAGATTGGTTACTGAGATAAGCCTTGGAAACTAACCTAGAGTGTCCTTTTTAATAACTTAATTAAATCTTTTAGCAGTATCAAGTAACAAGGAACTGTCTCAGCAGTGAGTCTTAGTAAACACTAGACATTAACAAAACTAGAAACTTAATTTAACAATTTACAAAACTTAATATTCCGTGATTTTTCATTATGGAGGCCCTGTAGCCAGGGAGGCTTTAACCCATCAAATAAAAAATGAGGTTTGTCAGGGAGCTGGGAAAAGCCAAGCAGCCATCTTGGATTTCCCATAGCCCTGACTCTGATTTCCAGCTATTGTTTTTAATTTTCCAATTTAGAAGCAGACTGTTGCCATGGTTTAAGGACATTAGGATGGCACAAGTCTAACAGAGTTTTTGTATAAGCAGAATGAGCTTTTACATGTCTACAAACCTGACAATTGGATTAATTTCTAAAACTAGCATAGGATCAGGCCTATGGTAGAAAAGCATTTGATTTGTATGCAGAGGGCTGAGAAGTCAAAACATTATAAATGATCATACGTATCAGGTCCAGAACTCTACAGAAGTTTTCTCATTAAGATATTTCTGAACTTCTTTACATTAATTCCACGAGCAGCATGATTTTAGATTACTTAAAGATTTTTAGCATTCTTTGACACAGTGTGACACTGGGAGGAAACAAAGAACTTGGAGTGTGGGGGCTTATTATGGCCTCATCATCATGATCATCATGCCTGTCATGGTCCATTTAATGTCTTCCTTTGTCTGTGTCCTCAGCAATACATAAACCAAGGTAGATACTCCTTGCCATTCAGAGGCTTTTTTTTTTTTCCCAGCGAATGGGAAGCAAGGTTTGATAAGAATAATTTTTTTTTTTACTTTTGATTATGGATGATATGCAAAAGCAAACAGAAGAGTATAGTGAATCCCTGCACATTTATCACATAGCTTTAACAATTACTCATGGGCAAACTTGTTGTAACTCTACTTTCTTCCATACTTCCCATATTATTTCAAAGCAGATACCAAATGTATGATTTCATTACAAAATATTTCAGCATGTAACCCTGGAAAATTTTAAAAACTATAATCAAAATATCTCTATATAATCCAAAAATTGATAATTCCTTAATTTTATAAAGAGTTAAAATTTCCAATTGCTTTATGTCAGAATTGTTTTGTCTTACAATTTATCTGTTTGTTTGTTTTTTGGCCATGCCCACTCAGCTTGTGGGATCTTAGTTCCCCAACCAAGGATTGAACCCAGGCCCTCAACAGTGAAAGCATGGAGTCCTAACCACTGGAAGGAAAGGAATTCTTCAGTTTGTTTGAAGTAGGAGCCAAATAAATTTCACATTTTGTCACTGGTTCCTATGTCTGACACATCTTTCAGTCAATAGTTTCCTTATTCATTCCTTTTAAAAATTTCTGTTATTTTTAGAATTAATTTTGAGTATAGTTGCTTTACAATATTATGTTAGTTTTGTGGTTCAGAAATGTCCACCTGAGCCAAACCTACATAAGGACACATAGATGTTTAAACAATTGTACAGATCATTCTCTGTGTAAATAGAAGAAAATGCTGTGAGAATATATAGCCATAAAGCAAGAGTTTGTTTATTACTGTAAACTTTAGTAATAACACATGCATAGTTTTAGGTGGGATTTCTGTTTATGTACTATTGGAAGTGTTGGAAAAGAGATGAAGAACACAATATTTATCAGTGATTGCTTATAGAAAGGCCAATTATGAAGTTCATGTACCCTCTTATTTTTAAGATCTCTGTAAAAAGATTCCACAATTTTCATTGTTAATTTCTCTCAATGTTTAGTGATATATGTACAATTCTCCAATGTACTCTTCATTTTTAACTTGCTCCTCTTTGTAGGCAGAGGACCGGCAAAGACATTTTCTGGTGGCTCAAATGGTGAAGAATCTGCCTGCAACGCAGGAGACCTAGGTTTGATCCCCAAATTGGGAAGATCTCCTGGAAAAGGAAATGACAATCCCTGCCAGTATACTTGCCTGGAAAATCCCATGGACAGAGGAACCAGGTGGGCTATAGTCCATGGGGTCAAAAGGAGTTGGACATGACTGAACGAATGTCACGTCACTGCACTTCTTTGTAGGCAAAAATTTCTTGCTTAAGAGGAGTAAGCTTCATGCACAGTCACCTTGAACAACATTTTAAATGAAACCTGCATGCATGAATGAGGTTCAGACTATAAACTAAACATTATTCTTTTTTAATTGAAAATTTATCTCAAGTTGAGGACACAGGCTTCAGTGCTCAGTTGAAATTTGTCACATGATGGGAAAGTACCTCATGGTGGTACTTTCTCTCTATATGTATTTTGCCACATAGAGCAGAAATAGCTACTGTGGTATATATGTCATTAAAGCACTCTGAGTTTCTAATTACATTAATTGAAGATCTGTTCATGGACTATTCATTCTCATTTTTCTCTCCCTATCTCTTTAATTTGAGACTTCTATGTTAGAGTTCCTTCAGGTTCCCTTGACCTATACATGTTTTTTTCAGGACCTAGTCCTTGATATTTTCTTTTTCCAATTATGCTCTCTCTGTTAGTGATCAGTCAACTAGCCACATGTATAAAAACCACCCATGTGAGATGAAATCACATTTTCTCTCCCTAACTGTGGAGTCTCTTCTACAACCTAGATTTATCTACCCAATTTTGTATTCAACGTCTCCATTTGCTACTGAATGTAACAAAAATGCAAGAAATTGAAAGTCACGCAGTCATGTCCAACTCTTTGCGACCCTATGGACTATATAGTCCATGGATTTCTCCAAGCCAGACTACTGGAGAGGGTAGCCTTTCCCTTCCCCAGGGGATCTTTCCAACCCAGGGATCAAACCCAGGTGTCCCACATTGCAGGTGGAGTCTTTACCAGCTGAGCCACAAGGGAAGCCCCAAAGGCAAGAAGCCCATGACAAAACTCTTGGTTCCTCTCACCCCGAACTGGTGGGTCCTTGCTTCTTTGCCATATCATCCAATGGCACCTCCATTTACTCAGTTATTCAGGCCACAAACTCTGGCCACATCCTCACCACACCTCTCAATAGTCCACATCCAAATCATCAACAAAATCTCTACGGCTCCTGCTCAAAACATAGGTAAAAAAAAATCTGATCATGTCAACTACTTGCTGTCAATCATTTTTTATTTTACAGCAGGTCATGGCCAGAACCCCACTGTCAGCATTCATTAATATTCCCAAGTTATAAGAGTCTATGCAGGCAAGCTTGATTACCAGTGGTATGTCACAGAAGAAACTGTCGATTTCCCTGGGGCCACAGAAAGGCAATCACATAATCACAGCCATTTGACTCATGGCATGCACAAAGCCAATGGTCCAGGAAGTTGCCACAAGCCCAATGCACTTTTGCAGGTTCATTATTATTGAATAGTGGAGTGGCTTGCAGATGGCTATATAGTGGTCATAGGCCATTACCACAAATAGCACCATCTCACCCCCTCCAACAAAATGCACAAAGAGGATCTGGCACATGCAGCCTCCAAAGGAAATAGTCTTGTTCTCTCTGACAAAGTCTGTAATCATCTTAGGAGTGGTCACTGAGCAAAGCCACATATCAACAAAGGAAAGGTTGGCCAACACAAAGTACATGGGGGAATGCAGATGGGAGTCAGTGATGATTAAGATCATGATGGCAATATTTCCAGATACAATGATCAAATATAGCATAAAAAAATATCAGTAAGAGTAAGACTTGCTTATTCCATGACTGGCAAAGTCCCAGAAGCATGAATTCTGACACTACAGACAGATTTCTTTCATCCATTTTACTCAGCATGTCATCTAAAATAACCTAGAGAGAAAGATAGATTGTCAGTTAGTAGGATGGAAAAGGGTACTTATTGTCTAGACTTTGGTTAAAATTTATCCACTGACATTTAAATTTCATTGAAATTTAGCATCTACATCTGAAAGTGAAAAGTATAATTGAGAAAATAAATATTGGTAAAATACTCAGGGTAGTGTGCCCAAAAGAGAAGTAAAATGCATAAAGCTGGCTTTCCAAGATCGGATTCTTATGAATGATTGAGAGGGTTCTTTCACAATGAGGAAGTGAGAAAGGTGGACAGCAAAATGAAAGGCTGAGAAAAGATTATTGGGCCACCTAGAATCTAGCTTCAGTCTGCTTCTCCAGTGAAAAGAATCTGGATGGGTGACCAACAAAAACCGTTATAAGTTAATAACTAAAATATAAGTAGTCTACTTAGGAAGATGATGGAGAACAGATACTGAAATCCAGAATAAACGACATGGCACAAAATTACAGTTTCTCTGTGTTAAGCATAATGATTTCTTCAAGCCTCAGATGAACTTAAACTAAACTTTTAGTTTATTACTCTAAAATATGGGCTTCCCAGGTGGCTCAGTAAAGAATCTGCCTGCAATGCAGGAGACCCAGGTTCACGATCCGCTGGAGAAGGGAATGGAAACCCACTCCGGCATTCTTGCTGCAGAATTCCATGGACAGAGAAGCCTAGCAGCTACAGTCCATGGGGTCGCACAGAGTGAGACATGACTGAACAACCAACACGTCCACTTCACTTTTCAAGTATATGTTTGAACAACCTTTTTTAGGAGAGAAACTGCACAGAAGGCCATATAAAAATATCATGGCATGACCATTCAAATGCAAAATAAACATAATTTACCATTAGGATCACAATTAAATGCAATTCATTTAGTAAACTGAATCTATTAGGGAAAAAAATGTCAGGGGAGTGTTATGTGAGAAAGGGATGGACCAAAGTTTCCACTTTGGTGGCAACCCAGACTCACATTCTGATTTAATGACCTCTGAACAAAGGTTTTTTATAACTCAGGTTTATCAATAGAAAATATTTACCTTCTACTATGCCAATGGGTTCTTTGAAATATCGACATAAAATTTTTAAATGTATCTTTTCTGAAGTGAAAATAAGCTACTGACATGTGTAAGCAAAGTATGTCTTTGTTAGTACTGACTGATGTGAAGTTAAAACTTTAGTGATCACTTCTAAATGAATAATGATATTGCTTATATTCATCCTGAAGTAAATTGAGAATTCCTCTCAAGCTGCCTGGTGGAAAGATAGCTTTTTCTCTCTCTTTCCATTTTATTTATTTCCTTTGACTTCATTTTACTTTTAGGCTGTTACACCTCCTTTTTAAAATTTTTTTTATTAAAATATAGTTGATTTACAACGTTGTATTAGTTTTAGGTGTACAGCCAAGTGATTCAGTTGTATACACACATGCTCACACACACATATTTTTCAGATTCTTTCTCTTATAGGTAATTACAAATATTGAGTATAGTTCCCTGTGCTATACAGTAGGTCATTACTAGCTATCTAGTTATATATAATGGTGCATACATGTTAATCCCAAGCTCCTAATTATCCCAACCTACCCCTTTCCCTTTTTATAACCATAAATTTGTTTTCTATGTCTATGGGTTTATTTCTCTTTTGTATAAGCTCATTTGTACGTATGTTGCATCTTCTTTTATCCTTTGAAATCTCAAGGGTGGTACCAAGGAGAGCAGGTGAGCAAAAGTGAAAACCATTACCTCATCGTGAGCACTTGTTTTCCCTTCCCTTATACTGAGAACTATGAAGCATAGATAAAGAATGGAAAGAAAGAAGAATTTCTTAAAGGAATTATGTAAGTCACATATTTGCTGTGAAAATGGGAACATGTGATAATAGTTTCAAAACTAACAAATAAATATAACCTCCATAATATTTATTTAATTTCTAAAGAAAAATATTCTGATATTATATCCAAAAAAAGGCCTATGTCTCCTTAGAAATTTGAATAATTTGACCTTTACCTTGAACTTAAATTTCGTCAAGGTAAATCTTTCCAAAACTGGTTTTCAATAATTAGTTTTGTACCGGTTGGAATAAGAGACATAGAAGATAGATAATAACAAGTGTAGAATTTCAACTGTGTTTGAGAGAGAAATTTGCTAAAAGATGAATATGTACATTGCAATGGAACAATTTATCAATAAGAAATCATATTTTTCATCAGTTTTGAAATTGCTAATATTTCACAATGTTAGTAGAGATATTATTCGATCAATATCAGTCCAACATTTGGGATAATTCATAGAATAACCATGGACTTTTTAAAATAGTCAGATCTAGTCTGAACCCTGTTGCATATTGACCTTATGCCTTTGAGCTAAATTTATTTCTGTTTCCATTTCCTCATCTGTAAAAAAAATAACACTCAATCTAATAGACCGGTAGTCAAGTCAGAAAATATACCAAAAGCAATTAAAATTTTGATAGTGCATGTTTAATAAATATTAGTTATTTCCCTTCTTCATTCATTAAAATGCAACCTAAAGCTCTACAGTTTCCAGAACTTACTGGCAAAAATCTTAGTGAATGGCCAACCACTTTCTGTAACCAAAATACATGGGATAACCTTTCTTTGTGGGCTTCCCTGGTAGCTCAGCTGGCAAAGAATCTGCCTGCAATGCAGGAGACCCCAGTTTGACCCTAAAATACCTACTGCTTATATTTTCTCTAAAGTAATAAGTAGATGCTTAGCAACCCTATAGGATGTAGATGCAAGTGAATTATCAGACTTGCTTCTTGCTTTCCACAAACTTAACAACCTTTTTACCTTTCAATTCTGCTTTTATCCAGGAGGCACTTAAGATTTTAAAAAGACTGACAAAAGGTAGTTACACATTCTTTTAAAGCACCTTTGAAATTCTGTAACTTAAGGTGGATTTTCACAAAAGGAGGTAGTGAAATTGAAAATTTTGAATTTTTCAGTAGGGATTAGTGAAAGTGAAGAATGAGGGAAAGGAGATAAACTGAGTTACTCTTTTTGAGTATTAAAATATAACAACATATTTTTTATCCTAGTCTGGATCCAATGTCCTTCCATTAATTTTTTCATGATAGTAATCCTAAAGCTGTGAGATTCTCAACATTTATAATATTACAAAGAGAAACTTGAACTCAGAGAATTTAATAGATTGCCTGATATAAACACTGGATGAGGTACACAGGGAGATATTCCAAGTTCCTTCTTCTAAACTAAATTTGCCTTCCTTTTCTCTCAAGTTACAAATTTTAATCCTGTTGATCCCATAATAAATGAGTTTTATACCACTTCTCACTGGATACATAACTTTTCACTTCTATCTCTATGCTAAAATTTGTCTTAGTATGCAATACTCTCTCTGGTATAAACACTTATTTTCTTAAATGGTAAGAGCCATTTAGCCAGGATAGCTGGAAGTTGCTCATAATCAGGTAGCTGTCAAAGCCCTCTGATCTCCCAAAGCAGACTTGAGAGCATCTCTGAGACACAGCATCATGATGATATGTACATTTGTTAAAGAAACCGCAGAGATTTCAGTAGGAATAGAATACAAGGAGAAAACCCATGAATGATCTCTTTAAAGTTCAGAAGTTAAACGAGCCATACTCAGTTCCAAGCATAACAGGCATGTGTGAGACAGAAACAGATATACTTTTAAAGTTCTTTTAAAAAAGATAGTCCCAGAGAATATGAAATAACTTACCATTCACAATTCTCTCTAAGACCAGATTACTTTTCACTCTTCTCTTCTGATATATGCTTGAGATAATCTCCATTGTTGGGTAGAGACAGTATCTATGAGAGAACTTTCCCTCAGCCTGACACATATTCACCACTGGAAGGAATCCCTTGAGTGAAATTTTCCTATTCTCTGTTTTGGACAGAACAAGAATCATGAAAATAGTTTGCACTGGACATCTCTTGGGAACTTCTTTGTTAAGAGCAATAAATTTTGCATATTCTAAGAATCAAAAAAGGGAGACAAGAAAATCCAAATATAAAGCAGCTAAGCATTAACCATAAGTGAAGTTTCAGATTATTTTTCATTTAACGTATAAGTACTAGGCAGATGTCTTCTGCGATCTTAGTCTCTAACTAAATCTAAATCATTAGATACAGTTAAGGTTTTATTAATAGTTCCAGTTCCACGAGAAATCATATCTTGACCACTATGATATATGACCACCAACAGAAAACCTTGATATGGATGGCATGCTCTAATGCATGCCTAATGTTTTCTAAATAGACAGGTAATTTTGGTCACCTGACTAATTAGTTTCAACATTATTTATGATTACTTCAGGTCCTGATAGTTATGCACTGGATGTCAAGTTATTAAAATATCTTCAAAAGAACACTGATATTAGCATAAAATACATTTAATTTGATCTTTTAGGTCTTTTTAATAATTTTATTGTTGTGTAATTAATATATAACAAACAGCACATACTTAAAGTGTGCAATTTGATAAAATGTGACATATGTGTTCAACAATGAACATCATCACAATCAAGATAGTGAACATATCCACCAGCCTTTATGTTCCTTGATAATCCCTCTTTAATAGAAAAGATACATGCATCCTGATGTTCATTGCACAATTATTTCAGTAGCCAAGATACAGAAACAATTTAAGTATGCATCAATATATGAATGGATAAAGAAGATGTGACATTTCTATATATAAATATAGATATATACACAATGGAATATTACTCAGTCAGTGAAATAATTAAATTCTGCCATTTGCAACAACATGGATGAACTGAAATGTATTATATGTAATGAAATAAGTCATACAGAGGCAAATGCTGTGTGTTATCACTTATGTGTGATCTCAAGCCATTTCTTCAATGAGCTTCCTAAGAAGTCTCTCAATATAAGTTGTAACCTACATACATCTCTCTTTCCCTCTGAATTTCTTTCCCATCTGTGAATATAATGTAATATTGTCAGGCACCTTGGTGTTGTCTTTTTTTACTTGGTGCACCAGGTGTTGATTTTACAAATAATTGTGGTTGTTGTTTAGTCACTAAGTCGTGTCTTACTGTAGCCTGCCAGGCTCCTCTGTCTATGGGATTTCCCAGACAACAATACTGGAGTGGGTTTCCTTCTCCAAGGGATCTTCCTGACCCAGCGATCAAATCCATGTCGCCTGCATTAGCAGGCGAATTCTTTACTACTGAGCCACCAGGGAAGCCAATACAAATAATAAAACTCAGATAACATAAAACAAGAATTCCACATATTCAACAAATATTTAATGTGGATAAGTAAATACAATGTATTTTTATCATCTTGATTTAGTTCAAACTTGAATAATACCTCTTGTCTACGTCTTAAAATCTGGGAGGGGAGAAAAGATATGTATACAAACAAGCAAACATAAAGCAGCTTATGAAAAGCGTAAAAAGAAAGATACGCAAATGGTGAAATAAAAATTCAGAGGTGGAAAAGGTGCTTCCGTTATGGGAATAAGGAGAATTATTATGGGAAAATGTCATTTGAACTAGACCTTGAAGGATAGATGGGGCTTTGCAGGTACTGCTGTTTAGTCACTCAGTCGTATCCAACTCTTTGCGACCCCATGCCAGGCTTCCTTGTCCTTCACCATCTCCTTGAGTTTGCTCAAACTCATGTCCATTGAATCAGCGATGCCATCCAACCATCTTGTCCTGTGTTGTCCACTTCTCCTGACCTCAATCTTTCCCAGCCAGCATCAGGGTCTTTTCTAATGAGTTGGCTGTCCACATCAGGTGACCAAAGTATTGGAGTTTCAGCTTCAACATCAGTCCTTCTAATGAATATTCAGGTTTGATTTCCTTTAGGATTGACTGGTTTGATCTCTGTGCAGTCCAAGGGACTCTCAAGAGTCTTCTCCAAGACCACCGCTCAAAAGCATCAATGTGCAGGTATAGAGGGAAGTAATGAGAATTCCATATGGAGAAAATGGCCACAAAGAATCAAATATGAAAACTGAAAGCTGCCTCAGAGAATGAAATGCTGCCCAAAATTATTCTGAGAGAAAGAGTAGGAAAAGGTAAGAAAGAAAGTCACTTGAAGTCTATTTGTAGAGAACTGGGAAATTTTTGAATAAGGAAACCACTGGTGGATTTTAAGCAGGCAAATGATAAAATCAAGACTGCTTTAGGGAACCAAGGTCCGTCTAGTCAAGGCTATGGTTTTTCCAGTGGTCATGTATGGGTGTGAGAGTTGGACTGTGAAGAAAGCTGATCGCCGAAGAATTGATGCTTTTGAACTGTGGTGCTGGAGAAGACTCTTGAGAGTCCCTTGGACTGCAAGGAGATCCAACCAGTCCATTCTAAAGGAGATCAATCCTAGGTGTTCATTGGAAGGACTGATGCTAAAGCTGAAACTCCAATACTTTGGCCACCTCATGTGACGAGTTGACTCACTGGAAAAGACTCTGATGCTGGGAAGGATTGGGGGCGGGAGAAGGGGATGACAGAGAATGAGATGGCTGGATGGCTTCACCGACTCGATGGACATGAGTTTGAGTGAACTCCGGGAGTTGGTGATGGACAGGGAGGCCTGGCGTGCTGTGATTCATGGGGTCGAGGAGAGTTGGACACGACTGAGCGGCTGAACTGAACTGAATATAACCAAGAGGTAATAAAGTCTAAGTAATCTTTTTCCTCTTTAGTCTTTCAGTGTAAAGAGTTTACTTTTATGTGTTAATTGGGAAATCACACGTTCCTCTGAAGTATTTTAGTCAATAAGCTTAAATATTGATACTTCTTGCTCTTTTCTCTCATATCTAAAGACTTTTACCATAATGCCCTTCTAAAAGATACTTCTAAATTCTCCAAATTTTTATCATCAGTGTCCTACAGTTTCTATATATCAACATTTGCCTCATTGGGGTCTCTGCGCATCCCCTCTCTATTCTGCAAAATATGCACAATGATATTTGAAATATTCCTATCAGAACTTTGGCTGACACATTGTATCTTTTCTTGCTTCACAAACTGTGTTTTCTGGAAACTTTTGGAATTCATATTTCAGGTGGGCAAGTTATTTGTAAATAATGGGGTCTCAGAGAAGTTGCTACTTCCCTTTACTGATCCCTCAGAGAATGTGCACTAGTTTAACTTTATAAAGAAGCTTTGGCTTGGAAGAGAACTTCCCTAAAGCCACAGAGGCCACGTCTCAAGAGAATCTGTGATAAAGAAAGTGAAATCTTAATTTTGTGAAGCAATAAACTCTTTATCCAGCTAGAGACAGAAGGATATGATTTATTAAATGGGTCCTTAGAGATCTGGTCAACATCAAAACCACAGGTCTTTCTTTTGAGAATAGCAGAGTCCTGACACCATTAGTCCAATCCCCTTTTATCCCCATCTCCTTACATTGATTTCTTAATGCTTTTGATTTGGAGTGACTTTAAAAGGATTTAGATTACTAAAAGATGCACAAACTTCTATGAAGTCATTATGAAAGACTTCTCAGAACACTGGTGTGGAAAATAAGTGGAAGAAAATTACTTTTGAAAATGTTGTGTTTGTGCTGAAAATATAAGACTTCATAACTTTTAGGACTCACATCCCTGCATATTGCCACACACACAAAAAAACATTTCAAGAAGCTCAGATACCTGGCATCGTTTCCATGAGAATATAGAGTAAAAAGAAATTTGCTTACAACAAAAGAAAGCATTTGCCTTCTCTTGAATTGTGGAATCGTTTTACTTTAAACTAGCTTATAAGTAAAATCAATCCCAAAAACTTGTGGAAAAAAAACTACTACAAAATATAGTCCCATACCTAGCTTTTTTTTTCTCCAAAATTTTAAGTAAAAGACTAAGTGCAAACTGAAAGCCACTGATTTCTAGAGAATCACTGTAACATTACAAAAGCTAATGTCGGTGAGTAACATTATGCTCTTATATTTTTTATGTTGCAGAAAAGCAGAGGTATTGCCTTTAAAATGGTTACTACCAACTTACTGTAAAATATATCCATTTATTTTTCACATTTTAATGATATGATAAGGAATATATTAAACTGAGATGTAAATTGTAAAACCTTCTCTGCTGAGTATTTCACCATAAGATAGGTTTAGTTAAAAAAAAAAACTAGTACATTTATGGGGTTAACTTTGTGTTACATGCTGTATAGAAACTGTCACAGATCATCTCTGTCCCCAAAATAACAAGCTGACAAAATGTGTTTAAAGTTCTCTAGTTCTATCAAACTAAGGGAGAAATTCAGAAGCAGGCAAAAGTTTGTTTCTGTGCCACCAGTTACCTACTATGCCCAGAACTCAGAGTATATAGCCAAGAACAAGCGGACTATATTCTCTTCCTAACTGATGAATTTAGGGAAATATCTTCTCCTCATTCTCAAACAAGAACACATTTGAAACTAATTCTAAATGATAAATATATGTCTTTTAAACTTGCAGGTTACTGACCCAATGAACATCTCTGAGCCAGATTCCCGCTTTGTCTTTGTAAGAGAATTTATACTCCTAGGTTTTCCTTGTGAGTGGAAGATTCAGAGCCTCCTCTTCTCACTCTTCCTTACGATGTATGCTCTGACCATAACAGGGAATGAGGCCATTATTTGTGCTTTATGGTGTGACCAGCGACTCCACACCCCCATGTACATATTCCTGGGGAATTTCTCCTTTCTAGAGATCTGGTATGTCTCTTCTACAGTCCCCAAGATGTTGGTCAACTTCCTCTCAGATAAAAATACCATCTCCTTTGTTGGATGTTTCCTACAATTTTATTTCTTTTTTTCCTTGGGAACGACTGAATGCTTACTTTTGGCTGTCATGGCTTTTGATCGGTACCTTGCTATCTGCCGTCCCTTGCACTACCCTAATATCATGAATGGGCATCTCTGTACCAAACTGGTCCTTATCTGCTGGGTCTGTGGGTTTCTGTGGTTCCTGATCCCCATTGTTCTCATTTCTCGGATGCCCTTCTGTGGACCAAACATTATTGACCATGTTGTGTGTGACCCAGGGCCACTGTTTGCATTAGCATGTGTCTCTGCCCCCAAAACCCAATTGCTTTGCTACAGTCTAAGCTCAATAGTTATCTTTGGTAACTTCCTCTTCATCCTGGGGTCCTATTCTCTTGTCCTAACAGCTGTGTTGCATATGCCTTCAGCTACTGGGAGACAGAAAGCTTTCTCCACCTGTGGGTCTCATTTGGCTGTGGTATCCCTGTTCTATGGCTCTCTCATGGTCATGTATGTGAGCCCAGGACTTGGACATTCTTCTGGGATGCAGAAAGTTGCAACTTTGTTCTATGCTATGGTGACCCCACTCTTCAATCCTTTTATCTATAGCTTCCGGAATAAGGAGATAAAAGCAGCCTTGAGGAAACTTCTCGGGAGTTTCAACATAATGTAAGACATATTAGATGATCCATCCATTGTCAGGTCAGTATAGTCTAACATGAAACAACCAGAATTATATTGTTATCTAAGCTTCAAATGTGGGTCTAGTGATATTAACTTATATCAGCCTGTGAAATAAAACATTTATGAGGCCACTTACAATCATAAAATGCTGAGATTTTATAGCTAAATGATAGTGTCGGATTCCTCCTTGGCATTTAGCCTGTATGTTAAATAAGGAATGTACACCACACTTAGGTGTTTTTGAAGAGTTAATATGACTCACCTGTGGTCAAAATTCCTATCTTCTATTTGATAATTTAGGTTAATAGTTCTGGGATCAATAAAATTGTAATTATGTCATTTTGCTTGTTTAGTTGGCTAGTTGTAAAGTAAAAAAGGAATCATTACTATATTATTTTCCAATTGTAGTTCTTATCATATTTGACTTTATTATTCTTAGTAAATAAACACTTAAAAGCAATTATCCAAAATTTCTGTAGAGAACGTATGTTCGCCTATATATACTGCTTTATCTAAAATGGATGACCAACAAGGACCCGCTGTATAGCACATGGAAACCTGCTCAACGTTATGTGGCAGCCTGAATGGGAGGGGAGTTTGGGGGAGAATATATACATCTGTATATATGGCTGTGTCCTTTCTCTGTTCACCTAAAACTATCACACCATTGTTAATCAGCTGTGTGTGCATGTGTGTTAATTCACTTCAGTCGTGTCAGACTCTGTGACCCTACGGATTGTAGCCCGCCAGGTTCCTCTGTCCTTGGGATTCTACAGGCCAGAATACTGGAGTGGATTGCCAGTGCCCTCCTCCAGCGGTTCTTCCCAAGCCAGGAACTAAACCCACATCTCTTTCATCCCCTGCATTGGCAGGCAGTTTCCTTACCACTAGCAATATACCCCAGTACAAATTAAAAAAAAAATTTTAATTCTGTCAAACAGTACTGGTCAATGCTAGCCTAATGCCATCCAGACATACGCTGTTTCCTTTACACATTACCTCTTTCTGAAGCCTTAAAGGGCAGGCTCTAATGCCTAAACAGCAGCATCAATCAAAGTATTCAGAAATGCAGTATTCTGAATACTAATATTTTCATCAAAGTGTCACCAAAAGATTGATCCTGTAATGGGGTTTTAGGTAACAGAACATCTCCACCTAGAAACTGGAGAGGGAAACAGTCTTGGGGATATACTACTTAAGATCAAAGAAATGAATGTCAGTTCAAGGTTATTTGTTACTAAAATAGTGTTAAAATAACATTGAGGGACAATTTTAAAGAAAAGCATCCAGAATTCAATCCCTGCAATAAAGGTATTTTCATTTGTATTTATGCGTCATTTAATATAATGTCAAATTTGTTCCATATTATGACAAGTCTTTATAATTATTTTTAGAAACTATAATATTCCATTCAAATATATGGCATGGATTGTTTATGTAGTGAAGTGACTATTCTCCTAGAAGGAAAATTGTTCTTCCAAGTCCCTTGTAGCTGACTTGTGAAGGATATAAAAAGGAATTTTCAGAACATATATTAAGAGAAAAATATAAGTTACCACTAAGTAATAATGACTGCTTAAGAACTAGTACTCAGGGAATCAGACTCCTGTTCCATCCACTTTCAATCTTTTTCTTGAATATTATTTCCATTATTTTATTGTAAAAAATAGTACCTTAATAAAACCTTTATAAAGATTTGCCATGGAGATACATTGAAAACCTAATTTAGGACTCATTCAGTTCAGTTCAGTTCAGTCGCTCAGTCGTGTCCGACTCTCCGCGACCCCATGAAACACAGCACACCATGCCTCCCTGTCCAACCAACTCCCGGAGTTCACTCAAACTCATGTCCATCAAGTCGGTGATGCCATCAGCCATCTCATTCTCTGTCGTCCCTTCTCCTCCCACCCCCAACCTTTCCCAGCATCACAGTCATTTCCAGTGAGTCAACTCGTCGCATGAGGTGGCCAAAGTATTGCAGTTTCAGCTTTAGCATCAGTCCTTCCAATGAACACCCAGGATTGATCTCCTTTAGAATGGACTGGTTGGATCTCCTTGCAGTACAAAGGCTGCTAATAAATATGATGACTCAAATTAAAGGTAAAAAAAAAAATACTGACTTTTTCTTTTTATTTCCTCTGAGGAAACCACTAACCATCACAATTATTTTTAAGCATCACCTTTCTGTGTTCTTTTGAAAGCTTAAGTACTGAGAAACAGACAAAAAGAACACTATCTTCTTACTGTTATTCCTAGTGCTCTTTCTCCCTCCATCTCTCTCTGTCTTTTTCTCTGTCTTTGGGATACAGTTTGGCCTTGAAAAAATGTCAGATACAAATTATGTTATACTGTGGAAAGGTTGTAAAGCAGTAAAAACCCATGAATGTATGTGGAAAAAATAAACTTTTGTTTCCCTGACCCTCAACAAACAAAATCACCTCATACAGTACTTGAGAAAAAAAAAAGAATTATTGATACAAGTGGTAAAAGAAATATTTCAATATATCCATATTCAAATTTATGAGATTCTTACTCCAAAAACAGGCCCAAAAAATAAAAATCCAAAAAGAATTTCAGTCAAGTCAAGCGTGATATGAATCAAGGGAGCCTTCTCTCTGGGACACTAAGTTACCAAAACCCATCCCTGGTTGTGATTTCATGACTTCCTCACAGAAGTATCTCAATAGTCCATATCCTCTGGGTAAGGAGATACACCATTCAGGTAGAAATCTACCATTCTGTTTCTTCTTCCTTCCTCCTCTACACTCCCAATCTATAGTTTGAAGGTCAAGCTCTCTCCAGAAAAGCCATGGGCGCATCTTTAATCTTCCTAATACAAAGGGACTCAGCATTAAGACTAGTGAAAGGACTCAGTGGAAAGAGGTGGACATGGTGAAGACAGTGGGCTGTACTTACGATAAGGAAGAACATAGACTCTCCTGCAAACAAAGAAGCATCTCATTATCTCAGACATCAGGAGGTATGACACGAAAGTAGTGAGAACTGAAACCCCCAAACCAGATTGGAAAAGAGAAATCGTGAAACAGAAAAGGCTATTAAGAGGAAAAGAGAAAGAAAACCTTGTAAGTTGGAGAAGTTAAGAGGTCAACAAAGCACCCTACTCTTCGCCCTGACACTTCCCACCTTCAGTTGAAAAGGGTGTCACACTTATGGATGAGAGGAAGGAAAGATCACAGAGGAAATGAAGATGAGAAAGAGGGACTTCCCTGGTGGTCCAGTGGTGAAGAATCCACCTTCCAAGGCAGGGGATGCAGGTTCAATCCCTGGTCAGGGAACTAAGATCCCATATGCCACGGGGCAACTAAGCTCGTGCTCTGCAACTACTGAGTCTGCACTCTCTATAGCCCGGGTGCCACAGCAAGAGAGAAGCCCGCACACCACAACTAGCACACACACCATAACAAAGATCCAACGAGGCCCAAAAATAGAAGAGATGAGAAAAAGGCCTTCCTGAGAACTGTCAACCCTTTCTCCCCTGATCTTCATTTCCTCTGTTCAAAGGTTAAAAATTGTTCCAGTGCCAGGTAAGCTTTGTGGACAGTGTGGAAGAGTAAGTAGTGAAAACAAACAAGGGTGAAAGCAAAAATGGAGAATCTCTCCTTCATAGAGACCCTGGACCTCTCCAGGGGAGGCCCGAAGCCTCAAGTTAGGCAGGGGCTGGGCAGAGCTCAGCATTTGAGTTAAAACTTGCCACATTTAACTGGCCAAATGAGGAACCATCATTTGTGGACAATCTAAGTGATGCCAACAAAGCTAATTCCCTAAGGACAAAGGGCATTCCACAGTCCAGAACTCTTCTGTATTCCTTGGATCCCTGTTCCAAGGTCATTGTGTGTTCCTAGTCTGAGATCTATTCCAGGCTCTGAAATCTTGTAGGTACTAGAAAAGAGAGGGAAGTCCAAGAAAAAAAGGGCATGCAACTTGACGTATAGAGGACTATAGGGGTGAGCTCAAGAAACAGTCTTTCTAGAATGCAAGGAATAGCCATGGAGACAGAAGGACTCAGCATGGAGTATGTTGAGTGACACAATGAGGCTGGTGGCTTTACAAGGTCAAGTTACCTGGACAAATATCCCCAGACCCTTCTCCTCATGCCTCCTCTGAACTTTTCATTGAAGTCTGAGACGCGTACAACTGTGTTGCTTGAGGAAAGGTAGTTTAGTGCTTCCAGAGTCAGCCTTTTTGTGATCACCCAAGCATGTTGTCTTCATGGGGAACTGAAGGGAAAGTGGAAAAGTCTGTGTCTTTCAATACAAAATCCTCCTTGGCCCAAAGTCACGAGTTACTGAAAAAGCTAAATCCCTCTTAGGAGGGTGTCTTCACTGTGGTAACTGACATCTGGTCTCTCAGGGCACCAGTCTGGTCGCCTGTCTCTTTCTATCTTTCTTGGACCGGGATGAGTGACGTGCGATTACCACTTATTTCTACTGCTTCCAGCTTTGTATACTTGACCTTGGGAAGAACCAAATTCAAACTGTAGAGGACAGGGATTTCCTGAGCTATTGCTCCCTGAAACACCTCAGACTTCATGCCAATGGCTTGCAGTCACTTCCTTCCAGGCTCCTGAGTGCTCTACCCCAGCTACAGAGGCTCCCTCTAATAAAGAATAAACGGCCCAGAAGGCTCCCAGTGGGCCAGTTCAGCTCAGCCTGAGGGTGTTAGATCTGTCCCACAACAAGCTCTGGGGTCCCCTCCTTTCTCCCTCAACTCCAGGAGCTCTGGCTGAGTGGTAGCAATCATTCCAATTTACCCAACAAGAACCTGGAGGGACTGAGGTGGCTGAAGAGACCCTAAACCTGGGGTGGAACTAAACTGAGGCTGACTCTCCTCCCTTCCTGCCCTCACCTCACTGAACCTCCTGAGTGGATCTTAGGCAGCTCCAGGGTTCCCAGAAGCTGAGCCATCTGCAACTGGATTCTCCTGAGATGTTGGAGACCTATTTTCCTTGGCATCATAGCACTGCTCAGCTTGGAGGTCTGGACAGAAGTTTGCAGTGAGTTTATAGAGACCCCTTCCTGTTCCTGGAGAATCTCACATCGCTGCATCCAGATGACACCGTCCACCCTGCGTCACCTCACTCTGAGAGGCTGCAGCCCCTCATCTTCTCTAGCCATTCATCTAGGGATTCCTCCCACAGCTTCCGCTCCTGGAGCACTTGCACTTCTGGTCTGATCATGAGGGTACAGAAGGTCTACGTCTATTTGCGATGCCCAGGCCGCAAGTGTTGGAGCTGGGAGACCTGGATGTGCTATGCCCCAAGTTCAGTGAAGCTGGAGATGCTACTTGAGGAGCTGCCTCTAAAGTTACAGGTTTTGGCACTGAGCAACCTGAACCTCAGAAATACTCCGTCTCCCACTTCAGAGGCTTGGGCCTCTCTTAGAGGCTGCTGCTTAGCTCCACTCTACTGCCTTCCAGTGATCTCTAACCTAGGACAACTTGACCTCCTAAAAACGTTAAAATAGGCAAATATGGATAACATCTTAAAAATATGCAAATATAGGATCAATTCCCCAAAATTTTTTAAAGAAAGAAAAATTTAAAAGATTACCAGAAAATTGCATGATGTTATAAGTGTTCCCAAAGAGGAAGATAGTTTAAGTACATTGATTAAAATGGAATATCATGAACCCATTAAAAATCATGCTTGAAGGATATGTACTTTTATGGGGAAAGACTTGTAACATAATATTAACATATATGCACTACTCTATACAAAGATAACTAATAAAGATCTACTATATAGCACAGAGGGGCTTCTCCGATGGTTCAGCAGTAAAGAATCTGCCTGAAATGCAGGAAACACAGGAGATTTTGATCCCTGGGTCAGGAAGATCCCTGGAGGATGGCATGGCAACCCAATCCAGTTTCCTTGCCTGGAAAATCCCATGGACAAAGGAGCCTGGTGGGTTACAGTCTATGGGGCCTCAGAATTGGACACGACTGAAACAGCTGAGCACAGCTCAGCATATAGCACAGGGAACTCTACTCAATATTCTGCATTAACCTATATGAGTGAAGAATCTAAAAAATAGTGGACATACGTATATATATACCTGATTCATGTTGCTGTACACCTGAAACCAACATTCTACTCTAATTTAAAAATGTTTAAAAAATTTACCAATTGCATGTACTATAATCCAATTTTGAAAAAGCTGCATATGTACCTAACATAGGAAATGTGTAGAGGAGAGAAGATTGGACTTCCCAGGTAGCTCAGTTGGTAAAGAATCCCCCTGCAATGCTGGAGACCCAGGTTCAATGCCTGAGTCAGAAAGATCCCCTGGAGAAGGAAATAGCAACCCACTCCAGTATTCTTGGGTGGAAAATCCCATGGACAGAAGAGCCTGCTTGGCTACAGCCCATGGGGTCACAAGAGTCAGACACAATTTAGTGAGTAAAACACCACCAGAAGAGAGAAGATTAGAAATGTAAATTTGAAATGGCCCCAGAAATGGAATTGTGAATAATTTAAACTTCTTATATATTTCTGTTTTATTCATTTTTTCTTAAAATAAGTAGGTATTAATGAAATTAAAAGACACTTACTCCTTGGAAGGAAAGTTATGACCAACCTAGATAGCATATTAAAAAGCAGAGACATTACTTTGCCAACAAAGGTCCGTCTAGTCAAGGCTATGGATTTTCCAGTGGTCATGTATGGATGTGAGAGTTGAACTGTGAAGAAAGCTGAACGCCGAAGAATTGATGCTTTTGAACTGTTGTGCTGGAGAAGACTCTTGAGAGTCCCTTGGACTGCAAGGAAATCCAACCAGACCATTCTAAAGGAGATCAGTCCTGGGTGTTTATTGGAAGGACTGATGCTAAAGCTGAAACTCCAATACTTTGGCCATTTCATGCGACGAGTTGACTCACTGGAAAAGACTCTGATGCTGGGAGGGATTGGGGGCAGGAGGAGAAGGGGACGACAGAGAATGAGATGGCTGGATGGCATCACCAACTCTGTGGACATGAGTTTGAGTGAACTCCGGGAGTTGGTGATGGACAGGGAGGCCTGGCGTGCTGTGATTCATGGGGTCGCAAAGAGCTGGCCATGACTGAGCGACTGAACTGAACTGAACTGAATCTGTAAAAGCAGTGTCATCAGACAAAGTTACGTGTACTACTGCCACCTTGAAGCCATATCTTTTTCCTTGTCCAGCCCTGAAGTCCCTTGAGCACTCTACACCCACCTTGCAGAACCAACTTTATCCAAACCAAGGAGCCACTCAATTTTAGGCTCAAAGAGTGAAAGAGTTCCACACACATTTTTTCAGTGTGTGTGTGAAAAATTGGCATTGTAAAAAAAATGCCAATTTTTTCAATTAATAGGATTAGACTATTTGTAGTCCCAGTATATAACTCCAGGATTTTGCTGGCCAAGTTGCAGTCCAGAATTCCCTTTTTGCCCCTGTTTTCTGCTGTCAACTAATGATCATTAGAATATACCATTCATTTTCACCAGTGTTAATGTGAAAAGCCCAAGTTTCCATTAATCTTAACATTTCACATGATTTCTTTTTTTGATACATCTTAAATGCATATAACCAAATTTCAATAGTAAGAGAAATTTGCTTCTAATGCTTGTTGCTAAGTCACTTCAGTCATGTCTGACTCTGTGTGACCCCATAGACAGCAGCCCACCAGGCTCCGCCGTCCCTGGGATTCTCCAGGCAAGAACACTGGAGTGGGTTGCCATTTCCTTCTCCAATGCATGAAAGTGAAAGTGAAGTCTCAGTCGTTTCCGACTCTTAGCGACCCCATGGTCTGCAGCCCACCAGGCTCCTCCGTCCATGGGACTTTCCAGGCAAGAGTACTGGAGTGGGTTGCCATTGCCTTCTCCACTTCTGATGCTTAAACCTGCTCTAACCACTTTCTCAGCCTTTATCTGGTGAAATCCATGATAGAAAGCAATCTTCTGAAACGGCTTATTCATCACTGGCTAGGAATCCTTTTCAAAGTTATTTGCCACATTTAATTACAATGTGTCTCTCTATGTGCTGTGCTTAGTCGCTCAGTCATGTCCGACTCTTCCTGACCCCATGGCCTGTAGCCCACCAGGCTCCTCTGTCCATGGGATTCTTCAGGAAAGAATACTGGAGTGGGTTGCCATGCTCTCCTCCAGGGAATCTTCCCAACCCAGGGATCTAACCCAGGTCTTCCACATTGCAGGTGGATTCTTTACCAGCTGAGCCACCAGGGAAGACTGAGAATACTGGAGTGGGTAGCCTATCCTTTCTCCAGGGGATCTTCCCAGCCTAGGAATCAAACCAGGGTCTCCTGCATTGCAGGTGGATTCTTTACTAGCTGAGCTACCAGGTAGGCCTGTATCTCCCTGTAACTTCTATTAAAAATTATTATTTTAAATTTTGTATTGGGGGGATTAAATGAGACAAATGCAATTGTTCTGTTAAACAGTCATCCTTCTTTTGTTCTGAGGTTCTTTTGTTCTTTTTACTCCAATTTAAAATTCTAAATACTTCCAGTGTTATTTCTTTTAGATACTTGTAAGCCCCTTTCCAAATTCACTGATCTTTGCCAATGTTCTTCTTAAACTGTGAGATCCAGGACTTATGAAGGGTTCTATCTCTGATATCTACAGATAGAATCAAACAGGATTAAATCTTTACCTTCATTTAAATATCTAGTCGCATTAGTAATTATGGCAATCATAATGCTGATTTATTTTTTAAGTTGTGCTTGTATTAATTTTTAAAGACTGAGGGCTAGAAATAGCTATAACATGGACTGCAGCTTTAAAAGTCCTGTGCTAATCATAGTTCTTTTGAAGTATTTTTGAAAATAATACATCCTTAATATTTATTTAATTGATCATTTAGTAGGGAAAACTGGATGAAAATAAAGAAATTAACAAACTGAAAAATCTTTCTTTACTTTTTTTGCTTTCCTTCAATTCAGTTCAGTTCAGTCGCTCAGTTGTGACTGACTCTTTGCAATCCTATGAATCACAGCACGCCAGGCCTCCCTGTCCATCACCAACTCCCGGAGTTCACTCAAGCTCATGTCCATCGAGTCGGTGATGCCATCCAGCCATCTCATTCTCTGTCATCCCCTTCTCCTCCTTCCCCCAACCCCTCCCAGCATCACAGTCTTTTCCAGTGAGTCAACTCATCGCATGAGGTGGCCAAAGTATTGCAGCTTCAGCTTTAGTATCAGTCCTTCCAATGAACACCCAGGACTGATCTCCTTTAGAATGGACTGGTTGGATCTCCTTGCAGTCCAAGGGACTCTCAAGAGCCTTCTCCAACACCACAGTTCAAAAGCATTAATTCTTCGGTGATCGGCTTTCTTCACAGTCCAACTCTCACATCCATACATGACCACGGGAAAAACCATAGCCTTGACTAGATGGACCTTGGTTGGCAAAGTAATGTCTCTGCTTTTTAATATGCTATCTAGGTTGGTCATAACTTTCCTTCCAAGGAGTAAGCGTCTTTTAATTTCATGGCTGCAATCAGCATCCGCAGTGATTTTGGAGCCCTAAAAAACAAAGTCTGCCACTGTTTCCCCGTTTCCCCATCTATTTCCCATGAAGTGATGGAACCAGATGCCATGATCTTAGTTTTCTGAATGTGGAGCTTTCCTTATTTTCTGTCAAAGGCTGTGGACTTTCTCTTTTCCTAAATGATCCTGCCCTGGGACTTCCCTGGTGGTCCAGTGGTTGAGACTTTGCCTTCCAACGCAGGGGTTGTGGGCTCAATCCCTGATCTTGGAGCTAAGATCCCACATTCCTTGCAGCCAAAAAATATTAACAACAGCAAAAGCAATATTGTAACAAATCCAATTAAACTTTAAAAATGGTACACACACACACACAAAAAAAAAATCTTTAAAATCAGAATGATCCTGCCCATCTGCCAACCTCTCTTTCTGTACCCTGATGCCATGTGTTCTTTTGACCGAGCACTTCCTTTTGAAATTTCAATATTTTCTTTTCCATATGCTATTTAACCTCAGAGAGGAAAGTTGTTTAGATCACATCCAAACTTGAAGACATTCCTTAACCCTAATAATCTTGCAAATTATTTGTCACATTTTTCTTTAAAAAAAAAAAACATTGTGAAACACCAGTTGCCTCCCTCTGTCATCATGCACTTATTCATTTGGACAGTTCATACACTAGTTTTCACTGGTGCTATTCTGACTCTGAAGTCTCAAAGGTTAGTTACAACCTCTTACTTGATTAACAGAGATATTTTCCAGTTCTTCTCCAAGTTTATATTACTTGTATTTTGCATTTCATATCACATTACATTATTAATTCTTTTTTCCTTCTTGAAAACGTCTTTACTATCGACTTATATGACTAGGAAAATATAATATTTAAGAAAATAAATTAGTGACTTTGCACATTTGCATCACAATGTCATGACACACTCCCAAGTTCCCTAGTTCATTTGAATTTCAACATTCAAAGAACAGTTGTAAAGTCAGTCTTTGTTGAGAAAGAAAAGATTTTTATAAATTATTTTGCCATAATTTCAGACATTGGAGTTTTTACTTTGATTTAAATGTTTATGTTTCTCTGGCTGAAGTGAGATTGAGAGGACAAATTCACAAAACAAATGGAGCTACAGTTTACAGTCAAGAATGAATGGGTCAGTTGTCACAGATCCAGAAATCTCAACATTACCGTAGTAAATGTGGGGCTGGTACACACACAGAATTGTGGAAAGAAAGGAACAAATAGATAAAGGCTTTGAAGGTTTTGTTTTTAATTCTTTGCAACAACTAACCTGTCTGCATATCTTTTGGCTTCATAGGAGTCTTTGCTCTTAGATTTTCTTTCCTAAACCCAGTATCATCTCTAACGTGGGAAAACAAAGCTGCATTACTGTAATAATGCATGCAGATGCTTCTGGTTATATTTAATATTCTCATCCAAGGCTTAAGGCCAAATTAGTTTTCACTGTAGACCCAGGCTTCATCATCCTTCCCTTTTCCTCTAGAGGTTGGACCAAATTAGACCTCACTTGAAATACTTTCTGAGGTCTGGCCAAAACTTTCTCATTGTTATCCCCAGATGAGGCCACAGGGAGTTCAGTAATCCAGGATGGTCAGAGACAATCTTGGCATATTATTAAAAACTGTGTGGGGAACAGGAGCTCATGGTTAAGAGCTGACTACATACACAGAGTGCCCTGGATCACCTTCCCTCCAAGGTGGGCTGCCTGGAACATATCAGCCATAATTCAGAATGTGTTTGCTAACATATTCTTCTTTAGAGGCAGGAATGGAATTGGTTCTTCCCAAACCAGAAAAGACCACAGTGCCCTTTACAACTGCATAGAACCACCTTTTCAAGTTGCTTAAGCAATATGGTCACTGTATGGGCTTCAGATAATTGCGATGTTTGATGATGTTACCTCCAGTGCTCACCCCCTTTTAGCAGCCATCAGATGTTCAGATGCCGGCCCCGCTGTCTGGCTTGGCTGCACATTTTCTTCCGCTGAAATGAGAGAATGAGGAGAGTGAGACTGACAGCATATTCCGGGAGAGAGAAACCTACACCTGAACTCTGCTCTCCGCCAGAGTCTGTAATTCTCACACGCGATCTTCAGGTAATACACAGCTCACATTTCTTTGTGATGCCTTTTTCACTTTCCTCTAACCCTATGTTGTAGTTTCTCCATACGGAAATGTAAATTAGAATAGCTTCCTCATTATGGAAACTGGTTAGATTCTATATTATGTAACATTGCCTCTGGTATTAGAACTGGTCTGATTAAATGCTAGATTTTATGAGTTTCATCTATAAAATATAGGTAAACATATTTAAACAAAATAATATCTCTCTTAAATGAATATGTTATCTATATCACAAAACCACATGGGCCAAGAATAAACTGTGAATGACAACTTTATTTTATATCTTATTACATATTCAAGTCAGATATACCAGATTTCCTGACCCTGAGTATGATACAGAAGAAAAATCAAGGAGTAAGAGCAGTTTTCTATTAAAGTAACTTGAACAGCCACATTTTCTTTAGGCTGCTCTTTTGATTTTAGGCAGGAGAAATCAAAAACAGTTCACTTACCTATTTAAAAATAAGAAAAAAGAATTTTAAAAATCATTCATTTAAAATATGGACAATTAGATACAGAAACAGATTGAGAGAATAGATAAAGAAAACTGTGTGCGCGCGTGCACACACACCCTTAGAGCACGATTTTCACTTCACAACAAGAAGAAAACATCCAGAGCACAAAGCAGAGCGGATAAAAGGAAGATGAAGACAGTGTGATTGACGGAGTGAGGTAGCTTTGAGAGGATTGTCCTGAGTGGGCTCCTCTCATGGATCTCCTGCTTATGAAGATTGAGGTTTTTCCCCATACAAAAGGTGTTGCTTTGCTTTTGTGTTTTTAACAAACTGGAGAAACCAGTCTTTACATTTTTTTAAACATTTTCCCTGTCTAAAGGAATGGTTTTCCTGTTTAGTTACTATTAGGGCAAGACATTGACTGAAACGACAAATGTTGAATGAGCATCCCTAATATGCCTTGCCTTGTGGGCTATAGTCTATGGGGTTGCAAACAGCCAGACACGACTGAGAGACTAAACAACAAAAAATATGTCTTGAACACTATCCTAGATTCTGGGAATACATCAGTGAGCAAAATGATGTCCTCTTACATTCAAGCGATTAAGATAGAAAATACATGCTAAGTATTAAAATACAATGCCAGATAGTGATACGTGTTTTGTAGAAAACCAAAGCAGAACTGGGAAACAGAATAGTAAAGATGGGCTAAATCAAGGAAGGTTTTCCGGGTGGTAAAGAATCTGCCAAGGCAGGAGATGCAAGAGACACTGTTTGATCCCTGGGTCAGGAATATCCCCTGAAGTAGGACATGGCATACCACTCTAGTATTCTTACCTGGAAGATTCCACAGACAGAGGAGCCTGGTGGGCTACAATCCATGGTGTCACAAAGAGTCAGATGTGATTGAGCCTTCACACATGTAAATTTAAGAAAGGCCTCTCTGTCTCTGATTTTTCCAGATATCTGAACAAAGGAACAAGTTAAAGCATATGAATATTGCAAAGAGGAATAAAGGACATTCCAGACCTTGATACTGGCCACACGTGGCATGGGCAAGTATCAGTGTGTCTGGAGTGGGGTCAGTAGAGGGAAAGGTGCTAAGAAATGAGGGTCTGGAGTTAGGTCTCGTTGGCCTTACAGATTGTGGGAAGAGCTTTAGACTCTCTTGTAAGTATGTTTGAAAGATCGAGAGCAACTAGTTGACATGATCAGATTTTTTTCAAAACTGTATTTTGAACAGGAGGCCTAGAGGACTTGTTGATGGTTTGGATGTGGAATATTGAGAAAGGTGGTAAGGATGTGGCCAAAGTCTGTGACCTGAGCAACTGAATAAATGAAGGTGATCTGGCAAAGAACTAAGGATCAGCCAGTTTGTGGTGAGAAAAATCAAGTTTTGTCATGAGCTTCTTGATTTGGTTACCTTCAATAGCAAATGAGTAAGAAATTGGGTAGATAAATCCAGGTTGCAGAAGAGACTTCACAGTTAGGTAGAGAAAATGTGGCTTCATTTTACATGAGTAGTTTTTATGTCAAAGGGCTATCTGTCACATCGCTTACAGAGAGAGCATAATTACAAAAGGAAAAATATCAAGGACTAGGTCCTAAAAAAACGTTTATAGGTCAAGGCAACCAGAAGGAACTCTAACATAGAAGTCTCGAATAAAAGAAATAGAGAATAATGAGAATGAATAGTCCATGAACAATTCTCCAATTAATGTAATTCAAAACTCAAAAGTGCTTTAATGACATATACCACTGTAGTTATTTCTGTTCTATATGGCAAAATATATATTGAGAGTACCATCATAGGGTACTTTCCCAGCATATGATAAATTTCAACTGGCCACTGAAGCTTGTTTCCTCTACTTAAGATTCAGTTCAGTTCAGTTCAGTCGCTCAGTCATGTCCGACTCTTTGCGACCCCATGAATCACAGCGTGCCAGGCCTCCCTGTCCATCACCAACTCCCGGAGTTCACTCAAACTCATGTCCATCGAGTCGGTGATGCCATCCAGCCATCTCATTCTCTGTCGTCCACTTCTCCTCCTGCCCCCAATCCCTCCCAGCATCAGAGTCTTTTCCAGTGAGTCAACTCTTCGCATGAGGTGGCCAAAGTATTGGAGCTTCAGCTTTAGTATCAGTCCTTCCAATGAACACCCAGGACTGATCTCCTTTAGAATGGACTGCTTGGATCTCCTTGCAGTCCAAGGGACTCTCAAGAGTCTTCTCCAACACCACAGTTCAAAAGCATCAATTCTTCGGCGATCAGCTTTCTTCACAGTCCAACTCTCACATCCATACATGACCACGGGAAAAACCATAGCCTTGACTAGATGGACCTTGGTTGGCAAAGTAATGTCTCTGCTTTTTAATATGCTATCTAGGTTGGTCATAACTTTCTTTCCAAGGAGTAAGCATCTTTTAATTTCATGGCTGCGATCAGCATCCACAGTGATTTTGGAGGCCAAAAAAATAAAGTCTGACACTGTTTCCACTGTTTCCCCATCTATGTTCCATGAAGTGATGGGACCAGATGCCATGATCTAAGTTTTCTGAATGTTGAGTTTTAAGGCACCTTTTTCACTCTCTTCTTTCACTTTCATCAAGAGGCTTTTTAGTTCCCCTTCACTTCCTGCCATAAGGGTGGTGTCATCTGCATATCTGAAGTTATTGATATTTCTCCCGTTAATCTTGATTCCAGCTTGTGCTTCTTCCAGCCCAGTGTTCCTCATGATGTACTCTGCATATAAGTTAAATAAGCAAGGTGACAATATACAACCTTATCATACTCCTTTTCCTATTTGGAACCAGTCTGTTGTTCCATGTCCAGTTCTAACTGTTGCTTCCTGACCTTAAATTTCAGTTAAAAGAGAATTATATTAGTTTGCAGTGTGACCCTCCTTCATGCATACCAAGTTCATTTTTTAATGTTTATTTTGGCTGAAAATACATGAAGCTTACTCTTCTTCTGAAAATTTTTTTTATTACAAAGAGAACCAAGTTAAAAGTAAAGATTATTTTGAGAATTGTGCATATGTCACTAAACCCTGAGAGAAATTAACAATGCAAATTTTGGAATTTTTTTCATGGAGATTTTTAAAAATCAGAGAGACTGCAGATACCACAGTTGGGCTTGCTGTAAGCATTTTCCTTACTTCTATATCCAAAATTTCCAATAGTACAGAAACTCGATCTAAAGTATACATATTATTATTAAATTTACAGTAATGAACTCTTAATTTACAACTATGAATTCTTACAATGTTTTCTTCCATTTACACACATCATGAACTATTATTATTATTTAAAACTCCATGTTTGTGCATGCTAAGTCACTTCAGTCACGTCCGACTCTTTGTGAACCTATAGACTATAACCCGCCAGGCTTTTCTTTCCATGGGAATTCTCCAGGCGAGAATACTGGAGTGGGTTGCCATGCCCTCTTCCAGGGGATCTTCTTGACATATTACATCTCCTGTATTGGCAGCCGGGTTTTTTACCACTAGAACCACCTGACTCAATGGATATGAGTTTGAGCAAACTTAGAGATAGTGAAGGACAGGGAAGCCTGGTATGCTTCAGTACACGGGGTCACAAAGAGTTGTGCACGACTTAGCAACTGAACAACAATGAAAACGCCATGTGTCCTTATATAGGTTTGGCCCAGATGGTTGTCTCTGAACCAGGTTGAAAGCCTAGCTTCTGAATGGCAAGGACTATCTATTTTGGTTTATGTAGTGCTGAGGACATTACACAGAGGCAGATGTTCAATGGACCATGATGGGCATGGTAATCATGAAGATAAAGCTATAATAAGCAAACGACCTCCAAATTCCCTGTTTCTTCCCAGTATCACACTGGGGCAAAGAATGCTGGAAATCTTTAAGCAATCTAAAATGATGCTGCTTATTGAATTGTAAAGAAGTTCAGATAACATTTTAATGAGAAAACTTATGTAAAATAATTTGTATCATCGTAATGTCTTGTTGTTACAGTTTTCTGGAGAAAAAAAAAAAAAATGAAAAACCCAGAAGGAAATAATCACTCTGACCCTGTGAGTGAATTCATTCTCCTTGGATTCCCTTGTACCTGGGAGGTTCAGATCTTCCTCTTCTCACTCTTCTCGGTGATCTATGCATTGACACTAACTGGAAATTTGTGCATTATCTGTGCAGTGTGGTGGGACCACCATCTCCACACCCCCATGTACATCCTCCTGGCCAATTTTTCCATCCTGGAGATGTGGTACGTCACTTCTACTATCCCCAGTATGCTAGCCAACTTTCTCTCTGAGACCAAGACCATCTCCTTCTCTGGCTGCTTCCTCCAATTCTACTTCTTCTTCTCCATGGGCACCACTGAGACCTTCATATTGTTTGCCATGGCCTTTGACAGGTGTCTTGCCATCTGCAGGCCGCTTCACTACCCCACAGTCATGACAGTGCAACGCTGCATCAGAATGGGAGCCTGCTGCTGGGTGTGTGGCTTTTCCTGTTTTCTCCTCCCAGTTTATCTCATCTCCCAGCTTCCTTTTTGTGGCCCCAATACTATCGATCACTTCCTATGTGACCCAGGACCCCTTATGAAGTTGTCTTGCATGCCAACTCCTGGCACTGAGATTATATGTGCCACCTTTAACTCAGTCCTAATTTTTTCCACTTTCCTGTTCATTATCAGCTCCTACACCCTGGTGATCAGAGCTGTGCTTAGGGTCCCCTCAGCAGAAGGCCGGCAGAAGGCTTTCTCTACCTGTGGTTCCCATCTGGCTCTTCTATGGCTCCATCATGGTGATGTATGTGAGCCCAATGGCAAGCAATCCAGCAGGGATTCAGAAAATTGTGACCTTATTTTATTCTGTGATGACTCCACTTTTCAATCCCCTGATCTACAGCCTCCAGAATAAGGAAATGAAGGAGGCCCTGAGAAAACTGTTTAGGAATGTGATATTTGGTCAAATAAAGCCTCTCAAGAACTAGAATCTATATATATGTAGGACATATAGGAATATAAACATATCAGAGGTGAATGGTTTTAATAAATTTGAGAGAAAAGTGTTTCCTATATTCCCCAGAATATTTTTGGTTGCATTTCAGTGAAGCAAATAACAAATAAGATGGCACCAGAATTTAAATAAATCATTTGCACTAGGCTGTATTGTATTAGTGGTCCTGTGTGTACCGTATGGAAAGTGGAAAATGCCAGACATTCTCTTGTATTTTTCCAGGAAAAAAAGCATATATAACCCAGATGTCAACTGCTCAGTTTCTAAGTTAACTTCTGAATTTGCAAATAAAAACAACAATTGGAACCAGACATGGAACAGAATGGTTCCAAATTGGAAAAGGAGTATGTCAAGGCATATATTGTCACCCTGCTTATTAAACTTATATGCAGAGTACATCATGCAAAATGCCAGGCTGGATGAATCACAAGCCGAAATCAAGATTGCCAGGAGAAATACCAATAACCTCAGATATGCAGATGACACCACCCTTAAGCAGAAAGTGAAGAACTAAAGAGCCTCTTGATGAAAGACAAGAGTGAAAAAGCTGGCTTAAAACCCAACTTTCATAAAACTAGGATCATGGCATCCGGTCCTATCACTTCATGGCAAATAGATGGGGAGACAATGGTAACAGTGACAGACTTTATTTTCTTGGGCTCCAAAATCACTGTGGATGGTGACTGCAACCAGGAAATCAAAAGACTCTTGCTCCTTGGAAGAAAAGCTATGACAAACCTAGACAGCACATTAAAAAGCAGGGACATTACTTTGCCAACAAAGTTCCATCTAGTCAAAGCTATGGTTTTTCCAGTGGTCATATATGGATGTGAGTGTTGGACCATAAAGAACGCTGAGGACCAAAAACTGATGGTTTTGAATTGTGGTGTTGGAGAAGACTCTTGAGAGTCCCTTGGACTACAAGGAGATCAAACCAGTCAATCCTAAAGGACATCAGTCCTGAATATTCATTGGAAGGACTGATTCTGAAGCTGAAACTCCAATCCTTTGGCCACCTGATGTGAAGAACTGACTCATTGGAAAAGACCCCAATGCTGGGAAAGATTGAAGGCAGGAGAAGAAGGGAATGACAGAGGATGGTATGACTGGATGGCATTACTAATTCAATGGACATGAGTTTGAGTAAACTCTGGGAGTTGGTGATGAGCAGGGAAGCCTGGCATGCTGCAGTCCATGGAGTTGCCAAGAGTCAGACATGACTGACTAACTGAACTGAACTGAACTGAACCCAGATGTCAACTGCTCAGTTTCTATCTTTTGCAAATTTAAGTAGATTTGTCTCTGACCCCTAACTGTATAGTGATTAGATGTCTAGAGTCCCCATCACTGTTTCCCTACGCACACGCACCATACAACCACTATTTTCCTAGATACACACTACGCAAGATTTTCATGTGTGCTTCTCTCCTCTCACTCCTAGTCTGCCTGCTATCTTGTTTTGATCACATCAATCTGAGTGTGAGACTCATCCCCATCAACATTTTATCCAAAATCAAACTCATTTAAGCTTTTTTGGGGTTAATAAACCTGACTGCAGGATGGAGTTAGGAAGTAAGAGGAAGGATCTTCGCGCTAACTCACAGTCAAGTTCCCATGGTATACTGCTGCTATCTCTGTCTCTTCCTTCCTCATCCTCTCCCCATCACCCACAAGAGTGACCAGAACACCTTTCCTTTCATATTCAGAACAATTTTGTCTATATGTAGGCTCTTTGGAGTTTGAGCTTCTTCCCCAGATAAGCTTGTCAAAAGACTTTTTCTTAGCAAAGTCAATTATTGAACACCATCTGGTGAAAATAGCTTTCTCCAACTCCTTAGTTTTGGGATTGTTTTAAAATCATATAACTTGATATATTACATCTTTATTTTAGTACCACCTGGGAGCACTCAATACAAAATAATAAATGTACTTAAACAGAATACAAGTGAGACCTGGAAACAAGATTCCCTGGAAAAAATTAATAAGGCCACAATAATTCATATTTTAAGTACTTTAAGATTTTTTAAAGTGCTTTTCCCCTGTGTATATAAGAATGAAGATCAATCATGCAGCAAGGACAGTATGTGAAAGTCTGAGGACAGAAATAAGATAGTTTAGCCAATGTCTGAAATGAGGTACATTGCTGCTGCCGCTGCTGCTGCTGCTAAGTCACTTCAGTCGTGTCCGACTCTGTGTGACCCCATAGACGGAAGCCCACCAGGCTCCCCCATCCCTGGGATTCTCCAGGCAAGAACACTGGAGTGGGCTGCCATTTCCTTCTCCAATGTGTGAGAGTGAAGTCGCTCAGTCATGTCCGACCCTTAGTGACCCCACAGACTGCAGCCTACCAGGCTCCTCCATCCATGGGATTTCCCAGGCAAGAGTACTGGAGTGGCTTATTCTGCAGTTAATTTTCAAAATGGCCTGGAATTGTCACATTGCATCTTAGTAAATAAATTTCATTCTTAGTGACACAATCTTATCTACTAGTAAAATTGTAGCCAGTTCCATAGAAGCACAAAGAGACCAGATTCACTAATATATCTTCATTTTAGCTATGCAAGGGAGGTAAAATCAGGATCTAAGTGAGGTGATAATATGACTTAATTTAAAGTTTGGTTGCAGGGCCTCAGGTTAGTCTCTGAAGCCCTTTGCTTAAATTATAAAATCACAAAGCAGCAGCCCCTTAGCTACAAGTCTTGACCAGAGGTGTTTTTAGGCACCCCTTCCTCAGGGGGTCTCCCACACACATCAGGGTGCACACTTCTACTCCCTGGGCACAGGCTGAGTGACAGCCCCCACTCCCGCTCTCAGACAGGCTCCCTTATGCCAGGAACAACCTGCAGAGCCTTACAGTACCCCTTAGTAGTGGAGAGAAGAAGTAAGCCACATGAAGCCTTCCCCACCTTCTCTCATTAAAAGTACTGGAAAAAGGGAAGGCAAGTGTTTAACCCTCCAGTTCTCCCAAAAGAAAGAGGAAGAAGATAGGGATTAAAACATAGCACATCATACTCATCAATTAGCTCTTGAATTAAAACTCAGAAATTTACTCTCATCCCAAAACTTATTTTTCTGCCTATTTTTCTTTATCAAACACTAAAAAATATTTGATGTGAATTTTCATAAAAATAATTTCAAAAATGATTAAAATCAGAAAAAAATTCTTTAAAATGGTGGCCTCCTGCAAAGTAAATATACAAAAGATAATAATCAAGAGGAAAATACAATAAAAGAAAATGTTTTTCATAATATCAAAAAAATGCAGTACAACTCTAAATAAATACATCAAAAATCAGTAAAGTGTATAAAAAGAAAACTGCAAATACTTGGCTCTAAACAGGGAAAAAAGAATAGGTAGAGATATCTACCATTTTTCTGGATGGAACAAGTAAATGTTGTAAATCTGTTGTTTCATTCCACATAATTTTATTAGTTTAATGAAAATAAAATAATGATAATAACATCAAAATCATACATATCCAAATGTTCAGTAATTGGAGAACAAGTGAATTATAATACAGTTAAATTATAGGATATCATATAGATATGTTATGTTAACAATATAAAGCTAAATTTAAATTTTTATTCCAAAATAGAGTGGACTTACATAATTGTTTCCAAACATATTTTGTAATTAAGAAATTAAAAGAAGGAATTTTATAGAAAATTTTATAGTTGCATTCTTTTAACAAAATTATAGGAGATTGCACTCATCCCACACACTGGTAAAGTCATGCTCAAAATTCTCCAAGCCAGGCTTCAGCAATATGTGAACCGTGAACTTCCAGATGTTCAACCTGGTTTTAGAAAAGGCAGAGGAACCAGAGATCAAATTGCCAACATCCGCTGGATCATGGAGAAAGCAAGAGAGTTCCAGAAAAACATCTATTTCTGCTTCATTGACTATGCCAAAGCCTTTGACTGTGTGGATCACAATAAACTGTGGGAACATTCTGAAAGAGATGGGAATACCGGACCACCTGACCTGCTTCTTGAGAAACCTGTATGCAGGTCAGGAAGCAACAGTTAGAACTGTACATGGAACAACAGACTGGTTCCAAATAGGAAAAGGAGTGCGTCAAGGTTGTATATTGTCACCCTGCTTATTCAACTTATATGCAGAGTACATCATGAGGAACCCAGGGCTGGAAGAAGCCCAGGCTGGAATCAAGATTGCCGGGAGAAATATCAATAACCTCAGATATGCATAAGACACCACCCTCATGGCAGAAAGTGAAGAAGAACTAAAAAGCCTCTTGATGAAAGTGAAAGAGGAGAGTGAAAAGGTTGGCTTGAAGCTCAACATTCAGAAAATGAAGATCATGGCATCTGGTCCCATCACTTCATGGGAAATAGATGGGGAAACAGTGGAAACAGTGTCAGACTTTATTTTTTGGGGCTCCAAAATCACTGCAGATGCTGATTGCAACCATGAAATTAAAAGACGCTTACTCCTTGGAAGGAACGTTATGACCAATCTAGATAGCATATTAAAAAGCAGAGACATTACTTTGCCAACCAAGTTCCGTCTAGTCAAGGCTATGGTTTTTCCCGTGGTCATGTATGGATGTGAGAGTTGGACTGTGAAGAAAGCTGATCGCCGAAGAATTGATGCTTTTGAACTGTGGTGCTGGAGAAGGCTCTTGAGAGTCCCTTGGACTGCAAGGAGATCCAACCAGTCCATTCTAAAGGAGATCAATCCTGGGTGTTCATTGGAAGGACTGATGCTAAAGCTGAAGCTCCAATACTTTGGCCACCTCATGCGACGAGTTGACTCACTGGAAAAGAGTCTGATGCTAGGAAGGATTGGGGGCAGGAGGAGAAGGGGACGACAGAGAATGAGATGGCTGGATGGCATCACCGACTCGATGGACACGAGTTTGAGTGAACTCCGGGAGTTGGTGATGGGCAGGGAGCCTGGCGTGCTGTGATTCATGGGGTCACAAAGAGTCGGACACGACTGAGCATCTGAACTGAACTGAACTGAACTGATAGGAGATTTTGTTCTGCTTCCTGAAGTGTTTTACAAATTTATTATGATAAGCTTGCTGTTAATTTTTCTTACCAAAATCTTTTTAAAGTTAATTCAAAAGTCTCAAGTTAGCAATGTTAAAGAAGGCTTATTCTTTATGTCTAAATTGACAACATTCATTCGATCATAGAAAAAGCAAGAGAATTCCAGAACAATGTCTACATCTGCTTAATTGACTACTCTAAAGCCTTTCACTGTGTGGATCACAGCAAACTTTGGAAAATTCTTCAAGAGATGGGAATACCAGACCACCTTACCTGCCTCCTGAGAAACCTGTATGCAGGTCAAGAAGCAACAGTGAGAACCGAACATGGAACAAAGGACTGGTTCAGAATTGGGAAAGGAGTATGTCAAGGCTGTATATTGTCACCCTGCTTATTTAATGTATATGCTGAGTACATATGAAATATTGGGCTGGACGAAGCAAAGCTGAAATCAAGATTGCCGGGAGAAATATCAATAACCTCAGATATGCAGATGACACCACTTTTCTAGCAGAAAGCGAAGAGGAACTAAAAAGCCTCTTGATGAAAGTAAAAGAGGAGAGTGAAAAGACTGGCTTGAAGCTCAACATTCAAAAATCTAAGATCATGGCATCCAGTCCCATCACTTCATGGCAAATATATAGGGAAACAATGGAAACAGTGACAGACTTTATTTTCTTGGGCTCCAAAATCACTGCAGATGGTAACTGTAGCCATGAAATCAAAAGACACTCGTTCCTTGGAAGAAAAGCTATGACAAACCTAGACAACATATTAGAAACAGAGACATTACTTTGCCAACAAAGGCCTATCTAGTCAAAGCTACGTTTTTTTTTTTTTCCAGCAGTCATGTATGGATGTGAAAGTTGGACTATAAAGAAAGCTGATCACCGAAGAATTGATGCTTTTGAACTGTGTTGTTGGAGAAGACTCTTGAGAGTCCCTTGGACTGCAAGGAGATCCAACCAGTCCATCCTAAAGAAAATCAGTCCTGAATATTCATTGGAAGGATTCGTGTTGAAGCTGAAGCTCCAGTACTTTGGCCACCTGGTGTGAAGAGTCAACTAATTGGAAAAGACCCTGATGCTGGGAAAGATTGAAGGCAGGAGGAAAAGGGACGACAGAGGATGAGATGGTTGAATGGCATCACTGACTCAGTGGATATGAGTTTAAGCAAGCTCCAGGAGTTTGTGATGAACAGGAAAGCCTGGCATGCTTCAGTCCAAGAAGTCCCAAAGAGTCAGGCATGACTGAGGGACTGAACTGAACTGAATTCTTCCCTCAGAATGAAATGGGGGGAATCTTGCTTGTGGAACTGAAGCTGAGCCAACGAACTAAGACTTTGATCCAGAGTTTATACATTGCTGGCTGAAGCAGCCACTGATAAACCTTTAGCAGCAAAATCTGGAAAGAATTTCGATGATAGACTCTATCTCCAAAACTAAAACTGGTTCAAAACCAGTATACTGAATGCATACTTGATACTTCAAGAACAAAATAAAACCTACGTAAAACACACAAATACACAACTTGTTAAGTCTTGTATTTCCTATAAATGTTCTTAGAAATTTTACTTGCTACCTAGAGCTCACTTAAGACACAATTGCTGCATGCATAGTCTTGGGGACGTCACCAATGTCCTCTTAATAGCATCAGTGTTATAGACTAATCACATAAGTACCCCAACTATGACCAAAATTTCCTCCTGGTTTTGTGCTCTTTCCTCAAACCAGTTCTCTTTTCTGTCATCTACAGTTTCTCTTCTGTATCTCAGTTCCTCAAGCTTTCTCATATGAAGTCTTCCTGGAGAATATCTGAAACTGTCAATAAATTACATATGCACCAATAAATAAATTGTTAAGACCATTATAGTATGTGCGCATGTATGCTAAGTTGCTTCAGTCATGTCTGACTCTTTGTGACACTATGGACTATAGCCTGCCAAGTTCCTCTGTCCATGGGGATTCTCCAGGCAAGAATACTGGAACGGATGTCCATGTCCTCTTCCAGGGGACCTTCCCCACCAAGGGATCAAACACAAATCTGTTATGTCTCCTGCTTTGGCAGGCAGGTTCTTTACCACTATCATCACTTGGGAAGTTCCCAGTAGGTATACGTGATAGAATATTTTACCAGTATTCAGTTCAGTTCAGTCGCTCTGCTTTATATTTTCATATTTGACTATCTTTCTTAGTTTTATTTTCTAAATTAGTCACATAATTTTCTGACATAGTGTAAATGTCTAGTAACAAGTCAAAAAGCAAATACCTACAGTGGTATGAAACTTAATTAAAAATTTTACATGCAAAAGGTGTCAGTGATATTATTTCTGGGATGAGAGTGCACTAGAAGAGGTATTTTCAGAGAGATTTAGTCCCGTGAGTCTCAGGCTTTTGAAGCTGTCTTCCTGAGACAATATTCTCAGAGTTGTATCAGCCCTATGTATGGGGAAGTCGCACGATTTGTGTATTTCAACAAGCTTTGCTTCGTTAATAGTTGTGTCTAGCTTTTCCCATATTCTTCCAGGCCTCTCTATCTATATCCAGGAATTCTTCCTAACTTTCCTCTTGAATTTCAAGCCATACCACAATGTGCCTGAGATTGTCTTTAACAGATTCAGCACAAATAAATACTATTGATTCTGAAACTACTATCAACAGTTTATAGGATCAATGAGAGTTAATAATTATAAACTGTTTAGAACAACATTTCATTTGGCTTTAAAGAAAAATGAGAAAAAAGTGTTAAGAATCATAAGTGATTTATAAAGAAAAAATATAGAAAATATCAACAGAATTGAGAGACTTTGTGCTGACATTGGAATAAACATTTCCTAATTCATTCAAAAGGCTGCTGCTAAGTCGCTTCAGTTGTGTCCGACTCCGTGCGACCCCATAGACAGCAGCACACCAGGATCCCCCGCCCCTGGGATTCTCCAGGCAAGAACACTGGAGTGGGTTGCCATTTCCTTCTCCAATGCATGAAAGTGAAAAGTGAAAGTGAAGTCGCTCAGTCGTGTTCGACTCCTAGCCACCCCATGGATTGCAGCCTACCAGGCTCCTCCATCCATGGGATTTTCCAGGCAAGAGTACTGGAGTGGGCTGCCATTGCCTTCTCTTATTCAAAAGGCGAGTCCTATCCAAATACCAAAGCCGGGAAAAGATATGACAAGATAAGAAAACTACAGACCAATATCCTCATGAATATAGACACAAAATTCTCAACAGATACTAGAAAACTGAATTCAGTAGCATATTAAAAGGCTTATACACGTGACTAAGCAGAATTTATCCCATGAATTCAAGGAGAGTTCAACTTATGAAAATTAATTAATGTACTACATTAGCAGATGCAAGATGTACTTCCTTAGCAACTTTCAAGTATGTAATATAGTTTAACTATAGCCACCATGCTGTACAGTTGAATTTATTCATGTTATAGCTGGAAGTTTGCACCCTTTGACCAACCTCCCCCCATTTCCTTCATTCCCCAGTTCCCAGCAATCACCATTCTCTCACTTTGGCCAAGAAGTTCATCGAATTTTTCCATAACACCTTACAGAAAAAACTGAAAAAAAATTTTTGGCCTCAAATACTTCTACGAGTTTGAGTTGTCAACTCTTTTTACTCTAAAAAGATGCAGGTTAAATATCTCCAACAAGCTACACAAGAACAGATATCTGATGGACAAGAAGAATGGTTTCTTCTTCAAAGTTGGTATCAGGAACCCACTGGTAAAGTTTCCTATTGTAGCTATTATGACAATTCCAATTATTACTTAATTATTCCCCAGGAAACTTCAACTATACATGAATGCTAGAGAATAAAAATAAATAAATAAAATCGATTTCCACATCTTCACTATTCTTTGGAGAATCCTAGGACTTGGCGTTTGATTATATATAAGTGAAAATTCAAAATTGTCTCCTCTTTTAAACAAATCTAATAGATCATGAAGAGAGAAAACCCCAAATCCCCAAAGATTATGTTGCAAGGAAGTATGCATATATATTTCCATCATCTATGCTTTTGTCTTAACCACAAACATGTGCCTTGAAACTCAAGAAAAAATATCTTATAGGGTTCACCCTTTGCAACTCTTAAAAGAATACAGACTGGGTCATCCAGCTTCTTGGAAGTCCCTCACATGCCTTTTGCTCCACGGAGTAATATTCAATCTTCATCCCTGAACTCTTCTCAGCATTCAGCCAAAACGTGAGTGGAAACCATATCACGTGAGCCACATGTGCTCCATAGTTTGCAAAAATAATTTAATAGGAAGCATTTTCTTCTTTGAGAAAACTAAATTTTTCATGAGGGCAAAATGCTAACCCCCCCCAAAAAAAAAACTAAATAATATATGTTCCTTCTTGTTAACTTAAATCCTAGAATCTTAAGCTCTAAGTTTCACTTCTTTCTTTCTCTAAAGGGTGGATAAGAGATATAAGCAAAGAGGCTTAAGATTTCAAATGAAGATGCAATTGTTGTTGTTCATATTAACTCATAAATTGTTGGAGAAGAATTTATTTGGATGATTTCTGTTGTTTGGTAGTAGAGGAAATACAGCAAGTATTTCATCTCAGAGATTTATTCTTTTCCAAGCTCATATATTGTTTCTCACTTCCATTAGATTAATGAGCCCTGGTTTAACATGTATTCATTCTTTTTGAAGTAACAATTTTTCACTTGTATGAGTCTTTGCTGTACATACAAGATTTATTCTAAATCTGTCACTGGACAATTACTGTCCCCAGGAAATATTCCAAAACAAAAAGGTAAGTATCAGTAATGATTTAAAATGAATCCTTTGTCAATGACTTTTCTGTACGTAAAATAAATTAACAGAGGTGGCTGATACTAGGATCCTGAGTAAAAAGGATTTAGAAATTTCTAAAAGACAGAGAGATAATCCATTCAAGTACATAAATATCTTTCAAACAAGTTATTAGAAGATGTGTTTCCTAAGAAGCCTTGTGTAAATAGTGAGTTCTTTCTTTCAAAGTATTAACAGACTATTTTAGATAGCACCGTCACATATTTAGCTGGCTTAATTTACTACATCCAGATGTATACAATCCAAAGGGCATTGAGGATCTATAAATAGTCCTTTCAATTTAGGTGCCATCTCAATCATCAAATAAGAGTCAGTCTTCTATGTGGTCTGACTTAGGAATCCAGATATTACCTTCCTACACAGAAATATAGCAAAGGCCTCCCTGACTCAAAGTCTTGGATTCCCACCTCGAAAAAAATTCCTTGATTTATTAAATATTCTTTGTAAAATGCAAAAATATTTCCAATAGTGGAAAACAAATCAAAATTTTGCAAAAAATATTAAAAGTTTATAGTAATCTCTTGATTATAAGCTCTAGAAGCTCAAGATCTGTCATGTCTGCAGCTGTTCCTCCAGCACTTAAAAGCCTACCTACACAATGAACATGTTAATAGATATTTTTGAGGCTGAGTGCGACGAGTTGACTCACTGGAAAAGACTCTGATGCTAGGAGGGATTAGGGGTGGGAGGAGACGGGGACGACAGAGAATGAGATGGCTGGATGGCATCACCGACTCGATGGACATGAGTTTGAGTGAACTCCGGGAGTTGGTGATGGACAGGGAGGCCTGGCGTGCTGTGATTCATGGGGTCGCAAAGAGTCGGACACAACTGAGCGACTGAACTGAACTGAACTGAATATTCTATTACAATGGAATATTACTGATACAATAATATATGTGGTATATATGTGTGTGTGTGCGTGTATACTACATCTTCTTTATCCATTCATCTATTGATGAACACTTGACTTGCTTCCATATCTGCCATTTGCAACAATGTGAATGGGCCTAGAGAACATTCTGCTTAGTGAAATCAGTCAAAGAAATACAAACACTGTGTGATATCACTTATATATAGAATCTAAGTTGACCATGGATACCAAACACAGGCACATTAGAAAAACGTCATATGCATAGACATGTAATATCATTACTATAGGTAAACAGATGAAAGAACACACTAACATAGGTAATTTATCAGAATTACATACATTCTTAGTATCTAGTTAAGTTTAGAAAAGTAAAAATGTTTCCCTGTTTCGTGTTTTCCCTCTTCTCTTACTGTGGATTTTTAAAGTAATATATGTTCAGTGCTGAGTCATGAAAGCCACAGTTTTGTTGCTAAAATTTTGTTTGCAATTTTATGAAATGCAAGGTAAAGAATTTTTTTTTTTTTTTTCAGGAAGAATCAGTGCACTCCATTAAAGCACAAACCACTGTCATCTCCAGGTCTTCCAGACTAATGAATGTGTCCAGCAGAGAAACCACCCACTCTGTTACCCAGTTTATCCTCCTGGGCTTTCCCTCAAGCCCAGAAATGCAGCTCCTCTACTTCGGGCTCTTCTCAGCAGCCTATATCCTGACCCTGATGGGAAACACAGCCATTGTCTGTGCTGTGCAGTGGGATGAGCGCCTTCACACCTCCATGTACATCTTCTTGGGGAACTTCTCTTTCCTGGAAATATGTTGTGTCACCACAACCGTCCCTAATATGTTGGCCAACTTCTTGTCCTCAAGCAAGTCCATCTCCTTTGTGAGTTGTTTTGCACAGTTCTACTTCTCTTTCGGGTGTGATGAGGGCTTCTACCTTTGCATAATGGCCTTTGACAGGTATCTTGCCATCTGCCAACCTCTGCATTACCCACGCATCATGACGAAAGAGCTCTACACTGGCCTTGTCATCTTTGGGTGGTCTGGGGGGTTTATTCTCTTCGTAACCCCAGTTGTTCTCGTTTCACAGTTGCCCTTTTGCAACCCAAATATCATCGACCACTTTATATGTGATCCTGTCCCATTGATGATGCTGTCTTGTTCTGAAGACACCACCACACAACTCATTTACTCTACTTTTAATGTTATTTTCATGATCGGTACATTTCTCTTCATCCTTTGCTCCTATGCACTGGTGATTCTGAATGTGGTAAGGATGCCCTCAGCAGCCAGCAAACGCAAGGCTTTTTCCACTTGTGCTTCTCATCTGGCTGTGGTAATTCTGTTTTTTGGCTCTGTTATGGTGATGTATGTTAGTCCTGGATCAGGACACCCAGTGAAAATGCAAATATTCATTACCTTATTTTATTCTGTGATAACACCTTTATGCAATCCTCTAATATATAGCCTCAGGAACAAGAAGATGAAGGGTGCCCTAATGAAAGTCTTGGGATTGGACATGTTAATAAAATACAAATGAGAGCTACATTTTATCTCTCAAATGTAACTCACCTTAACAAGTCATGTGTAAAATAGATGGCTAGTGAGAACACACTGTATAGTGTGGGAAGTTCAGCTCAGTGTTCTGTGTTGATCTAGATGGGAAGGATGGAGGGTGAGGTGGGAGAGAGTTCCAAGAGGGAGGGAACATATGTACATGTGGCTGATTTACTTCATTATACAGCCGAAACTAATACAACATTGTAAGCAACTGTAGTCCCATTAAAAAACAAAAACAAATAAACAGTAAGCCTACAAAAATGACGTGATATATTTGTCTCCAAATTCATTGTTTTATTAAGCTACTGTACTGAGGGCCAATTATCGCCTTACTACCACTCACCACAAAATGCAGTAGTCTTATTTAAGAAAAAATATGTTTTAACAAGTGAATTCAACTTTGAAGTTGTGTGCTCACTCAGTTGTGTCTAACTCTTTGTGACTTCATGAACTGTAGCCCACCAGCCTCCTCTGTTCATAAAATTTTTCAGGCAAGAATATTAGAGTGGGTTGTCATTTCCTCCTGACCCAGGGATTCAACCCATGTCTCTGGTGTCTCCTGCATTTGGCAGGTGGATTCTTTACTACTCCACCACCTGGGAAGCCCCCAAAGTTACTATCAAGTAAGTGCGATTTGTTATATCTAAACCTATCAGTCCCTTTATACATAATTTGGTTTCTAAAAAGAAGATAGAAGTCTACTTTGCATTACTACGCTGAAGCAACTAATAATACACATGTAATAGAGATCATAGGTTGACTTGGGGATTAACACTGTAAGCTGGTGATTTTCCACTGAGATATATTGACTGATAGAAAAGATCTGAGTTCGAAGGAGTTCCTCTTGCCAGAGTGTAGCATTTGTCTTCACTTCAAGGAAACAGACAAATAACTTTAGTTAGACATTAATGACTTTTCATGCAATGGCAAATGGGATTATTTTCTTAATTTCTCTTTCAGATACTTCACTCTTAGTATATAGAAATGCCATGATCTTTATCCTGTGACTTACTGAATTCCTTTGTTAGTTCTAAGTTTTTTGGTGAAGTCTTTAGGGTTGTTTTCTTATAGCATCATGTCATCTGCAAATAGTGACAGTTTCCTTCTTTCTTTCTGATTTGGGTGACTATTTTTTTCCTTGCTCAGTCACTCTGGCTAGGATTTCCTGTGCTATATTGAATTAGTGGTGAGAGTGGTATCCTTGTTTTATTTCTCATCAGAGAGGAAAATCTTTCAGCTTTTCACTGTTGAGTATGATGTTAGCTGTGGGTTTGGCATATATGGGTTATTATGTTGAGGTGTGCTTCCTCTATACCACTTGGTTGAGAATTTTTACCATAAATGGATATTGAATTCTGTCAAATGTTTTTAATGAGCCTGTTGAGACCATCAACAAATGAATGTAAAAAGAAGCTATGTTATACATACACAATGGAGTTTATTCAGCCATAAAAAAGAATGAAATTCTGTCATTTATAGCAAAATGGATGGACCAAAAGAATATCATGCTTAATGAAATAAGCTAGAGAAAAACAAATGCAACATGCCATCAATTATAGGTGAAACTGAAAAATAATACAAAAGTATATAGCAAAACAGAAACAGATTCACAGATCCAGTGGGTAACAGTGAAGAAAGGGAAGGGGAAAGGTCAAGTTTGTGATATGGGATTAAGAGTATGTATAAAATAGATAAGCAAAAAGGATGTACTGTGTATATATGGTACAGGAAATTAGAACCATTAGCTGGTAATAACTTTAACAAAGTACAATCTGTAAAAATTGTATCATGAAACTAATATAATATTATAAATAAAATCGATCAATTTTATTTATAATATTAAATATTTTTGAATCTTAGTGACTCAAAAAACTGAATCACTAGGCTAACTCATGAAAATAATATTAAAAATAAATTATACTTTAATTTAAAAAGTAAGACTTGTATAAAAAGAGATGTTCCATATGATATGTCATCAAGGAACTGCAAATTAAAAGAACTATGAGATACCACTACACACCTATTCAGTTCAGTTCAGTTCAGTTGCTCAGTCGTGTCCGACTCTTTGTGACCCCATGAATCACAGCATGCCAGGCCTCCCTGTCCATCATTAACTCCCGGAAATCACTCAAATTCAAGTCCATCGAGTCGGTGATGCCATCCAGCCATCTCATTCTCTGTTGTCCCCGTCTCGTCCTACCCCCAATCCCTCCAGCATCAGACTCTTTTCCAGTGAGTCAACTCGTCTCATGAGGTGGCCAAAGTATTGGAGTTTCAGCTTTAGCATCAGTCCTTCCAATGAACACCCAGGTTGGATCTCCTTGCAGTCCAAGGGACTCTCAAGAGTCTTCTCCAGCACCACAGTTCAAAAGCATCAATTCTTCGGCGATCAGCTTTCTTCACAGTCCAACTCTCACATCCATACATGACCACACCTATTAGAATGTCCAAAATTTGGAACACTGACAACACCAAATGCTCACAAGAATGTGGAACAAGAACTCTAATTCATTGCAAGTATGAATGAAACATGGTCCAGCCACTTTGGAAAGAATTGGCAGCTTGTTGCAAAACTAAACACGCTCTTACCATACAACCCAGCAAGTGTGTTCCTCAGTAATTACACAAAAGAGCTGAAACTTATGCCCACAAAAACCTGCACACAGATGTTTTTAGCATTTTTATTCAAAATTGACAGTTTTAAAGCAACCAAAATGGACACGATTGAAGCGACTTAGCAGCAGGAGCAGCAGCAGCAGCAAAATACAAAGAGTTACCTCAAAGGTGGGTGCAATTGATACTCTCAAAAGGAAGGTACACACACAGTTTGTTACAACGTATTTGGAGGGATCAGGGAAGGATAAGAGCAGGGTGGTAAAAACCAAATCTCATTTCAAAAGATGATAAATTACTGCTGTAAGACAGTTACTAAATGACACAGGATATGTGCTGAGCATCTTCTCTCCCCTCTTCTAGATTACAGAAGGGAACAGAAAAGATTTCAGAGCCACATACATTATCCCAGAAAAGACAGGGTGAAAGGGAAGGCTCCAAGTGTCTTGAGCAGTACCGCTTAAAGAGACCTGACCCGTAATCAAGCCTGTGATGCTTCCAGACCTATTCTTACCTAAAAAGAGTATCTGGGAAAGCTGGCTCCACTGCAGGTGTGCCATTTCATTCTAATTGTTTCTCGGTCCTAGTTTCTACCCAGCAGCCAAATTCAGAAACCCAGTCAGGATCTAATTTTCTTCAGGAATTCTTAGTTATTATAATTAACGGCTCCTGAGTCCTGAAAGAATGTTCAGGGAGGTTTTTTCGCTTGTTTATTTTTGTTTTGTTTTGCCATTGCACTGAAATAATTTGTCTTACTTGGCAGTGGATGAGCTCAGAATTATTCTGGTACACTAAGGTTATGTGGTTATAGTACTCTCGGAGTTTTACTGTCTGGGGCCAGATACCTACAAAATTAAGCATAATAGAAGACAATGAGCTCACCAGAGATGTCACTGAGCCTCTTTCCACGCCAGCAGTTTTTAGACGATAACACAGAGAAGGGTAGAAGCGAAAGGAAAGAGAAAAATGCAAGAACACTTGAAGAATAATAGAAAAATGTAGTTTCTAACCTTGGAGTTGAAAAAGTGTTGAAACTTCTGAGGAAAACAAAAACTTTCTCAGAAAGGCTGACTTTCCCATGACTTGGAGAGATGGGTGTGTGTGTGTGTGTGTGTGTGTGCGCGTGCAGGCGCGCATGTGTTAGTCGCTCAGTCATGTCCAGCTCTTTGCAACCCCATGGACTGTAGCCCACCTAGCTCCTTTTTTTTTTTTAAACCATTAAAAAACATAGCTCTATTAGGTCATTTCATATGTAACTCACCAAAGTATCAGACATAACCATACTTAAACCCAAGTACAAAAGCACAGTTGGGAGTCAAACATAAGTGAACTGGAAATTTCCATGTCACTGTGTCCACTTTCTGGTGTAGATTAACAACAGAGGGTGATTACGCATAAGAAGTAAGTAAAGCAGAAGTAAATACACAAAGGAAACCAAACAAAAATCAAAGGCTGCTTGGGAAAAAAAATTTCTCTTGAAAGAATGCCACGATAAAAACACTGTAAAGATGATGTGGATTCCTATGACCATGTAATAATATACTTCTGATGAAGGGCTCACACCAAAGGCCAGTGGAATGGTTATCTGTGAGATGTTATATCTGAAGTGGAGAAATGAATGGTTATCCTGCTCTTGTAATTACTAACAGCACATATTATGCCTGCATTACCCAGGTCATTATTCTTTGTGATGGCAGCTGCCACTCTTGTTCGTGGTCCTTGCTTGGTAAACTGATATCCAAACTTGAGGATCCTGGAATTCTCCTCCAGCATCTGGGCAATTTCCATCTCCACAGCTGTTCCCAACTGCTGTCTCTGGTTGTCGATCTTGATCTCGATCAAGGTGTCATTTTCCTTTAGTGCCTCTACCAGGGCCAGGATCCCAGCACCAGTGATGAAATTGGATTCTATGTTTAGACTTTTCAAGGTCTTCTTTACTTTTAGCATATCTGCAAAGGCAATTGCCACAGGGTCATTGCTGCGGGTTGCGGCCAGACTGAACTTTTTCACGTGAGTGTTGGTCTCCAGAGCCTTTGCAAATTCATTCAGGGTTGGGATTGGAATGTTCTTAATATTGTTGAGGTTGACTTCTTGCAGGTTGGGATCATTGGCTTTCATCTGCTGTAGACTTACTTCCACATTTGTGGGATTGGGTGGTTCCTCAAATACTGGCTTGACCTTTTCACCTTTGACCACATTTCTCACAGGCCCTTTGCCGCCTTTTGTGTTGGTTGTTTCTTCATCAAACTTGGGATTGTTGAGCAAATTGTGTACTCCAAGAACAGCTGCAAGGTCATAGAGTTCAGTGTCGGAGGCGCTGGCCAAAGCTTCTTCCAGTTCTGGGTCCAGGGTCACCTTTTCTTCTTTATGAGTTTCCACTGGCTTTTCTTTGGGGATAAAGACTCTCCCTTTCTTTTCTCCAGTGAAGGGCACAAAGTCTTCCCTGTCTTTCTGTTCCAAAGCCTCCTTCTCCAGGTACATAAGGAGATGCTCGCGGTCAAACGGGCCTGTGGCTGCTTTCTGTGTTTGGTCTTTCTGTCGAAATCCAGCTGGCAGCAGTGCACTCTCGGGATCTAGGTCATCAAGAACATTTTCCAACTGTTTCAGTTCCTCTTCTGACAGTTTGCCAAGAAGCTCATCTTCATCAGTGTTCTTGTATTTCTCCAGCTCTTTTTGAAAAGGGAGTGCCATGGTTTCTTATATGCCTTTCTCATGGGCCATGAACATTTAACTGGGCCAGCTTCCTGAGACTTCAGAATACCTTGCGTGCGCCCATCCCGGAGCGGGCGGTGCGGGCCGTCAGTGCGTCTGCCCCGAAGAGCGGGGCCGACGAGCAGGGCGGCGCCGTGGCCCCGGCGAGCAGGGCGATCAACAGGCGGCTCCCGGCCGGGCGCGGCGCCGGGACCTAGCTCCTTGAGTGTCCATGGGATTCTCCAGGCAAGAATACTGGAGTGGATTGCCATTCTCTTCTCCAGAGGATCATCCCAACCCAGGTATTGAACCCTGGTTTCCTGCATTGCAGACAGATTTTTTACCATTTGAGCTACAGGGAAGTCCTGGAGAGATATGGCTTCATGGAAGAACAGATTCTGCGCTACAGCTCATTTTAGACTAAAAGAAAAAGAATCTCAGACTGATTTGGAAATATACAAGCTATTGTAATACCAAGACATTCATATTAAAGCAGCTAGCCATTAAAATGGCAAAATTAACAGATTTTTTATGCAAACAGATCAATGAGTAGGACATGAAAAGGTTTTGAAACGCAGGATGAAATCCCAGATGCTCCAGGGGTACTCCAAAGTATAACCTTGCAATGTCCTTGAGTTAGCACTGAAAGCAGAGTAGAACTGATGAGTGGGTGGTAGAGGGAAACAATTTACTCGAGGTAAAACTAATCTGGATAATATTTGCTCTAAATATCTCCCAGCATGTGTTTGAGAGGTATGGGCGGAGCGAGCATGCTCTTAAAAGCCTATGGCTTCAGTTGATTTGGATAAGAAATGATGAGGCTTATCCTGCCACCTTGTGACTCTGGGCCAATGTGCAGACAGCTTGGAGAAAAGAGGCCAGTGCTGAAGGGATCAGAGTGCCGAACGGAAGAACACATCCTTCTCTCTCCTCCCTACAGAAAGCACTTTGGCCAAGATTGTACATCAATATCAGCCTCGGATGACAACATAATTACTTCATTAGATAAAAATGAATCAGTCTGAAATTCTGCCCTTGAGTAGATTTTTGCCCCTAGGACTATGGTCTGATCAGGGTGGCTGGCTAGACTGTGAAATCCTTGAGGGCAAAGATTAATTAATCTTGTCACTCAGGAGCTAACATTAAGTGTTTCTTTATTAAATCGAGCTGTTGATCAAGTATAGTGCTTTCAGTTCAGTTCAGTTCAGTCGCTCAGTCGTGTCCGACTCTTTGCGACCCCATGAATCACAGCACGCCAGGCCTCCCTGTCCATCACCAAATCCCGGAGTTCACTCAAACTCATGTCCATAGTGCTTTAGGTGACATTATTTAAGAAATCAGCTAAAAAAAAAAAATGATGTTATAATGTTGACCAGAGCAAAGAGGGAAAACATTACAGTTAAACATTAGCTAGAAGCCATACTCAGATTAGGTATAATTTTCACTAGGGCTATCCTAATCTCTTGAAAGATAAAACACCTAGCTGAATTATGGCAAAATCTATTCTCTTCATGTCTGTAAGTTTCTGTTTTATCACTTGAAAAGAATAATGTCTCCCTCACATTTTGCATGTAAAATCTGCTGGCACAGTGCCTGGCCTGGGATAGACTTGTGAGGAGGGCCCGGGAACCTGAAGGTTATGTTAAACTCCAGGTGATTCTTATACACGTTGAAGTGTGAAGGCTATGGACCATTCCGGTAGCATCAATTCCTCTGCAGAATGACCTGTAGATGGAAGAGAAGATGAAATTTTAATACCTCAGTACTGGGAGAGAAAAATGGACCAGCAGTTTACTCTAGTGGGTGATTAGGAAGGTATTTGGGATTTATTACAGTGAATTTTAACTGTCACTTGAAGAAGCACAAATGAGGCAAGGGGCACTTCACAAGCCTTGAAATAACTGGTGACATCCAATATGGAGCTGGTTTTTAAATCCAGAACTTGTCTGGAGATGTCAGTTCAGTTCAGTTCACTCGCTCAGTCGTGTCCAACTATTTGCAACCCCATGACTGCAGTATGCCAGGCCTCCCTGTCCATCACCAACTCCCGGAGTTTACTCAGACTCATGCCCATTGAGTCTGTGATGCCATTCAGCCATCTTATCCTCTGAAACCCCCTTCTCCTCCTGCCCCCAATCCCTCCCAGCACCAGGGTCTTTTCAAATGAGTCAACTCTTCCCATCAGGTGGCCAAAGGATTGCAGTTTCAGCTTCAGCATCAGTCCTTCCAATGAATATTCAGGACTGATTTCCTTTAGGATGGACTGGTTGGACCTCCTTGCAGTCCAAGGGACTCTCAAGAGTCTTCTCCAACAACACAGTTCAAAAGCATCAATTCTTTGTCACTCAGCTTTCTTTATAGTCCAACTCACATCCATACATGAATACTGAAAAAACCATAGCCTTGACTAGACAGACCTTGGTTGGCAAAGTAATGTCTCTGCTTTTTAATATGCTATCTAGGTTGGTCATAGCTTTTCTTCCAAGAAGCAAGCGTCTTTTAATTTCATGGCTGCAGTTACCATCTGCAGTGATTTTGGAGCCCCCAAAAATAAAGTCTGTCACTGTTTCCATTGTTTCCCCATTTATTTGCCTTGAAGTGATGGGACTAGATGTCATGATCTTAGTTTTCTGAATGTTGAGTTTTAAGCCAACTTTTTCACTCTCCTCTTTCACTTTCATCAAGTCTTTATTAGTTCTTCTTCATTTTCTGCCATAAGGGTGGTGTCATCTGGATATCTTAGGTTATTGATATTTCTCCTTGCAATCTTGATTCCAGCTGTGCTTCTTCCAGCCCAGTGTTTCTCATGATGTACTCTGCGTATAAGTTAAGTAAGCAGGGTGACAATATACAGCTTTGATATACTCCTTTCCTTATTTGGAAACTGTAACTAATTTATAATGTTACCAAGAAATAGGAGTGCAGATTTCACAGAACTCTTATCATTATTGGATACTGTACTTTTAAAAATATTTATTCATTATTCTGGAAAAAAAGGGTACCAAGCTGTTTTATTTCTTTTGATTACTAACTAAGTGGAACGTATATCTCTCAGTTAAGTTTCTTGATAGGAGCTGGATATCAGATTTAGATTTAGAGTAGTTTCTAATTTCTCACCTTTTCAGGTTTGCTGAGTTATACAACTCCAGAAGCCACCGTTTAAAAAGAAATCAGATCATATGAATAGTGTCATATGAACAGTTGCAGAGTGTAATGGTCTATTTTACAGTTGCCCTTCAGTATCTCTGCAAGACTGATTCCAGGACCCCCTGCAAATACCAGAGTCTTCAGATGCTCAAGTCCCTTATGTAATATGGTGTAGTATTTGCCTATAACCTAGACTTCAAATCTTACCTAGATTACCTATGGACTTTTCTGGTGGCTCAGTGGTAAAGAATCTGCCTGCAATGCTGGAGATGCGTGTGCAATCCCTGGGTTGGGAAGATCCCCTGGAGAAGGAAACGGCAACCCACTCCAGTATTTTTGCCTGGGAAATCCCATGGACAAAGGATCTGCTGGGCTATATTCCATGGGGTTGCAAAAGAGTTGGATACAACTTAGTGACTGAACAATAACAGATTACTTAATAATACCTAATACAATGTAACTTCTGTGTAAATAGTTGCTGGTGCAAGGCAAATGCAAGCTTTGTGAAATTTTTCTTTTTTGAATATTTTCAATCCATGGTTGGTTGAATCCACAGGTTCCACATCTCAGGAACCTGAAGACCAACCGACAGAAGGTTTACTGTACTTACATCTTTTCAGGTTATAACAGGGTTATTCTTCTTTATAGAAACAATGGCAAATACCTAAAACCATGCATTTATGCTTTCATTTTAGAGTCTTGGCCTTTTCCTTATCCTCCATTACTTCAGTTGCAGTTAAGATTGATGGAGTTCTTTTAAGGCAAGCTAGTCATTTGTCTGGTCCTATTTTCATACTAAAGTGGAACCCGAAAAACTACAGTAATAAGACACATAACATAGAAGTAATCGTTCAGGTAAGTTAGTAATTTTGAACTTGATATGTAAATGCTTAGTAGCCACATTGAACTTTGATTTTTTTTTTTCTTAGTCAGTTGATTAAGATGAAACTAAGTAAAAAATTTTGAATACACTGGATTTAATATGTTCTGAACATATCCACTCAGGAGCAATTCTGCTGTTAGACTGAAAACTGGGCAGAGAACATGAGTGTGCAACTACCAACTACAGTTCCCTCTCTTTTAATCCCAGGGAATCATTCTTTTGCTTTCTTCCAACTTTGACCAGAATTTCCCCGATATATCTAAAGAGAATAAGTCAGAAAACATGTATTTATGTGTCCACACCTTTGACTGCTGTACTCATGGGTAGGATGGAAGGAGGGGATGCTCTCCTTAATGTCTTTCACATTAGAAGTTGGCTTATTTTAAAATGACTTGAAGATATAAGTACACATAGTAAAAAAAATTATTTTTACTGTTTTGAAAGCCTAGGATAGAGAATTTTCAAGGCATCAAAGAGATTTTTTTTGGGAGGAGTGGGCATTTGATAGGGTGTGCAGTGACTGCCTGCCTATCCCTTTTGTGATTCAGCTTGTGGGGCATTTAATTCAGCAGACCTGCCAGAGTAGAAAGTGATCATCATTACCAAAATCGAGCAGTTTTATCAATATACTGAAACGCGTTAGGTGATAGACTGTGCTGGAAAATTAGTTTCTTGAAAAAAAACCTGTCAATCTCTACCACACTATGGTTTGATGACAGTTTGAAGCTGATCTTTTAATGTTGAGTCTTAGTTTGAAGATTGCCAAGTAATCCTTCAGAAAACACATGTAATTAGTCTCGTCTTTTTTATATGTGTGTCTCAGAGAAGGATTTTGAGCAGGAAGGAGCTATTTACTGAGCTTCTTTTTCTAAGACACTTAGGATTTTTTTTTTTTTTCCTAAATCCATGTAGCAATGTTCCATGATGTAAGTTTTATCCCCAGTTCATAGATGAGGAAACAGGAGAAGGCACTTTGCAGTGCCACCCATCTGCTTAGAAGGAAGAAGAAACTCATGGGTAGGATGTGGAAGGAGGGGATGCTCTCCTTAATGTCTTTCATATTAGAAGTTGGCTTATTTTAAAACGACTTGAAGATTTAAGTACACATAGAATAAATTGTTCCCTATCTTTACAGTCACGGGGAAGAAGTGAGAGCAACCACAGGAGACCTGCTCCTTGTAGGAAGGTAGAACTCCCAAATCTTTGGATTGCTCGTTTTATAAGGAAGAAACCATAGTTCACTTTCCTCAAAACATTCCTGCCTGCTTAGTTGAATCCTTAGTAAAAATGTGAAATAACATATATTTTTATATGTTTCATATTTCTTACATTTTTGAGATGTAATTTATATTTAAAACCCATCTATTTAAGAGTACAGTTTGGTGAGTTTTGACTTGCACATCCTTGAAACCATTCCTACAATCAATACCATCTGTCTCCCTCAAAAGTCTTCTTATGTCCTTTTGCAACTGCTTTCCTTCTACCCCCATTTAAGGCAACCACTGATCTGTTTTCTGTCTATATGAATATAATTCTAAGAAATTAGTCTACTGAATACTAAAATAGGGAACCTAGTCCCCTTATTCATCAATGAGAAAATTCTGTCCTTTTACATGCAGATTTACATATAGTTTACATATAGATAAGTTTATGTATAAGTTTATATAGTTTACATATAGATATTTGTATTTACAAATATAGTTTACATATAGATAAAGATAAGTCTGAGAGAAAACTTCATGGGAGAAGACACTGATTTATTTTATTTTATCTATGCATGTATTTATTGAATATCTGTACATTTCCAGGCAACCTAGTACCAACTAGACCTTTCAATCAGTTCTCAGTGTGCTTCCTGAAGTAGTAGCATCAACATCACCTGGAAACTCATTAGAAGTCCCATCTCAAACCTATGAATCAGACACTCTGGAGATGGAAGCTAACCCTATGTTTTGACAATCCCTCCAGGTGATTCTGATGTACATTAAAGTTTGAAAACCAGAATGTAAGATTATTGTGCCTGCTTTGCCAATTTAAAGAGTAAACTTTAGAAATCTCTCTCAAAGAGAATCCCTGCATTAAAATAAGAACTTAAAAAAAAACCAAGAATATGTAATTCAGAGTAAGAACATTTGAGAAATAAAAGTTCGATAAACACCAGTGCAAGTTCTTTTTGCTGGTTTAAAGCTTTTCACGATAGGGAATTTTTTAAATAAGTGCAAGAGATAATACTATAATGAATTCCCAACTTTAACGAATTGACCAACTTTAAAGATTATCAACTCATGAACAGTCTTGTTTCATGTATACCCCATCTACTTCCTCGTGTACCACAATGTTATTTCATCTGTGTAAATATTAATATGCTAGTATGTATCACTAAAAGATAACTGTTTTAAAAAAGTAATGATAATACCATATCACACCTGAAAAATTAACACTTATACCTTAATTTCAAACTATTTAGCTAATGTTCCAGTTTTCTCATTTTGTCATTTATATTGCCCTTGGTTGGTTCAAATCAGAATTCAGACAAGGCTCAAATATTGCATTTAGCTGATTTGTCTTTTCAGTTTCTTAATCTGTAGGTTACCTTTCCATCCTCCTTCCTTCTTCCCCCTTGCAATTTGTTTACTTTGGAAACTGGACCTTTTATGCTCTAGTGTTTCTGTATTCTAGACTTTTGCCGTTTGTATCCATGTGGTATTATGTAGTATGATTCTCCGTCCCCTCTAGTTTCTATAACTGGTAGTTATATTTTAAGGTTTGATCATATTTGAGTCTGTTTTTTGGCAGGAATACTTCCTTTGGTGTTTTATGCTTTTATCAGAAGTCTATAATATCTGGTTGTCTCTCTTTTAACAATATCAAAATTGATCACTGTATGTACATATTGTTGACCCTACACAGTGGTGTTTTGGTAAATGTTTAACTACTAACTTGGGGCATGTTTGAAGGGAGGAACTTGATTTATCCCAATTTCCATAGTATAAATATTCCTCCTGTAGCTGGTTTTAAGCTACCAACACATTAGCTGGTCTGCAGTGTTCCTGAACATGTAGCAATTGGCCCTTGTCAGACAAGTCAGTGCCAGCACATTGCTGGCTTATCCTCCATTCATTATGAAGTACCCAACCAGCTTTTCACTGTGGGAGTTCTAGCACCTACTGAGAGTCTGAGACTAACACATTACTTCACTGGAGTTATAAAATGGTGATATTCAAATTGCCACTCTTACTTACATGAGTATTAATTAGAAGATTCCCATAAAGAAAAAATTTGCCTCACCTATTTGATCCCCAGATACAGAGTTCATACGGGAAAGGCAGGATAGAGTCTTCACTCATCCTCCACCTTCCCTTTTCTAAACCTGCTTTCAGAATAATGAGTTCTCCACCGTCTGCCAAAGGTCACCAAATGAGTCTTTTAGTATCATTATGAAGTCATACTTTAAAAAAACGTGGTTGGTATGTTTCACTCCATTGCATTTATTTATTTATTTTTTTGATGCTCAGTCGTCCCATCTTTGGCTGGTAGGAGCCTCTTTAAGTTGGCCACTAAGTCCTCTGATACAATTCTAATAGTCCTTGTTACATTTTCTTGCTTTCTGGTACAAAGATGTTCTAAGCCCTCATGCATTTCTTACTCAAAAATTAAAATAAATAAATAAATTTTTTAAAAAATTGGAATCAGCTATTTCTCTAAAGACCATTGGTTTCATGCAGTGGGGAATTTTATTTTGAGACAGCTCATTACTGTTTTTATGTCTTTTCAATAAACAAAAGGAAATACAGATGTTTTATCTAAGACTACTTTGTGATATACACTAGTATTTCCAATTCAAATCTAGAATTACAAAGTTTAAAAGAAGTTTTATTTGAAGTGCTCGTATGTTCACCTGCAACTACCACAACATTGTTAATCAGCTATACCCCAGTACAAAATAAAAAGTTTAAAGTGAAAAAAAAAAAATAAAGTACGAAGATAACTGTGGGAAAAAAATCAAGTTCTTATAGGAAGACTCAAAAATAAATGAAAAAGGTGTCACTTATTCTGAGCTAATTGACGAGAATCATTGGAAACTTAATCCTGGGCCGTTGCACATATTTGCACGTGAGGGCTGCTTTCCTATCGTGCCTATTACTAGGATTCTGCCGGAAGAAGTAAGAGTGCTCACCGCATATTTTCAGCTCGAGAGGATGTTCACCTCAGACTTGATCCCCTGGCATCATTTATTCTCTTTACTGACCATTGTACTGTGGTGAGTAAATTCAACTTAGTATTATATAGGTTTTTACTAGATTTGGTAGGTCTAATGTCATAAATAATATACTCATGTGATGAGAAAGCAGAACCTTATCAGATTAAAAGTTTAGTTGTTTGTCTAGAAGAATACAATGGCTTTAAATTGATTTGAATTAAAAGAAGAGGAGACACGGACATGGAGTACCTGTTCTGGAACCTGGTTCTAAGTAATGACATAAAACAAGGATCACTAAGGGAATTATAGGAACTGTGCTAAATTAGGATATTTCAAAAATATTTCTTCCCACATAAATAATACATGCTTAATACAGAAAAACTGGAAAATTTAGAAATAAAGTATTATGAACCCCACATCATTCTTTTATCACACTAACCATTAGAACCATTGTATTTCTCCTTAGAATACTATTTGTTTATTTTTCTCTTATTTACATTTGGATATAAGTTTTAGTATAAAATGGTAATATACTTTTCATTCTGTTTTTCCATTTGATTTCTTCTACTGAGGAATTTGTTTTGATGATTTTCTTACGTCAGATTTGTTTTATAAATGATTCTTATTGGCTGTATTATATTGTCATAGACATATCTTAATTTATTTGACCATTTCCCTATTGCTGAGCATTTGTTTCCAATTTTTCCCTCTACTGTAAACATATTGCTTGTTTCTGCATTTAATAGATTTTTTGGAAATTTCTAGAAATGAATTGTTGGATCAAAGAATGGACACATTATTCTACATGCTTCATTTATTTATTATATAATTTATATAATTACACAGGTTTTAAAATTATTTATTACATTTGTTGTTTTTGGTCTCTTCTCCCTCACAAAAAGATAAGTCCCATGAGGGCAAGTGTGTCTTTTTGGTATGCCTAACACAAGTAGACCCTCAAATAAGTATTTCTTGAATGAATAAATTTTTTTGTTGTTTTTTTAGTTTTTAATACACTGTCAAACTGTCTTTCAGAGAATCTTTGGCAATTTACAGTCTAGTTTCCTCAGATCTCCGTCTCCTGGGTATTAACATAAAGTGCACTACAATGTTGAGAAGAAAATTTAAGCCCCTTTCATTTCACCTTCCAAAGATAGCTTAATATCCTCTTATATCCTCACAGACCTAATGTGCATTACTTATTATTTTAATATACTTTTATTTCTTGTGTGATTGAACATTAAAAAATATGCCTAATGGGCATTTGCATCTCATTTTTACAAATCATTTATTACTTTTTCTTTTTTGGGTGATTTTTAATAGTCACCTAGATCAGGCTTTGAAAACTTTGCTGTACTTATGAATCACCTGGAAATGTGAATAAGAGGCTGATTCTGATTAGTAGAGCTGAAATGGGGCCTGAGACTCTGCATTCCTAAGAGGCTCAAGGTGATTCCAGAGATGAGCTGGGGCCCGTCCTTGGAGCACAAGAACCTAGATTACATGTCTCTTTACTATGAATTCACCTTCAAGTAAGTGATTTCCTGGTGGAGAAAGCATAAGGAAATACAGTCTCTGTTCATTCAGCTTGTAGTGTACTGCATGCTGGGTTTTTTCTTTTTCCACTTTTATACTTTTTAAAAGAACTTTTTGTTTTATATTGGTGTGTAGTTGATTAACGGTGTTGTGATAGTTTCAAGTGTACAGCAAAGTGATTCAGTTATACATTTACATGTATCTATTCTTTTTCAAATTCTTTTTCCATATAGGTTGTTACATAATATTGAGCAGAGTTCCCTGTGCTATACAGTAGGTCTTTGTTGATTATCCACTTTAAATATCGCAGTATGTACATGTCCATCCCAAACTACCTAACTATCCCTTCTCCCCTTCTGCCCTCCCCCTGTAACTGTAAGTTTGTAACACCCTTTGAACACTTTAAATAAAACAGCACAAAGTATACTTAACCTAGTACACTGAAAGTGGACTATTTTAATTTGATTTTATGTAACTGTATGAGATTATTTAGTTTCAATGTTGGTCCAGGTATCCAAATCTTAAAAGACAAATGCTGTGGCAACTTATAATTATCTTCTTTGCTGCATCAGATTTTCAATTCTCTTTGACTGTATATTTTTCTTAGATAGTCATTTCTCCTAATGATGTCATTTCCATTTGTGTTAAAGGGCTGTTTATAAAAACTGAAGATGTAGCCATTTGTCTGTTCCATGTTAATCTCTCTTTGTCTGCAGGCCCGGGTCATATTTGTGATGATTGTGCTGATGCGGCTCATTGTTCGCATTATTTTTCGGTATCGAGCATATGCAGAGCATAGCGGTTAGTCACCATGGGTTCCTTTTATTCTTAGAAGACCTTACTTTTATGCATTCCATAATCTCCTGACTAAACAAATACCAGTGCAGACTGTCTTTGCCTGAACTCTGTGAGGTGCATCCTTCAAACTATCGTGTTCACTTCAAACCCCCTTTTCCGTACCATTTTCTCCAACAATTCCAGGTCATAATGAACTTTTGTGTCTCTGAATGCCAAGAGTCCTTCCTAAGGATTAATTCTGTACTTAACCAGCCAATCACCTTGTTTACATCACCACTTCAAATGTATATATTTTCTCCTCAATCAGACTCAAGTTCCTCAATATAGGAGTCCTTGTTTAGTACTTCTTTTCTGTTTTCTACAGCACCCAGCTCTGAGTTTGTGTATTACAGACAATAAATATTGACACTTGTTGAAGTAAATGTTCCTTATTCCTTCCTGGCTTGGATGAAATCCCAGGAACTGATTGTGGGGAAGGGGAGGACTGTAGTAAAGATTAAACCATAAGATGGTTAACTGCATAGGTAGTATTCATATCCTACTGAATGTTTTCCTGCTTATATATATATTTTTAAATTCTGTGAAAAAGTTCAAAAAGCATTATTGCACAAAATGTAAATAAATAAATATTTGAGGGAGGCCTCAGCCTCATGTGGGATTACCAGTATTTTTGTACAGTTATTTAAAATTCACAACGTATTTTTACTTACATTATCTTAATCTTACAACAATCCTGTGAGGTAGGTATTATTGTTTCCCATTTAAAGGCTAGAAAACTGAGGATTGCAGAGTTAATGTAGGTTATCTAGTGTCTTATAACTAATAAGAGTCTGACTCCAGGTCAGTTCTTTTCTGTAAACACTTCTCAATCTGACTACACCTTAGAATGCCCTGGGGAACTTTTAAAATCGCAGTGTCTACACAGTACTTTCAGTGCTTACACAGAATGTCTGCGGGTAGGACCTAAGCATCAGTATTTTTTAAAGCTCCTCAGATGATCCCAGTGTGTGGTAGGGCTGAGAAGCACGGCTCTGTCCAGAGCAGTATTTCTCAGTCCTGCTGCCTAGAATCCCCTGGGTTGCTGCCTCAACTCCCCTCTTTCCCAGGCCAACTAAATCAGAATCTCTGGAGGGTGAGACTTGGGCATGAGTCTTTGCTAAAAGTTCCCCCAGGTTATTCTAATGAATGGTCCAAGTAGAGAATCATTCCTTAAAATGTAGAGCATAGCTGCCTCTCAGGCTAAAGAATGCTATATTTAAAATAAATAAACAATGATGATGGATGGATACGTGGACCATCCCCTGAGGAGTCCCAGGCTGGAACGAGAGAGGATTGAGCAGGAAGGATGCAACACCCAGGGTGAGAAAGGCCGCGCGGCGTCAGGCTTCGTCTGTGACTGTCTGTCGGGTTGCGCAGCGTTATGAGTGTGAAATGAACGTGCTGGTCTACTAGGGAAGACCTGCCGTTTCACTTCTCTCAGGCTGTCTTTCCCTGGGGCCAGTCCTTTAGAGAGTTTGCCCTCAGGTGTTGCTCAGCGTGTCCTGAGCTTCCCATCACAGTCTTCTGATACCTGGTACATGATCAGCCGCAGACCAGTGAACTGGCTGGCTGGGGCTGAGGATCTGTGATGCTCTAGTCTGTGGCTGCAGAATAAAGCCCTGGCGCTTTGGCTTTCTGGCACTGTATTTTCAGAGGTGTTAATCTGGAGATCTTTTAGGGATCCCTTTCAGTTGAAGTAAGAGGATAACTGAGTTAAGAGCTGCATCACATATGGGAAGGGAATATTGGACAGATACTCATGGTAACTTTAGATATTCATACTTAAGATTAAAGTTTGATATTTGCCTTTGAGATATATATATATATATATAGTTTTAAAAATTCATTGGAGTACATTTGATTTATACTGTTGCGTTTCAGGTACACAGCACAGTGATTCAGGTAAACGCATGCATGTGTCCATTCTCTCTCAGGCTCTCTCCTCATGGAGGTCATCACAGAACACTGAGCAGAGTTCCCTGTGCTGTACAGTTGTTTCTGTTCAGTCACTCACTCCTGTCCACTCTCTGTGACCCTGTGGATTGTCACACGCCAGGCTTCCCTCTCCATCACCAGCTCCTGGAGCTTGCTCAAACTCATGTCCATTGAGTTGGTGAAACCATCCAACCGTCTCATCCTCTGTGGTCCCCTTCTCCTCCTGCCTTCAATCTTTCCCAGTATCAGGGTCTTTTCCAGTGAGTTGGCTCTTCACATCAGGTGGCCAGTATTGGGGCTTCATCTTCAGCATTAGTCCTTCCGATGAATATTCAGGACTGATTTCCTTCAGGATTGACTGGTTTGAACTCCTTGCTGTCCAAGGGCCTCTCAAGAGTCTTCTCCAGGACCACAGTTTGAAGGCATCAGTTCTTCAGCGTTCAGCGTTTGTTATTGTCCAGCTCTCACATCTTTACATGACTACTGGAAAAACTATAGCTTTGACTACAGACATTGGTTGGCAAAGTAATGTCTCTGTTTTTTAATATGCTGTCTAGGTTGGTCATAGCTTTTCTTCCAAGGAAAGAGCGTCTTTTAATTTCATGGCTGTGGTCACCATTCACAGTGATTTTAGAGTCCAAGAAAATAAAGTCTTGTCACTGTTTCCGTTGTTTCCCCACCTATTTGCCATGAAGTGATGGGATCGGGGGTCATGATCTTAGTTGAGTTTTAAGCTAACTGTTTCACTCTCCTCTTTCACCTTCATCAAGAGGCTCTTTAGTTCTTTGCTTTCTGCCGTACGTTTGGTGTCATCTGCATATCTGAGATTATTGATATTTCTCCCTGCAATCTTGATTCTAACTTGTGCTTCTTCCAGCTCGGCATTTTGCATGATGTACTTTGCATAGAAGTTAGATAAGCAGGGTGACAATAGACAACCTTCATGTACAGTTCTCCCAATTTGGAACCAAAGCTGCTGTACAGTAGATCCTTGTTGATGATCTGTCTTATACACAGTGTGTTGGAATAGGAAATGGCAACCCAGTCTGGTATTCTTGCCTCAAGAATTCCATGGATGGAAGAACCTGGTGGGCTATAGTCTGTGGGGTCACAAAGAGTCAGACATGGCTGAGCACACACGCATGCACACATTTAGGTTGTTTCCATGTCTTAGCTGTTGTAAATAGTGTTGCAGTGCACCCAGAACACTGGGTGACCTTTGACTTACTTTGATATAACTTTTGGAAGTTTCTACATTCAGATACTAAGTCTCATGGAAACCAAAGACTTGATCATTTTTTGAGCACAGAATATTTATGCGTGTGTGTGTGTGTGTGTCTGTCTGTCTTGCAACTACACCATTGCTTTGAACTTCTCTGTAATTCTAAGTGAAATGGCTTACCAGAATTCCTGCCAACTTCTGATTTAAAGTCAAGTCATCCATATTACAAATGATTTGCTGTAGATGTAGTAGATAGCCATTGGAAGTCTTCTAGAAAGTATTTTAAAGAACCTGAACTTTGAATGTGTTTACTGGAGTTTTCAAATTTATTCTGTTTAGGACTGCAGGGATTTATAAATTTGACGTCATTTTCCCTTCATGTCTTGAGCAAACTCAATCTCTCCTACTATTCTGTGTTGTTGCTGACCCTGTATACAGTGCTGGGTAAGTCATTTAGGAAACCTGAAAATTGTGGAGAATTCTGCCCAAGAATGTACTGAAAATTTTCACATTAGCCATTTAGGCTCTGAGGAGCACGATGCCTGGCACGTGGCTTCTCCATTTCCTGGGGCATGATCTGGGGGATACAGATGTCCTAACTTAAAGCACATTCAATCAACACCACGCTAACTCAAGGGTGCCGAGAGGACCGTGAGAATTAGTATTTGGGTAGAAACTTAATAGAAGACAGGAGTTCCGTTTAAATGTCGTCTCCTCAGAGCAGCCTTTGATCATATGAAAGTTTTGTCCTCTAGTTCACCACACTTTATTTCTTTCATTACTTTGTCAGAATTTGTGATTATCTTCTGTGTATGTCTTCTCTCCCCTCATTAGAATATCGACTGATGTCTTATCTATCCTGTTCCTCTCTATGCACAGCAGTAAGCACAATGCCTATTATGTAGTTGAAAGACTCTTTACTACCACGTGACTCCTAAACACTCAGCTCAAAAGAGAGAGAAGCCGAGATAAGCAGTGAGTTCAGGCATCTGAGCTCTTCTCATATTAATTATTACACTCAATACGGACAAAATCACTTTAGTCATTTATGGAAACGGAAAGTCCTGTGAGTCTCTTTTTAAAACTTTTTACAAATGTTCTTTACTAAGAGTCATTTAGGAGTTAATATATCTTTAGTCTATATTTTATACGTTTAGTCCATCTTTGGACTTTTATTTCCTCATTAGTTACTCTCACCAGAGAACAGAAAGTAGTTAAATAAAAATATGACCCTTTACAATTGTGTATAACAAGCTATGGCAGATTCCCCTTTGGAGGTCGGTTTCTTTGTTAGAAGATGGGTTGAGCCTGTTTCAGACACTTGTTTTCCACTAGGACCAAAGCAAGTGATTTGTTTCCTGACTGTAAAGGGAAACATTAGAAGAGGAGAAGTTGTTTCATTTTTCAAGGTTAAAACTTAAACTAAGATGTATCTAATGGAGTATATATAATATATATCTGAGAAAATTACCTGTGACTTTTTAAAGTTGAACTCTACTCTTACCAGCAAATCATAGTATTGCATTTTGAGAAGGGAAATCCGACTGTCTCTTAATCACTCCTGACAATATAGTAGTTCCAGAAGCCTGCACATTGAGAAGGAGCAGTAAATACACAGGGAGTAGAGAAAAGTCATTCTGGCATTGCAGCTGAAAAATTAAAGAAGTGAGTTAAGCTATGAACATGTTAACCCAGAGTATGTAGTTGATGTACAAAGTAAGGATTGTGGGTCAGCAAGAAAAGGATAAAATATATTCATTAACATTAATAAGAAAGATAAGTACATTTTAGAATGATTAAAGTGGTTGAAGTCTTATTGCTTAAAGGAGTAAATTTCAGTTATCTGGAAAATTAAGTATGGTGTCGATGGAGTACCTCTTTGCTTCTTAAAGGAAAGTAAATGCATTACTGCAATAGAATCTTCTAAAGTTTGTGTATGTACTCCAGTCTGTTACTGGAATCTATTCCAGATATAGCACTTAGGCAATTTTATAATCTAGAGAAAGAGGGAGCAAAAGAGCAAATAATTGGTTAGCTGGGATATTGGGTACACCAGAGATTAACAGAGAAGAAAAGCTATGCAAATGAATGCTTATAGATGACTCGTCCCATATTTCTTCATTAGTCCTAAAATGTATCTTGTGGTATGTGTAATCAGAGTCATAGTTATATAAATTCCTTTCCTGTCCATTGCCTCTTTCAGGCCCATGGTTTGTTGGTGAAATCACTAAAGGCAAATTGGGCTGCTGCTTTTCCTTTGGGATCTTTGTTGATGGACATTTCCTACAAGGCAGTATGACGTTTATAGTTGGAATTCTCCAGGTAAGAATTCGGAAATACAATTTAAGAACATCTTGGTCTTGCTGGACTAATTGCATAACAATTATGAATTATATCCCAAATCCCAAATTAAATACCACAGATCATGTGTCCTAACTTACCGGCAGGGCAGTCTTTAGTATTTGGTGTTTTATTTGTTTTTATAGTGCTTTCCAAGCTCTTTCTTCCACCACTCTTGTAAGCATCTAAAATACATTTTTGGCAGGAGGGTTTATAAGAGGTGAGAGAGGTTTTTGTTGTTTGTTTCACTGTGCTTTTTCATCTACAAACAGTGAAAGAAGAGACTTATAGTAGAATAAATGACAGACCTCTGGGTAAACCAAAATTGGTTATGATAATGAAGAAGGAAACTATTTCAGAGGGAGGAAAGGAAAAGTAGACATACAAGAAAAGTGGATCAGTTACCCAGTGTAAGCTATCTAGCTGTCTTAGCAGTTCACTTGTTTATGAAAACACTGATATATTAGGTTTACATTTGGCTTGAGATTTCTTTAGAACAAACGCAAATAAAAAACCCAGACCTATAGCAAACCTCTGTAAACAGGTTTGAAAACTGTTTACCTAACAATTTATTTATTTATTGTTCTCACCTAATGGGGCTAATGGATCAAAATCTGAGGTGATGATCTGAAATTTTATAAGAGATCCAAAAACACGGTTCAAAATAAGTTCACAGCCTCGTAAGAGGACAGTAAAGCATGATCTGCAGACAAGTAGGGACGATCTCTGCCTAGTGAACACTGACCACAAGCCAGAATATTCTGGTTAGCAGCATTTCATATGTGACGAGATCCAGGTCTAGTTCAGTTTTCTATTACATAGATGGAGACTGTCTCTCAGGAGCATCCTTCAGTTCAGTTCAGTCCCTCAGTCATGTCTGACTCTTTGCACCCGACAGACTGCAGCACGCCAGGCTTCCCTGTCTGCCGCCAGCTCCCAGAGCTTGCTGAAACTCATGTCCATCGAGTCAGTGATGCCATCCAACCATCTCATCCTCTATCGTCCCTTTCTCCTCGTGCCTTCAATGTTTCCCAGCATCAGGGTCTTTTTCAGTGAGTCAGTTCTTCGCCATTAGGTGGCCGAAGTGTTGGAGCTTCAGCTTTCACATCAGTCCTTCCAATGAGTATTCAGGACTGATTTCTTTTAGGACTGACTGACTGGTTTGACCTCCTTGCAGTCCAAGGGACTCTCAAGAGTCTTCTCCAACACCACAGTTCAAAAGCATCAATTCTTTGGTGCTCAGCTTTCTTTATGGTCCACTTCTAACATCTATATACATAACTACTGGAAAAACCATAGCTTTGACAGGAGCATCCTTATTCCAACTAAAATCTGAGCTTTACCAAAAGGTGGGTTTACAGTCCTATTTTAATAAACAGAATGGATTTTATGTATCATCTAGGCCCACAGCTCATAAATCTATTCTCTCTCTGACCTGGACCACTTCTCTGCTCCTCAGGTGCCTGTGTATACAACTGGCATTTCGCATCTTCCTTAGATATCTCACAGGAACCTCAACTTAATGTACCTCTAAGAGAACCTTTCATTTGAATCCCCAGACCTGTTTCTCCCCAGTTCTTCTCCGTTTCAATACATTATTTAGGATGCATCTTTGTTCTTCCCCTTCCCTCACACTCTTTATCCAGTTCATCAGCAAGTAGCACTGTGCATGTCTTTTCTCTGTCATTGTTACCACCATTCTTACCTAATCATATTTCTTTATTAAGAAAACTATTTGACTGGGTCTGGTCTTCATGGCAGCATGCAGGCTCTTCGTTGCGTCATGAGGGGCCTCTCCTTGCAGCACTTGGGCTCCAGGTGTGGTGCTTGGACTCTGGATTACAGGCACTCAGTAATTGCGGTGCATGGGCTTAGTTGCTCCACGGCGTATGGGATCTTAGTTCCCCAACCAGGGATCAAACCCACATCCCCTGCATTGCAAGGTGGATTCTTGCAGTGAACCAGGGAAGTCCCCAGTAATGATTTCTTGCCTGGGCTACTACAGTAACCCTCTAACCCCCTAATTGCTCTTGTCTCCCTGTTGTCAGCTTAAAACAGATCAGTGACATGATCTGGGTCCTGCTGACTGCCCCCAATTCCACCTGCCTTATCATGTTCTAGGCCAACAGGAGGGTAAGGGGAGATGGGCCCATCTCTGGGCTTTTTATTTATTCTTCTGCCTGGAATGCTCTTCCACTGACTCATTTCTGTCCTTCAGACCTCAGAGGGCCCATCTCCCGTTGCCCTGTAACCAGTTATTTTCTTCATTGAATTTATCACCATCTGAAATCATCTTCCCCCTCCTCTTTTTTGGGAGGTTGGTTTCCTCTTCTCTGTCCTAGAATGTAAGCTGTCTGAAGCATCTTTTCTGACTTGTTCATCAGTGTGTCCCTTGCCTAGAGCCTTGCACAGTGCCTGCCACATAATGAGTGCTCGATAATTATTTGGTGAATGAAAACTCATATTGTAGTGATGGTTGGATTATAAATCTTAAATCTTCTAGTTTGTATTCCAGTATTCATTATGTTACTTCAATTACAAATGCAAAGTCAAGAAAAAATATTGATATCCAAGTTCCCCCCTCACTCTGCCAAAAAAAAAAGAGTACTGTATGTATGTATGTGTGTGTGTTTGTACATAGACATATATATTCATTTCTACCTTAAACATTTGAGGGCTTCAACAGAAATGAAATGACACTTGCCTTTAAGGTGAACAGAAGGATGCAGGCAAATAAACGACTTTGACACAAGTGTGATTAAAGCATAAAGGATCAGTTAACCCCCAAGAGAGAAAGCAACATATTTTTAGGAGCCACCAATAATGTGTTAGTGAGACCTGACCCCACCAGGGCTTAATAAGCTAATAGTTCTGTTCTGTTCTTTCCAGCTGGTGTTTTTTAACATCCCCTTGATGGTTTACCTGTGTTGGATTTTGCTGCAGCGGTGCTTTGGTCACAGCTTCAGGTCTCATCTCCATCAAGGAAAATACTTGAAAATTATACCTGTCCACCTATTTATGTTACTGCTGTACATCTGGCAGATTTATTCCTACTACTTTCTTCATATGACATATGGCACTCTAGCTTTACTATTCTCCCCTTTACGGACCTGGTTGACACTGGCGACACCTGTTCTCATTCGTTGTGTTTGGACACTGAACTCTGCTGAGCTTGGAACCTTCATAGTGCGGTTCAAAAGACACTTGAGCTCCTGAAGTCTGTATCTCCTCATCCACCTCTGGAGCCCAGGACTCTGCCTCAGCAGCAGGCGAAAGGCCAGTATTGATGGGCAAACTTCAGGGAGCTGCTGTTCCTTGGACACCTGGGAGTTTGGGGGATTACCTACTACTGATTCTTGCAGAATGGACTGCAGAAAATTCTGTATATAATGCCGTGATTCCTTCTTTCCCCAAGAAGGTAAAGGGTTGATTTCCTTTTGTGAAGAGAAAGCCTTTATCTAGGAGATCCACAGGGCAGGGGCTGATGGATACGGGAGTATCTGAGGCCTACTCAGTGTGTTTTTTAGATACCTCATGTAAAGTACCTAGCACAGTGTCTGGAACTTGGCAGCCTGTAAGGAGGCCACTTTAGGGACAGTTCAGTTCAGTCGCTTAGTCGTGTCTGACTCTTTGCGACCCCATGAACCACAGCATACCAGGCCTCCCTGTCCATCACCAACTCCCGGAGTTCACTCAAACTCATGTCCATCGAGTCGGTGATGCCATCCAGCCATCTCATTCTCTGCCGTCCCCGTCTCCTCCTACCCCCAATCCCTCCTAGCATCAGACTCTTTTCCAGTGAGTCAACTCGTCACATGAGGTGGCCAAAGTATTGCAGTTTCAGCTTTAGCATAAGTCCTTCCAATGAACACCCAGGATTGATCTCTTTTATTATGGACTGGTTGGATGTCCTTGCAGTCCAAGGGACTCTGAAGAGTCTTCTCCAACACCACAGTTCAAAAGTATCAATTCTTCGGCGCTCAGCTTTCTTCACAGTCCAACTCTCACATCCATACATGACCACGGGAAAAACCATAGCCTTGACTAGACGGACCTTTGTTGGCAAAGTAATGTCTCTGCTTTTCAATATGCTATCTAGGCTGGTCATAACTTTCCTTCCAAGGAGCAAGCGTCTTTTAATTGCATGGCTGCAATCAGCATCTGCAGTGATTTTGGAGCCCCAAAAAATAAAATCTGACAGGGAACGTGCAAACTTGGACCTGACCCTGACTACCCTTGATTAATTCCTAGTCTTTTTTTCAACAGAATTATGGGCTCTCTGCTTCCTCAGTCGGGGGTGTTTTCCACTAATCAAATACCAATGAATGAAGGATGAATAAGAAACAGCTCGGTCTGGGTCTTGCCTGTGTCCTGGAGCGGGAGTGAGCGGGGCTTCTGAGAGCGGAAGGGGCGTGGCGGGGCTCCGAGGCGTGGCAGGTTGTTGTGAAGCGAAACCGCGGCCTGGAGGAGGAGCTGCGGCCGCGGGGCGGCTCCGGAGGCCGCGGTGGGGCTTGGTCCGCTGCCTCCTACCGCGGTGCTGGGATGGAGAGCGCAGCTGGAGCTGCAGCCCCAGACCCCACGTGGATCCGCCTCTGGAGCAGCTCCGGCGCCTGGCCGGGGAGCTGCGGCCCCGCTTCCTGGAGCGCGGGGTGAGCTGCCGGAGCGGGGACGGGCGCCCGCAGCGCCGGGCTTGGGTGGGAAGGGGCCAGGCCTTGGCGGCCGCGGCGGCGTCCCGGGCGGAGGAGGTGGGGCCGGGAGGTCGTTCCGCTTACCTGTGCTCTGTCGTGTGTCGCCGCCCGGCCCACACCCCGCACCCACTAGTCGGCGAAGCGCAGGAAACCACCAAGGAGTCAGATCGGGAGGCCTTTTGGAGAAGACTCAGCGAGTGCCTCTCCGGTTGGAGCCTGCTGTCTCTCATCTCTTCCCGCCTCCTTTCCTTCCTGCTCCCCCCGCCCCAGCCTCTCTGCGGGGATACTCCTGCTTACCCATCCTTGGTACCTCCGAGGTTGAAATAGAAAACACTGATTTTTGGAGTTGTGTTTGAGACGTCTCAGCGGGCATGGGTGGAGAGGGAACGCATCATCTTCACAGGCCTTGCAGCCGTTGCAGCCTTGTCCTTTTGGCACTAACATAGTGGCTCTTGCCACCTGCTGTGTCACCCCCCCAGATGAGGCAGCTGTGACAGTGTCAAGGGAAGCCACGACTCTGACCGTAGCCTTCTCTCGACTTCCACTGCCATCTCCACAGGTGGGCTTCACTTTTCTAGAATTCTTGTGCTGCTTCAGTATTCCTTAGGAAGCCTCTCATTTTCTTTCCACCTTTTTCACTCAAATCTGAGGATTTAATTGCCTCAATCTGTCGAGTAAGATGAAGTTTCTCAAACCACAGGATTGTTCTGAAGATCAGCTTGTCAGATGCAGTAGTTGTCACGGGGTAGATGGCTCTTCTAAATATTGATTCATTCTGAGGTTCATCCTGGCTATTTCCTTGCTGACATTTTTAAAAGTACTTTCTGTTTGCTAAGTGTTTTCACATACATGATCCCTTTCTGACAGATGAACAGGCAGGCTCAGAGGCTCAGTTTAAAGTAGATAAGTAGTGGAGCTAGGACTTAAATGAGGTTCTGTCTGATGTTTGAGCTCTACCTTTTCTATTATACTACATAATACTCGTTTGTACTGAATTATTTTTATACTTAATTTTAATAATGTAGACAGTATAAGGTTCAGAAGATATCAAAGTTAAATGTACTAAACAGTTTATATCTCCTGTCTCTGGTTCCTTTGGTATTATTCCATATATATGCTATGCATATTCACACTTAAATGCATATGGTTTCTTCTTTTTACACATGTGATTAAGAGTTTCTGTTGAGAAATCAGCTGGTAGCCTTATGGACGTTCTCTTGTATGTTATTTGTCACTTTTCCCTTGTTGCTTTTCATATTTTATCTTTGTCTTTAATTTTTATCAGTTTGATTACTCTGTACATGCTCAGGGCAGTGGTTTTTTCATTCGTAGATGAAAAATTAGAATATGGCTTTATATGAATTATATATATTTGAATCACGATTGCTTTCTTAGGATCTCAGCACATTAATTCTGCCAAAGAATGGGTGTTTTTTTTTTTTTTTTTTTAATTGCAGTCCATACAAAGTGGTGTTTTTACAAAATTATATGTTTGGATGTTGAAACAATGTCAAATTGGCATAAAAGTTTCTAAGTATTCTCAATCTTTGTACCTATCCATCTCAGACTGGTAACAGATCATTCATGGACTGGCTCCAATCTCGTAGATCACATTTTGCGTAGCCCTTGCTTGGAATTTAGCAGAGCAGTGAGGACAAGGAAGATAAGGGAAAGCCAGTGACTGCCTCAAAGGAAAATAGTCAGCACTGAGCATTGTAAAGTCCATTCTAATTTCCTTTAGGTATACTGAGATTCTGTTAGAGACAGACAGACAGAGACAGACACAGAGGCAGAGAGACAGACAGCTGGTTAATGGTCTAAGATGGAGCTGACAACTTTTCTGTAACGGGCCAAAGAGTAAACATGCCAGGCTTTGCAGTCCAGCTACTCCACTCTGCCTCTGTAGTGCGAATACGATTATAGATAACATGTAAACGCATGATTGTGGCTGTGTCCCAGAAACATTTTATTTGCAAAAACTGGCAGTGAGCTGGATTGGGCCCTTGGGCCCTAGTTTGCCAACTCCTGGTCTAAGATACTGTGAATACCTCAAAGCCAGTCACAGATAGCTTGGGATATAGATTATCAGGGATGTTTTTCCTAGTTTCTTCATGTCTTACTGAGTTTCTGCTCAGTATCTGGTATCCAGCTAACTCCTCCCTGGTATGTGATGAGAACGGCACAGGGCCTGATGCATAAAAGGACTTCAGAAAATGTTTGATGATGCTGTACAGATGTCTGCTGTTTTCCCCTGTAGATGGATTGACCACATTGATCTAATCCATTTCTTTTTTCTTTGTGAAATTGGCTTATCTTCTCATAGGAAACCCAGGGGTTCTGTGAACAAGTGCATGCTGCCATCAAGGCAATTATTGCAGTGTACTATTTGTTTCCCAAGGATCAGGGTAAGCCACTCCATACACATAAGTATTCAGTTTATGGGGTAGATCTTTGCTAATGTGACAGCTTATGTCCTGAGAATTTTACCTTTTCCTCAATTTGAGTATGTAATGTAACTTTCTCCCATTAAATGCGGTCAAAGGTAGTTATATAAGTGACCTCTGTAAGTAAGCCTTTGTGCTAAAGTTCAGATCCTGTGTTCTCATGTCCCCTGCCTTACGTCTTTAATTCTCACTGGCTTCTCTGTCTCTAACTCATTATAATCACCACAGATACTGCTTGGTTATCAGTGCCATCCCCAGGCTCCTCCTCCTCATCACATGCTGTTTCTGAGCTCCCTTATAGGTTAAGTAGCCTCCAGCTCTGCTTGCATATTCGTGTCTTGATTATTATCAGGTTACAATTATAGATGAAGACATGTCTCATGGATCTTCAGGGTTAACTCATGTGGTTTAAACTTGAAGTGTTTGATCCACAAACGTCAAGAAGTCACTGTTTCTTTAAAACTTTGTGATTTTTCTGTTCTGGCTGGGCCGGGTCTTGGTTGTGGCAGGGGCGCTCTTCAGCCTTCGCCGTGGCTCGCAGGGTCTTCAGTTCCAGCGTGTGAACTCCTAAGCTGTGGCGTGTAGGATCTAGTTACCTGACCAGAGATTGAACCCTGGCCCCTGCATTGGCAGCGTAGAGTCTTAGCCACTGGACCCCCAGGAAAGAAACTACTCTTTAATGAGTGAATACATGCTGTCATGGAACAGTTTTGTTCCAGATCTCTTTTGGAGAATACCACTAAGGAGTGGTGGGAGGAGCAAGCAAATGACATGGGGATATACATGAGACCTGGGTTTTGTGTTGGCACTGCAGTTAAAGCACGTGGGTGCACATCACCTCAAATTCTGTAGGGCTTAGATTCTCGGGAAGACTTTCCAGACTTCTGGAAAGAGGAATAGGCTGCTTAGTCTTTGGGTCTGGCTACAGGCATCACCCTGCGAAAGCTGGTGCGGAGCGCCACTCTGGACATCGTGGATGACATGGCTCAGCTTGGGGAAGCACTTTACATCAATCCAGCTTAGAGTAGTGATGCCATAGCTGGAGTTATTGGGTAATGGGGTTCTTTGGTTCTGGGAGGGGGGGAAAAGTCATTTTAACAGCAAAGTTACTGATAACTGAGATTAATGACCAGCAGGAAGGACCTTTGTAGGAAACAGGAACCCAGTTATTGATATAACCTTATTGATGGCTTTCAGCAGCCCTGAGAACCTGATTTCCTATAACAGTGTCTGGGATGCGTGCCAACATGTCCCTCAGATCCCTAAAGGTGGGTGAGAGTGGAAAGTAGACATTGGTTCTGCTGGCCAAAGCTGACAGACCTCACATCTAACTGCCGGTTTTATAGTATGTATGTATCTTTACTTACGTAAAGAACTTAGTGAAACAGGTCTAGTTTATCGCCGACATGAAATGATAGGTGTTAATTCTTGTTGCCAGTCTTTTTAGTTCACATAACTTTTAGACTCAAACACCTCTGGCTGTGGCTCTGTCTCTTGTTGAACAGATGTGGTTTCCTCTTCTGGTCCTGCCTCAGGGGCAGTATTCTGGGGACACTGAAGCAGTTACGGGGTAGAGCCTGCTAGGCCGAGAGCAGTGGTCATGCCAGGGCACCACGCTGAGAACCAGCATGTGACTGTTGTAGTTCTTCCTATGGTGAATGACAGAAAGCTTTTTACCCCCGTCTGGGCACCCAGAGGATGTATATGAGAAGAATTGTACATTCAACTGCTGCCCTTGTTTACTGTCCTTGGCACTCCTTTCAGATGAGCACACTGTTGCTTTTTGCAGACTCAAGAGGATTGTTGGGATTCTCCACTAACTGGTGCTTCTGATTCTTCACTCATAGATAACAAAGCTGCAGCCCTTTCAGTGCTGACAGAGAGTGGATCTTGTGAAGGATGCACATGAGGAGGTGGAGCAGGTGAGAGGACCTCTGTCTTTGATGGTCATTGGAAGGCCACTCTGTGTCTAGTAGATGAGAACTGGTTATAGAGAGAGAAGATGTGTCAAGCGTGGACCACATGGGTCCCCCCTCACTCCCATCCTCCATCTCCCGTCTCCCCCACCCCACGTGGGGGTGCGATTTGTACCATTCCTCTCTGCTCCATTGCTGCACTAGGAGAGTTAGAACAGCATGTGTGAGGTGATTCAGCTCTGTAGCCGTTTAGGGAAATAGCTGGCTGAAGTTTGGGAACAACCCAGACATGATGCTGAAAGTATTAATACTTGTGTTTTTTTTCTGGCACTCACATATATCATATTGTCTCTTAGGCTGTGGAAGAATGTGACCCTTCCTGTGGCCTCTTGAATGACATTGAGGAGGACAGCTCTGACAGCCGTGTTGATGAGGAGGATATATTGGGATGTCCAAACAGTCGGGACTCATTGGTCAGAGGAAGACCAGGAGCTCATAATCCCATGCCTTGCACTGCCGAGAGCATCCAAAGCCTGCCTGAAGAAAACCCGGCTCTCAGTGGCGGAGAACGGGAAGAACGGTCAGGTGGCCCAGCTGGATGACATTGTGGACATTTCTAATGAGATCAGCCCTAGGTAGGTGTGACCTCCACTCAAAACCTCCCAGCAGCAGCATTCTGATCTCAACTTGTGCCGTCACCTGAAGGTTTTTCCCCATCTTTTTGTTTTGAAAGTTTTCAAACCTGTTCAGTTCAGTTCAGTTCAGTCGCTTAGTCGTGTCTGACTCTCCGCGACCCTGTGAATCACAGCACGCCAGGCCTCCCTGTCCATCACCAACTCCCGGAGTTCACTCAAACTCATGTCCACAGAGTCGGTGATGCCATCCAGCCATCTCATTCTCGGTCGTCCCCTTCTCCTCCCGCCCCCAACCTTTCCCAGCATCAGAGTCTTTTCCAGTGAGTCAACTCGTTGCATGAGGTGGCCAGAGTATTGCAGTTTCAGCTTTAGCATCAGTCCTTCCAATGAACACCCAGGATTGATCTCCTTTAGAATGGACTGGTTGGATCTCCTTGCAGTCCAAGGGACTCTCAAGAGTCTTCTCCAAGACCACAGTTCAAAAGCATCAATTCTTCGGCAATCAGCTTTCTTCACAGAAGGGTTAAAAAGTATTGTAGTGAGCACCTGTACTTCTGTCTAGGTTCACCTGTTGTTCGCTTTTTTTCCTGTATTGGTTTATTTCTGTGTAATTAGATGTACCTTTTTAAAAACCGAAATCGATGTGCTGTTTTTATCCCTGAAGCATTCGTGAGTAAGTTGCAGACGTAAGTGACGTTTTCCCCGAATATTTCAGCATGTATTTCCTAAGAACAAACAGTTTTAGTATTACATTTCAGAAATTTACATTGAATATGTGTTTGTGTGTGTTAGTCGCTTAGTCGTGTTCTGCTCTTTGCAACCCCATGGACTGTAGCCTGCCAGGTGCCTCTGTCCATGGAATTCTCCAGGCAAGAATACTGGAGTGGTTTGCCATTCCCTGATGATAAAGGTTATACTGAATATAATAATATTATCTAATATTCACATTTCCCAAATTGTCTCTAAAACGTCTTCTATAGCATTTTTGTTTGTTTGTTTAATTCAGTGTTCTGTCAAGGGGTCGTACTGCATTTGGTTGTCTTCTCTTTGGCATCTTGCAACTAAAGCAGTCCCTGTCCTTTTTTAGCTTTTTTTGTCATTGACATTTAAAAATTTTGTAAATTTTCTTGACATTTTTAAAGAATCCAAGTCAGTTGCATTGTAAAATATCCAGCAATCTGGATTCGTGTGGTTGTTTTCTCATAATTATATTCGGGTTAAACATTTTTGGCAAGAATATCACTTGGTTGAGTGTTTCATGCTTTTCACTGCATCACATCAGAAAGGCACATGGTATTAGTTTGTCCTCTTTTTGGTGGTACAGCACTAACTTGATAGCTTGATTAAAGTGGTGCCTCCTTTAATGGCATTCAGGGATGAACCCTGCCTATATCGGTTATTAAACTTATGGTTTCAGATCCCAAAATTTTAACTGAATTAATAATATCCCATCCTACTGGCCAAGGGAGTTCCCCCCACCCTCAACTTCTTAGTAAAACAGGGTATGTATGTGTTCCATAAATACCAGTTGAATTGGTTATTTATTGGTTGGCCAGAATAAGGAACTGATGCATTTCTGGGAATTATTTCCTCACTCGTTGCATTCTTAGTTGTATCCTGGAGACCACCTAGTTGAGCTTTGTTCCTTCTTGGTTAATGGTTATTTTTTCTTTCTCCCTTTAGTGTGGATGATTTGGCTCTGAGCATTTACCCACCTGTGTGCCCTTTGACTGTGCGAAACAATTAAGTACTAGCTTTGAGGGAATAGCGGCAGACCTAATTGGTAGAATTTCAGGAATCACTGGTATTTTCTTTAACTGTGGGGAATATGTTTGTTTGTTACACTTGGATGCAAGTACAATAGTAATGTCACAATGTGTTTGTGCCTGATAAATAGTTGTTGAATTTGAATTCTGATAGCAGTGAGCTCTGATAGTACTCTCTCTTCCATAACCACTTGGGTAATCGTTTAGAAAAACCCAAAGACCTTAGAGGGGCTTCCTAGGTGGTGCTAGTGGTAAAGAACGCACCTGCCAATGTGGGAGACGTAAGAGACATGGTTTGATCCCTGGGTCAGCAGGATCCTTTGGAAGAGGGCATGGCAACCCACTCCAGGATTCTTGCCTGGAGAATCCCATGGATGGAGAAGCCTGGTGGGCCACAGTCTATAGGTTCGCAAAGAGTCAGACACAGCTGAAGTGACTTAGTATGCACGCACCCAAAGACCTTAGATAACCATGCCTTGAGAGAAATTAGTACAGTGCTTTAGGATTCTTTCACCGTGAAGTTACAAGTTTCTCATTTCCAGTATTGGCCAAAATAGGTGAATAGTCTAATAGAGAATAATTTAAAATATTAGAATATGTTTAATATCTAATTCTGTATCTATTCTCTATTCTAATATCGACATATTATGTGATTTAACCATGAGTGGTCATGAAGTAGGTTAAGCTCTTTATAAAAATCTGATTTTATTGTTTTCTTTGAACTCCTAGGTCCTGTGCTAGAGTTCTGTTCTCTTATTTTGTATAAACTTTAAGTTATTATGTCTCATAGGAAAGAAAAATAAATTGTGGCTAGCTTATATTTTACCATCAGATGTATCAGTTCCAATAATATTTGGTAAATTTGTGGAAATTATTAATAGAGTCATCAAATGTATCTTCACAATGTGGAAACACCTTGGAGTAGAATTAGGATCCTTTTGGACATTAACTTTTTTTTCCACATTCACTTTTTAAAAATTGACTTCTGAAGAAATAAACATCCTTAGTAATACGCCATGTCAGTTGCCTAAAAGCAGTTTTAAGGAATGCATGGTATGTTGGTAGGATACATACATCCTCATGTTACCCTGTTATTGGTATTCTTAAAATTTTAAGTTTTTTAAAAAATCCCAGTTGTTTCTGCTGTATATATCCTGAACTATCAGCAGTTAGGACAAATTTAGGTTATATTTTTCCTTTTTTTGTTTTCTTTAAAAAAATTTTAAATATAAAAAAGCTTATAAAGATACTCTGGCAGCAGTATTAATAAGATTTTGCTAAATAGAAAAGAGTCCATGATCTGGCCACCTAATCAACATTTTTATTTTTGACTGTTTCCTCCAAGGTTTTTTTTTTTTTTTTAATGACTTCTTATTACTTGAGTATTAAAATATTGTAATATTTTAACTCTCCTTCCTTTTTTCTCACTTTCACTTTTAAAAAATTGACTTCTTGTCCCACCTCTGCTGATAGTTCAGGATATGTATAGCAGAAACAACTGTTTTTGTTTTTTTTAACTTACAGAATTTTAAGAATACCAGTGACAAAATAACGTGAGGATGTATGAATGCTACCAATGTGCATTCCTTAAAATTGTTTCTAGGGTAATTGACATGGCAAAATGCTAAAGATGTTTATTTCTTCAGTCCGTTTTTAAAAAGTGAATGTGAAAAAAAAAGGGGAAGAGAGCTAAAGTATTAAATATTTTAATATTCAAGTAAAATATTTTTAGCTTTACTCCCCCCCCTCCCCTTTTTCCTCCTTTCCTTTTTTTTCCCCTAAGTATCTGTTTTATTTGTTTGGCTGTGCTGAGTTTTAGCTATTCCCCGAAGTATCTTTGGTCTTTGTTGTGGCATGCAGGATCTTTTAGTTGTGGCCTGGGGGGTCTACTTCCCTGACCAGGGGTTGAACCCAGGCCCCCTGCACTGGGAGCTCAGAGACCCAGCCACTGGACCTCCAGGGAAGTTCCCTATCCTTTCCTTTTTGTGATAGGGCTCAGAGTGAGTAACTTCTCTTGTTTCTTTTTTTTTCTAGTCTGCAAAACTTGTATCCGTTTTAAAGAAGGCACTGGAAATAACAAAGTGAGTATGAAGACTTATCCCGAAATAGCTTTTTGAGAATAAGCCTGAACAGCCATTCTCAACTCCCAAACCCCCATCTCGAAGCGTCGAGAGTGAATGTGGTATTTTCTCTCAGCTTTGCTTATGGAGCAGCTGAGACCCTTGCCCTCTTTTACTGTAGTTTTCCCTGTGCCCCCTTTTGAGGATAGGTCTTTCCCTTGACAGTGTAATAAATTTAACTTCTCTTTTCCCCATTGCATTTGCAGAGCAAGTCATGTGACCCCACAGCCAGAAGATAATTGGATTCCTTTACTCATTAATGCTGTTGATCATTGCATGAACAGAATCAAAGAACTCACTCAGAATGAAGTTGAATCATGAATTTTAATCATGGTTCATTTGAACTCTCTTCTCTGTCTTACTGTTACAGCCAAGCTCTGATGTCTGCTTTGAGAATAGAGCTAGGATGCTTTCTGGATTAGAAGGGAGTATCTGTACTTACTAAGAGACACAATTACCAAAGTTTGGTGATTAGGCCAAACTGGCAATTATTTATAAACCATATGAGTATATTTTTCTGTGCTAGATACAAAAGACAATTACATGAGTTTTTGTGATTGAGTTGCCTCTCAGAGATCCCTGGGGAAGCTGCCGTATTCCCTACTCAATAAAATGTGTCATTGTCAAAGGTATATTTTAGCATGTTGCTGAATATTATTCTTACCAGCACGTTCTTTTGAATGTTCTTCCAGTTTGTTCCATTACTATATTGTTATTGAAGGGCTTCCCCAGTGGCTCAGCAGTAAAGAATCTGCCTGCAATGCAGGAGACACAGGAGACAAGGTGCACTCCCTGGGTTGGGAAGATCTACTGGAGAAGGAAATGGCAGCCCACTCCAGTATTCCTGCCTGAAAAATTCCATGGACAGAAGAGCCTCACAGCTGAGCACACAAGAGAGAGTTCTGTTGGTGTTGAGCTTGTGAAAATTATTAAGTGTGTTAGTCGCTCAGTCATGTCTGACTCTTTGTGACCCTGTAGACTGTAGCCTGCCAGGCTCCTCTGTCTTAGCGATTTTCTAGGCAAGAATACTGGAGTGATTTGCCATTTCCTTTTCCAGGGGATCTTCCCAACCCAGAGATCAAACCCGAGTCTCCTACGTCTCCTGCATTGGCAGGCAGTTTCTTTACTGCTAGTGCCACCTGGGAAGCTGGAAAATCAATGAAGTGAAACCTTATTTAAAATGGAGTCGAGAGGCCAGAAGGAGGAGCTCTCACACAGTATTCAGTTCAGTTCAGTTCAGTTCAGTCGCTCAGTCGTGTCCGACTCTCCGCGACCCCATGAATCACAGCACGCCAGGCCTCCCTGTCCATCACCAACTCCCGGAGTTCACTCAAACTCATGTCCACAGAATCGGTGATGCCATCCAGCCATCTCATTCTCCGTCGTCCCCTTCTCCTCCCGCCCCCAACCTTTCCCAGCATCAGAGTCTTTTCCAGTGAGTCAACTCGTCTCATGAGGTGGCCAAAGTATTGGAGTTTCAGCTTTAGCATCAGTCCCTCCAATGAACATCCAGGATTGATCTCCTTTAGAATGGACTGGTTGGATCTCCTTGCAGTATAAGGGACTCTCAAGAGTCTTCTCCAACACCACAGTTCAAAAGCATCGATTCTTCGGCGATCAGCTTTCTTCACAGTCCAACTCTCACATCCATACATGACCACGGGAAAAACCATTGCCTTGACTAGACGGACCTTGGTCGGCAAAGTAATGTCTCTGCTTTTTAATATACTATCAAGGTTGGTCATAACTTTCCTTCCAAGGAGCAAGCGTCTTTTAATTTCATGGCTGCAATCAGCATCTGCAGTGATTTTGGAGCCCAAAAAAACAAACAGACTGGTTCCAAATAGGAAAAGGTGTACGTCAAGGTTGTATATTGTCACACAGTATTACTCTAGGTCTATAACAGGAAGGATTGTCAGTTATAGACAGGACTGGTGTACATTTTATCTCCTCCAGGAAATTGACCCTAGCTACGAAGCTAATGAGAACCCCTCGTCACCCTGAACTCTCGCTTTCCTCCATGAAATTTTGTTCCAAACAACTGCTCCCAACTTCCTCCCTTTGCTTCCTTCCTTTGTGGAACTTGGCTGTGGTTTTTACTGTCGCTGGCTTGACCCTAATTGCAGTTGTTTGTTGTTCCCGAATAAACCCGTTTTGCTGGTAAAATAACTGGCTGTTTCATATTTTAGGTCAACAAGCTCAGTTGTTAGGTGTGTTCACTGTATTGAACAGACTTATTTTCCTTATACATATTTATATTGTTCTCTGTTTTGTATTGCCTGTCCCCAAATGTAAGTACAAAATTTTTATAAATCAAAAAATTTTGAATGTATAAGATTATAGGGTTTATGTAGTATTAAGGGCCTCTTCAGTTAATCCTTTTGCAAAACCATCACCGGTTAATTATATTTTTGCATCAGTCTGGAAGATCACATATTGGAAAGCAAGGTAAACCTGGAAAGTACATCTTAGAAAGCAGGGTATACAGTGCTATACCTGACTAGGCCTCATGCCTGTCCTACAGGTCTCCGCACTTCTTCTGGGCGTCCTTTGTCTTGTGTAGATGTTCTTCATCACATCAGCCCATCTGACATCCCCATGGTCTCTCTAGGTGCACTCAGCAACAGTCGCTGTCCTGTTTTTTATTCCCACCACCCCTTCTTTTTTGTTATGTTCACTAATTTGTTATTTTTAGATTCCACATGTAAGTGATATCATACAGTGTTTATCTTTCTCTGTCTGACTTATTTCACTTAGCATAGTAGCCTGCAAGACCAGCATCCGTTCTTTTGAGAGAATACTGTGTACTTGAGGCTGAAATTCTTTGGGTCAGGAGTTTTACTTTACTTTAATAAAGTGCCATTCTGTACTTGTTCACAAGTATTCCAAAGAAAAGGAACTAAAACCGAGAGTATCAAAGCAACAACATGGAAACAATGAAACAAATGTTAACTTTGTACAAAAGGAGTCCAGTTTTTTTTATAGGTCCTATTTTCTTTATACTTAATAACTGCATATTTCTCTACTGGACCAAATTCATGTTTTTAACATGACACTTAATTGTGGAATATTTACGCTTTTATAATATTCAACTCTAATAAGGACTTATCCATAGCTAAATATTGACGATCATTCTCCACTCAGGTCTTATGCTGTGTATTTTATAACTTTCTTTAGTCATCTTTGGATCTTTAAGGATAATGGTCAGGGATGGCATTGACCAGTATAATTAGGATTGTCTAAAAATCATATTTTTATTTAATATTGTCCCATTTCATCAGAAATACAAGAGTGCTTTAAATATTAGGTTATTTTCCTTACCTATAAATTAATGGTTATGAAAAACCCTGAACTCAAAAAAAATCTTAATTATCTGAATACCTTTATAAAGGCTTTTTAAAAAAATTCCTCAAGCCCAATAGTTTCTATTTTAAGACAACTAGTCTTCATAGATGCCTTGAGCTGGGGTGACAGAAATGAGTGTTTTTTCTGTTGATTTCTGAGACTATAAGTTTTTTTGAGGTGGGGAATCTGGTTTTGTTCTTGGTCCTCTCTTGCTTAACCTGAGCAGAGAATCATTTGTCTGATAAGCAAAGTTTCTCTTCCCAGCATGCTTGGTTTTAGATTGTAGATTGAGGAGGTGGTTGGGGAACGTGATGCGGGAGCTGGAAGTTTAAGCTGGAGGCTCAGGGGCTACCACCGTGACAGTTCTGAAGTTGGTTAGGTTCTGGAACATGTTGCAGTCCATTTCCACAGTGAGCCTCTGGTGCCCCACCTTCATTGGCATGAACTCGAGTTGGGTGCGCAAAGTGTTTCTGGGCTGCACCGAATTCACTCTGAAATAGAAGAAAAGAAACGTCCTAGTTCTGTCTCAGGGCCATTCCTTTGCTGGTCCCAGTGAATCTGATGCTTACCTGCTTACAGACCGTGAAGAAATAAACATGTAAGTACCCAGCTGTTAAAACAGAGGAGGTTGGAAGAAGGTGGAAGGCAGGAGCCTCCATGGTGAGCAGCTGTATGGTTGAGAAGAGAAACATCCTATTCCAAGGGCTTCCAGGTTGCATCTGTTGTTTCATCACCTGTGACTTCAGTCTGGGCCCATTCTTGGTAATAGTAGGCTTGTGAAAACTATGGTTTTAGAATCCTCGTTGCTAACTGCAGCGGGTGTAGTGGGCATACTGAGACGTCAGGATGCCGGCAGCTGCTGTTTGGAGGCCTATCAGCAGCTTTCTTGTCTACCTGTGGACCTTCATACGGTGACTGAGCACATAGTGCAGATTTCTTTTGAGAAGCTTTATCTTAACAATCTATCTGGGAGACCACAGAAGTCTGGTTAAATGCTGGCAGTCCTTCCGTCAACTTATGGCCAAGAGTGACTGACTGAGTTTCTTGAGGCTGAGGTGGTGGCTCAACAACCACACAACCTGTCAGGGACCTCGGGGTTGTAGGAATAGGCATCGTGAACTCTAAACTGTATGTGTGTGTTTAGTGGAGGATGCTGTGGACCTGACGAGAGAAGGAGCAATGATTAACAGAGATACTTGCAACATCTAAAGCCAACAAGGTGCTAATAACCTAGATTATACAGGGTTTGTGTGTATGAATATATGTGTGTATATATATACCCACAGATCAACAAGGAAAAAAGGAACGGCAAAAAAAGTGGGCAAAGTTAAGGAACTATACAGAGGAGGAAATGGAAAAGGCTAATAAACATGAAGAGTTGCAAATTAAAACAATGATGAGATGTTATTTTATTCCTGTTAGACTGGATTAAAAGAGAAAACTGCGTATTGCCAAGAATGGAGGAATGGTAAGAATATAGAAGCTGTCAAGTACTGCTGGAGGGAACTGCAGCTATTCTACAAACCAATCTGGTAGCATGTGGTCAAACCAGGTCTTATCCCATGTCTCAGCAACTCCGTTCCTGTGTATTTACCCCCCGACACACACGTTTTCAAGCAGGTGATAAGGGAATGTGTGTACTTGCGGTGTCTGAGAGTTGGAGGCACTGTGGAGTGGTGTGGTGGGAAGCAGGGGTATACGTGACGGAGGAATTTGTAACAGAAGCAATGGACGACCTGTGGGTGAGTGAAAAACTGTTCTGAGTGAAATGAATTAGACCTGACATTTATATAGTTTAAAAATACAGGCTCGAGAAGCAACAGTACACATTGTACACATACTAAGACAAGGATCTGAGAGAATGGGAGTAGGGAATAGGAGTAAAGGGATGTGGAAATGAAATCCTGTGCTGTGTTGTCACTGGTAGAGTGCAGCTCCTGCCTGTGATGTTCCCTAACCCCCTCACCTGCGCTCATCAGTAATCCTCAGGCCCTCTCTGCATGACCAGGGCCTCAGCCAGCATCAGGTGCCCAAGGGGCACAGAGCCCCCCTCTCTCCTGTACCCAGTAAACATTGGTGGCCCCAGGGTGAGAGAGGCCCTGATCTTTTAGTTCAACTCTGGCAGGTATTTGCTCTGTCCTCATGGACATAGCAAACAGAGTGTCATCAGTCTTGGGTTCCTGCCATTCTTTACTATTTGAGCCACCAGGGAAGCCCAGGTTCTTGCCTTTCTGACAGGGTGAGACACTTCTGTGGGATGAGAAGCTTGTGGTCTCTTACCTGTAGCTCTTCTCTCTGTGAATGAGCCCCCTTCCGAAGATGGAGATCACACAGTCTTCCAAGGGAACATCGAGGGGCTTATGGATGCTGACCAAGGCCATCAGGGGCTGATGTTGCTCTGCTGTCTCTGGCATCTATGGGGGATCCCAAGAGCACAGAGCTGTAGTCACGCCTTCCCCTCCTGGCTACCGTCCTGAACCCTTTCTTGGTTATTCTCCTATCTCTACCATCCTCACCTAAACTCGACTGCTGACTTCCCTCCCCTCTACGTGGTCTTCTGAATGTCCTCTCAGCCTTGATCCATCACTGACAACACTGATGGTGCCTTTCCTTCACTTGGAAACCTTGGATGGTTTCGTATTGTCTTCAGAATTCAGCTTTGATTGGCCTTCAGAGCCCGTCACAATCTAACCCCAATCTATCCCGGGCTCATCTGTCCTACCCCTGACTCCACCCTAGCCTCTGTGGACAGTTTCCCAGCCCCAGCACAGCCCTCAGGCTCCCTTCCTTTGGGCCTCTTTCCTCAGTCTTCCATCTGCAATGGCCTTCTCCCTCCTCTGCACTGAAAGCTCACCTATTGTTCAAAGCCTGACACAAATGCCACCTCCTCCATGAGGTGTTCCCAAACCCCCAGCCGGAAATAGGCCTCTTTACTTCACTTGTGCCAGAGTGACTTTGCTCCTCTGAAAGCTGGTACAGAGACCACATGTGGTGGCACCCTTGCCCAACTGTAACCCCCTCCAGGGCAGAGACCAAGTCACATTCATTTTGGTCCGAGTACACATGTGGAAAGAGGACTGGACTAAGAGCCCTAAGCCTCTAAGACAGGCCATTTTTAAGATTTGTAGGCATGATGCTTTCCTCATCTGAATAACGGGAAGAGTTCACCTCCCAGGGCTGTTGTATTCAAAGAAGTAAAACGTGAAAATACACTGGTATTGTATAAAGTGCTAAATGACCGTAGGCTATTATCTTTGTAAGTTTGGAGGCAGCCACTGAGAAGACTCCGATTTTAGAAACCTTTACTTAAAGTGGAAAGATTTAAATCTTAGTATCATCTATAAGAAATCATCTCTTTCAAGAGAAGGAGCTCTCAACCCAGCATTTCCTGATAGTTTCTTCAGCACGGTCACCTGCTCTGAAGCTTGAGGGGCTCTGTTCTTTCTGAATAGCAGCAAACACAGCGATTTGGGGAAGGACCGGTGCCTACCTCGATGGCAAGGTGTGCTCTGCAAATGGCGATGTCTTGCTGGGCGAAGCAGGTAAGGCTGGAGTGCGTTGCCATGGCAGTGAGTCTGAGGAAGCTATTCTCTGGCAGGCTTTGTTCAAAATTGGAGTTGAACAGGGAGGTAGAGATTTTCTTAGCTGAAACACGTAACAGGGGGAGTCAGGGACCAGGAGTGCCCTGGAGACAAGCAGTGGTTTCACACATGACTCCCAGGAATCAGGGCCTCACTGACGCCAGAAAGATGCCTTCTTCCTCACAGCAATTTCAGAAGGAACTCGCTCAAGAACCCACCCAAAAGGACTTGGCTGGCGGTCCAGTGGTTAGGACTCCGTGGTCCCAAGGCAGGGGGTCCAGGTTCAACCCCCAGTCAGGAAACAACAATTCCCACATTCCACCACCAAGAGCCCGCATGCCGCAACTAAGACCAGGGGCAGCCAAAATAAAACAACGAGCAACCCATCCAAGACCAGCATCAGCACCATGGGCACAACACTCCTGGCAGACCGCCTCCACAGGGCTCTGGAAAGGGCCCTGTGGACGACAAGTGGAGCCTCAGTCCCCTTGTCTAGTAGTAACACCTACCTGGCGGGGTGGCTTCTGGTTCATGAGACAGTTGTTAAGTGCTGGCCTCAGACCTGCCACCCAGTCACAGCTGGATATACGCTTGCTTGGTCCCCTCCCCTTCTCTGCTTCTGTTCTTTCCCGTTTGCAGAGAAAATGAAGCCAGCTTCCCTCCTCGCCACTGCCTCCAGGGCGCGGCCCCGCTCTGTGCGCAGATCCTGTCCTCTGCTTTTTAGATCAGTGCTCCATCCCAACCCCACCGCTGCTTAGCTGTGTGACTGTGGGCACTTTATTTAACTTTCTGTGTCTTGGTCTCCTCATCTGTAAAGTGGGATGATAATGGTTCCTGCCTCATAAGGTCATTATGAGGATAAATGAGATAATGCATACAGAACACTTAACATCGTGTTTGCCGAAAATAAGTGCTCAATAAATGTGAGCTATAATTATTCTAGTTGTGTCTCATTTCCTCAGAGGTTGCACCATCGATTATAACCCATCTCTCCTGAGGCTTTGTCTTTTTCTCTCTATTAATTCTTCTTCAGCATGTAAGCAGGTTCTGCTCTCTGTCATCTTAAAACAAAGAACACCTTCCCTCTCCCGAGTGTCCCCGTCTGCCACCCAGCCTCTCTTCTTTTTCCATCCGTTCTTCCAGGAAAGACTGCGTACCTTGTCTCACCTCCTCAGCTCTCGGTCAGTTTAAGCCCCAGGATCCTACTGCTTCTCCACCGACCTCCCTGTCAGTAGAGGCTTCCCCGCCTTGACCTCTCCCAGCCCCTCCGCTGGCCGTGCTGGGCTCCCCCTCCTCCTCTCTGACTTAGTCTCCCACTCTAGGTCTCCCTGTTTGCTGCCTGCACGCTGGTGCTGCCTGGGTTTCCTCCTCACCCTCTCATTTTCTCAGCCCTTCCCCACTCGCCCCTGCCCCCATCCAGGACTTTATCCAAAATACCAGGTTTAGGTTTCCAGCTGCCTACTGTCCATCACAGCTCAGATGTCTTCTGGGATTTCAAACCCAACACGCAACAAACAGAACGCGTCATCTTTCTCCCCAAACCTGTTCTTTCCCATTGGCCCTACTTTAGAGGCTCATCCAAACTGGAAGCACCTTCTAGCCGCATACCCAAGTTCAATCTAGCCCACTTCTATAATATGACTTCATTTGAAAAGTTTTGCTAGTTTACTTTGTCCTTCGATTTTTTCAAAACCTTCCAACTTTAATCTGTGGTTGTTGGATACACATTAGATACACATTAGAATCATATGGGAAGCTTTAAAAATTCCCAATGCCAAGCCACACCCCAAGTCAATTAAAACAGACTCCGACCGAGAAACCTAAGAATCAGTATATTTAAAATTCTCCAGGTGATTCAACATACAGACAAGGCTGAGATACATGACTCTAATATGACCCCTTCCATTCCATTCTACCAAAAGTTCTTTTTCAAAAATGAATTTCTAATCCCATTGACTCCTCTGGTTAAAACCTTTTACCAGCTCCGCATTGCCCAGAGAATAAAACCCAACTCTTGAGCAGCATCTACAAGCCACTTCAAGATCTGGCCCAGTCTGGCTCTCACGCAACTCCCCCACTCCACTCCTCCCACTCTTGGAAAGGGAACAGGGTGGAAAGACTGGAGGCAGGGGGACCAGTCAGGAGGGAGCTGCAATCATGTAAACAAGCTCTATTCCACTGATTCTCTTGCCTGCACATTGGAGTCACCCAGGGACTTAACAATATTTTTGATGTTTGGGTCAAATTGTGGAGTTTCTGACTTAATTGGTCTGGGGTGCAAGGTGAGCATCAAACTTCCCCCAGTTGGTTCTTACATGCAGCAAAGTTGGAGAACTTTTCCATGAGAACTAGAGCAGAACTAGCTGCTCTAGTCCAGAGAATTTCAACCCTAGAATAACACAGGGAGCTCTGAAAAAAGTCCAGTGCCTGGATCCGGCTCCAGATCAATTACATAAGATTCTCAAGGAGGAGGAAGAACCTGGGCATATGTCCCTTCTGCCTGGAAAGCCCATGACTCACTTCTCTGTCTGACACTGCCTTACTCATCCTTCAAGACCCAGGGCAGCCTGATTTACCTGGGGGCAGCCTGCTCCTGCCTGGGAGAGATGCTAATCCACCATTGTACTGTGCTTACTTCGTCAAACACTTCTTACCCTGCTCCACAGTCTGTTGACTCAGACGACTACAATCAGAATTGTGGGTTTTGTTTTTCCTGTGTGAAGCTCAGTAAATATGTAGTGAATGAGACAGAGAGCGAGCGAGCCCTTCAGGAACTAGAAACCATGTCTTCAAATCTGCAGGGGTTGCTGGATGGCTGCTGCCATACAGGTGGGAGCTGGGTGTGTAGAGTGTTGGGAAGGGGCCCCAGAGCGTTACCTGAGTTGGCACTGAGTGTAAGGACAGACTTCTTCCTCCAGAGCTTGGCAGCAAGGACGCCATTGTAGTACACTGCCTGCAGCCCAACTGCCAGCTACACTTCCTTCTCCTGGTCCCTGGGCTTTAACAAGTTCACAGAGAACTCTACATTCTTTCCCAGGGCTAGGGAACTCGGTGCTTTCAAAAAGAGATGTAGAGGATCATCAGTCTCACAACAAGGAGGATAGATGGCACCATCTTTCTTGTGTTTCATTACGTATTTCTGGACTTCCTCCAGCACCACTTTTTCTTGAGAAGATCCTGAAGAATGGAATAAACAAAGCAGGCTTCTTACCCAGCAGGTATAGACTCTTCTAATAAAAGCTCAGGATTAAGGTTCATTGACCCACTACTGCTCAAATTGCCCAAGGCCACAAGAGCCTTGCAAACCTCTTGCGCCACGTGTAGTTAAAAGAAAGGTTTGTGTTAGACAAACTCACCACAGATACAGTGTGTCTCTTCCAAGTCACTCAGGGGTCAAGTTCTTCAAGTACTGTGAATTTGCCCCTTGAACGGTGGGAAAGCTAGTTTTTGCCCAAGTTGCAGGAACTTGTATTTTCCTAAGTGAGGGAGTTTGGACTTATTCCAAGGGAAATGGAGGCCATGGAATATTCTGGAGCAGGAATATTCTGTCACATAAACATATCTGTGTCCTGGGAAGCTCACTCTGGAAACTGTAAGTTAGAGATGGAATAATGATGGGGAAACTGGAGGCAGGGGTCCAGTTAGGAGGCTACTATAATCCTCTAGAAAAGAGATGATGAGGCCCTGAGTGACCTGCAGGCAACGGGGAAGGAGATGAGGAGATGGGGGTGAGGGTGCCATTGGGCGGCTCAAGAACAGTGCAGGCCTTCTTGTTTGGACAAATGGGAGGACAGGGCCGCGGGGCACTCTAATAACTAATATGGAGGGGAATCCACAGGGAGGGTGGGGAGTGTTGGAATACAGCAGGAGACAGAGAATATTTCCTGGCAGCTGGGCTTGGTTTTTCTTTTGTCTTTGGCCATGCCACATGTGACATATGGGATCTTAGCTTCCCAACCAGGGATTAACCCCCTGCAGTAGAAGTGCAGAGTCTTAACCACTGGACCACCAGGGAAGTCACCTGGGCTTGGTATTAAGTATTCTGTTCTATAGCAGTAGTTCTCAGCTGGGGACAATTTTGCCCCCAGGGGACATTTGGAAATGTCAGGAGACATTTCTGGTTGTCACAACTGGTGGTGCTGGTTGAGGAGGGGCTGGCATCTAGAGGAGAGAGACCAGGAAGGCTTCTGAATGTCCCAGGTCGCACAGCCTCCCAGAGAGCAAAGATATCTGGTCCAAAATGTGAGTAAAGTCAAACAAGGTTGAGCAGTCCTGTTTTATGTGATGGGGAGCGGACAGCACGTCTCCCTGACCTGCATGTGTCTGGCCCATTCCTTTCCCTCTGTTGCTGTTTGGGGCCCTCTTCCACCTGGTGCGTGCATACTAAATTGCTTCAGTCGTCTCCAACCCTTTGCAATCCCACAGACTGCATCCGTTCAGTCTGTCCAAGGGATTTTTCTGGGCAAGAAAACGAGTGGGTTGCCATTTCCTACTCCAGGGGATCTTCCCGACCCAGGGATCGAACTGGCATCTCCTGCATTGGTGGGCAGATTCTTTACCTCTGAGCCACCTGAGAGGACCCCCACTGCCTGGTACCTTCAGGATACTTGTAGTTCTGTGTGATGTCCTCACGGCGGTCACCGTCCACATTCTCGGTGCTATTATTGCCAAAATCCTTAGGGTTGCAGTCAGTCAACTCCAGGGTCCCGTCCTCACGGCACCTCCAGACCACACATGAGGCATTTATGGAGGCAAAAATGTCTGCTGCTGCAGGCTCAGCTGCACTATCCCCTCCTTGACCGCTCTGACTGGGACCAGATCACAGGCCTCCAGGACTGAGGGAGAGAAACGTCAGTGAGTGAGAGGAACCACAGCCAGACCTTGGCTTCGGTCAGAGCAGCCAAACCTCTGTCCCCATCCTAACGCCCTGTTGCCCCTCTGCTGGAATCAAGGTCAGAGGTGGGCACTAGGCAGGGTTTCTGAGGGCACAGAGGAGGTGAGGCTCACTTGTAGTGACAAAGCTTTTTGGTCATGGTCTATGGCAGGCGCCCTCTCAGAAGCTGGACGAGACCTCAGAGTTACAGAGGACATGGGAGCTCCTAAGCCAGCTTGAGCGCAGACATGACAGGAGCAGGCTGCCTTTGTTGAGCACTTCCTGCGTGCCTGGCTCTGTGACTGTTCTGTTCCTGGGGGGCCTTGGGCCGGCATCCCACTGCTCACCATCAGTCCTGCCACCCCTTCTGTTTTAGGGGCTGCAGACCCACTATGGAACACCTGCTGCCCCTGCTTCCTCTCCAAGGGACTCCCTGTACTCTTGCAGCGCTGTGTAACCCAGGGGTCCTAGGCCCACCCCAGGCTTTACCTTCACCTCCTTTAAGAGCACTTGGGTATAGAATCTGCCATCCGTCATAACCCTCAGGCAGAGCAGGCCGGGCCATCCAGCACTCCGTGGAAGTCTGGAAGATCCTGAAGCAAAGGGAACAATACAAGTTGCGGGGGGGGGGGGGGGGGGCGGAGTCCGGAAGCAGCCCTGGAGATGACAGAGCTGATACTGAGTGGCTGGGAGGACACTGCGGACGAGTGGTTCCAACACTCCCAGGAAGGGGCGTGCATCTCACATTCACCCTGACCTTCGGAATCCTGCCTTCCAGAATCCGGAAGGCCTATTCAAAGCAGGGCTGCTTGGGGCGGGGAGTTCCCGTGGATGAGAGCCTGCGGGTTTGGAGCCCTTTCAGGTCTGGGACGTCAGGCATCCCCTTTGGGCTTCTCACCAGGCTCTGCCTCTGTTGCCTTCTCCATTCCGCCGCCTCTCCTCGTTGTAGTACTCGTCTACCAGCAGGCCCCCGCCGGTGCCCTGGGCGGAGGTGAAGGCGGTCACGACACGGGCAGGGATTCCCAGGCCTTGCAGCACTGCGGGCAAGCGGGCAGAGGGTCAGGGCACCAGAGAGGCCTGGGACGCGGGGGATGGGGTCTATGGCTAGCGTTCTCAGTGTCTCCTCTGGACACCGGGCACTTTCATGGTCCTAAATGCCAGGTGACATTGTGGAAAGAAGGGGCACGGGAGCTGACACCCGCCCGACCTAGGCTACGTGCAGGCCAAGTAATGAGAAACAGACAAGATACACAGCAGGTGGAGTGGACAGCGGGGGGCTTCAACAGAGCGCTGGGACTGGCTTTTCCGGGGCAGAGGCAGGCAGGAGCTTTGGGGAGTTTGGGAGCAGAGCTCGCCAGATGGGCCCAGCTTTGCTGAATCTGGGAAAAGGAGCAGAAGTTGGTTGGGAGGAGTGGCTGGGGAAAAGCCGTCTTGGCCAGATGGCGCATGGGAAGCAGGCACAGGTGTGGTGGAGGTGGGGGATGCTGCGGAGTGGAGGCAGTGGCTGCTTTTGGAGATGTCACGGGGCAGGGGGGACCGGGCAATGCAAGAAGCAAGGCAGACACTCTGTGCGGTAGCCAAGGTGACTTGCCTGGGTGTGGCAGGCAAGTCTGCTCTGTACCTGTGCAAGCAGCAGCTGCCAACACCCAGGCCTGACCCTCGTACATGGGCCTCCCATGACCAGTGACCCTCTGTCGCAGGATGGGCGCACTGTCCCGGCGCTTGTTCAGCAAGGCCCTTTCCTCCATAGTCTGGATCTTCGCAGTGAGCAGGACGAACTTCTCCTTAAGAACGTGCAGCTGTTTGGGGAAATGTGTGGATGTTTATGGGGGTGAGTAGGGAGGGCTCCGGCTTCTCAGGTGGCGCTAATGGTAAAGATCCCGCCTGCCAATGCAGGAGTTGAAAGAAACATGTGTTCAATCCCCGGGTGGGGAAGATCCCCTTGAGGAGGGCATGGAAACCCACTCCAGTATTGCCTGGAGAATCCCACGGACAGAGGAGCTTGGTGGGCTATAGGGTCGCAAAGAACCGGACACAACTGAAGTGACTTAGTACGCCCGTAGCAAGGGCTCATCAAAGTTCTCCAGGCATGGTGAACAGATCACCTGTATGGAAATCACCTGGAACTTGTTAAACCTGCATGTTCCTGGGCTCCACCCTCACCCACTGGGATGGTGTCTGGGAAACATTTGTAACAAGTCCTTCAGAAGCAGGGGTTCGTGAGCCATGAAAATGAAAGTGTTAGTCGCTCAGTCGTGTCCGATTCTTGTGACCCCATGGACTGTAGCCCCCCAGGCTCCTTTGTCCATGGGATTCTGCAGGCAAGAATACTGGAGTGGGTTGTCATTCCCTTCTCCAGGGGATCTTCCTGACCCAGGGGTTGAAACCTGGATCGAACCCAGGTCTCCCGCATTGCAGGCAGATTCTTTACTCTGTGAGCCCCCAGGGAAGCCCATAGTGGCAAATGAAACTCAGGACACGAGAGCAGCAGGAGGGCTGCCCCTCGCTGGAGGCTTTCACTGTTCCTTGGTCTGCCTGGCCCTGATTCTTCGAGTGTTTGCACCTGGGGCCTTGAGGCCCACGTTTCCTCCTCCTCGCAGGCTAGCGCTGTCCCTCACCACCTCCTCAGAGGAGAGGGTTGAGCCACATGAGGAAAGAGAGAACACATTACTCCTGTGAGAGAACTTTTGAAGGACAATAGGAAAGGACCAGGCCACCTTCATGGGAATAATTTAGAAATGAAAACAAGTTCCTTTGACTGCCTTATCCCCAAACCACAGGTAAGATGGAACTGACCCCCTTCTTCCCAGGGACCTAAGCTACCTGCCAGGGCTGGGGGTGAGGAGGCAGGGAGAGGGAGGTCTCAAGGAAACCCAGGTCAGTTTTAGTCCTCGCTGGCTTGTGACCTGAGGGAGGACCCCTTCCTGTCATTTTTCTCCCCGCTGGATGCTACTGTCTGCCCCTCCTCACTCAGACCCTCCTCCAGGGACTGTCCCCTGCACTCTGGGAGGAGGGGACCATTCGTGAGTAAAAAACTTCTGGGGCCCTAGACGGGGGCAGCTCTGGCAGAGGACTGGAGACGGTAGCTTGCTGTCTGCAGTACCACATCAGGCCCACTGTTGATGGGACCTGCAGCCTCTATGGCTGGTGGGAGTTTTGGGGTTGGTGTGAATGCCCTAGGCCTCACTTATTCAGAAGCATCTGGCCCACCTAACTTTTGGACAGAACTGTGTGGGGCACCCAGCACCATTAGTGTTCCTACTGTAGGCCAGATCACCTGGGGGCATCTCAGTGCAGCATGGCTGCTGCAGTAGGAAGGGCAAGCCGCCCTCCCAGCATCGGGGCACATATCTGGTTCTAACTTGAATCCAAATGCCTGGGGTCTACCTGAGCCGAATCCAGGTGGTAGAGTGATGGCAGGGGACACTGCCATCCTTATGGTTAGAGGTTAGAGGTCGGGGTGTTACCACTTCCCATCGCTGCACTCAGGAGCCACCTGAGTGTAGAAAAGCTACAGTTACAAATCCCATCACCATAGAGGAGAAATTTGTGTGAAGGGACAAGTACCAGTGTCCAGTACCGGGCACTGTGGTATCCTCTCCAAAACCAGTAGTAGCAGATACATACCTGGGGAAAATATCTGAGTTGTAGACAAAGGCCGGCTGCATGTTGATGGTGGTGGTCTCAGACAGGGGATCTGGCAAACCTGAATCCATTATGCTTCTTCTGGGTGGCTGGACTGCAGAAGAGGTTAGCTTTTTATATTGTGCTAGGGCTAATGGGTTTCCCAGTGGAATAGACTTGTTAGGCTTCTTCCTATTGTTGGCCCCAGATGTGGGCTAAAGGGTGAGTTCTGAGTCCAAGTTTCTGGGTTTCAAGCTTCACTTGAAATGTGGGTACCTCTGATGACCAGCTCCACAGGTAAATAAGTCGAGGCTTGGGTCCAGGCATTGCTGCCACTGGGTGCTGTGTTCTCACAACCAAGAACAGCCACGTGATATGGGTAGTGGTTCTCCTTGGAGTCAGAGGTAGACTGGAAAATAACAGTCTGAGGAGCAGGTGTGGTTTCTATAGCATCTGTGTCAAAGACTGGTTTGGCATCTGTCGCGATGCCATCTGCTGGAGCATAGATAACTGCCAAAGCCATAGGTGGGGGCTGGGGAAAACAGGAGCTGAAGCCATAGATGTGGGGTTGGGGAAAACAGGAGCTGAAGCCATAGATGTGGGGCTGGGGAAAAAGGAACTGAAGCCACAGATGTGGGGTTGGGGAAAACAGGAGCTGAAGCCATGGATGGGGGGTTGGGGGAAACAGGGGCTGAAGCTATAGTTGGGGGGCTGGGGGAGGCAGGACCCAAAGTCATAATTTGAGAACTGAGGGAAACAGCCAAAGTCCTAGATGGGGGGGGGATGTGAGGGAAGACAGGACACAAAGCCATAGATGGGGCGGGGGGGGTGAGGGAAGACAGGACACAAAGCCATAGATGGGGGGGTGAGGGAAGACAGGACACAAAGCCATAGATGGGGGGGTGGGACAGGGGAGACAGCGGCCGGACCCAAGAGGGAGGGATGGGGAAGACATAGGCTGGAGTTCTAGATAGTGGGCCTGGGGAAACCAGGACCCAAGGCCGCAGGTGGGGGCCCGGGAAAGACGGCAGCCGGAGCCCCAGACGAGGGCCCGGGGAACACGGCAGCCGGAGCCCCAGACGAGGGCCCGGGGAAGACGGCAGCCGGAGCCCCAGACGAGGGCCCGGGGAAGACGGCAGCCGGAGCCCCAGACGAGGGCCCGGGGAAGACGGCAGCCGGAGCCCCAGGTGGGGGCCCGGGGAAGACGACAGCCGGAGCCCCAGATGAGGGCCCGGGGAAGACGGCAGCCGGAGCCCCAGCGCGGCTGGAGACCATGGGCACAAATGAGAGTGTCGTGCGTGGTCTCTGTGCAGTGTGTGTCTGCTGCACCCCAATCCCTGGGGGAGACCGAAAAATCATAGCTTTAGAAGGGGGTGTAGTGTCCATGGCTGTGATGCCCGGATCTGAAGAAGACGGGGAGGTCACACTTCCAGATGCCGGGACTGTGGTGGGAAAAGGGACGGCAGTAGCAGGGATGGGCTGCACAGTTAGAACAGAGAAGGCAGCCGGAGTCCCTGATGAGGGCCCGGGGAAGACGGCAGCCGGAGCCCCAGATGGGGGCCCGGGGAAGACGGCAGCTGGAGCCCCAGATGAGGGCCCGGGGAAGACGGCAGCTGGAGCCGCAGGTGGGGGCCCGGGGAAGACGGCAGCCGGTGCCCCAGGTGGGGGCCCGGGGAAGACGGCAGCCGGAGCCCCAGATGAGGGCCCGGGGAACACGGCAGCCAGAGCCCCAGATGAGGGCCCAGGGAACACGGCAGCCGGAGCCCCAGATGGGGGCCCGGGGAAGACGGCAGCCGGAGCCCCAGATGATGGCCCGGGGAAGACGGCAGCCGGAGCCCCAGACGAGGGCCCGGGGAAGACGGCAGCCGGAGCCCCAGCGCGGCTGGAGACCATGGGCACAAATGAGAGTGTCGTGCCTGGTGCAGTGTGTGTCTGCTGCACCCCAATCCCTGGGGGAGACCGAAAAATCATAGCTTTAGAAGGGGGTGTAGTGTCCATGGCTGTGATGTCTGGATCTGAAGAAGACGGGGAGGTCACACTTCCAGATGCCGGGAGTGTGGTGGGAAAAGGGACGGCAGTAGCAGGGATGGGCTGCACAGTTAGAACAGAGAAGGCAGCCGGAGTCCCTGATGAGGGCCCGGGGAAGACAGCAGCCGGAGCCCCAGATGAGGGCCCGGGGAAGACGGCAGCCGGTGCCGCAGGTGGGGGCCCGGGGAAGACAGCAGCCGGAGCCCCAGATGATGGCCCGGGGAACACGGCAGCCGGAGCCCCAGGTGGGGGCCCGGGGAAGACGGCAGCCGGAGCCCCAGATGAGGGCCCGGGGAAGACGGCAGCCGGAGCCCCAGATGATGGCCCGGGGAAGACGACAGCCGGAGCCCCAGATGAGGGCCCGGGGAAGACGGCAGCCGGAGCCCCAGATGATGGCCCAGGGAAGACGACAGCCGGAGCCCCAGATGAGGGCCCGGGGAAGACGGCAGCCGGTGCCCCAGGTGGGGGCCCGGGGAAAACGGCAGCTGGAGCCCCAGATGATGGCCCGGGGAAGACGGCAGCCGGAGCCCCAGGTGGGGGCCCGGGGAAGACGGCAGCCGGAGCCCCAGATGAGGGCCCGGGGAAGACGGCAGCCGGAGCCCCAGCGCGGCTGGAGACCATGGGCACAAATGAGAGTGTCGTGCCTGGTGCAGTGTGTGTCTGCTGCACCCCAATCCCTGGGGGAGACCGAAAAATCATAGCTTTAGAAGGGGGTGTAGTGTCCATGGCTGTGATGCCCGGATCTGAAGAAGACGGGGAGGTCACACTTCCAGATGCCGGGACTGTGGTGGGAAAAGGCACGGCAGTAGCAGGGATGGGCTGCACAGTCAGAACAGCGGGGGCGATGGGAGGGTTTGGAAGAGAGGTGAGTAAGGATAAGGGAGGGGGAGGATCTACACACATGGGTGTTGGGGATTCAGTTCTGTAGGAGGGTGGTGGTAAGGAGAGGGTTGGGGTGCTCAGTGGTTTGGAGAGGTCAGAAGTAAAAGGGGGTGCTGCTCTGACTGAACACCGAGTGCCTTCATCCTTCTTAAGGTTCATTCCCACAATGGGATTGCAAACTGGAGGAAGACGAGCACGTGCAGCAATAGCAGCGTGAGAGTACACGGGGGCTGTGTGTCTTGCCCCCTGATCCAGACAAGTTGTCAGGCAAGGTGGACGGCCAGCCAGATTGAGGAATCTGGAGTTCCGGTCGGCCAAATTGCTGGTAGCAGGAGGGACCGCCAAAGTGTGACTGACCGGAATCAGGGAGCCTGTCGTCCCTGGGGCAGGCGGAGGGACACTGTGGCGTCGCATGGCCTTCCTTGCATCTTTCAGGATTTTGTTCCGCTGACGCTGCATGCTTTGTTTCAGGGTGCCCCAGGTTTTGGCGAGAGTCATGCCTGGAAGCTTCGGAGGAGGGGGAAGGTTGCTGCGACCCCACGGCAGAGGCAGCGGTGGTGGCACTGGTGGCAGCAGTGGCGGCAGTGGCAGAAAAAGCGGCACGGGTGTCTTCCGCTTGACGGGGTGCCTACTGCTGGCAGATCCCAGGGGCGAAGAGCTTCTCCGTGGGGTGTCTGAAGGTTGTTTATGCTGCAGCACCTTCCCGGAAATCAGTGACTCTGGGGAGCTGGGTCGGTGGTCTTCTCCCAGCACCTCTACTGGCCTCTCGGGCAGCAGGTTGCAGCACGGACCTGGGGCAGAGAGCACCGTGGCCAGGGGCCCAGGTTGCAAGGGAGGCTGGCCGTCTCCACCAGTGCCGGCTGAGCAGATGGCGGGGCTTCCGGAGGAATTCAGCCGAGACCCCTGGGCTTTCTCACGGAAGCTGCCTTCTGGGTGCACCGGAAGGAGGTTTGGAGGCTCAGGACTGCACTGCAGGGATGTGAGGACCCCGCTGGTCTCTTGGGGCCTGGGTGTCGCTGTCACATCCCCACTGTGGTACAGACCATCGTCCTGTCCTTCGGCCTCTGCGTGGCCTTCCTCCTTTGTCATGCCTTCCCTGGGCTCTTCTTGGCCCATCACCTCTCTCTCCTTTGCGCAAGGAAGTGGGAGGTGACTGGTTGGTACCAGCTTCCCAGGCTTGACCACCTGAGCAGGTAGCTCAGGTAGTGAACTCAGGAGCGTAGTTGCCCATACAGTATTGATTGCACACCAAAACGCCAGAGAATAGAGTGTGAAACTGGGAGAGTGCCTCCCTAGCTTCTGACTCCACTCGTGGTCAAGCATGCACTGGAGGGGGGAGTCCTCAGCCTGGCCTTTGTGATGAGTCCATGGTATACGTGTCACAGAGAAACTGTGCTGCGCGCGCGTGGGTGTGGCAAATTACAGGGCAAAGGGCAGGGCCCCAGCGCATGACCCCTCCCAGGCTCTCTAGCAGCTGAGACTTCCCACTGTGGGCGGCAGGTGTTTGGCACCAGAGGGGCCACCATGCAAAGACTGGTAAGGACTGTGGGGGCCTCCTCCTCCAGAGCTCATCCTGTCTAGCACCTCCTCATGCAGCCCCCTTGGTGCCTGCATTTGTATCGGTCAGCCCTTCCCTGCCTGTGTCTCAGAGGCCTGTGCAAAGCTGAGTGCAAGAGCCACCCATCCTGTCGGGGGGTGGTCCAGCACCTATGGGGACCTCCCCAGCTTCTCTGCGAGACCTGGAACCAGGAGCACCTTCTCCACTGCTGCTCCTCTGCCATCATCACCAGCCGGCAGGGAATGCAGAGCCCTCACCTGGCCGGATGCTGCCCCCCACAACCTCCCTTCCTGGCAGGTAAGGCTCTTCACGTCTTTTTAGAAATTTGGTACAACAGTTCGACTTTAGACTGGTCTTCAGGGTGTGCAGAGAGTGATGGCTTAGCCAGGATTTGAACCAAGCCTTCTCTGGGCTGTGGTGCCTCCTGGTCATCCATGCTTCATGTATGACTGTTCTTTTCTTGTACTCCTGATGACAATCAGCCCCAAGTGTCATACCGATAATGAGCCTATATCCTACCCTGTAGAGGTTTTCTTTTGCTCAGTTCATGAGTTGATCACCTACCGCACTGGGTTCTGATCTCAGAAGATGCAGGTGAGGGACCACCAGTTGTCAGCAGAGCACCAGCGGAGGTTTTCCCTTTGGTCTAGTTTGAAGAATCCAGATGTGTAAAGATTATAGTCTAGATAAAGCGTGGGCTTTCCTGAAAGAAATTTACCAGTGAATTATTCTGTATGGATTAGAAGCCAATTTCTATGGATGGCCTTCCTGGAGTATGTTCAGTGAGGCAACTCATTCACGTCTAGAAAGCAAACACATAATTTATTGCAGCTTCATAGCGGAGCACTGTATCAGTTTAGAATAGTACAATTTGGTCACTGTGAGCATGTCAGCTTGGTCCACTCTTTACTACTATATATAATTCTAGAGATTCTTATGCCCAGGAGAGAAGACGCACTCTTGTGTGTCTAGGACAAGGGAAACATGTTATTATTCACAAGGTAGAAGCTTCAAAAGAATGGGAAAGAACTGAAAAATCCTAGTCTAACATGGCTTTATTGAGTTTAAATCTTGTTTCTTTGGCTTACTTCATTGGAGTGTTTTCCTTCTCCTGGGCTGACATGTGGTTACACATTAGGCATGTGACATGTAGAGGTTTCAGAACCCAGAATTGTATTGATCAGTGAAACTTGATTTATATATTTTCATTTAAAATATATTTAAAATAACACTGGACATAATTCATATATTATAAATTAGTTTTGCCCTCTGCTCTTGAGATTCTTTTTCTAGTATGTCAGAGTAAATTTGGACTTCCATCCCCAATAAGACTTGAGATTGGAGGACACAAAAGGTTTTTCTCAGACCTAAATTATGTCTGAAAAAAGCGAGAAATGTCATAAGCCCTATGTGACCTCTCTAGGAGCAGAAATGATTTACAGCCGTGGCATTTAACCATAATTCCTTGATCTCGTTTGAGAAGAGTTCAGTAAGGAACAACCTCTTGATTTTTGTTTTTTCCCTGTTTCCTTGTCTTGCTTACCAACAATCCATTGTAATCCATGAATTAATATGACATCAGGCTGAGTGGTCTCTGGAGCTCATTCGAGTAACTTTTTTCCCTAAAATAACTTTAATTTCCTTGTTTTTCAGTTCCTCTTGTCTCCTTGCCCTTTACTAAAACCAGAATTCACCAAAAGCTGACTGGCTTTGTGCAGACCCTTCTTAGGACAATCTTTCCTTAATTATTTTACTCATCACTCTGTTTCATTTTTTGCCTTCTAGAAATATGTTGAAAGCTTTCTGTAGTTGATGACTTCCACAACCTCTTGGCTTTTATTGGCTTGTTAATTTTGGTATTTTTACACTGTTATTTAAATATGGTTTCAGAAAGAAGAGAAAGTAAATATGTGTTCTAGTCTGCATCTTGAGCTGAAAATCCCTGTCAGTTCTAGCATCCAGCATTTCCATGCGGGGGTGGGGGGGGGAGGTGGGGGGGAAACCTTGGCATTAATAGGTGTAACACTCAAGATTTCAGCTTTTCTTGGGCAATCACTAAGGACTTAGTATGTGGTAATTTCTAATGCTGCTGCTGCTGCTAAGTTGCATCAGTTGTGTACTGACTCTGTGCGACCCCATAGTTGGCAGCCCACCAGGCTCCTCCGTCCCTAGGATTCTCCAGGCAAGAATACTGGAGTGGGTTGCCATTTCCTTCTCCAGTGCATGAAAGTGAAAAGTGAAAGTGAAGTCGCTCAGTCGCGTCCGACTCCTCGTGACCCCATGGACTGTAGCCTACCAGGCTCCTCTGTCCATGGGATTTCCCAGGCAAGAGTACTGGAGTGGGTTGCCATTGGGTTGCCATTGCCTTCTCCAAATTTCTAATGGGAAAGTAATAATAACTAGTTCATGGATTATTTGAGAATTACATTAGATAATGAAGATGCAAATGCTTTCTAAAGTTTAAAAGTCCATACAAATGTTTTTGGTTATTGATTTGTTGCTACTTCAGTTTTACTTGACAGTGATTTATGACCTTGCTTATGTGAGAAGATGCCTTCTGATTTGTTGTTTTGAAAGTTAGATTATATTTTTCAACAGCTCAATGAAAATAGCACCATTTCTGAAGGTTAAGGGTGAAACCGTGAATGTCTCTTGACACCTGTCACTTTACAATATTTTCAGCAGCTAATTCACTCATGGATTCCTCCTCCCAGTTTTGTTGTGGACCTACTACCAGCCCGATGATTTCCATCAGGTGTTGGAAAACATTTTCTGGAGTTTTACATATGTATCTTAGACTCGGTGGGCCGCATACAGTTTCTGTAGCTTCTCCTCCTCCTCTTTCTTCAGCAGCCTTTCAAAATGTGAGGTTCAGTATTAGCTCAGCAGTCATAAAAGAACAGGCTGAGCTCACAGTGATTTGTGAGCAATTATTTGCCAGTCCCTGCTCTACATTGTCACTGAATAAGAGGTGCGTTTTTGAGTAAATCATGTCTTTGAGTCAACTCTTGGTCTTCTGGAGCTTGTCCTTACTCTCTTGCAGTTTCTAATCAACAGGGCATTCAGAGAGATCCTGTTAAAACGTAAATCGGGTCGTATTGCTCAGATCTCTTCAGTGACTTAAAAAGCAAAGTCCTCAGAGTGCCTCCACAGGCCTAGAAATCTGGGCCTCTGTTTCTTCCTGACTTGTTCCTTCTCCTCTCTGCTTTGCTCACTCTATTTCCCACGCGCTGACACCCTTTCTGTCCTTGAATACTCTAGGCACATTCTTGCCTCCTCCTCTTGCCATCTGACTGTTCCTTCTGCTGGGAATATTCATTCCCCAGATATGCACCTTGCTCCCTTCCACAACCACCTTAAATTCCTTGATACATTTTATCTTCCCCATAAAGCCTTCATTTATTACTTAATTTCAAGTGGCAGGTGCCTTCTATCAGCCATCTCCATCTCCCTACCATGCTTTCTATTTTTTCCCTAGCACTTACCTGATATACTAGTTATTCTATGCATCTATGTAATTTTTATTTACATATTTATACTTATATTTTTTTATATTTGCTTGTTTATTTTTGTCTGCCCCCTCAATTGGAGAGAGGGTATATTCATCTGTGTTGATCACTGCTGTGTCATCACCCTACAAAACATACTGAAGAATGGTGCCTGAAATTTGATAAGGGATTAAGAAATTGGCCACATCACTAAATAGGTACACAAATTAATGAACAAATCTCCAGGGCTTCTGGATTGAGGGCTAATGAAAAGAGGAAGGAAAATGGTTGGGACAGGGTACTACAAGAAGTAGAATTTGGAATACTCTGATAGCTATCCTAATAGATAAGGTCTTGTTAATTTAGATAGTTGTTTTTTTTTTTATTTGACAATATTATATTGGTTGGTTTTGCCATACATTGACATGAATCTGCCCCGGGTGTAGAGAGCTGGCAACTAGGGACACACAGCATCAAGATTTTTATAATATATTGTGTAGAGTTCTTTTTAAGTGTGCACAGATATCACTGAAAATCTATGCATGTGTGCATGCCTCTATTACTTTATTTAGTGCTTTACAAGAGCCCCTCAAGGGCAGGGTTATAGTAAGTATCAGTATCTTTCCTTTATGATGAGGCTGAATTTGTTCAAAATTATATCATAATTTATTTGTGTCTGTGAAACTAGACTTAGTTTTTGAGTAGACCCTCCCTAGAAATCTATGACATTAATAAAACCAACAAACATGTGTTCAGCTTCCAGTGATACACATACTACCGACTCAATTATGGGCCATCCATTTTAATGAAGGCAAGAAGTGATTTAACAAATACAGAGCAAAGAGAGTATTAAGTTTTGTCCTCTGTTAATATTAGTAATGGATAAAGAGGGCTCTAACACCTTCAAGATAGCTTGAGACCATCATCTCTGTGTCATGGCAGAGGGATGTTCAGCCAGGATATTGTTCTCTGTCACTCAGAAAAATACCCATAATGGATAATTATACCTACTGAGTCGGATATGGGATATCTGGGTGATTAGGAGTCCTTGAGCATGATTCTTTCAGATGCCTTAACTACAAGATGAAGCTAGCAGCTTTGGACACTTTCAGCAGTGAAGAGTTTGGATGTTCATTTTTGTGCTGAATGAAATGAGCTTATTTCTTCTTGGAAAGCCTCCCACATACCATTTCTAACCTCTGTTTTCTGTTTGGAAAGACTTTTAGAAATTAAAGATCAAGATCAAGATCTTTCTTGGGTGGAAGAACTCAAGACCCCAGCATGGATGGTATGGTCCCAATCACATTTGTAAAAAGCAAAAGGAACCATCATCTCTGAATCTACAAGTAATTGAGAACAGGCTTCTTCTAAGGATGGGGGATATTTTTGTTTATGGGGAGAGGGTCAGGTCAGAGGGAGAATGACAGTGACTAAAACACCATTCAGTTCAGTTCAGTCGCTCAGTCGTGTCCGACTCTTTGCTACCCCATGAATCACACCATTACACACCCTTATATTTTTAATCTTTATAAGAGAAAATAAAACAAATCTTACTCAAAAAAAAAAATCAAGATAAAAATAAATCGCAACTTAACTGATACATGGAATATTTTTCTGACTTAAAAGACCATGCAGAATTAAATATGACCAAGTTCAAATCTGAGCTACTAGGGCTTCTCTGGTAGCTCAGATGGTAAAGAATCTGCTTTCTATGCAGGAGACCTGGTTTCAATCCCTGGGTTGGGAAGATCCCCTGGAGAAGGAAGTGGCAACCCATTCCGATATTCTTGCCAGGAAAATCCCATGGACAGAGGAACCTGGCAGGCTACAGTCCATAGGGTCACCAAGTCAGACAGGACTGAACCGACTTAGCACTAGCACAGTTCAAATGTTAATTTCATTTTCATGTGTATAATGGAGTGAAATCTTCAAGGTGCCAGAAAACAAGAATTCACCCTACCTACTTGAAACTGCAGCACAGCACACACACTTCAGTTACCAGTTCTGTTCATTCCACAGAATTTTCATAAAACATAGTGTTCTATATACCTGGGCTGGATCTCACTTATTTTTAAGAATTTCCAGATAACTCTTCATACATAGTGTTACAATTCCAATCGTGCCAAGTCCTGCACCAGTTACATAGAACACAGCACATTTATTCCTCTGGGTTGTTCAGATCCCAGTGAAAGAAGCATGGAGTGGGTCAAAGAGATCAGGAATCTTGTCCCAGATTTACCATAAAACAATTGTGTTCTCAGGAAAATTGTAGTTATTCTAGACCCCTTTCCTTTTCTTTATTTCCACAGAGTTGCACTAGGTGACACCAAATAACATCCCACTCTTTGCAGTGATAGCTTCGATTTTATTGGTATTCTAAACAAATGAAGACAATGACAGGTGAAGCTGTGCACCATCTCTGTAACCATGTTTTTAGAGTTGCCCCTATTTTAAAAATGAAAAGATGGCTGAGCACAGAAGTAGATGTTTTGACCAGAGGCTCCAAAGTAAATGCAACTAAACCACAAGTTTTCTTCTTTCCCGAAGCTCACTTAACGGAAACATAGGCTGCTGGATATTAAGCTGTAAAGCATATTATCAGTGTATTTTAAAAGAAGCTATTCTTCTAGAATTTCTAATTAGTAGCGGCAACCCACTCCAGTGTTCTTGCCTGGAGAATCCCAGGGACGGGGGACCCTGGTGGGCTTCCGTCTATGGGGTCACACAGAGTCGGACACGACTGAAGTGACTTAGCAGCAGCAGCAGCAGCAGCAGGAAGTTTTGAAATTCTTAAAAGATCATCTGATCTTGTGAGATTTACAGATCCATTTTCCAGTCAAGCAAGTTGAATTAGAGCATCTGAACTTCTGGATGCATCTCAGAACTAAAATTCTGAACCTCTTGAGTTTTTCTTCATGCTGTCAGAAAGTCATGCTAGATAATCCTTTTAATAGGGAGTATGGATGGACTTGTATATTTTCATATAAGAAAGCACTGTGGTGAGTCAGGATGGAAGTGGAAGTGAAGCCCTAAGTCTCAGAGGGGTATTGAGCTCCTGGTGAAACAGTGTCATCATTTCTTCAAAAGAGAAAAGCAGTTATCTGAAGTTATTAACACCAAATAACTATTGATACATTTATTTGTGATCCATGTATTTACTGTACCAACTAGGCGTGTTCTCTTTGGGAAGTACACAGCTGTTTGAGACACGGATTGTTTATTTTTGTTTGTTTTCCCACAAAGACCTGACCTTCTGATCAGGAACATCTATATTTTACTAACTTCTGGAACCACCAGCTAACACAGTGTCTAAAATGTAGCCAATGAATAGGAAATCAATGAACACATTTTTAAAGTATGGGCCAGGGCATGGGCAAATATAAATTTTTTGTTTTCAGTCATAACGTAATTGAAACATGTAAATGATACAGACAACAAGTGCTACAATATTTCAAAGAAGGCATAGAACAGATAACCTGTAAGGATCTATTGTATAGCACAGGGAGCTATGCTCAATATTTTATAATAACTTCTTAATGGAAAAGAATCTGATAAAGGATGTATATTTAATCACTGAACTGTATACCTGAAACAAACATGGCATTGTAAATCAACTAGACTTCAATTTAAAAAACAGACGACAGCAAAAGACACCAAGAAGTCATAGACATTCTTATGATATTTCCATAAAGAAGCTGAATGAAGAAGAGAGAGATAGCTTTTGAATTAACCAGAGGAGGAGTCACAGAGAACCTAGGCTTGGACCGGAACTTGAGTTTACATTAAGATTGCAGTGCAGGTACAGATGTAGGTGATCACATACTCTCACTATACTGAGACTCGCTGAAGTTATGAGTCTCGTTCAAGATCCCAAAGCAAGTACATTGTGGAGTCAAAATTTTAAGTGACACCTAATACACTAAACTCCAACCAGTCCCTCCTGAAGGCAATCAGTCTTGGTGCTCATTGGAAGGACTGATGTTGAAGCTGAAACTCCAATATTTTGGCCACTTGATGCAAAGAGCTGACTCATTTGAAAAGCCCCTGATGTTGGGGAAGATTGAAGGCAGGAGGAGAAGGGGATGACAGAGGATGAGATGGTTAGATGGCATCACCAACTCAATGGATATGAGTTTGGGTAAACTCCGGGAGTTGATGATGGACAGGGAGGCCTGATGTGTTACGGTTCATGGGGTCACAAAGAGTCGGACACGACTGAGTGACTGAACTGAACTAAACTGAATACACACACACACACACACACACACACACACATGACTGAGTGACTGAACTGAACTGAATACACACACACACACACGACTGAGTGACTGAACTGAACTGAATACACACACACACACACACACACACACACACCAAGCCCTTTCTGTGATACTGTGTTGTCATTGAAACAGTTTTGTTTCTTTTTGGTAGATTATAGTAGAAATTGGTTCTAGTATTTCCTGCAGTAATTACTAGTTCTGTTTATCCCCTCTAGAGTTGATCTTCAAAATTTCCATTAGAATGGTTTTGCCAAAATGAAACATACAAATATTCATGATGCCTATATCCAAGTATTTCTTCTGCTGCTCCCTGCTTCTCTTCTAGGAGTATATGAACAATTCACTCTCTTGAATTATGCTTTTCCCTTCTCGAAGAATTCTCTCCTCTCTATTGGGCACCTGGAAAACCTGCTTCATTTCTGAGTCAAAACTCAGTTTACATATTATCTCTTTTGTGCTGTCTTCTCTTTAGTGTTGTGATCACTTTCCTTTTTGCTTCCATTACACTTTTGCATACCTGATTGTTGCACTTTTTTACACAAAGTTGGATTTTTTACATATCTCGGGCTTCTTCTGGGCAACATTCCTTGGGGCCGGGACTACCTTTTCTTCATCTGTTGATGCAGCCTTAGCATGTTACTTGGCATGCAGTAGTTAATATAAAAATGAGATTTGAACAAATTTGAAAAGGTAGGTACATATGATTTATTATGACTTTCCAGACATTACAGGAAAAAACATTACTGTTGGTGCTGAATGTTCACTTCTACTGTAGTGAATGGTGGTGGTACTTGACTCCACTTATAATGTTTTACCCACTATTTTATGTATTTATACCTGATATCTCTTCTTTATTTCCATTTATATATTTTTTGCTTATCCAAGTAAAGCAGGAATGAGCATAGGGCTAGGCTACACTTGGCTGGAATAGTAAAGACATTGTGTGATTTTTGGTGAGAAAATCTTAACACATAAGAGGTCTACATCTTTCCTTTGAGGCATATGGAGACTCTGCCTCTAAAGAATTTTATTAGCAACTAATCAAGATGTTTTTGCACAAGACTCCTGATTAGGTATTAGTAAAACTAAGAGTGAATCAGAACTAAAGAAGTTTCTGATTTGTTTTACATTGTAAGTGTAGGTTATTATTTTTTAATGCTGGGGGTGGTGGTGGTGGGGAGTGAGGGAATGGTCTTTTTCCCATCTTGATGTTTCAATCCTGTCAAGAGAGATCTTAGGGTAATATCAGCCCTGCTTCTTTACTTACTCCACCCCAGGGTGATCAAGTGACTTATATAGGAAGCTTGAAAAGAATTAAGTGGGCATGTTTGTCTTAACTAATTCTGTTCTCTCCCTTGAGAGTGAGAGTTGGTATCTTCTGTTTCTGTCATCCTGTGTATTACTAGTTCAGTTATGGACTAGTAATTTCTGGGGTTCAGTTATGGGATCATTTCATTCAAACTGGAGTCTAAGCCAGGGTTAGATCAGTACCAGGGATATTTGGACCTCCATCTTCGCTCTTTTATCTTGTTTCTTAATTAACTCCATTCAGTTCAGTTCAGTCACTCAGTCGTGTCCGACTCTTTGCGACCCCATGAATCACAGCACGCCAGGCCTCCCTGTCCATCACCAACTCCCAGAGTTCACTCAAACTCATGTCCATCGAGTCGGTGATGCCATCCAGCCATCTCATTCTCTGTCGTCCCCGTCTCCTCCCACCCCCAATCCTTCCTAGCCTCAGACTCTTTTCCAGTGAGTCAACTCGTCGCATGAGGTGGCCAAAGTATTGGAGTTTCAGCTTTAGCATCAGTCCTTCCAATGAACACCCAGGATTGATCTCCACCTAGATGTCATTAAGGTGTTGTATCTGTTGTACTTGCACAAATGCATCATTTGGTGTGTTACCTGGAAACACTGAGAAATAAAAAGAAAGGAGCAGACTTTTTGGAGAGGAAAATGTCCACATGGGAATGTTTTGGTGCGTCCATGCAAGGTAGTCTTGTGCCTTGGTCTTTAATGTGTGGTGGGATGTTGGGACCTTTGGCTATTTGAAAATACTTCGGCTTATGCAGTTAACTGTAGAAGTCGAGAAAAGGTTTAATGTATGCTGTGTTAGTTTCCGGTACCTGCTGTAACAAATCAGCATAAACTTGGAGGCTTAACATGATAAAAATGTACCATCCCACAGTTCTAGAGGTCAAAAGTCTGATTTCAAGGTGTCAGTAGGGCTGCACTCCCTAACGGCGTCTCCTGGTCTCTTGAGACGAGGTGCACTCCTTGTCTCTCTGAGCTTCCGTGGTTAGCAGCTTCCTGGGCTTGAGGCCCCATCACTCAGTCTCTGTTTTCACTCCCTGTGTATGTCTGTATTTCTCTTTCATCTGGTCCAAACTGCCCTCTGCCCTTCTTGTTTAATAAGAACAACTGTCATCATATTAAGAACCCATCTGATTAATACAGGATGGGAATCCCATCTCAAGATCCTTAATGAAACTTGCAAAGACCTTTTTTCCAAGTGAGGTAACAGTAGAATTAGAACATGAATATATCCTTTCAGGGGTCATCATCAACCCACTACACCAACAATAAGACTCTGCAGTTGGCTGCAGTTTATTGCATGAGAGAGTGGCTGTTTCTGTCAAGCCACTTAAGGAAAGGTCTGGCATAAAGAAAAGGGGCCCTAGGGAATTGCAGGTGGCTGAGCGAATGCCTGGAGCAGAATGAATAGGGCGCCTGGAGGGTCTTTAGTATACAGAGAACTTTACCCGGCTCTTAACTTTGGGGTGGGCAGAAGTTTACAGGGCAGGAAATACTCAGGCAGCTGCTCACCTTGGCTTACTCTTCAGGTAGTTTTTTCCCAAGCAGGCTTGACTGAGACAAAGACGTAGTTGTAAGGAAAGTATATGTTACAGAACTTGTCAGCATTGACACGTATGGTTACCATAGGCTCAAGTTAATCCCTTTACATGTGGATCCAAGCTGACATGGAATTTGTCAGTTACCGTGGAAAAAGAACTGTTCTCTCAAAGGCAGGCTTCTTTGGTCTATGCAGTTCCATAGCCAGAGGCAGTGAAAATGGCTATCGTGCCATAGGACCATAGAATCTACACATCATAACTGGAGGTAAAATGTTACTGGATAGAACCCATAATCAGGTCAGTACTGCAGGGGGAACAAGATCATCAGAGAGGAAGGATAGCTCAAGAGTCTATGCGTGATAGGTGCTCAGGGCTGTGCACTGCACACGGCAAATTCATAGCGACCAATCAACCTTAGGCCAGAAAAGTCCTCCTGGGTCTAAGTCTGCAGGTCAGGAATTTCAGATAAATGGCACAGACTGATGGACATCCTAGTGAGGCTAAAATCAAAGAGACTTTATCTTTCTTTCCAATGCCATTGAGTTTCTGCTATGTTCTTTGATAATTTCTGTACTGGATTCTGGGAATGAAAATGTGCCCAGTTTCATTATTCTCGGAGTGGGGACTGGCTTGCTTTTGAGATTTTTTAAATTGTGGGCATAATGCTGTAATCTCAAATGGAATCTTAGTAACTCTTTAACATCTTTAAAAGCATAGTTCATGAAAGACTTGATAAACTGATAGAACAGCCAAGATCCTGAGAGACCAGGCCAATGTCAGTGACAGAAATCCAAGCTGTAGATATGGAAGGACCCCTCAGGCCACTGAGACACTGAAAGCCCTACCACTGAGAATGAATTAAGACAGACATTTGGGAGGATTATTTCTGGACATTTAAGGACTTCAGATTTTTTACCTAGCATAACAAGGAAACTTGATTTAAGAAAAAAAGTTAGGTCTTCAACTTTGTTTTTCTTTCTCAAGATTGCTTTGGTTATTGAAGGTTCTGTGTGGTTACATATACATTTTAGACTAATTTCTTCTATTTCTGAAAGAATAGGGGATTTTGATAGGTATAGCATTAAAATGTAGATAGCTTTGTGTAATATGGACATGTTAACATATTAAGTCTTCCAATTCGTAAACATGGGATATCGTTCCATTTATGTCTTCCTTAATTTCTTTCAATAACATTTTGTAGTTTTCAGTGTGCAAGTCTTTCATGTCTTTAGTTCAGTTTTTTCATATTTTATTATTTTTGATACTCTTATAAATGAAATTGTTCTCCTGATTTCTTTTTTAGATTGTTAATTGTTAGTGTACAGAAGTACAAGTAATATGTGTATGCTGGTTTTGTATTCTGCAAATGAACTGCTAAGTTTATTAGTTTTACTAGATATTTTTGTGAAATCTTTAGCATTTTCTGCATGTTTTTTCAGTATGTTCACTTTCAGCCGAAATGTATCCTTAATTCTAGCTGACATTTTCACTTCCATCTTAGGTTTTCATCTTTTAAAAAAATTATTTTACCATTAATTTTTTAATTTGTATAATCATATTTATATTTTGGCTGTTCTGCGTCTTCATTGCTGGGCACGCTTTTCTCTCGTTGTGGCACAGAAGTTACTCTGTCCGCAGTGCGTGGGCTTCTCCCTGCAGTGGTTTTCCTTGTGGAGCACGAGCTCGAGGGCTTGTGGGCTTCAGTCGTTGTGCTGTGTGGGCTCAGTCGTTGTGGCTCAGGGGCTTAGCTGCTTCGTGGCGTGTGGGATCTTCCCAGACAGGAATCAAACCCAGGTCCCCTGCACTGGCAGGCAGAGTCTTTCCCACCGAGCCACCAGAGAAGCCCCTTAGCCTCTCACCTTCATTCTCAGTGTATTCAGGCTGAGTTGGGGATCTCTCTTGCTCCTCTTTCCTGTACCTGACCATGCCTAGAATAGAAGGTGCCTCTAGGAACCTGTGTTGATTTATTTTAAATGACATAAGTGCATGTATATGTTCATTTCCCTCTGGAAAAGGGGGTTCCATTCCATAAGATTCGAACATCAAGTCTTTAAACTTCACTGAACCCATAGATTAATAAATAGTTGCATAATTATCCTCCTCTCAGAGAGTTGGACACGACTGAGCCACTGAACTGAACTGATACCACTCTAAGATAATCATATCGAAGTATGGTTATTAATTAATTGCAAAGAAATAATAGGCAAAGAGAGAGAAATTGCTTCTCAAAAGAAATTCTTCCACCAAAGACTAAAGGTCAAAAAGTCAAGTTAATGTGGTATTTGTGACTATTCTAAGTGATACAGAACTCTGACAAGAAATATTGCAGTGCTGATTGCTAGTATCATCTTTTCACTCTCCATTACAGTTGTTTACATTATTCTCATGAGGTTTGACTTCAGTTACCAAGATTTTTATAATCGTCAAATTATAAAAACAAAACCCAAAATATCTTGAAATGCCAATACAAAGAAAAATGAGTCAGACCATGAAAAATGTTTTAGACAAGTTGACAACGTATATTCTTTGCTCATTTCTTTTTGAGACAAGTTCCATCTTATTCACACCCACATGTACAATACACTGAATAAAATACAACCAGTCACCCTATGGTGATGAAAAACAAAAGACAGGATGGTTCTAGAAATTTCTTCTGTTTATTCCTAGTATCTCATTGTATCTGGAAAAATAAGCATGTTGAAATGTTCTCCGAATTTTTGTGTTTTATAATAATTTGCTTATTTATCTTAATGTAAATATTAAAAATCTTGAAATATTTTAACAGTTGGCATAAGATTTCCCCCACCTATTTTCTCTAATGTTCCCTTTGCCTCCTATAATGATCTTTTAGGATAGCCTGCATATACCACTCACATACTCCCCAGACTCTACAGCCCCATACATGTGCAAAAATAGCTTCTAGGGATGGATTCGAATACATTGGATTGAATTAGGAAGGCTACAGAATACATAGTTTTTCATCTCAATATTTCAAAAATACCTTTGGAAATTTTGCACTCAAGTTTGAGTGCAAATTTCATCGACTTCCAAGTGCATTTCAGGTATACTTAGGTATGTCCAATAAAATGGTGGGCTCTATTACTGGGGGACTATTTAAATGAGCAAGCGAAACGATATCAGCAAAAGGATATATTATAACCAAAAGGCAGATATCATGGGTCAATGAAGCAATCCCAGAAACATATCCACACATATAGGACAGTTAACTTACAAAGCCAGTTTAGAAGAGAAAGGATAATCTTCTTGACAAATGGTGCTGAAAACATAGTACATGGGTAATATCCATAGATATCCATATGCAAGACTATGAGTTTTGATCCCTACCTCACACCATGTAAAGAATTAACTAAAAATAGAAGAAAACATAAATCTGTTAAACTTGGACAAAATCTGTTTGATCTTGGTTAAGCAAAGTTTCCTAGAGATGACACCAAAAACAAGATCCATAAAAGAAAAAAAGTGATAAATTAAGTTTCATCTTTGAAAGACATTATTTTTTTGTGTGTGTGTACTATTTTTAATTTTTTTTTTAAGTTCTCTGAAATATTTAAATATTTCTGCAGGTTTAGTAACATCGTAAAATACATTTCAACTAAACTTCACAAATCTAAAAACCTGTTAGGCATTTTTAGGCGTTTTAAGTTGGAAATGAAGGCCAATGTTACATCGTAATATGCCAATTACAAATAGTACTTCAAATAGCAAATACTACAGTTTGTCCCAAACTTTAAAAACTATTCATGAACTCAACACTGAACTATTGATGGCTATGAGAATTGTTTCCTAGCCTTTTTGAAAATTTCAACCCATTTACGTTTAAGGTAATTATTGATAAGTACGATCCCGTAGCCATTTTCTTTATTGCTTTGGGTTCAAGTTTATACACTCTTTCTGTGTTTCCTGTCTATCAGTTCAGTTCAGTTCAGTTCAGTCGCTCAGTTGTGTCCGACTCTCCGCGACCCCATGAATCACAGCACGCCAGGCCTCCCTGTCCATCACCAACTCCCGGAGTACACTCAAACTCATGTCCACAGAGTCGGTGATGCCATCCAGCCATCTCATTCTCCGTCGTCCCCTTCTCCTCCCGCCCCCAACCTTTCCCAGCATCAGAGTCTTTTCCAGTGAGTCAACTCGTCGCATGAGGTGGCCAAAGTATTGCAGTTTCAGCTTTAGCATCAGTCCCTCCAATGAACATCCAGGATTGATCTCCTTTAGAATGGACTGGTTGGATCTCCTTGCAGTATAAGGGACTCTCAAGAGTCTTCTCCAACACCACAGTTCAAAAGCATCGATTCTTCGGCGATCAGCCTTCCTCACAGTACAACTCTCACATCCATACATGACCATGGGAAAAACCATTGCCTTGACTAGACGGACCTTGGTTGGCAAAGTAATGTCTCTGCTTTTTAATATACTATCAAGGTTGGTCATAACTTTCCTTCCAAGGAGCAAGCGTCTTTTAATTTCATGGCTGCAATCAGCATCTGCAGTGATTTTGGAGCCCAAAAAAACAAAGTCTGACACTGTTTCCACTGTTTTGCCATCTATTTCCCATGAAGTGATGGGACCAGATGCCATGATCTTTGTTTTCTGAATGTTGAGCTTCAAACCAACCTTTTCACTCTCCTCTTTCACTTTCATCAAGAGGCTTTTGAGTTCCTCTTCACTTTCTGCCATAAGGGTAGTGTCATCTGCATATCTGAGGTTATTGATATTTCTCCCAGCAATCTTGATTCCAGCTTGTGCTTCTTCCAGCCCAGCGTTCCTCATGATGTACTCTGCATATAAGTTAAATAAGCAAGGTGACAATATACAGCCTTGACGTACACCTTTTCCTATTTGGAACCAGTCTGTTGTTCCATGTCCAGTTCTAAATGTTGCTTCCTGACCTGCATACAGGTTTCTGAAGAGGCAGGTCAGGTGGTCTGGGATTCCCATCTCTTTTAGAATGTTCCACAGTTTATTGTGATCCACACACTCAAAGGCTTTGGAATAGTCAATGAAGCAGAAATAGATGTTTTTCTGAAACTCTCTTGCTTTCTCCATGATCCAGCGGATGTTGGCAATTTGATCTCTGGTGCCTCTGCCTTTTCTAAAACCTGCTTGAACATCTGGGAGTTCACGGTTTACATATTGCTGAAGCCTGGCTTGGAGAATTTTGAGCATGACTTTACTAGCGTGTGAGATGAGGGCAATTGTCCGGTAGTTTGAGCATTCTTTGGCATTGCCTTTCTTTGGGATTGGAATGAAGACTGACCTTTTCCAGTCCTGTGGCCACAGCTGAGTTTTCCAAATCTGCTGGCATATTGAGTGCAGCACTTTCACAGCATCATCTTTCAAGACTTGAAATAGCTCAACTGGAATTCCATCACCTCCACGAGCTTTGTTAGTAGTGATGCTTTCTAAGGCCCACTTAACTTCACATTCCAAGATGTCTGGCTCTAGGTCAGTGATCACGTTATCGTGACTATCTTGGTCGTGAAGATCTTTTTTGTACAATTCTTCTGTGTATTCTTGCCACCTCTTCTTAATATCTTCTGCTTCTGTTAGGTCCACTGCACACCTGGTATACGTGCAGTGGCGTGCACACCTGGTATGGCTAAAATTAGAGTCAAGCACACTGAGTACTGGGGAGGCAGTGTAAACATTGGGAGTGTTACACCCTGCTTGTTGCTGCCGTTGTTGTTCAGTCACTAAGTCATGTCCAACTCTTTGTAAACCCATGGACTGTAGCACGACAGGCTACTGTGTCCTCCGCTGTCTCCTGAAATTTGCTCAAATTCATGTCCGCTGAGCCAGTGATGCTGTCTAACCATCTCACTCTCTGCCTCCTTCTCCTTTTGCCCTTAGTCTTTCCCAGCATCACTGGGGGTGGTCTTGATCCCTGTCTCCTGTACAGTGCTGCAAACCTCTGTCCATAGTTCTTCAGGCACTCTATCAGATCTAATCCCTTGAATCTGTTTGTCACTTCTACTGTATAATCATAAGGGATTTGATTTGAATGGTCTAGTGCTTTTCCCTATTTTATTCAATTTGAGTCTGATTTTGGCAATAAGGAGTTCGCGGTCTGAGTGACAGTCAGCTCCCGGTCTTGTTTCTGCTGACGGTATAGAACTTTTCCATCTTTGGCTGCAAAGAATATAATCAATCTGATTTCAGTATTGACCAGCTGGTAATGTCCATGTATAGAGTCCGGAGATGTCAGGTGAGCAGCAAACTAGAAGGGCCATTACTAGGTGACAGTCTCACCAATGGATTCAGGAAGGGTTTTTCAGCTTTGAGCTCAACACAGAAAGTAAAACACATTTGGGGATTGAATTATTTACCGTGCTTGTCCCTGCTGCTCCTGAGAGGCAACCTCCAGGGACAATATTGGGCCAGAAAGCAACGCAAAATAAAAGGAAGAGAGAGTTTCTGGACTCTACTCCATTTTTTAAAAATTATATTTATTTATTTAGCTTTGGCTGTGCTGGGTCTTCATTGCTGCATAGACTTTTGTCTAGTTGCCGCAAGCAGGGACTACGCTCTAGTGCGGGCTTCTCATTGTAGTGGCCTCTCTTGTTGTGGCTCCGAGCTTCAAGAGCACAGGCTGAATAGTTGTGGCACATGGACTGAGTTGCTCCAAAGCAGATGAGATCTTCCTGAATCAGGGATCAAACCCATGTCACTGGCAGGTGGATTCCTTACCACTGAGCCACCAGGGAAACCCTCTATCCATTTTTGTATAACAGCTAAAGAGGATCTTCTGTGAAGACCAACCTGTATCAATGCTGCACTAGGAATCCAAAATCTTGGATACCTATGACTATTTAGAAAGTTTAAGTATATGTGAGAGCCCTTTGACTATCCTGATTCACTGTTCGCTTTGTTGTAAATGTTGCTAACAAGAGACCATGAATGTTATTATTTTATCTATAAACATTTTTAATTAAAAATAATTTTGTTGTTTTTAATTAAAAATAATTTTATTCACTTTTAATCCCATTATAAATGTTTCTTTTTTGATTAGATTTTACTGGAGTATAGTTGATATACAATATTGTGTTAGCTTTTGTAAAGTGGATCTGTGATACATAGACATATATCCACTTATAGAAAAAGAAGTATAAACGATAACACGACATTCTTTTACAAATTCACATACAGTTTGCTTGGCCTTCCAAGAGAATACTGGAAATATTTTCTTGAAAGTCATGCCAGAGCCATTTTAGCTCCTCTTTGTTTCCTATTATTTTTCAGATAACATGACAAAATTTAGTGAGTTTCGATTGAATCAGAGGATTAGCAACTGAACAACAACAACAAATTAAGATTTTAAATTCCCTGTACCTAAAGAGGAAAACTGAAATTGCATTACCAGGTGAAATGCACAACAAGACAGAAACAGAATGACTTCAGTATTGAGGGCGTGAGGAGAAGGGGACGACAGAGGATGAGATAGTTGGAGGGCATCATCAACTCAATGAATATGAGTTTGAGAAAATTCCAGGAGATAGTGAAGGACAGGAAAGCCTGGCATGATACAGTCCATGGTCGCAAACAGTCAAACACAAGTGAGTGACTGAACAACAAAAACTTCAAAATGATAAATTTAAAACAAGTGAGCAAACTGGTTCTCAAATAAAAAGGAGTCTGTTCTTTAATAGGATTTGAAGGAAAGATAATATCCTCAGACATGGGATCATGTTTCATTCCATAGGAAGGAGACTGGATGCCACAAATGGAAGGTTTTCAGTGTCATCCAAGTCCACTCAGAGGCCCCTCGTCCAGGGTTCAGCATCCCGATCTGTTTTGCTTACTGTCATTGTTCAGTCACTAACTCAGGTCTGACTTTTTGTGACCCCATGGACTGTAGCAAACCAGAGTCCTCTGTCCTCCACTCTCTCCCAGAGCTTGCTCAAATTCATGTCCATTGAATTGGTGATGCTCTCTAACCATCTCTCATCCTCTGCTGCCCCCTTCTCCTTCTGCCTTCAATCTTTCCTAGCATCAGGGTCTTTTCCAAATGAGCTGGCTCTTTGTATCAGGTGGTCAAAACATCAGAGCTTCAGCTTCAGTATCAGTCCTTCCAATGAATATTTAGGGTTGATTTCCTTTAGGATTGACTGGTTTGATCTCCCTGCAGTCCAAGGGACTCTCAAGTCTTCTCCAGTGCCACAATTCAAAAGCTTCAGTTATTTGGCACTCGGCCTTCTTTATGGTCCATCTCTCACATCTGTACGTAACTACATGACACATTACTGATCCTATGTATATAATAGATAACCTAGGCTTCTCAGGTGGCTCAGTGGTAAAGAATCTACCTGCCAACACAGGAGACGCAGGAGATGTGTGTTCAACCCCTAGGTCAGGAAGATCCTTTGAAGTAGGAAATGGCAACCCGCTCCTGTATTCTTGCCTGGAAAATTCCATAGACAGAAGAGCCTGGTGGGCTACAGTCCATGGGGTCACAAAGAATTGGACATGAGTAAGTAACTGAGCATGCACACACAAACGAGAACTTCTATACAGCTCAAGGAACTCTACTCGGTGCTTTCTGGTGACCTAAACAGGAAGGAAATCCTGTTAAGAGGGGATATTTGTACATGTAGAGTTGATTCACTTTGTTGTACAGTAGAAACTAACACAACATTGCAAAGCAACTATACTCCAATAAAAATTTTTCATAAAAGAAAAACAAAATTAAAAAAAAAAAGACAAAAATAAAACATCTGGCACAGAAGATTAATTCAACCACTGTCCTGGATATGATCCTAAAGTAACCTTTCATTTGGCTCCTCCTCCGCCCTGGCACAGTGTGGGAGCAGTTCTGCCTACCCAGGAACCTGGTGGGATGTATGCATATAATGTCATCTAATCTAGGACAAGGGCACCAGGAATATATAATGGGAAAAAGATAGTCTCTTCAATGAAAGGAAAAGGAAAGTTAAGTCGCACAGTCGTGTTCGACTCTTTGCGACCCCATGGACTGCAGCCTCCCAGGCTCCTCCATCCATGGGATTTTCCAGGCAAGAGTATTCTTAAATGAATGGGGTTGAAAAACTGAACACCCACATGCAAAAAACTGAACTGGATTCTTTTATTAGTCCATGTATAAAAATCAACTTGAAATGAATTTATATATATCAATTCAGATCAGTTCAGTTGCACAGTCATGTCCAATTCTTTGAGACCCCATGGACTGCAGCATGCCAGGCCTCCCTGTCCATCACCAACTCCTGATGATGCCATCCAACCATCCCATCCTCTGTCATCTCCTTCTCCTCCTGCCTTCAATCTTTCCCAGCACCAGGGTCTTTTCAAATGAGTCAGCTCTTCGCATTAGGTGGCCAAAGTATTGAAGTTTCAGCTTCAACATCAGTCCTTCCAATGAACATTCAGGACTGATTTCCTTTAGGATGGACTGGTTGGATCTCCTTGCAGCCCAAGGGACTCTCAAGAGTCTCCTCCAATACCATAGTTCAAAAGCATCAATTTTTCGGAGCTCAGCTTTCTTTATGGTCCAACTCTCACATCCATACATGACTACTGGAAAAATCAAAGCCTTAACTAGATGGACCTTTGTTGACAAAGTCGTGTCTCTGCTTTTTAATATGCTGTCTAGGCTGGTCACATATATATACACACATATGACCTGATATTCCTGAAACTGTAAAACATAGAAGACGACATGGGAAATAAGTTCCTTGGCATTGGTCTGCCAATGCTGTACAAAGCAGCAAAAGCAAAAATAAACAAGTGGGACTACATCTAAAATAAAAGCTTCTGTACTGTGACGAAAAATTAACAAAATGAAAAGGCAGCCTATGTGATAGAAGAAAATATTTGCCAACCATATACCTGATAATATCTAAAATATAAAAGGAACTCATGTGACTCAAGAAAAAAAATAACAAATTTTAAATATTTATAGATGTATTTCCAAGAAAGGTATAAAAATGGTCAACTGATACAAAAAAAGGTGCTCGACATCACTAATAATCAGGGAAAACACAAACCAAAACCAAGAAATATCATCTCACACCTATTAGAACAGCTATCATCAAAATGACAAAAGATAACAAGTGTTTGGAAGGATATGGAGAAAAAAGAATCCCTGTGCACTATTAGTGGAATGCAAAGTGGTAGAGCCACTATGGAAAACAGTGTGGAGGTTCCTCAAAAAATTAAAAATACAGCTATCATATGATTCAGCAGCCCCACTTCTGGGTATATATTCAAAGAAAATGAAATCATTATCTCCAAGAGATATCTGAACCTCCACGTTCATTGTGGCAATTTTGACAATAGCCAAGAATGGAAACATCTAATTGTCCATCTACAGACCAAGGGATAAAGAAGATATGATATATATATATATGGTAGAATATCATTCAGCCATGAGAAAGAAAGAAGTCTAGCCATTTGTAGCATCACAGATGGACCTTGAGGGTATTGTGCTTTGTGAAATAAGTCAAAGACAAATACTGCATTATATCACTTCCATTTAAAATCTTAAAAAGTTAAACTCAAGAATCTAATGTACATCATAGTGATTATTGTCAACAATTTGAATTATATACTTAAATTTGCTGATAGAGAAGATCTTCAATGTTCTGGCCACCAAAGAAAAACAGTAATTATGTGAGTGGATGGAGGTGTTAGCTAATGTTATGGAGGTAATCATTTTGCAGTTTATAAGTGTATCAAATTAATACACTGTATATTAAAAAGCAGAGACATTACTTTGCCAACAAAGGTCCATCTAGTTAAGGCTATGGTTTTTCCAGTGGTCACGTATGGATGTGAGAGTTGGACTATAAAGAAATCTGAGCACCGAAAAATTGATGCTTTTGAACTGTGGTGTTGGAGAAGACTCTTCAGAGTCCCTTGGACTGCAAGGACATCCAACCAGTCCATCCTAAAGGAGATTAGCCCTGGGTATTCATTGGAAGGACTGATGCTAAAGCTGAAACTCCAATACTTTGGCCACCTCATGCGAAGGGCTGACTCATTTGAAAAGACCCTGATGCTGGGAAAGATTAAGGGCAGGAGGAGAAGCGACAACAGAGGATGAGATGGTTGGATGGCATCACTGACTCGATGGACATGGGTTTGGGTGGACTTCGGGAGTTGGTGATGGACAGGGAGGCCTGGTGTGCTGCAGTTCATGGGGTCGCAAGGAGTTGGACACGGCTGAGTGACTGAACTGACTGACACCTTAAACTCATACATTATAATATGTCAATTATATCTCAATAAATCTGAAAAAGAATTTAAAGAGTAAGTGCATGCTAAGTTGTTTTGGTAGTGTCCAACTCTTTGCAACCCTATGGACTGTAGCCTGCCAGGTTCCTCTATCCATGGGATTCTCTAGGCAAGAAAACAGGAGTGGGTTGCCATGCCCTCATCCAGGGGGGTCTTCCCTGGAGGGAACCCACATTCATGGGATCGAACCCACGTCTCTTATGTCTCCTTCATTGGCAGGTGGGTTCTTTACCATTATCACCACCTGGGAAGCCCTTAAAGAGTACAGTGAAGTACAGAAGTGCATAAAGATGAAATAGAGACAATAGAACTGGGTGCTAGAAAGTGGTCATCTCTCCAGTTTATGCTACTCCAGCACACTGCCCTCACTGCTCTTCCTCTGACATGCTAAATGTACTCCTTTTCTTCTTCCTGGCATTAGCTGTTTCTTCTGTCTGAAAACTCTCTCAATCTCCTCTTGGATTTTTCCCACATTTTTTTCAAGCTTCTGCTCAAATGGTAAGTTCTCTGATAGGCTTTCTTTTAAACCATATTTAAAATTACAAGTCCTACCCCGCAGGGGTTAATAGTCAACCCACCTGTTGCTCTGGCTAAGCCATGAGAAACTCACCATGGGAAAAGAATAAAAGCTAAATATAGCAATACAGCATAACCCAAATAAAAGTACATTGGGTTGATTAGTTGGGGTCGTCATACCCCGCTAAGCTAAGGAAAAACATAGTGTGGAACTTGGAACGCTGGGTCAGCACAAGTTCAGAACACTGCTTGTGCACACACTAAGATGTTTTCCTAAGGTATATGCGGGTCTATGACCTCCAGCTAGGTGATAACCCTTGTACAAGAAAATAACAAAGATAGCTTAAAGTAATCAATAAACGGGAAACGTGACTGGGGACACAGGAGAATGACATCGTTGTAACACAACAGATACTTTCTGCTTGCCAAGACACTAAATAAAAGTGATGAGGCCCCAAAGTGCCCCCCAGTCCCATCTTTAAAACTTTAATTCTGTCTCTAGTTTCTTTTTCCCAAACTGCGCGTGGACCACTTTTAATCCCTACCTGTTGTGCTTGCCTCAGCACTACTCCATTTATAATCCGTCCCACTTCCATGTTTCATTTTTCTTGAATGAAAAGAAAAAGTTAATATTTCAGTTATTCACTTACTGATTTTGTTTAGTTTCTGTTGCTCCCCAACCTCAATTGAATTGTTCTAGGTAGGCAGGAAATTTTTTTTCTGTTTTTAAAAACAGGCTGTATCCTTACTGCCTGTTCAGCACTTAATAAACAATTGCTTACTTGAATAACCCTATACCAGTCTTAGCCCTGAAAATGCAACTTTGCAATGACTATTATAAAATAACAGCTGAAATGTCTCTAAACAAAAAATTTGAGAATATTAGTGAGGAAAATTTGTTTTTCTCTTTCTTCAAAAGAGAAAGAGAGTCAAATGGTACCTCTTTTTATTGTAACTATTACAGCAAACACTGCTATTATTTAATTATTCCCCAGGAAACTTTTGCAAAACCTGATTAGTGGAAGCTCAAGAGAAGATAAGAACTTACTCCGCAAGTGCGCTATTCCTCAAGGAATAGCAGGGCTTGGATTTCATTGTAAATAAAGACAATTCAAAACCCATCTTATCTGCTGAACAAATACTTTCAAAATATCAGGGCATGGCTCCCAAATCTCAAAAGGCCATGATGCAAGGAAATGAATTTAGACAACACCTTCATCTGGGCTTTCATCTAAATATGACCCTTGAAGCTGGGGAGGAAAAACTCTTTTAAAATTCACTCTTTGCTTCTCATGACAGGTTACAAACTGGATCGGCCATCTCATCAGAAGTCCCTCACATGCTATGGGAATATTTTATTTCCCCTCTCTGACTTTTCTTCTTGGCACACATCCAAGGAGTGAGTTAAAGTTTTGCATGCCCTATTTCAAATGCTGAGATTTTTGCATACATGGATTTGCTGACAAGTGTTTACTTCTTGTTCTAAATGTAAATATCTGACTACAATAAAATTCAGACAGAGAATTTTAAAATATCAACTTTCTATTATTTTCCTGAGCTTTGGGAAATACACCTAATTTTCTGATTCCTTTAAAATACTAATGGGTATTGTTTACAGAGAGACTTGGGGATTTTATTTTTAAAATGTATAACGGTAAATTACTGGAAGTGGATTTATTAACAATATTATAATGAATTTTGTTTGTTGTTCAGTAGAAATATGACAAATCTCTGATTCCACTCTGATATCACAGCTCTCCAACCCACATATTGCCCTCAAGCTCACTAATTTTGTGTATCTTCCTTAAGTGATAAAACACCATTCAGCATCTGTATGTTTCCTGTTTCTTGCATTTGTAGGATATCCTTTGGATTGTGACTTTATACAGTTAGTATTCCCAAGAAATACTGTAACAGGAGACCCAAACAGGGTGAGTATTGACATTGATTTGACTGGCCACTGTTAGGGTGCCATTGCACTGCAGGCTCAGTCACTCAGTCATCTCTGAGTCTTTGCACTACAATAGACTGTAGCCCACCAGGCTCCTCTGTCCTTGGGATTTTCCAGGTGAGAATACTGGAGTGGGTTGGCATTTCCTCCTGCTAGAGATCTTCTCAACCCAGGGACTGAACACACATCTCTTGTGTCTCCTGCATTGCAGACAGATTCCTTACTGCTGAGCCATCGGGGAAGTCCTTGTCAGTAAAAATGAGGAATTTCAATATCATCAAACAGGGTTTCAAGGTATCAAGACACACATTGCAATATAAAAGACAAAAATTAAATGAGTTTTAAAAATTCAGTCAAATGAGTTATGAAGCTACCACTATGATATGTGTGTTAGCTGAGCTTTTTCTTCAATAGAAGCAGCAGAATAATTTGTGGACATCTAAGGGTAATTTTGAAGCTTATTCATATGAATTGCCTCTTAATGTTATGCTTTTTCTCTTTTTTCTGCGTATTTTTATTCACTGTATGTGTGTAAGTACAATTTATATGTTCTTAAGTGAAAGGCCCTCTCATTTATAGTGACAAGCCAAGATTCACTAGCTCCATAGCTTGAGTTTCTAGACAAGATGACATTTATTCTCTCTCAGCTACTGTACAAAAGCTTCAATTGAGAAAAATCATACAATTATTCATGATAAAAATCTTAAATAATCTTCTTTTACAAATCTTGCTTCACAATTGCAATAGATCAAAGAAGACTGTCTTTGATGACAAAATACACACACACACAGAAGCACTTGTGCGCCCCCTGATATAATGTGATTGCTATGAGAAACAAATAGATTGGCTACCAGCTTGCATTCAGACCTGATAAAATCTATATAGCCCCATGAGCAATGAGAATACATAAATAGCAGTGCTTTCACTTTAGGTTCCAAATATGATAGGCAACAGTAGGCTTCTAAGAAAGCAAGACATGAAGCTTTGATTCGATAATTACAAACTAGGGGAAGAGGGGAGAAAGAATGGTTAAGAAAGATATTCCATGTCTCAAGATTGCCTCAATAGAAGATGCCTAGAATGAGTATAAAAATGTTTCAGAGGTTATGCATAAAAAAGAGAAAACGAGACCAAACATAGAAAGCAGCTATGAAAATAATGGAAATGCCATGCACACAAATCAAAATCTTTTCTCTATGTCACAACTATTTTGCAGCAAAATGGGCCAAGTCTAGTCACATTCAACAGGGCAGTCACTCCGAGTAGTTGCTCTCCTTAAGGTCCATCAGTCACTCTGAGTCGTTGCTCTCCTTAAGGTCCGTTGCCCCAAGTGGCATATCTAGTTCTCAAGTTCACTAGAGAGTATATCAAAATTTTCAATATTCAGGTGCCAAAGGTTAGGGCTCTTCTCGTGCTGTGGAGCTGAATCCAACAGGCCGGACAGAGAAAACACATTTCTTATACGCCAAACGTGTTTAGTACAGTCATATAATATACCACCTGTGCTGGTACCAGAGAGGCCCTTTTCATCATTACTTAACAATATCATAAACAAGCACAAAAAGAAATATTCCCTGTATTCTTTCTTTGTTATCTCAGTGAGATAGAACCTTCTGAAATTTCATTTGCTATTATTATCAATATCACTAATTACAAAAAATTAGTTTTACATGATACTTTAGAAATTCCACATATGCTGGTTTGTGTGTACTATTCTTTTTTATGGTAAAACACACAGAAAGTTAAGTCACTTACTCTGAATTACAAATTTAGAATATAGAATAATAGAATATGCTGAGTAGTGAGGCTGCTGGATCACCGTAAAATCAGAGGAGAATTCCAGGCACCAACCAATCCAGAAGGGTTTAGTTTCTTTTTGCTCTCTGCAGATTACTGAGACTGCACCTTTCTACGGCAAATCTACTATGATGTAATTATAACAGGTTTCTTACTTGCTTACAACAGAAGCTGACTTTGGCTGATTAAGCATGACAATGGGGAAGATTTATTGATGGGATATAAGGAATGTCACAGAATCAGTGAAAGTGAAAGACTCACAGATGAAGCTCAGAATCAAAGATGAATGTGCAAACCATCCTGTGGAACTGGTCTGAGGAGAAATCGCTATCCCTACAGCCATGCCTACTACCATGAGCCGCCAGATGGCACAGTGTTGCCTATACTGAATCTGCCTCAGATGGTAAAGAATCCTCCTGCAGTGCACTAAAATCCTGCCAATTCTGCACTAGGAATTTGTCTTTCCTGCAATAAGTGTGCTAACTGCTTCAGTGCTATTTTTTCCCCAATATTTCAATATTGTTATCCCCTACCATCCCATTTCTCCTTCCTGCGTCACTATTTTGACCCAAAATCTGATGTAGTTGTACCTGCTTGGTGCAACCAAGAGTACATCTCTCTACTATAGCTGCCTCAGAGGCTGGGAGAGTTAATATCTATAAATAAAAACTCCAGTTATACAAAGATACAAAGAGCTCCAAGTCTCTACTGAGATACTAGGCAACAAAAGCAAAAGAAAAATACCAACTATAACTACACATTCATTTCAACTCCCCTATGATATGCCTGGGTTATGTTCTCTTTAGAAGTTCCGTAACTTAGGATTTAGCTAAATAATCCACCGATGTAACAGCATGGAAGTCACAGCAGGATGAGTAAGAGGAAAGAAACTTCACTGTGAGTAGTTGAGGGCTTGTCTATCTCACAATGAGTGCTGTTAGAACTTAATATGAAGTTTATAAGTTATTACTACACTCTGGAGTTGTGAGAGACGGAAGTTCAACTAAAGGGGAGGAAACTGTCCAGCATCTGAGAAAGTCTCTATTAACTGCAGTGAGATTTAAGGCTGCCCCCAAGCCTTTCTTAAAACTGGCAAGGAAGGGATAAAGCAGATTCTTCATTTACTCTTTCACTTTGAGTCAAAAAGTTTTAGCCTGAAGGTTAGTGGGCCACAATCAACTAAATAGTTAAGATCTTCCCTTACATCTAGGTTTTCATGATGTCTGAAAAAGATATTCAATATGAAATTAAATATATTTGGTTTTGCCCTAAATGTTAGATACATAAATTTTTCAATAACCAGGGCTTATTTAGCTACATTGGAATGAATTATATTTCATTTTCTCTATATTTCAAAAACTTACATACACAAAATAAAACTTATACAAATGATATATTTTATAGTCAACATTTTTCATCATAAAAAGCAAAACAGAACAAAATAATGAAAATCCTCACAGTTCCACACCTCTACACACCTACTTCTCTCCACAGGAATGTGTTCAGTTTGGTGGGTATATATCCAGATATTTTCGGTGCATTTACATATAAAATGTTGGTTTTGAAAGAGTATATAAATTGGAATATTCATTGGAAGGACTGAAGCTGAAGCTGAAACTCCAATACTTTGGCCACCTGATGCGAAGAGCCAACTTATTGGGAAAGTCCCTGATGCTGGGAAAGATTGAAGGCAGGAAAAGGGGGTGACAAAGGATGAGATGGTTGGATGGCATCACTGACTCAATGGACGTGACTGAGCAAGCTCTGGGAGTTGGTGGTGGACAGGGAAGACTGGCATGCTGCAGTCTATGGGGTCGCAAAGAGTCAGACATGACTGAGAGACTGAACAGCAAGAACAATAAATTGGATTGTACCTAAGTATTGCTCCACAAATTACTGACTCTCCGACCACTTCCAATTTTCACCTAAAAAGCGATGTCTGAGAGAGGACTTTCACTCAGCTCTTGCAGGGTCTTCTGTCAGTTTGGAACAAATTAGGGCAATGAAGTTGAAGATACAGTTCTTCAGGAAAGACTTTCTCCAAGCAGGTGGTACACGGATGTGTGAGAGAACTCCTTCCAGAATACAGTGTACTCAGTGGGGGGTTTTGCCACCAAAATTGGGATTTAAAATAGGAAAACCAGTGAAATAAGAGGACAATTATTCCTTCTAAGCAAAGAAACTGTATTCTGAAAAATGACAATTCACTTACTTGTTTAACCTCAACAACTTTTGGGCTCCTTAATTAGACCTCAGTTTTCTCTATGTATACATACACTGTCAAGTACAACAGCCATAACCCACATGTGGCTATTGACCACTTGAAATGTAACTAATCCTAATGAAGAATGTAATAATTGTAAAATCACACACCAATTTTGAAGACTTAGTATAATAAAAGAATGTAAATGTTTCATTAACAATGTTTAAACTGATTATAAATTTAAATGATACTCTTTGGGATAAACTGAGTTAAAATATATTATCAAAATTAATTTTACCTATTTCTTTCAATCATTGTTTATGTGGCTAATACATATTAAAAACTACATGTGTGTTGTTTGTGGTTCACCTTGTGTCTCAGCACTGGTTCAGACAGATCTCAAAGAATCTAACAGCTTAAAATGCCATTCATGTTGATTATGTTGCCATTTCATTATGTTGATACTTCTTAGGTTTTTACCTCCACTTGCAACTTCAACTCATACTTCTGGACTTGCATATAAAATTGTCTACTTATAAATCTCCACTTGTATATTTATTCATCCATTTTTAAGTGTATATTTCTATATTTTATTTAGTGAAACTAGTCATGGTCTTGACAGTATGAGAAATTCTGTTTAATGTATGTAATTCTTATATAGGTTAGTCTTATTCTGTCATGACACAACAAAGCAGATTCCTCTGGTATATATAAATACGTACATAAATCTTTACATTTTAATTCCAGGTTTTCCCATGGAAGCAGTCACCTTCATTGAAAATTCGGACACTGCTAATTAAATCTAACTTTTGTGTATGTGCCGTGCTCAGTCACTTCAGTTGTGTCCGAGTCTTTATGGCCCCATGGACTGTAACCTGCCAGGCTTCTCTGTACATGGGCTTTTCTCAGCATGAATACTGAAGTTGGTTGTCATGTCCTATTGCAGGGAATCTTCCCAAATCAGGGACTGAACCCGCGTTTCTTGTGTCTTCTGCGTTGCAGGCAGATTCTTTACTGCTGAGCCAGCAGAAAAGCCCAACTTTTGTGTAAGAGAACAGTTTAAATATGAGATGTATAATGTAAAAATCATGGGCAAGATTTCTACTTATTAAATAGGGCAGTGGACAGAAATTGTTCGCTCTTTTTTTGAGATAAGTTGTCAAGCTTGTCAATTCTACCTTCTTCTTAATAACAGGAAAGATTATTTATGTTACAAGGATATATTTTCCTGCATTCTCAAAGTACTCCACTCACTCATCCTCTCCCAAGGTGATGTCTTTACTCTTATTTGTATTTGCGAGAAAATCACGAAAGAGAAAGAATATCAGGAACCTAAACAGATGTTAAAACCTGAGAATGCTCGATATCCTTACATTAAATGGCATCGTATTTGCATGTAACCTAAGCACATCCTGTGTACTTTAACCCATCTCTGCTGCTGCTGCTGTCACTTCAGTCGTGTCCGACTCTGTGTGACCCCGTAGTCGGAAGCCCACCAGGCTCCCCTGTCCCTGGGATTCTCCAGGCAAGAACACTGGAGTGGGTTGCCATTTCCTTTTCCAATGCATCTCTAGGTTATTTATAATACCTAATACAATGTAAACGTTATGTAAGTAGTTATAAACACAATGTATATGTCATGAAAAGAGTTGCTTGTGCACAACAAATTCGTTTTTCTTTTTGGAAATTTCTGGCATTTTTTTTTTTTAGTATTTTTGATCCTTAGTTCCTTGAATCCACAGATTCAGAAACTACAAATACAGAGGGCTGACTGTATTTATATATTCCCTTGATTAAGATGGTTAAATTAGAGGTGCCTTTTGAAAAACAACACTCACAGAAAATTAGAACTAGATTCCTTGTTGATTGTTAAGATTTTTTTCAGAACTTTCTCACCAAAATGAAAAACATTTATATTTTATATTAAAATCTCTTTAATAATCAGACATATTTAAGTCATATATTATATTCTACTGGTCTACACTTATTCTTGGTAAACACCACACTATTTCATTTTGTGAGATCCAAGAAGGGGACATATGTATACATATAGCTGATGCACTTCCCTATACAGCAGAAACTAACACAACATTGTAACAAAATTATACTTCAATTTCAAAAAACTAAATGTTAAGACTTTCAGTTCAAGCTATAGCTCAGTGGAGCACTGACAAATAGTATTCAGTTCAGTTCAGTTCGGTTCAGTCGCTCAGTCGTATCCGACTCTCTGCGACCCCATGAATCACAGCACGCCAGGTCTCCCTGTCCATCACCAACTCCCGGAGTTCACTCAAACTCATGTCCATCGAGTCGGTGACAAATAAGTATGACTAGAGCTAATCTAAAAGATTAAAACTTTAGGATTAGACATCTAACTTGAAATGCATCTTCATGCAAAAATATCCAGCAGGAGTTTTCTGATGTTTGATTAAGTTTGAAATCAAAGTTAGTGCTGAAGCTATTCCATAACAAAATTTTAGCCTAAGGTTTCCTCATGAAGTGCAATATTGTAAATTAAGTTCCTATTTTAGAAAACAAGAAATTAGTAGAAAATACCTCTGAGGGACTCAGAGAAGTTTGTAGAGAACTACATGAAAATAAGTGCACAGCAAAGACAGAAATATAGATCAATGGAACAAAATAGAAAGCCCAGAGATAAATCCACACACCTACGGACACTTTTTCTTTGACAAAGGAGGCAAGAATATCCAAAGGAGAAAAGACAATCTCTTTACCAAGTGCTGCTGGGAAAACTGGTCAACCGCTTATATAAGAATGAAACTAGAACACTTTCTAATACCATACACAAAAATAAACTCAAAATGGATTTAAAGATCCAAATGTAAGACCAGAAACCATAAAACTCTAGAGGAAAACATAGGCAAAACACTCTCTACGTAAATCATAGCAGGATCCTCAATGATCCACCTCCCAGAGTAATGGAAATAAAAGCAAAAATAAACAAATAGGACCTAATTAGACTTAAAAGCTTTTGCACAATGAAAGAAGCTATAAGCAAGGTGAAAAGACAGCCTTCAAAATGGGAGAAAATAATAGCAAACGAAGCAACGGACAAAGAATTAATCTCAAAAATATGCAAGCAACTCCCACAGCTCAATTCCAGAAAAATAAGCGACCCAATCAAAAAGTGGGCCAAAGAACGAAACAGACATTTCTCCAAAGAAGACATACAGATGGCTAACAAACACATGAAAAGATGCTCACCATCACTCATTATCAGAGAAATGCAAATCAAAACCAAAATGAGGTACCATCTCATGCCGGTCAGAATGGCTGCTATCAAAAAGTCTACAAACAATAAATGCTGGAGAGGGTGCAGAGAAAAAGGAACCCTCTTACACCGTTGGTGGGAATGCAAACTCGTACAGCCACTATGGAGCACAGTGTGGAGATTCCTTAAAAAACTGGAAATAGAACTCCCATACAACCCAGCAAGCCCACTGCTGGGCATACACACTGAGGAACCCAGAACTGAAAGAGACTCGTGTACCCCAATGTTCATCACAGAACTGTTTACAATATCCAACCTAGACGTCCATCAGCAGACAAATGGATAAGAAAGCTGTGGTACATACACATAAGGGAATATTACTCAGCTATTAAAAAGAATGCATTTGAATCAGTTCTAATGAAGTGAATGAAACTGGAGCCTATTATACAGAGTGATGTAAGCCAGAAAAAAAAAACACACCAATAAAGTCTATCACTACATATTTATGGAATTTAGAAAGATGGTTATGATAACCCTATATGCAAGACAGCAAAAGAGACAGATATAAAGAACAGACTTTTAGACTCTGTGGGAGAAGGAGACGGTGGGAGGATTTGAGAGAATAGCATGAAACATGTATATTATCATATGTGAAATAGATCTCTAGTCCAGGTTCGATGCGTGGGACAGGGTGCTCAGGGCTGGTGCACTGGAATGGCCCTGAGGGATGGGATGGGGAGGGAGGTGGGAGGGGGTTCAGGATGGGGAACACATGTAAACCCATGGCTGATTCTCATGAATGTATGGCAAAAACCACCACAATATTGTAATTAACCTCCAATTAAAATAAATTTTAAAAGAAGAATATAAGCGCACTGTGTGCTGGTTTGTAGTGATCCGACAAAGTCTACACCTCTGGCTTACACTGAATATGAACTAATCTTCACGTATCTGCATATGGAAGACAAGGACCTGCCTCCTAAAGTGACAGTATTGGCAAAATGTGGAGAGTCGATCAAGACAACATAATCTTACTGAGGACCCTTCTTGGTGCCCAAAACAACACTTAAAATAATGGGATACACAAAAGAAACTCTGCTAAATTTTTTCTGATATTGAGCATTTTGTTTAAAAATCTGGTAATCTGGTTATCTGAAGGATTACTGGCTAAATATTCATATGATTGCAATACTTTAGTATTTGCTATGCTCTAAAAAATCGAACTGGCTTTGATGAAGGCAGAATTTGAGGATGTTGAGATAAGTCAGCAAAATGTTCCGTTCCATTCCATCGCTCAGTCGTGTCCAACTCTTTGCGACCCCGTGGACTGTATCCTACCAGGCTTCTCCGTCCATGGGATTCTCCAGGCAAGAATACTGGAGTGGGTTACCATTTCCTTCTCCAGGGGATCTTCCCGACCCAGGGATCGAACCCGGGTCTCCCGCATTGGAGGCAGACGCTTTAACCTCTGAGCCACCAGGGAAGCCCCAGCAAAATGTAATGTATACCAAAAGAGAAATATGTGAAAATCTTATTAAATTGTTCAAAACAACTATATCTAAGGTACAAACATATCTGGACCATGAATAATAACTTCCTAAGAGTTAAATCATGGGTCTGATGGACTTTTCAAAGCCATCTTCCCAATATATGAAAATAAAATGAAAGGAAAAAAACATAATCTCATTCATCTCATGATCTTGCATCCTCCTAAACATGAATTATGCATTATGTTAAATTCGACTTTTGGAGCCTTTAAAGATTTCCTTCAGTAAAACACTCAAAAGATTTTTTAGTGCTTCTTCCATATCTTTGTTCCGGAAGCTGTAGATCAGGGGATTAAAGAAAGGGGTTGCCAAAGCATAGAACAAGGTCACAAATTTCTGTATCCCTGGATATTCGCCAGAACCTGGGCTAACATACATCACCATGACTGAGCCATAGAAGAGGGATACCACAGCAAGGTGGGAGGCACAAGTAGAGAAAGCCTTCTGCCTTCCTGAGCCTGAGGACATCTGTAGCACCACACTAAGGACACAAAAGTAAGTGCCAAGAATGTACAGGAAGGTGAGGAGGATGATTAGAGAGCTCACGATACCACAAATCAGCCTAATTCCAGATACTGGAGCACAGGACAGTGCCAGCAAAGGTGCCAGATCACAGAGAAAATGGTCAACAGTGTTTGGACCACAAAAGGGCCCTTGAGATATTAGAATCAAAGGGGTCAATAACCAGAGAAAGCCACCTGCCCAGCAGAAGACCACTAAAAACACACACAAGCGGTGGGTCATAATGATAGGATAATGCAAAGGTCTACAGATGGCAAGAAATCGATCAAAAGACATCACTGACAGAAATAAACACTCAGCCGCACACATGGAGAAGAAGAAGTAGAACTGGAGCAGGCAGCCAGCGTAGGAGATGCTCTTGGTCTGGGAGATGATGTTGGCCAACATTTTGGGCACATCGGAACTGACATAGCAGATCTCCAGGAAGGAGAAGTTAGCCAGGAGGATGTACATGGGTGTATGGAGTTTCCGGCTTGACCATACAGCACAGATGATGGCTGCGTTCCCCATAAGGATCAGAAAATAGATGATGGAGAAGAGCACAAAGAGGAGGATCTGGATGTCTCTGAGGCAGGGGAAGCCCAGGAGAATGAACTCACTCACAGACCCAGAGGTATTAGTCTCCAAGGTCCTCATTCGTCGGACCTGTGGAAGTGACAAGAGACGATGAGCATCACAGAAATATCTATATTTTTTCCAATTTTTGGTGAACAGAAATGTTTCTTTTCCATAAACATACCGGGTTTTTTATATTTCTATTTTCCCTCTGGAAAAGTGAGTTTTTCTTTCCTCTTTTTCTCCTTCCTTCCTTGTTTATTCAACAAATATTTATTTTGCACATACTATTGCCAGACACTGTTCTAGGAGATAGGGAAAGAATGAACAAAAAAGCAAAGTCCCTACTCTTCGGAAGCTATGTCAGACATATTTTGCTCAAAACAACTTCAAACAATACATTAGGGGCTCTAGAATTTCTATATAGAGGGAGTTTGAATCTGATTAGAAGAGATCTAAGGGAATTTCCAGGTGGCTCAGTGGGTAAAGAATTCTCCTGTCGACGCAGGAGACGTGCATCCAATCCCTGGGTCAGGAAGATCCCCTGAAGGAGGAAATGGCAACCTATTCCAGTATTCTTGCCTGAAAAATCCTATGGTCAGAGGAGCCTGGCAGGCTATAATCCATGAGGTCACAAAGAGTCGCACACAACTGAGCAGGCAAGCACTACAATGACAAGGGAATTTACCTTGGAATCTCATTTGCACAGCAAGGAAAATTTGCTTAGACTGTGTGTTTATGTGTGGCAACTTCATGGGGAGCTAATACGGAATATGGACTGGATGTTAGCAGCACTCCACCTATGTTGTAGTGCTGCCGCTGACATAGTTAACAGTATAATGGGACATAAGAAAATTTTTGTGGTCATGTTGAAGAGGAAAAGTTGAAATTTTACATAACCTCCTGTTCCTTCTGCATCTGTAACTCAGCTTCCTCCTTGCAAAGTCTGGATCACGTAGGTCTCAGAAAGTGGAGACTCACAATACTAGGAACTGGAGCTTATCTCACTCACCCTGGTCCTGCTATTTGCAATCACCCAGCCCCCTCAAACCCACAAACCCTCTTAATCATGCCTGTTCATGTATAAAAGCTCTGAAACCCCATTTTTGGAGCTCAGAGCTTGGCGTGTTAACTCCTCTGGGCCCACCGCCATAATAAACCTGAGTTCTCCAACTCTCCGAATATGGTGCTTGGTTTCTCGAGTACTGGTTTCTGCACCATTTCTGGAGGCCTCAGCAAGATTCCAACCACAAGGGCCCCTTGAGCCACAGGACTGGTGGTTCCACTGGGCTGGAGCAAAGGAACCCCGAGACTAACAAGGGGGCATGCCACCTGACAGTATTCCAGGTTCTCTTTCAGACCGGTGTTCCGACTCTCCGGACGGCCAAGCCCTGAATGGACTCATTGGAGGGACGGACCAGCTCACCAGGAATGGCCACAGGATCAAGTAAGGCCCCGGTAATGTCCCCATGAACTGGGATCCTACCCCAATGGGTAAAAGAGGAGACTGATCACCTCCTTGGTCCTACCCCAACAGGTAAAAGAGGATACTGATCACCTCGTTAGATCTCCCAGGAAGGGAGCAACAGTTAAGGAAACCTGGGGACTCAGGAGAAGGGAGGCATTGTGATAGCTGCTGAATGATTGTGAGTGCGTGATTGCTAACTGAACAGAGTGAGAGAAATTTTTCTTTTTGGAAACTGCAAAACCAATTCTTTTTGCATATGCAATTAAAAACAACTAGCTTGTTAAAAGGCCTGCCTAGGAAAAAGCCTGAAGTTAACACTTTCCATGTCCTTGAAATACACAGCCAACTTTGCCTGAGACTTCAGCCTTGGACAAATTAGAACTTCAAACAAAGAAAAAAAAGGGGTCAAAGAAATATTTTAAATCTCAAACAGAAAACAAAGATCTCTGTCTGTCTGAATTTATGTATATCTCAGTGTATTTTTTTCTGAGAGTATTATTGAAGTTGTAAGTGAGTTCTGATTTAATTGGCCTAAAGAAAAGTAAGCGCTAACAAATCAAACAATTCTAAATATAAGAAAAATTAACGTAAATAAATTTCAGATTCAAATGAACTGGGAAGTATTCAATATTAAACATCTAGTATTAACATTTGTCTGCTAATATAATAAGGAAAGTAGGATATGTGTTTTTAATAAAGACAGCATAAAAAATAAAATTATATTTTATAAAGGGAAGAGAAAGTAGGTCTGACTTAACAGGTGGCTGTTACAGAAAGTGATTAAAAAGTTTGTGGAAAGTGGACCCGGAAAAAAAGTTTTGTGCGTGGTTAGGACTGACTAACTAAAATAAATTTCATTAAATTTACCTAAATGAGTTTAAAGTAAGGTGGTACAAAATTTGAATTTGGCCTTTCTCTCTGTTAAGGGGACAAACTTTCTTCAGATGTTAAACTGTTTTAATAGTACATTCAAGTTTCTTTATCTCTTAATTGATCTGTTCTATATTTACCTTTGAAATCTTTTGTTACTTTTGGCTAAGTAAATAATTATTATTTCACAGTGACTTATATGATCATACCTGACTGAGTGTTATAAACCTTTTTGACATTTATCGACAAAACTTCCTAAATAACTTGACTTCCAGCTAACTTTGGGGTGCTTCAGAGGGCCCCTGAGACATCCCAGAGAGCTATTAAGCTAGGTTCACTGGACATGTCCAATTGCATGAGAAGTACTGCTGAAGAGGTGATAAAGCTTTTCAGGTTATATTGTATGGTTGATGTTGCTAATAAGATATCCTAAAATTATGTGAAATTCATCTAGATTTGATATGCCCTGATAAAATATGGTCAATTATAATTCTAGTTATCATATTAAAGTGTTACAACCAGGTTTCTTTGTCAATTGCAATAGAGTCAGATTTTAAACATTCCTTCTATGGTTTTACTCTCATGCTTTTAGAAGAATACTGCTCGTTCTTCAAAATTTATGGAAAAGACTTTCTAAGATTAAGCAGATAAACAAATTTTGTTATTAACAATAAGCTGGTACCAGACTGGAATTTGGTCTTCTCTAAGTTTTCTTAGAATGCTCCTTTTGATAACAGATTATGAATTTCTTTGCCTTTAAGTGATTTACATTTGTTTTCAAAATCTTTTTGTTACTTTGGTAAAGTAAATAAACATATTTAAGATTATGCTACTTCTAAACAAAGCTCATTCTGCTTCTACCAAAAAAAACAAAAACAAAAAAAAACCCTCACGGTTAGATTTTGCTATCTTGATGTCCTTAAAACATGGCAATAGTCTGCTCCTAAATCAGGAAATTAAAAATGGTTAAACAACAGCTAAAAATCAAACAACCAGGGCTATGGGAATCCAATGTGGCCATGTGGCTTTTCCCGGCTCCCTGACAGACCTCATTTTTATCTGATGGGTTAAAGCCTTTCCTGACTACAGTGTTAATGCCCTCACAATGAGTTCTCCAAAAAAAGATAAAATTATGTTTCAGTTTTGTTAATTAAGGTCTGTGCTGACTAAGACACTTCTGAGATAGTTCCTTGTTATGTTATATTGCTTAAAAGCTTAATTAAGGACTCTAAGATTGTTTCTAAAGCTTATCTCAGTAACTAATCTTTAGATAAAGGTCAGATGCTCCATGATGTACAACCAGGAGATTAACATTCGGATATAATCATTTAACTGAGGCAGATGACCTGGAGTATATCAGGCTATACCCAGTGAAAGTTCTTGACTTCAATTCTTGCTTGTGACTTTACTAATAACTGATAGCTATATTATTGTCTTGCCTAGAAAATCCCATGGATGGAGCAGCCTGGTAGGCTGCAGTCCGTGGGGTCGCTAAGGGTCGGACACGACTGAGCGACTTCACTTTCACTTTTCACTTTCCACTTTCACACATTGGAGAAGGAAATGGCAACCCACTCCAGTGTTCTTGCCTGGAGAATCCCAGGGACGGGGGAGTCTGGTGGGCTTCCGTCTATGGGGTCACACAGAGTCGGACACGACTGAAGTGACTTAGCAGCAGCAGCAGCAGCAGCATATTATTGTCTATGTAGCTTGCTTCAGAAGATTATTTCTTGTTACCAAATGTGTGACTGAGCCTGTGATAAAATGCTGATATGCAGTTCCATATGAGATCAATAATTGTAACAATGTAGCTCTAGATATGAGAAGAAACAACAAGAGGAAATATTTTCCTGGACCAAGAGGCTAGTAAGACAGGTATGGTTCACAGGTTTTTGCCACTTACAAGGCCTGGTCTAGTGACAACACACTGAGTGGCCTGTCAATGGAATCTTTGCTCGACCTGGGAATGAGCCTTCCCAGCACTGCAGGACACAATGACCATGAAATGCCCCCAAAACCTGGTCAAATATATGGCTATGAAGAGGTCCTGCTGACTGAAAGTTGGCCCTTGCCAGTTGCCCCTACAAAGATTAAATCATGACCATTACAAGATGCTAACCTTCAGCACCACCTTGACAGTTCAGGGTGGAGATGCCAAAATAAGGCATTCTGTGCTCTGGGGGTAAAATAAAAAAACAAGCTTTCAGATTATCAGGTGTTTTCAGGTAAAGATTTTTATGAGTACAAATTCTTGCATCTTATACCTAGAGAAACACTAATTTCATGAATCAGTGTCTGGACCTGGTTCTCCTGGCTAGCCCCTCAGCAGCTTTCCTACATCTATTAATCTTTGGGTCATATATCTTTAACTTTCTTGTTAAGTTTGTTTTTCCAAGTAGTAGTGCAACAAGAATATCCCCCGGCCAACACCAAGACAAGGCTAGAACAAGCTGCCTTATCATTCTGTGCACTCTCATCTCCCTCCGTAAATGCACCCCTAGGTCCTCATGCTATTCTCCTTTTGAGATCTTATATGGGAGACCACCCCCAGTAATAAACAACTCAAGGAAGACCATCAGCAACTAGCTGAACTGAGGTGTCCTGATACCTCCAGGCCCTGGAAAAGTCTTCTCCATATCGCCGGAGAAACCTTAGAAAGGACACCCATTCCTTTGGGCAATTGGGTTCATTCTATCAGCCAGGATATGAGGTATGGGTTAAAGATTAGGACAAAAAAAAAAAAAAAAAAACACTTCAGCCAGTTTGGACAGGCCCTCACACGGTTCTCCTGGCAACCACTACTGCTGTTAAAGTTATAGGTGTCATCCCTTGGATCCACCACACCAGAGTCAAGAAGGCAACTACTTCCTGTGATGAGGACACCTGGAAAGCATTCAGCAACCCAAAAACCTCCTGAAGGTCCGGTTCCAAAGACAACGGCCCTCACCCACGAAGGACACTGAGCCCTGCTCTGGTCACTCCGGAATCTGACGAGTCAGTGCATGGCAGGAGCTTGAGGATTCTTCAGCCTTGCTCCAGCCACACTCCAGCAGCTGGCGGGTCAACACAGGAAAGAAGCTTGAGGATCCAGCTAGCAAAATATCAATGGATTTTCATTGTCAACCCTAGCCTCTATCCCTAATTGGTATTATTGCTGTGCTCTTCATTATAAGACCAACTAGACTCCTTGGCTGAAGTGGTTTTACAGGATAGGAGAGGGCTAGACCTACTGACAGTTGAAAAGGGAGGACTATTCCTCTTTTTGAATGAAGAATGCTGCTTTTATGAAAACCAGTCAGAAATAGGGACATCGCCCAACAGCTAAGGGAACAAATCACAAACAGGAGAGAGAAACGAGCTAATTCCTGGGGTAATTGGAACAATATTTGGAGCTGGGCATCGTGGCTTCTCCCTTTAACAGGTCCTCTTTTCATGCTGTTTGTGGCACTCTGGTTTGGCCCTTGTATTCTCAATGATATTACCCAGTTCATAACCCCTCAAATTGAATGCATAAAGTTACAAATGCTAAGAGCTCAATATAGCCCCCTAAACGACTGGGAACTCTGAATGTCCTACCAAAACATGAGATGATGCTTTCTGCAATGAGTGATAGAAGCATCAAGAGAGGGAATGAAGAAGAAAAGTTAAAATTTTACATAACCTCCTGCTTCTTCTGCCTCTGTAACTCAGCTTGCTCCTTGCAAAGTCTGGATCACTTAGGTCTCAGAAAGTGGGGACTCACAATACTAGGAACTGGCGCTTATCTCACTCACCCCTGTCCTGTTTTTTGCAATCGTCCAGCCCCCGCAAGCCTGCAAATCAACTTAATCAGGCCTGTCCGTGTATAAAAATTCTGCAACCTCTTTGTTTGGGGCTCAGAGCCTGGAGTGTTAACTCCTCTGGGCCCACCAGCATAATAAATGTGAGTTCTCCAACTCCCCGAGTGTGGCGCTTATTTTCTCGAGTACTGGTTTCTGAATCATGTGAGACATGACGATTATATTCAGTTGAAAAAAAATAAAGACAGAAAGAAAGTCTTTTGAGAGGGTGATGGACCTTGGCAAAACACATATTTCCAAGAGCAATGATGGAGGTAGAATATCAATAGCATATAATATGAAAAGATTTGAATACAAGAAATTATGTTCACAGAACAATTCAAAAGAGTGGAAGTTAGAATATCTGTAAAGGTATAGTCAGATATTAGGTACAAAGATAGGGCCTCAAAGCAGAGGACTCACTGCCAGTCTGACTCGTTCGGGCTTAATTTGCTGTCAGTGGAAATCTGGAGCTGCTCTAGTAGAACAGTAAAATGACCAAGAGTTTATGGAAGCTGCATTCACAAGACAATTCACCAGACAATTATAGGCTGATGAAATCAACAAGAAATTATTAGAAAGCTGTTTTGATAACTCAAGGAGAACGGGTGAAGAACCTGACCATGGGTAATAAATGTGCAAAAAGATACAAGGGTTGGTTCCAAGAGATGGGCAGTGGTAGAAACCTAATCTCCTGGTCTTTAAAATAAGCAGAGGTAATTAAATATTGCTCAAGGAGCACAGGAGGAAGACAGAAAAGAGAGATCTTACTTTTCATTTTCCACAGTAATATTCTTTAGCCGTCTTCTGATTGTCCTCTCACCTGGGATGCCTCAGAGCAAACAGCCACCCTCAGCACAATAGACACATGCTAAGGGCCCTTCAGTTCCCATAGACCAACACACTGAACAGACACTCCTGTTTTTGCCTTTGGGTATGTCTCAGAGGGCTTTCCTGGTGGCTTAGACTGTAAAGAATCCTACTTGATTCCCCAATCCCATTTTCTTTTGACTCTTTTTTGAATCTCGATATTTCATTAAGTAAATTAGCTTCTACTTACAAAGTTTTCTTCTCTCACAAGCCACACAAAATGGGTGTTGAATTGCTATGTTGTCATCCGTGTGAAAGAGAACAGAAGACAAGAGACACATCTAAATTATTGCCCAAGCCTTCAAGAAAAAAGTTTCCATTTTCCTGTCTGCTAAAAATACAGTTCTTTTGAAGACAACTTGTAAAACACAAAATGACAATTTGACAAAAAAAAAAAAAAAAAAAAAATTGTTAATTCCATGTCTATTAAGATTTTTGTAATAGGAACAGTATTTGTAAATGAAAGCAATCATGAAAATTTATGCTCCTTTTTCATATTAATATACAAAATGAAATGGACATCAAGACACAGGAAATAAGTGACTGTTCCATATGCCCATATACATTTATCCTCATGCTTCCCAGGAGTCCAAGGTGTCAACTCCTTTGTAAAACATCTTCAGGTACCTTTCTTCACAAAGATTCCTTTCAGGTTTTACTCAGAGAGTAGAATATACCACAAATCTCTCTGCTTCTCATTATTTATTCCTTCCAGACTCTGAAGCCTGTCTCTGGAGATCTCAACCCCAGGAGCAATGGAAGCAATTAATATGCATCACACAGACTCAAGAACGTTTCATCTTCAGTGATGATCAAACTGGAGATAAAAACCCCATGCGTGTGCACACGCTTATATGTAGACTCACGTGCAAACACACGTACGTGCAAACACACCCACCCAAATGTTCTAGGCTCACACATTATTGCTCCCTCAAGAGCTGTGTCTCCTAACTTTATAAATCACTTCTTAGCTAATAAAGGTTTTTGACATGGTATGTACCATTACCTTCAACCTTTGTTAGACCTAGAGTTTCCCATTCTTGTGGTCTAAATGCAATTTAAAGATCTCATCCACTAAATCCAAAATGAGCCTGTTAAGTATTAAAACAGGAAAAAGGAGTCCAGAAGGGTGGTGGCTAAAAGACAAAGAAGGGAAAGGCCTCCAAACAAAGGAAGGTCCAAGGAACAGAGTGAGGACCTCAGGGAAAACAAATAGCACTCCTGGCTAGCTCAATCTACATAGAGCAGACCCAGGAAGAGGAGAAAAACATATAAAAAGAGGAGCCAAAGGACTGGGGGTCTCTCTCTCTCTTCTCTTCGCGTCTTTTGGGTCGGCATTCCATCACAGCTCGAGGATGTATTTTCCTTTATTTTCTAAATAAAACTGAGCTGTAACACTGATCTGTCCAAGAGCTGTGACACGGTCTGTCCGAAGGCTGTAATGCTGGTCCATCACTTCAAGTTTTTGTTGTGATGAGACAGAACTGAGGAAATCACACACACACACACACACACACACAAGCCTATCCCACAGAGCTGTCTCTATTCCTTACAAAACTCCTTGTTTCCACATATAGGTCAAACAAGATAGGTATTGGTCAACCAAGAAGTTGAGACATTAATTGTATGACTGCAACAAATCCATTTCTTCTTCTTCAACTCAACAGTTTTTTTCAAAGCCTTCCTTGCAGCATAGGTGTGCTCATGAGACTGAGTTCTACTTGTTATGATGTATTTAAAGCTGATGTGCAATTCTTCAGGCCTTACCCATACAAAATCCTTGACGATCTCTGATGTGATTGAGCATGTTGACCCAAGAAGCTGAGTTTTGAAGATGGCAAAGCCCAAGATGGAAAAACCTAAGTTCCAGAATCATCACATGAAGAACAGTCTCCTGTGGAGTAGGAATATCTGTTTGGGATTTAAATGAGTAGTAAATAAACATCTTTCAAGCGACCCACTACAAAAGAACTTTGTTTGGAGAACCAAAATGTAACTGACTGAATCAAATATTTATATTTTTATAAATATATAAAGAAAACAATCCATGGTTGACTATGTGAAATGAAAATATCTCCTGCCATGTTAATAAACAAGAAATGTCACAGCCTATTTCTTCAAAATGTGAATCTGGCCTCAAAATGTGAATCAGTTCAGTTCAGTCGTTCAGTTGTGTCTGACTCTTTGTGACTCCGTGGACTGCAGCATGCCAGGCCTCCCTGTGAATAAGGGTTCCTAAAACTGTAATCCAGAAAATGCTGCCACCCTTACAATGATTGCTGAGGTGGGGGTAGGGGTGCTGGGGGCAGGGGAAATGCAAGAAGCAAGGTGAACAAGGAAGCAGGATTGGCCTGGGATAGCTGAGGTGCATATGAAAGGAATGAATTCAGTGAGCCCAGAGGCTTGCCTCTTCCCATACATAGAATGCTTTCAAACTGCCTGCTCCCTTTGTTCCCCTCCTGCCTGTCTCCTGAGCTCTGAGTCCTAAACATTCCCACCAAATAAAATAACTGTCTCCTTTCAGGTTGTGGCTATATTTTTTAAGCCGACAACTGTATCGTAGTGTATATATGTACAGAATAATTCCATTCAACTTTCTAATTTACCATAACAGGGAGAAATTAAGGAAATTGTATATGAAAGACAAATCCAGAAAAACAAAAATTTTGAGTTATACAGTGAATATATTTTAAATTTTGGTCACACTGCCCTCCAAAAAGTTCCAGGACTTTCTTCATTAACGTTACCTTTCCCTCTGTTCTTAGCACCAAAGCTGTGTACTGTGCTGCTAGCCTGTTTCTTCAAACCAGACTTTATAAATAAGTGTAGCAACACTATTTCATGCCTCCAGTGTCATGATATATGTCGACGTCAACTGAGAGAACATGAACATACCCTTAAGTCTATCTTTTCCTCCAAGGTGACCCAATGGCTACCTTTCAAACATTCTAGATCCTCAAGAACACAGAGCTAGTGATCCCCCCAAATAAAGACCTGGGGAACTGTATTAACTATTCACAAGCCATTATAGAACCAAGGCAATTCTCATGCTATTTCAATGTACACACATGAGGGGTATATGATCCTTCAGAACTCATTGGATCTGTTACTAACTTGACTCTGTAACACTCTGAGACATCAGCAGTATTTTTAAGGGGAATTGTGAAATTCTCAGAAGATTGAGATAATGAAATAAATTTGAATTCATCTTCTCCTTAAAGCTAATCTGATAGCTTATGACATACTTGGTGAGAGAAGAAGCTGTTTTATGGCATTAAACAAAACAATACCTAAACTTAAAGATGCCAGATTTTCTAAAATACAAATCTTGTCATCTCTTTTGCTTTCCATCGCTATATATTTCCTTCCCACCTATGGGATCAAGTTAAACATCTTTAGCAAATCTAAATTCCTGCATGTTTAAGTTCATCTCCTTTCAGGAGCCCCACACTCACTGTGTAATTCAGTTATATATTAGGAATGTTCTATATGCTTCTTTTACTGTTTGTAACATTACCAACCACCATCATTCCCTGACTTCTATCTAGAAAACTTCCAACTCATCATTCCAAACTCAGCTGAAACATCAGCTTCTCTGTGAGCACTTTTCTGGCACTTCCCACCTACACCCCCAAACCTGTACTCTTAGTCCAACACTGCTCTATGCTCTGGCACCTAATGCATTCCTCTCTCTCAACAATTTTTTTTTTAATTGAATTGTTAACACATCTGTGGCCCCACAACTCAAGAGTTCCTCCAGAACACCTATGCATCATCAGTGTCAAATGTACTACTTAGAACATTTAGACCTCTTAGTTCTTTGTATAAAAAGGCATATCCTCTGGTCTATATACCACCATCAGCAAGACTAAAGAGGGGACCATAAACTCTGCCATCTCCTAATGAGTTAGCCTCTTCTCCCTCCCTACCAACCCCTTTCTACAACCATCACTGTGGGAAACATCAATACAATTCCACTGTGCTATTTTTCTCAAAGTAGCCCTGACCTGACTTTACTGGCAGCCCTCCTTGTCTCTTTTGCCACTTCAAGGTTTTTATCCCTCTCTCTTCTCTAAAAGTTATGTTTTGAATTTCAGCCTCCCTTCAGAGGAAGAGGACAAAGAGGAAGGGAGAGTAAAGAAAACACAATAAGTCATTTATCTAAAGTTACTTATGAAAGCTCCTAACCTCCTAATCTTAATTTACCACACTTCCACCCACTCTCATTACAAAGGAGGATGCAGGAAGCCAAGAGCTACACTGTCTAATATGATAACCACTAGCTATATGTGGCTACTGAGCACCCGAAATGTGAATCCAAGCTGAAACATGCTGTTAAATGTATATAAAATTCACCCCAGTTTGCAGGATGAAAAAAATGAATGCAAGATATCTGGTTAATAATTTTACATTGACTACATGTTGAAATGATGTTTTAGGCTGGTAGATTATTAAAATGAAATTTACTCTTTCTTTTTAATGTGGTAACTAGAAAAATGTACCTTATGCATGTTTTTTGCGTGTGTGGCCCACCTATTTCTATTGGACAGCTCTGCTTTAGCCTTACGTGTCCTGAGAATAGAAACAGAGGAGGCGCTCTTCCTCCTTGAACTCATACACATCAAAACTGTGGCTAACAGTGGAGGAGGTTGAATCCAGTTGGCTCAGGTAGGAAGTATTTCTGAGATTCAACACAGGCTCTGCCTGGTATACCTGAAGAGTGGGTAACACTGGGCAGCCTCAGAGAAAATTCTTTCAGGTGTCAAGAGTTTGCACATCTCAGGTGGACTTGACCTTACATACCTATCTCAGATGCAAAATTATTCCTTTCTTTAAAGTTATTCCTGGTCAGTTAGTACAGTGTCTAACAATTATGTGCACAAAGGGTGAAAGAAATTCCTGAGGCGGAAATCTACATTTGGAAGAAGGGGAGAGACTTCCTTGCTCTGTCCTCCAAGGTGCCCTTTTGGTTTACTCTTTGATGACAAAAGGGCACCTTGAAGGACAAAGCACAATTAGAGTTGGGGAGTGGAGATGTAGTCATGATTTCAAGGGAAATATCCTACCCTTTGGGCTTCCCAGGTGAAACTAGTGGTAAAGAACCCTCCTGCCAATGCAGGAGACATAAAAGAAATGGGTTCAATCCCTGGATCAGGAAGATCCCATGGAGGAGGGCATGATAGTCCACTCCAGTATTCTCGCCTGGAGAATCCCATGGACAGAGGAGACAGGTAGGCTACAGTTCATAGGGTTGCAAACAGTTGGACATGCCTGAAGAAACTTAGCATGCATGCATGCATCCTACCCTTAGTAGCTGTTACTACTGAGAAAAAGTTGTAACAGCAACATCATGGAAGAAAATAAAATGCACACCCAGACAAGGCTGCAGCTGCAGAGACTGCCAGAAAAAGTATACAGTGGAAGTGTGAATCAATAATAATAAAATACAGAAAAATTGACACTGGTACTATGCCTTGCATTTTTAAGTTATTTTTAACTATGGCAAGATACACATAATGTGACATATTACAATCAATTTTTTAAGTGTACAGTTCTGTGGCATTAAATACATTCACATTGTTGAGCAACAATTACCACCATTCAATCTATAACTTTTTTCTTCCAAAACTGAAACTCTAGATTCATTAAACATTAATTCCCCATTTCCCTACCCCAAGCTGGTGGTGACCACTATTCTAGTTTCTGTCTCTATCAGTTTGACTACTCCAGGAAACTTATATAAATGGAGTCACACAGTATTTGTTGTTTTGTGATTGGTCCATCAATGCTTTTGCATGTTTCAGAATTTCTACTCTTTATTAGGTTGAATAAATATCACACTGTATGATATCACATTTTTTTCATTCATTCATCCACTGATGAGCATTTGAGTTGCTTTCATCTTTTGATCATACTTTGATATGATCAAACACTTTACAAATATTTTTAAATGATCTCTCATTTGGTCCATATGGGCTCTTAATCGCTTCAGTCATGTCCAATACTGTGCAACTCTATGGACTGTATAGCCTGCTAGGCTCCTCTCTCCATGGGATTCTCCAGCAAGTATATTGTAGTGAGTTGCCATTTTCTTCTCTAGGGGATCTTCCCAACCCAGGGATCGAACCTTTGTCTCTCACATATCCTGCACTGGCAGGCAGGTTCTTTACCACTAGTGCCACCTGGGTAGCCATTGATCCACATAAAACCCCCCAAAAATATTCTTTTAAAAATTTGGAGTGAAAGCTTCTTGCTAAGGCAGAACCAGAAGATAGTCCTCATCAATTTTGTCCAACAGATAATTATTATTATTATTTTCATAAGACAAGGAAATGTAGGGGAGTATAGCCAAAAAATTCTCCTCTTGATTTGCACTTATGCAGACTTCTTTTGAAGTTCAAAACTTGTTTTAAATAGGCACTTTTCCTTTATATAAAATAGAAGAATTATAATCTAAAAGATAAGAACCGTAAAATTCATAGAAGAAAACACAGGCAGAACACTCTTACCATAAATCATAAAAGCATCTTTTTGGGATCTGTGACTTACAGCAAAGGAAACAAAAGCAAAAATAAATAAATAGGACCTAATAAAAGATAAAACTTTTGTATAGCAAAGGAAACCATTGACAAAAGATAAACACAACCTACTGTATGTTAGAAAATATTTGCAAATGATTAAGACCAACAAAGCAATTAAAATCCAAAATATATAAACAGCTCATACAACTCAATTTCAAAAAACATCAACCTGATTAAAAATGGACAGAAGACATGAATAGTCATTTTTCCAAGACGATATCTAGGTGGCCAACAGGCAGATGAAAAGGTACTCAGCACCACTAATCATCAGAGAAAGGCAAATCAAAAACCAAATGAGACATCTTTTCACGCTTAACAACATGGCCATCATCAAAAAGTCTAGAAACAAAAATGTTGGCAAACATATAGACAAAAAGAACATTTGTGTGCTGTTGGTGGGAATGTAAATTGGTGCAACAAATTTGGAAAACACTTTGACAAAAAGTAGAACTACCATCAGTTCAGTTCAGTTCAGTTCAGTTCAGTCGCTCAGTCCTGTCCGACTCTGCGGCCCCATGAATGGCAGCACACCAGGCCTCCCTGTCCATCACCAACTCCCGGAGTTCACTCAAACTCAGGTCCATCGAATCGGTGATGCCATCCAGCCATCTCATCCTCTGTCGTCCCCTTCTCCTCCTGCCCCCAATCCCTCCCAGCATCAGAGTCTTTTCCAGTGAGTCAACTCGTCGCATGAGGTGGCCAAAGTATTGGAGCTTCAGCTTCAGCATCAGTCATTCCAACGAACACCCAGGACTGATCTCCTTTAGAATGGACTGGTTGGATCTCCTTGCAGTCCAAGGGACTCCCAAGAGTCTTCTCCAACACCACAGTGCAAAAGCATCAATTCTTCGGCAATCAGCTTTCTTCACAGTCCAACTCTCACATCCATACATGACCACGGGAAAAACCATAGCCTTGACTAGACGGACCTTGGTTGGCAAAGTAATGTCTCTGTTTTTTAATATGCTATCTAGGTTGGTCATAACTTTCCTTCCAAGGAGCAAGCGTCTTTTAATTTCATGGCTGCAATCAGCATCTGCAGTGATTTTGGAGCCCAAAAAATAAAGTCTGACACTGTTTTGCCATCTATTTCCCATGAAGTGATGGGACCAGATGCCATGATCTCAGTTTTCTGAATGTTGAGCTTTAAGCCAACTTTTTCACTCTCCTCTTTCAACAATTCCATTCCTTGGTATATATTTGATGAAAAAGAAAATTAATTAGAAAAGATATACGCAACCCAATGTTCATAGCAGCATTTTTTCAGTAGCCAAAATGTGGAAGCAACCTTAGTGTCTATCAACAGATGAATGGATAAAGAAGATGAATATTCTATGTATGCTACTGCTGCTGCTAAGTCGCTTCAGTCGTGTCCGACTCTGTGCAACCCCACAGACAGCAACCCACCAGGCTTCCCCGTCCCTGGGATTCTCCATGCAAGAACACTGAATATACATATACCTAAAATGTGTTCATGCTGCTTGTTCAATCAATCATGTCTGACTCTTTGCAACCCTATGGACTGTAGCCCACCAAGCTCCTCTGTCTGTAGGATTCTCCAGTCAAGAATATTGGAGTGGGTTGCCATTTCCTCCTCCAAGGGATTTTCCCAACCCAGGCACTCAGCCTGCATCTCCTACTTCTCCTGAATTGTCAGGAAGATCCTTTAGCACTGAGCCACCTGGGATTCCCTAATGGAATATTACTCAACCATAAAAAATAATGAAATCCTGCCATTTGCTACAACATGGATGGACTGGAGGATATTATGCTCAGTCTAATAAGTCAGACAGAGAGAGACAAATACTGTATGTTATCATCTATATGTCGAATCTAAAAACAAGCAAATGAATATAACAAAACAGAAACAGACTCACAGATACAGAGAACAAACTAGTGGTTACCAGTAGAGAGAGAAGGAAGGGCAGACAGGCACAACAGGAGATTAAGAGATACCAACAATTATGTATTAAATAAATAAGCTTCAAAGACATATTGCACAACGTAGGCAACTATAGTTGCTATTTTACAATAACTTTAAATTGAGCATTATCTATAAAAATATTGAATTACTGCTTTGTATAGCTAAAATAATATAAAACTGCATATCAACTATACTTTAATAATAAAAATAATAATTTTTTAAGTTTGGGAAAAAAGAAACTGCTGAAACTCATACTTGGCAACAATAAATAATGATAAATTTTGGTACAATTTTTATTGATAATAATATATTACCAACATTATAATAAAATATTTATTGAGTGCCAAGCACTGTTACAAATGTTTTCATATATTAACTCACTCAATCTCAAACACTCTTTAATGGGGATATGATTTAACTTGGTCTTCTCCAGTTAAAATTAGGAAAACAGATAAATAACTAGTCACTCAATCAGTAAATAATAGAAAAGACTGAATTTTAAGAAATTCTCCTCTGGAAATATTTATTTTAGATCTAGTAACATTTATTACTTTTAAGTATAGTTTTCCTTGACTCTTTACAACAGTCCTAACTTTTTAGGACTGTTTAGCTCACCAAAGTGTCCCATTCAGGAGTTATTTCTAAAGTTTACCCATAATTTTCTTCAGAGCAACCTTCATCTCCTCATTCCTGAGGCTGCAGATCAGAGGATTTAAAAGTGGAGTTGCACTTGAGTACAGCATGGTCAGGAACTTCTGCAGCCCCGGCTGACCGGCTCCCCTGGGCTTACACACAGCACTGAGACTGAGCCGTGAGAAGGAACACAGCTGTCAGGTGGGAGGTGCGTGTGGAGAAGCTCTTCTCCCACGTGAGCCTTTGGGGACCTGAGCCACAGCTCGAAGTCCCAGAGTGCAGGACACAAGAGTGCGGAACCAAGTGACGAATGTGACCCCAGCACTGAAAGTGCTGCAAGTCAGAGCTGTCCTGGGGACAGGGACACATGATATGGCCAGCATCGCCCCAAGATCACAGAGGGAGTGATCAATGACATTTGAACCACAGAATGGAACTTGGGAGATAAGAGCAGCAGCTGTAACTAACCATAAGAATCCACCCACCCAGGAAGCAGACACAAGGGTTCCACAGACTTTCCTGGTCATTATGGTTGGGTAGTGCAATGGACGGCAGATGGCAACATATCTGTCAAATGCCATGAGGGCCAGGAAGAAGGGTTCCGTGGCACAAAGAGAGAGGAAGATGTGGAACTGTAGGATACAGCCATGATAGGAGATGGTCTTGGTCTTGGATAGGAAGTTGAACAACATGCTGGGCACATTGGAATGGATGTAGCAGATCTCCAGGAATGAGAAGTTGGCCAATAAAATATACATGGGAGTGTGGCGTTGCTGGTCCCACCACACAGCACAGATAATAGCACTGCTGCCCAACAAGGTCAAGAGGTAGATGATGGAGAATAAAACAAAAAGGAGAATCTCTATTTCTTGGCTACACAAGAAACCCAGCAGGACGAATTCATGAAAGGGAGCAGTGACACTCTTGTTATGCAAAACATGCATTTTCCTCTAACCTGTAATGTGCACAGACATAAACAGAAGTGCATATTAAGGGTCTGTTTTATTCAGTTTTTCATGCCTCAATTTCTCATTGGAAGTAAGTGGCATTATAAGTAGAGAATAAACTGGAATATCAGTATTTAGTCAATATGAATAATTTTTCTCAAAATAACATTGATGTAAAACAGAATAGCACCATTGATAATATTACTTAAATATTACTTCACTTTAAATAGTTCTTCTAGAACATTTTCTTCCAATTTTAGCCTGTAAGAAAAATAGAGATAGAAATGAATCATTAAACACCTTAACTGGCCACCTTTGTTTAACTCAAGTAGCACTAATAAGCTTCAGAAATGTAGTCATTAAATGTCACTGCTACCATTAAGCTGGACTTGGATTATCTATCGTTTTGATAATCACTACAAGGTCCATAAGCTCTCCTCCCTATTTAACTAAAATACTATAGACTCTTGGTAAATCAAATAAATACACTAATTTGTTTTATGTTTCCATTTTTAAAAAACTTATATTCCCAATTGATTCTGATGTGAAAAGTACACCTTGCTTTATAAAGTACTGTTATGTTATATAAGTACGGACTTCCATGATAGCTCAGTTGTTAACAAATCTGCCTGTAACGCAGGAGACCCCGGTTCAATTCCTGGATCAGGAAGATCCTCTGGAGAAGGTTTAGGCTATCCACTCCAGTATTCTGGCCTGGAGAATTCCATGGACTACAGTCCATGGGGTCACAAAGAGTCGGACACGACTGAGCAACTTTCACTTTCACTTATATGGGTATATAAGTGAAAGTTTGAACCTAGAGGTTTTTCAGAAGCTATGAATTGACAACAAAGAAAGCAAAATATGGAGGTTACACTACTAAGTTAGAGGCTGTGCTGTGCTTAATCGGTCAGTTATGTCCAACTCTTTGCAACCCCATGGACTGCAGCCTAACAGGCTCCTCTGTCCTTAGGGATTCTCCAGGCAAGAACACTGGAGGGGATTGCCATGCCCTCCTCCAGGGGATCTTCCCAACCCAGGGAATGAACCCAGGTCTCCTGCATTGCACTGTTTCTTTACCGACTGAGCCACCAGGGAAGCACAGGGATATAAAATGAAAGAGAGCTCATAAATAACTGGAGGTTAATTCAACAATTCCCAGTCTAAATGAAGGAATATAGCATGTGCTTTAAAATATTTAAATTGTTTTAATTTAATTCCAACTATCCTCTGTGGAGTGCCCTTCATTCACATTTGCTATGCACTTTCAGTTCCATTTGCAAAATTTGCTAGTCTACTATTTTAAAAAATCATATCATATACTTTAGCTTTTAGTTAGAATAGATTTTCAATCCACTTATTTTTCTTTCCTTATTAATTTATACTATTTTCCCTCAATTTTCATTTTAAATACATAGGGTTTAGTTTAAAAACAATAATAATAAATAAAGGAAGGGCTCAACATTTTAATGCTTCCGAAGTGCAAAGTCAAAGTGACTGTTTAAGAAGGCAATGTAAGTTGTATCACAGTTTAATTTTAAAAAAAGAATAAAGAATCAGAATTCAAGAGGGCTATAATGAAGTCCTGGATCTTTTAAAAACAGTATTTATAACCTGGGACAAGTGACTCTCTCTTTCTCTCTCTCTGCTTCAATATCTGCATCTGCAAAATCAGAGTAATATCTAGGTTGCTTCCATGTATTATTGTAAATAGTGTTGCGATGAACACTGGGGTACATATGTCTTTTTCAGTTGCGGTTTCCTCAGAGTATATGCTCAGTGGTGGGATTGCTGGGTCTTATGGTAGTTATTTTTATTCCTAGTTATTTTAAGAGTCTCCATACTGTTCTCCATGTATCAAATTACATTCCCATTAACAATGCAAGAGAGTTCCCATTTCTTCACACTCTCTCCAGGATTTAATGTTTGTAGATTTTTTGATGATGGTCAATCTGACTGCGGTTAGGTGATACCTCATTGTAGTTTTCATGTGCATTTCTCTATTAATAAGTGATGTTGAACATCTTTTCATATGTGTATTAGCCATCTGTATATCTTCTTTGGAGAAATGTCTGTTTAGGTCTTCTGCTCACTTTTTGATTGGGTTGTTTGTTTTTCTGGTATTGAACTGCATGAGCTGCTTTGTATATTTTGGAGATTAATCCTATATATACAATGGACTATTCAGTTCAGTCACTCAGTTGTTTCCGACTCTTTGTGACCCCATGAATTATAGCATGCCAGGCCTCCCTGTCCATCACCAACTCCCAGAGTTCACTCAAACTCACGTCCATCAAGTTGGTGATGCCATCCAGCCATCTCCTCTCTGCCGTCCCCTTCTCCTCCTGCCCCCAATCCCTCCCAGTATCAGAGTCTTTTCCAGTGAGTCAACTCTTCCCATGAGGTGGTCAAAGTATTGGAGCTTCAGCTTCAGCATCAGTCATTCCAATGAATACCCAGGACTGATCTCCTTGAGAATGGACTGGTTGGATCTCCTTGCAGTCCAAGTGACTCCCAAGAGTCTTCTCCAACACCACAGTCCAAAAGCATCAATTCTTCGGCAATCAGCTTTCTTCACAGTCCAACTCTCACATCCATACATGACCACCAGAAAAACCATAGCCTTGACTAGATGGACATTGGTTGGCAAAGTAATGTCTCTGCTTTTAATATGCTATCTAGGTTGGTCATAACTCTCCTTCCAGGAATAAGCGTCTTTTAATTTCATGGCTGCAGTCAGCATCTGCAGTGATTTTGGAGCCCAAAAAAATAAAGTCTGACACTGTTTCCACTGTTTTGCCATCTATTTCCCATGAAGTGATGGGACCAGATGCCATGATCTCAGTTTTCTGAATGTTGAGCTTTAAGCCAACTTTTTCACTCTCCTATTTCACATTCATCAAGAGGCTTTTGAGTTCCTCTTCACTTTCTGCCATAAGGGTGGTGTCATCTGCATATCTGAGGTTATTAATATTCCTCCCAGAAAACTTGATTCCAGCTTGTGCTTCTTCCAGCCCAGCGTTCCTCATGATGAACTCTGCAAATAAGTTAAATAAGCAAGGTGACAATATACATCCTTGACGTACTCCTTTTCCTATGTGGAACCAGTCTGTTGTTCCATGGTCAATTCTAACCGTTGCTTCCTGACCTGCATACAGGTTTCTCAAGAGGCAGGTCAGATGGTCGGGTACTCCTATCTCTTTCAGAATTTTCCACAGTTTGTTGTGATCCACACAGTCAAAGGCTTTGGCATAATCAATGAAGCAGAAATAGATGTTTGTCTGGAACTCTCTTGCTTTTTCCATGATCCAGCGGATGTTGGCAATTTGATCTCTGCTGCCTCTGCCTTTTCTAAAACCAGCTTGAACATCACGTGAACGTGACGTTCACGGTTCACAAGCCTGGCTTGGAGAATTTTGAGCATGACTTTACTAGCATGTGAGATGAGTGAAACTGTGCGGTAGTTTGAGCACTCTTTGGCATTGCCTTTCTTTGGGATTGGAATGAAGACTGACCTCTTCCAGTCCTGTGGCCACTGCTGAGTTTTCCAAATTTGCTGGCATATTGAGTGCAGCACTTTCACAGCATCATCTTTCACGTGTTGAAATAGCTCAACTTGAATTCCATCACCTCCACTAGCTTTGTTCATAGTGATGCTCTCTAAGGCCCACTTGACTTCACATTCCAAGATGTCTGGCTCTAGGTCAGTGATCACACCATCGTGATTATGGTCATGAATATCTTTTTTGTACAGTTCTGTGTATTCTTGCCACCTCTTCTTAATATCTTCTGCTTCTGTTAGGTCCATACCATTTCTGTCCTTTATCGAACCCATCTTGGCATGAAATGTTCCCTTGGTATCTCTAATTTTCTTGAAGAGATCTCTTGTCTTTCCTATTCTGTTGTTTTCCTCTAATTCTTTGCATTGATCACTGAGGAAGGCTTTCTTATCTCTCCTTGCTATTCTTTGGAACTCTGCATTCAGATGCCTATCTTTCCTTTTCTCCTTTGCTTTTCGCTTCTCTTCTTTTTACAGCTATTTGTAAGACCTCCTCAGACAGCCATTTTGCCTTTTTGCATTTCTTTTCCATGGGGATGGTCTTGGTCCCTGTCTCCTGTACAATGTCACGAACCTCCGTCCATAGTTCACCAGGCACTCTATCTATCAGATCTAGTCCCTTAAATCTATTTCTCACTTCCACTGTATAATCATAAGGGATTTGATTGAGGTCATATCTGAATGGTCTAGTGGTTTTCCCTATTTTCTTCAATTTAAGTCTGAATTTGGCAATAAGGAGTTCATGATCTGAGCCATAGTCAGCTCCTGGTCTTGCTTTTACTAACTGTATAGAGCTTCTCCATCTTTGGGTGCAGAGAATATAATCAATCTGATTTCGGTGTTGACCATCTGGTGATGTCCATGTGTAGAGTCTTCTCTTGTGTTGTTGAAAGAGGGTGTTTGCTATGACCAGTGCGTTCTCTTGGCAAAACTCTATTAGCCTTTGCCCTGCTTCATTCCATGCTCCAAGGCCAAATTTGCCTGTTACTCCAGGTGTTTCTTGACTTCCTACTTTTGCATTCCAGTCCCCTACAATGACGTGATGCCGGCTCTGAGCGTGCAGACAATGGACTATTCAGTTCAGTTCAGTTTGGTTCAGTCACTCAGTTGTGTCCGACTCTTTGCGACCCCATGAATCACAGCACGCCAGGTCTCCCTGTCCATCACCAACTCCCGGAGTTCACTCAAACTCATGTCCATCGAGTCGGTGATGCCATCCAGCCATCTCATTCTCTGTTGTCCCCTCTCCTCCTGCCCCCAATCCCTCCCAGCATCAGAGTCTTTTCCAGTAAGTCAACTCTTCACATGAGGTGGCCAAAGTATTACTTAGCCATAAATTGCATTTGAGTCAATTCTAATGAAGTGGGTGAACCTAGAGCCTATTATACAGAGTGAAGTAAATCATAAAGCAAATATCATATATTGATGGATGTATATGGAATTAGAAAGATGGTACTGATGAACCTATTTTCAGGGCAGCAATACAGACACAGACATAGAGAACAGACTTATGAACACAACGGGTGAAGGAGATGGTAGGACAAATTGAGAGAGTAGCACTGAAACATGCACATTACCATATGTAAAATAGATAGCCAGTGGGAATTTGTTGTATGACACAGGGGGCTCAAACCTGGTGCTCTGTGACAACCTAGAGGGGGTGGAATGGGGTGGTAGGTGGGAGGAAATTTCAGGAGGGAGGGGACATATGTCCCCTATGGATGATTCATGTTGATATATGGGAGAAACTAGCACAATATTGAAAATTTATCCTCCAAGTAAAAATAAATAAATTTTTAAAAATCAGAGTAACAATATCCACCATGGAAATTAATGAAACATTAAATGTAACATATTCTTAAAGCACCTAGCCTAGAGTAAATAAATGTTTAGTGTGAGCTCCACTTATTGCCCTAGTTATCATAAGCAAAACATGAGCCCGTTGATCTGATTCTTCCTTTAAAAGTATCTGTTTGAACCTAAAATATAGCTTCCATACACATTCTTATCTCTGAGTATTCAATCTAACAAATTATATGAGTTCAATGCACTTCTATGGTGTTAACTTATAATGGAAAAAATGCCTTAAAATCGCATCATATGTAACTCAGAATGAATCTCTCAAAAATATACTCGAATTCCCAAATAGCGCATGAAATTTGCTCACTGAAATAATCACTTTAATAATTCCTTACCTTTTGAATTAAACCCCTTTTGATAATTATCTATACAATGCTTCTGTTTCTCTGATCCGCAACCTATTGGTCATCATTCTTCTTTTAGTACCTTCCACAAAGTGGTTCAGCTACAGATTTGTTAAACAGACATTTATGGGTTGCTTGAAAAAAACCACTATGAGGAAAATTTCCATTTTAGTTAAAGTTTAGAAGTCCAGGCATAACTTTATCCTTTACTGCCTTGTATATGTTAAAGCTAGGAGAGTAGAACTGGAGTTGCATCCCTTTAGTCTGGATTGATAAAGCTTTCTTCACCCAGAGAACAGCTTCAAATAATCCAGGTTTTTAAAATATTTGATAGTTAAAGAAAGACAGAGTATTCAGGAATTCTGTTCCCTCCTCTGCCTGCGATAGGATTCTTCCTTCATTCCCTCTTGGCTTCCCTCCCTTTCCCAATCTAGAATGAGTAAGAGCTAGTAACATGGACCACCCTCCTCTCCTCCAACCCGAACCTTTTCATCTTTTTCAGCATTCACTTGAATGAGCACTTTTAATAAAGGTGACAATAGACAGGACATGGTGCTACAATAATACAATACTGATCACTGAGGTGACTGTGGCCTGGATATGATTACAAGTAAAAACAGCAAGGTGATTTGGAAAGGGTGGGAAGCACTTGGAATGATGGAATGAATTTGGAGGGGATCTATGGCATAGAAAGTAATCATGTGGAAATTCTACTACTAGGAGAATAATTATACAATCAGAGGAGATATTAAATAATGAGATCTTTCAAGGAGTTATTCACAATGCAAATGACTAAAACTGGTTTAGGAACTTTTAAGACAATAAAACCTGAAGTCTGAGACATTTGAAAAATTTTTCCATAGTGGATTTCCCTGTATGTTAGGATTATTTCAAAGAGAAATGTTCATTTTCACGGTAATTTTATCAAAGAAAAAAACCCTAGGGCTTTGCCCCATCTGGCCACCTTGCACTGATAAAATACCATGCACTGAAATTCTCAATTAACTGAACACCTCAAGACATCTATTCATTCATTTAATACATAAATAATATCAATCTGTTGTGTGGAAGACAGAATAAAAGGAGGGATTCATTCACACTCACTCTGATGAGGTATGTCCAACCTCCACTAGAATTCAAGGGTCCTGTCTGCAGAAGAAGGCATACATTCCTAGCATTCAATCACTTCTGGCTTTGACAGGATTATTATTTAAGGAAAATCCATCCCTTTTTTCTCCCCTCCCCTTAATGTGTTTTCTTTCTCCTGAGGACCCACACAAAAGAAACACTGGGAGATGTCCTGATTGCCCTCTAGGGTACACAAAAAAAATTTTTTTAATGAGTCTTGAAAAGAAAGCAATTTGGATGCACAATCTCTGACTTACTGGAAGTATATTCCTGTGACATCTCAGACTTGTTGAGGAATATTCTGATCCTAAAAAAGCTTCACTTTATCTATAGTAAAGTTCTTCTGAGAACAACTGCTCTAGATGAGAATGGATACAGTTTGGTCAGATCAATTTCCCTGTGAGCATCACAAACTTGAAAGTAACTTGTTTTTTAACTGTTATCACAACAGATAAATTATAAATACATGAACAATGGAAAGGGGTCACATATTCCATAACCAGCACCCCTTCTTCTTTCTTCCTTTTTCTGATCTTTTGGTGACTGGCATCTGGTTGTTGATTTTTAGGCTAAAAGAATATCATGGTACCACAGCTGTTCAATTATTTTTGGCTTCTTAATAAAGACTGATGTATCAATATAAGATAATGATGAAAGAAATTGAAGAAGGCACAAGTAAATGGAAAAATATTCCATGGGTCCATGTTCATGGATCAGAAGAAGTAATATTGTTGAAATGTTCATACTCACCAGAGCAATCTATTCAACCAAGGCATGTGTGCTCAGTCATGTCTGACTCTTTGCAGCCCCATAGACCATAGGCTCCTCTGTCCATGGGATCATCCAGACAAGAATACTGGAATGGGTTGCCATTGCCTTCTCCAGGGGATCTTCCTGACACAGAGATCAAACCTGCATCTTCTGTTTCTTCTGCTTTGGCAGGTAGGTTCTTTACCACTGAGCCACTTGGGAGGCCAATTTGCAGACTCAATGAAATCTCTCAAAATTCCAATGGTACTTTTCACAGAAATAGAAAAATCAATTCTAAAACTTGTATGGAACCACAAAAGGCACCAAAGCAATCTTAAGAAGGAAGAACACAGCTGGAGGCATCAAACTTCCTGATTTGAAACTATATTGCAAAGCTATAGTAATCAAAAGAGTATAATATTGGCATTAAAAACAAACACATTGACCAACAGAACAGCATGGAGAATCCAGAAATAAATCCATGAGTGAGTGAGTGAGTGAGTGAAGTCACTCAGTTGTGTCCAACTCTTTGCAACCCCATGGACTGTAGCCCACCAGGCTCCTCCATCCATGGGATTCTCCAGGTAAGAATACTGGAGTGGGTTGCCATTTAATATTTGACAAGGGAGTCAAGAATGCTCAGTGGAAAAAAGGCAATCTCTTTAACAAAAATTTGAGAAAATTGGATAGTCACATATAAAAGAATGAAACTAGACCCCTATCCTACACTTATCACAAAGATTAACTAAAAATGGATTGAATATTTAAACATAAGTCCTGAAGCCATAAAAACCCTAGAAGAAAACAAAAGCTTCTTGACATGGATCTTGGCAATGACTTTTCAGCTATGACACCTAAAGTATAAGCAACAAAATCAAAGACAAACATGAGGTATGATATCAGACTTAAAAGTTTCTGCACAACAAAAGTAGCAGTCAACAAAATGAAAAGACAACCTATGGAATGGGAAAAAATATTTGCAAACCATGTATCTGATAGTGAGTGAAAGTTGCTCAGTCGTGTCCAATTCTTTGCGACCCGATGGACTATACAGTCCATGGAATTCTCCAGGCCAGAATACTGGATTGGGTAGCATTTCCCTTCTCCAGGGGATCTTCCCAACCCAGGTCTTCTGCAATGCGGATGGATTCTTTACCAGCTGAGCCACACGGAAGCCCAAGAATACTGGAGTGGATAGCCTATCCTTTCTCCGGCAGATCTTGCTGACCCAGAAATTGAACTGGGGTCTCCATAAGGGGTTAATATCCAAAATGTATAAAGAACTCATGAACTCAAGAGTAAAAAACAAACAATCCAATTAAAAACTGGACAAAGAACCTGAATAGGCATTTTCCCAAAGATTTATGAATGGCCAACAGGTACATGAAAAGTTACTCAAAATCACTAATCATAGAGAAATATAAATCAAAACCACAATGAGATATCACCTCACACCTGTTAGAATGGCTAGCATCAAAAAAGACAAGAGATAACAATTGCTTATCAAAGATGTAGAAAAAGGGACCTTTGTCCACTCTTGGTAAGAGTGTAAATTGGTATGCCATTATGGAAAACAGTATGAAGGTTACTCAAAAAGTTAAAAATAGAACTACCATCTAATCTAGCAAGTCTACTTCTGAGAATATATCTAATCTAACAAGTCTACTTCTGAGAATTATATATATATATTTTTGACATTGTAATTTTCTTTTAAGTAGTCTACTCTAGGGAAATGTTCTAATATTAAACAAAAATTTAAGCCCAGTGATTTTTATTGCATTATTTTAAGACCAGAACATTTTAAATAGCCTAAAAACCCTAGGGAAATGATATTAAAACAACACTCAGTATTATGCAGCTTTAATAGTATTTAAGAGAGTTTTAGTTACATGGAAAAATGCAGGCTATAAATGTAAGCAGAATACTAAGTGCTGTATGACCTCATATGTATAAATTTTTACAACAAAAAAGACCAGAGGGAATAAGCCAAGTTTTAACTTGAATTATCTGTGCTTGAAAAAATTGTGAGTAATTTTTTAGCTCCCTTAATTTTTCTGACTCTTCCAAATTTTTGTTTAAACACAAGTTACCTTGATAATCAGAATTTTAAAAAATTGCAACAGTGATACCCAGCACACAGGGTGTTGTAAGGATTAAATAAAATGAGTTACATATAAGAATTTGTCACAGTATCTAGCATAAGATATCAATAGCAATTGTTTCCCATCTTTGACAGGTAAAGATGGAAGGTAAATAGTTTACTATTTAAGAACTCAGGCTTCACTCTCAGAGAGAACTGAATTCAGATATTGTCATCCCCATTTATTAAATGTTACAAATTATTTAATTAACATAAGCTTCAATAGCTTCCCTATAAGTAAAAATAATAGTACATCTAACCTATCAGATTGGGAAGGGATTAAATGAAATTACTCATAAATTTACTCATCTTACTGCCTGACATGTAACAAGTCTTCAGTAAATATTAACTGCTATATTTGTATGCCAAAGTACAAGGGTAGCTACAGGCATGGATAGGCTTTTGAACCCATGTAATGAATTAAAAAATAAAAAAAATAACTGTCCCTTTAATCAAAGAAGCTCAAAATTATATGGCAAATGCATAGCATCAACTGATAGAGTGGAATCATTGGTCCATTATGAGAAAAGGAGTATCAGATGTTTGAAACAACCTTAACAAAAGATGAGTCCCTGGGGTAATGACCATCCCAGCTGAGGGAATCTCAGCAAAGAGCCCCTTTAGGGAAACTGGCTTTGGCCCAGCAACAGTTTCACTGGGGACAAGTGGAAAATTCAAGCTTTCATTCTTACTACTGCTGGATGGGGAGCAGGGGAAACACATCTTTTTCAACTTCCAAAAAACAGAAAAATATTTCCCCAAATGCTCTGGAAGTGAAAGCACAAGGGAGAGAACTCTGAGATCCAAGGGAAATGAAGAGCAGAGGAAAGGCTTATCTGCAGACACTGTTTCTTATTCTAGTAAGTGCCTGAATCAATTCCTTCAACAAAGGGCATATTCATGAACACGGGACAGAGAAAAATATGTGTTATATTTTGACAGTGGAAATGTGAGTTGGAGAAAGTATCTTTCTACCTGTCTGGTTGAAAAAGAAACCATTACATTCAATTTTATCAACTGTAAAGGTGAAAGAAAAGAAAAATAAGTATATTGCCTTTATTTAATCCTGTCTAATATCATCATGATTTTTTTGACTTTTATTCTAAACTACAATATTCTCCTTAAAATTTTGAAGAAAATTAAAACCCAAAATGGAAAATGGTATCATTTTCCTGTTTTTTTTTTTCTTTCTTTCTCAAGGAAGAAAAGTATTACCTGATTGAGGATAAGGTATGCTTCCTTCAAATGGGAAAAGACTAATAACACGAATTCTCTCCAGAAGCTAATGGCTATCATTTCTCATGATGTTGCATTTGATTTTTTTAAACTTAACTTCTAATCCGTGTCCTAGGTTTATGAAATGGCATTGGCCACTTAAAGTAAAATACAGCCTTTAGGATGCCCCGCTGGCAATCTTCCCTTTCTCCTCAACCTTGGCACAGAGACTTACTTCATTGACTTTAAACCCAAGTAGCAAGAAAGTGAGAAATTATATCCTGCATGGTAAGTCACATATGACATAAATAATGGGCTTCCTAGCAACTTGTAACATTCCAGAAATAGCAAAGGTCACAAAAATTGGTTAGGGAAAGTGGAAGATTCAGAAAAGTGCCTTCAAGAATAATAATTTTTAATGTTTGTCTTTTAAGTTTATAAAAGTAATGTATGTTATTTATAGAAATTTTAAGAAACACAGACATGTATAACTAAGAAAAGTATGCAACCTATCATCTGATCTTGAAAAACTTACCACTATTAATTTCATTTTTTCCAGAAATTTTTTACTTTTACTCAGTATTATTTACTTTTTCTAAAGAAGTATATATAAAGAACTACATAAACTCTTGCTACACAAAGAACTCTATAAAGTATGGAGGACTTTATAAATTTTTACTACTCAAAGAATTAACATTACCTTATTACTTATTAGAAATTTAGAATCCCAAACCCCGTCCACTCCTTCTGAGTCAGAATCTGTATTTTAACATGATTCCTAAAAATTCTTATGCACTGTATGAATTTTTTCTACACCTCTAATTCTTATTTAATGGGTATAAATGCTTTAAAAGCTCTGAGTATTTCTAAATTGCCAGCCAGAAAAAACATGTACAAGTTAATATACTCTCCAACAGTTTTTCTAAGTGTCATTTCATTGCACCTTTATCAACTCTGGTATCATGATTATTCATTTTTGTTAATCTGAAAAATCAAAATTATGTATTTCATATTTAAATTAGTGACCTTTATCTGGAAATGTGGAGTTATAGATTTAACTACCACAATTTACACTGAAACTTATATTAACTTAAAGTGCCTCTTAATTTTACTGAAAACAGTATTGCACCATGAATGAATATAAATATATGTTCCAAAACACCCCTTGCTTAGTATACAAGAATGCAGTAGACACTAAGCAAACTTGTATTGAATTTTTAAATTCTTTAGTTTAGTGATTAGCTTATAAAGCTAAATTTAGGAGCTAAGCCTGAAAAGACTGTAGCTAGCACACTCAGTTTATGCTAACAAAGTGGCAGTTGATAGAAAATGAACTAAGGTTCATGATGGATAGCAATCAAAAAGTTAATGCTATTATTCTAAAATGTTTTAATAAAAATATGTTAAGAAATATTTTCCTTTATTATCCACATACTGAAACTATATAAGACTGTATTGTAGACAGTTCTTAAATTTTCCAGCAACAAAAATCTCAGGTCATCTTGTCATCTTAGAAGTAATTCTAAGAAAAAAAGAAATGAAGAGAGAGACAGAGACAGAGAAACAAATGAAATAAAGTGATTAAAAGCAAGGGATGTTTTTCTATGAGAAATTTAGTGAGCTTTTCACTGAAGCTCACTAAACAAGAACGTCTTTCCATACCAGCCTATAGCGCTGTGGTCTCCTTGTTTGCAAGTTTATGAGATGAAAGAAAAAGACTAGGCCATCTGCTGCCCTCTGGAGAGAAAACATCAAGGACAATCAATCTAAATTAGAATCCTTAGACAGCTCTAAGGATTGATCTCCTTTCAAAAGAAAGAAGAAAAATGTATAAAAGAGAATTGACAAGAAAATAAAGTAAAATAGCACTTAATAATTTTAAATAAACTTATATTTTCAGACCTAAGCAAATTATATCCCTGGGTACAGAAAGAATTTACAGATGTGATTTCAAAATCACTATTGGTGTCTCTGAAGAATGCTAAAGAAAGGAAGAAAATGTTTTAAAAACTGAAACTGAACAAGGGCATCAGTTTTAAAAGCTACTTTTAAAATTTTCAATAAGCCCTTTGTTTATTAATGCCAGATTTGTTTATTATGCCAGAAAGTTTTTCAGATACAAAGTCATTTTCACCATTTTTGTGCTGTTTATCTGTTTTGAGCTTAGCCATCTATTCCCAATTGTTTAGAATAATATGTGTTAACCTAGAAAAAGTTTTAAGTTCTCTAAAAAAGCAATTTTTAATGTTCTACATATTCTAACCAAACACACAGGTGAAAATCATGAGAAATTTTATCAAATTCACAGGGAATAAAAATACAAATGGAAGTTAATATTTGAAAGTCTTAAGATCTCATTCAATGAAACACTTTGTGAAATTCAGTAATTAACCTCCCTCACTTCAAAAACTCAATAACACAACCACTAAATGGGGCCACTCTTGTTTTAAGTTCTGTGAATAAAACTTTAAGGACTTTAGTATAATAAAAATTCAATAGAAGTCAAAAGTATAAAGTTACTGCCCAAAAAAGCCAAAGAATTTAAGCCTGCATGAGTTCCTAGAGCAAAAGAGATTATAGTACCATTGCGCTCTGTGTCAGCAACACAGTATGAGGGGTAGCCTCACGTTCTCTCCTTTAAGGCACTTAGTTGATAACACTCTTTTGTTCAGTAAATCTGTCAATTCTAGTTTTTTACAATTAAATTGCCCATGTCAAAATTTATATATTAATTTAGCATTAGCCAGACACCCTTATGGGGAAGAAAATGGCGGCCCACTCCAGTGTTCTTGCCTGGAGAATCCCATGGACAGGGGAGCCTGGTGGGCTGCAGTCCATGGGGTCGCAAGGAGTCAGACATGACTGAAGCGACTTAGCACGCATGCAGATACCCATCTGTATTGTCTAGACCAATGTTCTCCAAAGTTCAGTGCACCAGGCAACCCAATGAGAGATGCAGAAAGGAAATATCTGAAATTCTACTTTTATTTTAATTCTAAAAAAACTTTTTTTTCAAAATCTTTACCAATATTTACTATATTTATTGACAGTGCTTTGTTGATAGTTTAAAAGCGAATAGTCATATATAGAGGAGTACACTCAACAACTGTATTGTTGGACTGCCCAATCAAAAATAGAAACTATTGATCTAGTCCCCTCCCTTATGCTCAGGAAAATGTGCTCATCTCCTGGGGAGGAACCAGGAGACATAATTCTCTTTGTAAATGTAATTTCTGCTCCAATCCTCACAGAATGGACAGAAATGATGATGTCAAAGGTCAGAAATATTTCCCACGTTGTAAGTGAGTTCATCCTCTTGGGCTTCCCTTGCCGCTGGGAAATAGAGATCTTCCTCTTTTCCATATTCTTTATAACTTACATCATGACCCTCCTTGGAAATGTGGCAATCGTGTGTGCAGTGCGCTGGGACCACTGGCTCCACACCCCAATGTACTTCCTGCTGGCCAACTTCTCCTTCCTGGAGATCTGCTATGTCAACTCTGATGTGCCCAATATGCTGGCCAACTTCTTCTCCCAAACCAAAACCATCTCCTTTGCTCGGTGTCTCCTCCAGTTGTACTTCTTCTTCTCACTGGGCACAACAGAATGCTTATTTCTCTCCATCATGGCCTATGACCGTTTCCTGGCAATTTGCCGCCCTCTGCACTACCCCACTGTCATGACTACTAAGTTCTGTAGCAGCCTGGTCATTTTTTGCTGGGTGTACGGTTTCCTCTGGTTTCTGATCCCAGTGATACTTGTTACTCGGCTACCATTTTGTGGCCCAAATGTGATTGATGACTTTCTGTGTGACCTGGGTCCTCTGTTGGCCCTGGCTTCAGCATGTGTCCCAGTCCCAGGGACTGTTCTCATATGTGGTACCATGAGCTCCCTCCTTATCTTTGCCACCTTTTTCTACACTACTGGATCCTACACCCTGGTGCTGATACTATATCTATAGATACAAATATAAAATACCTATTTATATTTGCAAGTACTGTCATTAATCTTCTCCAAACTGCTTTTTTGCAGTTTTGCTGGGTCTAAGAAAATACTGAAAGAGGAATGAGAAAGTCCAAAATTCAAAGCTTTTTCATATCTAGCATTCTGAAGTTTGACCGTCTTCAGCAGCGTATTTACATTATTAACACAGTAATAGAATCTGAGGGACTTACAGATCTCTGAAAGGAAATATTCCTGAAGATTAGAGAGTAAGGTCATCTCTGTGGCTGTCATTTTTTCCTCTCCACCTCTTAGGAAGCCATGAATGTGTCAGGAGTCAGCACAGTGACTGAATTCATACTCCTGAGCTTTCCCTGCTCTAGAGGCTCGAGTCCTCCTCTCTGTGCTCTTCTCTGCGTCCTACATCCTGACACTGATGGGGAATGGGGCCATTGTCTTTGCAGTGAAGCTGGATCACAGACTCCACACTCCCATGTACACTCTGTTGGCCAACTTCTCGTTCCTGGAGATGTGTTACATCAACACCACTGTTCCCAATATGTTAAGGAACTTCCTGTCTGAGACCAAAACCAGCTCTTTCACTGCCTGCTTCCTCCAGTTCTACTTCTTCTTCTCCATGGGCATTACTGAGACCTTCTTACTGCCCCTCATGGCTTTGATCGATACTTGGTCATCTGCCGACTTCTCCAATATCCTACCATCATGAGCAGCCATCTCTGCATGAACTTGGTGGGCCTCTGCTGGGTAACAGCCTTCCTCTGCTATCCAGTCCCTATTTATTTCATCACCCAACTCCCCTTTTGTGGCCCCAATACCTTTGACCATTTTGTCTGTGACCCTGGTCCCCTTCTGACCCTGTCCTGCATCCCTGCCCTGCATCCCTGCCCCTGGAATTGAGCTTTCCTGTTCTATATTGAGCTCTCTTATAATCTTTATCACCTTCTTTTTCATTCTTGTGTCTTACACCCTGGTTCTCAGAGCAGTGTTGCATGTCCCTTCAGCTGCTGGCAGACGTAAGGCCTTCTCCACTTGTGGTTCCCACCTGGCTGTGGTATCTCTGCTCTATGGAACCATCATGATGATGTACATCAGCCCAACCCCTGGAAATCCAGCTGGGATACAGAAGATTGTAACCTTGCTGTACTCATCAGTGACTCCACTTGTAAACCTGCTGATCTACAGCGGGAACAAGGACATGAAGACTGCCTTGAGAAAAATTCAGATGTTTACAAAAACTGGCCAAAGCAAACAAGAGCTCATGAGTGGACCAAGATCATAATATTTATTTTTTCCTTCATTCTGTTCTCCATAGTGGCTGAGCCAGTTTACATTCCCACCAACAGTGTGCAAGGGTTTCCTTTTCTCCACACCCTCTCCAACATTTATTATCTGCAGAGATTTTTGATGATGACCATCAAAAAAATCTATTCCAACTTAAAAAGTAGATCTCTACTTACTGGCACCTAGAAATACAGACCCAAATTCATCTACTTCTGTCTAGACAATATGGACAATAGTACAACCAATTAAACCAGACCTGACCTTCAAAACAGGACTTGATAGACAGTAACTTGAATTAAATGACCTGAATCTGAACTTTAAACTCTTCTCCTCTCCTGACTGCCAGTAACTACTTCCCCTTTATCTGAGATCACTCTCCTCTATTGTGTGCATATTCTTACATTTGGTCTCTATCACAAATGAGCCAAAATTCTTATGTAATTAATATCCAAAAAATTAATAATGATCTTAAGTTATATGTTATAGTTATTTAGAGACCTCTTTAAAAGAATAGATTCCCAGGTTTTTCTCCAAATCCCCTAATTCAGAATATAAAATTAACCCCAGAAATTCCCATATTAATGTGATTCTGGTGTACCTAGATCAGCACCAGTTCACACACTGACCTTACAGAGCCACTATTTAAAAAAAAATACATGACATATAGTGAGGAATAAAAATCTTACAATAATTGGTTGGGAAAGTGAAACAAGTTATGGTGAGTAGTACAGGTGATTCAAACACTCATGACATCAGCAGTGGAAGCTTCTCCTGCCTCTATTCCCAAATTCTCCATTTATAGAATAAGAAATATATTACAGTCTTCTTACCTTTTCCTACCTGTGAAAAATAATTAAGATATCTAGAAATAGGCTCACATTTTAAAAGATTAGCATGTAGTGACAATATATCAATACTCTGGGGTTAGTTTTAAGAGAAGGAAGTTTGGGTTGAGCACGCAGCTCAAAATAGGTAAAAGCAGACAGAGAGTAAAAGCCAGTGAGTCTGAGATATGAGACAGGTGTACGTGATTTGGCTCAACTATTTGGTCATAAATAAATTAGTCAAGTTGTCCTCTGGGGTTGATGCATTTCATTCAGGCATTCAGTAAACATTTATCTCTATCTGAATGCAGAAGATCAAGTCCCTGCCTTTGTGAAGCTTACATTATACCGAAGGGGATAGATAATAAGAAGCTGAACACATAAATCTCATTGCTTATGACTACTAATTCCAGTAGTTTGAAAAATTTGTAACTATATGTGGTAATTGATACTAACTACAATTAGACTCCTGAAATTAATGTTTTATATCAATTATATATCTCAATAAAACAAAAGGAATAAATGAGAACTCTACTTTTAGTTTTTTAATTAACCTCCATATTGTTCTCCAGAGTAGCTGTACCAGTTTACATTCCCACCAACAGTGTAGAAGGGTTCCTTTTTCTCCAAACCCTCTCCAGCATTTATTGTTTATAGACTTTTTTGATGAGGATTATGATCTGTTGAGATGATGCCTCATTGTAGTTTTGATTTGAATTTCTCTAATAATTAGTGATGTTGAGCATCTTTCCATGTGCTTTTTGGCCATTTGTATGTCTTCTTTGGAAAAATATCTATTTACATCTCCTGTCCATTTTTTGATTGGGTTATTTGTTGGATTTTTTGTTGTAGTTGTTACTGAGCTACATGATTTGCTTGTATATTTTGGAGATAATCCCTTGCCAGCCACTTCAATTGCAAACATTTTCTCCCTTTCTGTGGGTTGTCTGTTTTGTTTATGGTTTGCTTTGTTGTACAGGAGCTTTTAAGTTTAATTAGGTCCCATATGTTTATTTTTATCTTCACTATTCTAGTAAGTAGGTCAAAGTGATTTATGTCAGAGAACATTCTGCCTATGTGTTTCTCTACAAGTTTTATAATAAAATAGAGCTATCATATGATCCACCAACCCCACTCCTGGGCATATATCCAGAGAAAACCATAATTTGAAAAGATACATGAACCCCAGTGTTCACTACACAACTTTTACAACAGCCAGGACATGGAGCCACCTAAATGTACATTGATGGGTGAATGCATAAAGAAGATGTGGTACACATACACAATAGAATGTTACTCAACCATAAAAAAAATGAAATCATGCCATTTGCAGCAACATAGATGGTCCTCGAGTGAAGTCATACTGAGTGAAGTAAGTCAGACAAAGAAAGACAAGTATCATAGGATGTCACTTGTATGTGGAATTTTTTTTAACGGTACAAATGAACTTATTTACAAAACAGAAATAGAATTACAATCCTAGGATTACCAGAGAGGAAAGAGGGAAGGGATAAATTGAGAGATTGGGATTGACATATACACACTACAGTATATAAAATAGATACCTAATAAGTACTTACTGTACAGCACAGGGAACTCTACTCAGTACTAATTAATGACTTTATGGAAAAAGAGTCTAATAAAGAGTGGATATATGTATATGCATAACTGATTCACTGTGATGTACAGCAGAAAGTAACACAACATTGTAAGTCAACTATGCTCCAACCAAAAAAAGAAGCTATCCTTGAAACGCCAAAAATAGGAATAAATGGGAGTATGAATACAGAAATTGTTGGGGTAGGATAGGGCACAGTTTAGATCTAAATGGTTAGAGAATGTCTTTGTTAGGAAGTGGTATTTCAAACTCAGATAATATATCATGCAAAGATCTAGGACAATAAACACCCATGTAAGTACAGGTAGAAGCTTGTGATTTTCAAAGAATAAGAAAAGTTGATTTTGCTACCTGGAAGGAAAATGACATAAGAGGCTGGAGTAGTGGGCAGCATCAAATCATTTAGAAACTTCTAGCCCACAATAAAAAGCTTTTATATGAACTCCTGGGGAAGGCTGCTCAATACAATATACTAAGAGGAAGGCTAAAAAAGCTCTCCTTAGAAAAATCCATGTCTTCATAAGCTCTTCTTATATTGAAACGACCTATTTACTTACATGTCTATTTATATGTTCCTTTATTATGCTACATTCCACTTTTTTCTTTAAGAATTTGAAGTATTAAAGTGCACTAAAAGAAAGAATAAGGAAAATATTAATTTAAAAAGGAAAAACAGGATGATGATTTGCGGATGGATAAATGCTGACATTAAGTCAAGCCTGTAAGTGTTATGAGCTCCCTTTAAATAAAGTGGGAAATCACCAGAAAGGATCTTCAGTGTTGAAGTTTTTTCAAGTGTTGTTATGATTCTCTATGTTTCTTTGATTCAAAAAATGAAGTAGAGAATGGAGAAACATTATCTGTCATATGATTTTCACTAATTGTAAGAAGAAACAAATCTGTTTACAAGGAAAACTAAATTACTGACTCCTAGTTCTATAATTTCTTTCAAGATGATTCATATGAGGGAGAATGAGATACACTGAACAGTGGTTCCCCAAAATATCTGACGTATATACATATAGTTAAACACAGCTGCTTCTTATAGCATTTATTAATAAGATTCAAAGGCATTTTATAGAAATATAGCTCAGAGGAAGCAATTCTTTCCAGATCTAAGAACTGAGGTCCAAATATCTGCTTTCTGATAATCTATCTGCCTTAATCCAAAAGTCTGACCTTAACCTCACACTGGTCAGAGTGGCCACCATCAAAAAGTTTACAAACAATAAATGCTGGAGAAGTTGAGGAAAAAAGGAAGCCTCCTACACTGTTGGTGAGAATCTAAATTGGTGCAGTCACTCTGGAGAACAGTATGGAAATTCCTTAAAAAAACTAAACATAGAGTTACCATATGATCCAGTGATCCCACTCCTGGGCACATGTCTGGAGAAAACCCTAACTTGAAAAGATACATGCAGCCCAATAGTCATAGAAGCACTATTTACAACAGCCAAGACAATGGAAACAACTTAAATGTCCATTGACAGATGACTGGATAAAGATGTGATACATGTATACAACGGAATATTCAGTTCAGTTCAGTTCAGTCACCCAGTCGTGTCCGACTCTCTGCTACTCAGACATAAAAACAATGAAATAATACCATTTGCAGCAACATAGATGGATCTAGACATCATCATACTAAGTAAGAAAGAGAAAGACAAATACCATTTATCATTTATATATGGAATCTAAAAGATTATACAATTGAACTTACCTCTAAAATATAAATAGCTTCACAGACATAGAAAACAAACTTATGGTTACCAAAGGGGTTACCGTACAACATAAAGAACAATATTCAATATCTTATGATAACTTATAATGGAAAAAAATCTGAAAAAAATGGAAAAATCTTATATATATATGTACATATATATACATGTATACATAACTGAATCACTTTGCTATACATCTAAAACTAATAGCAGTATTGTAAATCAATTACACTTCAATTAAAAAATAATCTATTATATGATTGGTGCTTTGGTTGACTGATTTGAGGGAGGATCTAAGGAAGTGATGGTCTGCTCCAGATTGTATGTTGTCTATGCAAGGGCCATTCTAAGACTAGGTATCTAGATAAGATTTTATCTATATAGAGGGCAGAGAAGAAGGAGATTAAAGCTGTAATTGGCTTTTTTTTTTAAGTAGTAGACACTCATTTTAGCCAAGAGAGGAGGATATTTGGTATTTTATGACTGGCACAGTGACGTTGTTTTTTTTATCCTTAGACAAAATTATAAAGTAGCTTTGTTTTGTTCCATGTATGTGTCCAATAACAGAATAGCATGACCTAGCTGAGAGTGTCAGAACAGCTTGTAATAACTTTGAGGTCTAGTCACATCATTTGTGGACATCTGGGGCTGCATTTATTGCCTTCAAGTTTTTTAAAGTCTTCATTGGCCACATGGTATGCACACACTTAGGGGAGTTAGAGTTAGATATACTGGTTGATTAATTAATCAAGCAACCAGTTGATTTGTTAACATTTCCTTCTATCTGTAAGAATTTTAAAGAAGGAAAAAGACATCATTTCAACCGCATAGAAAATAAAAACACTAAAATTAAGGAACATCCCAAGGGAAGTGAATAACAAGCAGAGCGATGTCTCTTGACATTGTTTACCTTTAGCATCAATAAATGGATCCTCAAGGATCAGGAAAAACAGGACTTACTTCCTGGCAGTCTCTGCTTATAACCCCTCCATCCCTCAGCAAACATATTCAAGAATTTTTACCACAACCATTTCCAGCTCCTTTCTCCTCTCTGGTTATTGTTAAGAAGACTATCTCTTCTAAGAGAATAAAAAATAAACTTTTGAGAAGCTCCAGGTTAGAATTCCCTTTGCTGATCCAGGTAACAAGATTATGCAGTGTTTAGCAGAGCAAAAAATCATAATCTACTGGTTTTTACCCACAGCTCTCTTTGAATTATCACGGTCATATGCATACAACCAATATCACTTAAACTCTTACTGGTCAGGCAATAGTCAAAGTACTTCCACAGGAATTCATCTCATTCAGTTATCTTTGTAACAGTCCTTTAAAGAAGGCATAACTGTGTGCTTATAATAGCTGAGTATTAATTTCTTATGACAAATAAATAATTCTAAATAATAAATAATAATTTAAATAATTCTAAATTCAATAATTTTTCTATCGTATACAGCTCCCTACCTGTCATCCTACTCTGGAAAATTATCCTTATTTTTAAGTGTCTTCCAGAAACAGATTATCCAATGTTACAGCCCCTCACTGAAACTGTACAAACTAAGGAAGTGAATTGAGTTGTCATGGTTGGGAAGATCTCCTGGAGAAGGAAATGGCAACCCACTCCAATATTCTTGCCTGGAAATTTCCATGGACAGAGGAGCCTGGCAGGGTGAAGTCAATGGGGTCGCAAAGAGTTGGGCATGACAGAGCAACTGAGCACACACACATGAAACATCTCTGGGTGGGTTCTAGAGAGAGAGCCAACAAATGGGTACCAAGGCTTCTACTGTCCTGAGTTTTGAGGGAAAATTAAAATATTGGTGAATGTCTTCCTTGTAATGTGTACGGCATGGCCTGGTTCATTCAGACATACTTTATCTCAGTTTTTCCAGGGTTGACTAATTTAACAAGTAAACAAAGAAAACAAGGCGATTGTTGTTAATTAACTCAGTCCAAATGGCCAGGGTACAAATACACAGACATCACTGCACCCATGTTCACAGTACCCTCTGTAATTGATGCAGGGTGAGTTTATTGGTCTTTTGCTGTTTGTTTGGTTGATTGGTTTGGGGAATTTTGTTGACAGTTTCAGCTCAGACTTGAGGCAGGTAACATCATCAGTCTTCTGTACAGAGGAGCTCAGTAATGAAAAGTGAATAGTGATACAAGCTAATTAAATATGTTAGACTGAGCATAAAATGGTGATGGTAATTCCTGTTTTCTAGAACACCTTCCTGTTTTCTGTAACAGCTCTGTAAGACTTCTTGGCACAGAATTGCTGAGAGGGATAAGTTTTACTTAAAAGTGTAACATGATCAGTTTTTCCATTTTTCAAGGAGTACTTGGTTGCTGCTTAGAAAATGGAGGATAGAAGGGCAAAAGTAGAAGCAAGCTGTTAGAATGCTGCTGCAGAAGTCTAAGGAAGAAAGGATGGTAATTTGAACTTGAGAGACAGCAGTTAAGACAAAGGAGTGCATGATACAAGCCATACTTTAGAAACAGAAGAATCCTGCTAATGAATTGGATGTGAGGGGTAAAAGAAGAGATGTAACAATGAAATAGACTATACCCGAAAAAGTAAGTTCTTCAACATTAACTAAGCTATTTAAAGTGCTGAAAATATTTGAGATGATAAAGTGATTAACACACATAAAAATAACCTTTTAGAAGGTTATTTCTTTAAATCATAAGGCTGAGCACAAGACTCAAAACTCATATAAGATAAAGATTGCTGTAAATTACATGCATTAAAATGTTCTCCTAAACCAAATTTGAAGACAGTTTTCTTTATAATTTCCGGAATATTTTCCCTTGAAAGTAAAAAATTTCTAATATAAGCTCCTACTCTGAAAAAAACAATACTGCCAGGAAGAAAACTACGCAGTCTTATATGACAAAACTAAAAGAGAGAGAAGTCATTAAAATGCAGCATATAGCTCACTCCCTAGGCTCTGGTCAATAGAGACCTCACCATCAGAAAAGAATGTTGACAACTGGGGCTTTCACATGCTATCAGTTGCAGTGATAAATAGTGCAATAATGATGGAACACTGTTGAACTTATCTACTGAAGGTAAAGATACACATGCCCTTATGATCCAGCCTACAGAAATGCATGCATGTGTGAACCAGGAAAAGAGAACTGTATTCATAGTACCATTACTCCTAACAGCCCAAACTAGAAATAGCCAAAATAGTCATCTATAGTACGATGGTTTAATAAGTGGTGGTTTATTCATAGAGTACAGTGGAGTGTAAATGGACCACTATAGATGATTGTTACAACATGAATGTAAAAAACCTTACTGTTGAACAAAAGAAGCCGTCCAAATACTACATATACTGTGATTTCAATTATGTAAAATAAAAAACAAGCAAAACTAAAAAAAAATGTTTCAGAATGCATACTTAGCTATTAAAATAAAGAAAAATAGGGAGGTGATTACCATTAGGAAAGGAGAGTGTTAACAATTGAAGGGGCTAAGAGGCAGAGGATAGTCATCCTCTTATTGGAATGGAGCATAAGAGGAGATTCTAGGGTACAGGTGATCCTCTATTTCTCAACTTCAGTGATAGTTACTGCAGAATTTTATATATAAAGATTTAAATGTTGAACATGTTTCCATATATTTCACAATAAGTAAATATCTCTATATATACTGATATTCATTAAATTGTGTTTTTATAATCCAACTGTTAAACTAGGACAGTAATTCAGGATTAGGCTAAAACAGTAACTATTGATACATAAATGTCTATTTCATTCCCCAGAGTGGCTTCAATTCATATCTGGGTTCTCACCTGTCTTTACAATTATTCAATAATGTGATTTTGTTTTCACAGCTCCCAGACTCATGAAAATCTACAACACCCCCAACACCTCCAGCACCATCACTGGCTTCATCCTCCTGGGCTTCCCTTGCCCCAGGGAGGGGCAGATTCTCCTCTTTGTGCTCTTCTCTGCTGTCTACCTCCTGACTCTCATGGGCAACGGTTCGATCATCTGTGCTGTGTGCTGGGATCAGAGACTCCACACCCCCATGTATATCTTGCTGGCCAACTTCTCCTTCCTGCACATCTGGTATGTCACCTCCACTGTCCCCAACATGTTGGCCAACTTCCTCTCTGACAACAAGCTCATCTCCTTCTCTGGGTGCTTTCTCCAGTTCTACTTTTTCTTCTTGGGTTCTACAGAATGTTTTTTCTTGGCTATTATGGCATTTGATCGATACCTTGCCATCTGCTGCCCTCTACATTACTCCACTCTCATGACTGAACGTCTCTGCACCAATCTTGTGATCAGCTGCTGGGCACTTGGTTTCCTCTGGTTCCCAGTCCCCATCATCATCATCTCCCAAATGTCCTTCTGTGGGTCCAGGATCATTGACCACTTCCTGTGTGACCCAGGTCCCTTGTTGGCCCTCACCTGCACTAGAGTCCCTGTAATAGAGTTAACTAGCTCTACCATAAGTTCTCTCCTCTTATTTATCCCCTTTCTCTTCATCATGGTGTCCTATGCGCTGGTCCGACAAACTGTGCTGAAGGTCCCTTCAGCAGCTGGACGAAGAAAAGCTTTCTCCACCTGTGGGTCCCATCTGACTGTGGTTTCTCTTTTTTACGGATCAGTGATGGTCATGTATGTGAGCCCAACATCTGAACATGATGCTGGAATGCAGAAGATAGTGACTTTGTTTTACTCTGTAGTTACTCCACTCATTAATCCTGTAATATATAGTCTGAGAAACAAAGATATGAAACATGCTATGAAGAAATTATTAGGAACATAAAAGTAAGGATCTTGATTTAAAATATTTGGGGGGACAGAAGCTGTTTTTAATTTCTTGGTTAAAAAGAAGACTAACTGACTTTAGGACTATAAGCCATCTCAAAGATGTACCGCATATCCCCAGTTTTGCAAATGATAGAGCCATAGATTGAAAAACTGAGTTTAGTTTGCTGGGAAATATAATTAAATATAAATTTCCTGCCAATCTAGAAAACCTCTCCACAGTGGTGGAAGAGAATAAAGCAGTTTTATTATTTATTATCTATGGGTGTGAGAGTGGGACCATAAAGAAAGCTGAGAGTAGAAGAATTGATGCTTTTGAACTGTGGTGTTGGAGAAGACTCTTGAGAGTCCCTTGGACTGCAAAGAGATCAAACCAGTCAATCCTAAAGGAAATCAGTCCTGAATATTCATTGGCCGGACTGAAGCTCCAGTACTTTGGCCACCTGATGTGAAGAACTGACCCATTGAAAAAGACCCTGATGCTGAGAAAGATTGAAGGCAGGAGGAGAAGGGGACGACAGAGGATGAGATGGTTGAATGGCATCACTGACTCGATGGGCATGAGTTGGAGCAAGTTCAGGGAGTTGGTGAGGAACAGGGAAGCCTGGCATGCTTCAGTCCCTGGGGTCACAAAGAGTCAGACATGACTGAGCGACTGAACTAAACTCACTGATTATTGAATAAGCATTAAAGCAGGAGACTATGGGCATCTCAGGCAACCCACTGAGAAATGGCAAAGACTGAAAGAAATTTTATCCTTTAATAGTCAGGCAAATACAACCCATTACATACAGGTTCTCAAGATAAAAACTAATCCTCAAAAAGACTCGACCATTTTATCACACATAGTCAATTCATCCTAGATTCACCTGGTAATTGGACTGGCCATCTGTGTTTGCTAATTGGCTTCACACAAAGAAGAAAAGACATTTCTATATAACAAGAGGTAGTTTTCAACTTGGAAATTAGGCCACCAATGTTATGTGCCTATCTTCCCACAGGAAATGGAAGATTGGGGCCTTTCTATCTTGATTATTACATTTCAGAAAGTCTTCCCAGGTCCTTGACAAAGACATTCCTAGGTCATAAATCTGGCAAGGGTGCTGAAAAACCTGTCAAAATTTAAAACTTTTAAATTTTACATTCATTTCAATGACAGAGAAACAAGTACAAGTTTTCTAAAGTAAGTGTTCTGAAAACAGGAAGAGGGGAAAGTTTCTTCCTTTATCTTCAGCATGGATACTTACACCTCTTTTTTTTTTTTTTTTTGTATTTGCTCTTACAAATTGTACAATCCTGGGGCAAAACTTGTCTCCTATTACTCTTCCAACACCAGCAAACTCTTCACTTTTCTGGTAGTGCTTTTATTTCTGTCTTCTAAAACATCTATCATGATAACATCAATTTTAATATTGTATATATCTTCAGGTCAATATGAAAAATAGCATCAGCAAAATAAAAAGTCATAAATAAATGAAAAAAAGTAAATAACAAAGGAAAGGCTTTTAAATATCTAAAAAGACATTCTATTTTGTTCAGAATTAGAGAAGTACAAAGAAAGCTATAATAAATATATCTCTTTTCCCCCCAAATTGACAAAGATCAAAAATAATGTTGAGAAAAACAGCAATCTCTTCCCTTACTGGTAGAGCATAAATTGGTACAATATCTATGGAGGACATTTTGCCAAAAAACTATCAGAATTTATTTTTTTTTAATTTATTTATTTTAATTGAAGGCTAATTACTTTACAATATTGTATTGGTTTTGTCAAACATTGACATGAATCTGCCCCGGGTGTACATACGTTCCCCATCTTGAACCCCCCTTCCACCTCCCTCCCCATCCCATCCCTCTGGTTCATCCCAGTACACCAGCCCCGAGCATCCTGTATCATGCATCGAACCTGGACTGGCGATTCATTTCACATACAATAATATACACGTTTCAATGCCATTCTCCCAAATCATTCCACCCTCGCCCTCTCCCACAAAAAACTAGAAATAGAACTGCCATACAACTCAGCAATCGCACTCCTGGGCATACACACCGAGAAAATAACTATCAGAATTTAAAGGGCATACCCTCTGACTCAGCAATTCCACTCTTAGGTATTTATCTGAGGAGTATACTCACAAATAAGAAAAATGACATGTGTACAAGAATATTGACTACTGTTTCTAATAGTAAAAGATTGGAACAATCCAAATCCCATTAATTAAGGACTAATTAGATAAATTATTGTATATACATAGGGTGAAATATACTATATAACTGTTAAAAATGAAGATCTGTACATGTTGATATAAAAGTACCCTCAAAGTTAAAGAAAAAGTGAGATGAAAGAGATCTGTCTTGGGCCATCTTTCATATGAAGAAAGATTACATAAATATCTACATATTTATGTTCATAAACACATTGTGTATCTCTGAAAGAAGAAACTAAGAACAGTGATGCTTTTGAGAAACAGAACTGGGTATCTAGGGACAGGGAGAGAAGGAAATATTTTCTCTGTACATACAAGCCTTTGTATATTTAAAATTTTTCCATATGCATGTATTTCATTTAAACAATATTTTTTTTACTATGAAATTGGAACCAAAGTAACATTTTTTCATACTTCTGTGATTCTTTGAGAAACTAAAAAGAAGACTGTTTCTCAGAGGAAAATTAAAAAAAAAAAAAGAAACTGACAACCTCTTCATGTCATCTCACTAAAATTCTTTTGTTCAGCCAGAACAAAGTAAGAAATGTCTTCCTCTTCTGAGGACCTATGAGAATAACAAACTATGAAAAAGTGAAAGCAGCTTTTTAAAAATAACTGTTGTATCATCTTCCTCCATAGTCACTTATTCACTATAACAAACACATTCAATATGTTAGGCACTGAACTGGAAGGGACAAGCCATATACAGAAGCAAATAAGACACATTTCCTTCTCTTCTGGGGATCATGAACAAGTAGTAAATGAAGCAAGATGTTCTATAAACAAGGGAATTTTAAGTTGCTATGGGAGCAGGTAAAGGAAGGCACGGATAAAAACCCATGAGTATGAAGGGGTAAGAAATCATGGCAAGTTCCGAAAAATGCATATAACCATTCCCAGACCACTATCTGTTTACTTGTATACTACAATATACAGAATAGAAGTATTCCTCAAATAGATGTCCATGTAGCATTTACCACCCATCATGACTTATATTTGGCCAAACCTATTAATATATTAATAAGCATCCTTAATCGAAATAAATACAATTTCAAGATGGAATATAATTCACAATTCATCAAACAGATATAGATAGAAAAATGGCTGATTCATGCTGATGTTTGGTAGAAACCAAAGCAATACTATAAATCAATTATCCTTTAATTAAAAATAAATAAATCAAAAAAAGGCCCAAAAAAAGACAAATAGAAATAAAGAAGCACATCATTGGGATAGAGGTATTAAAATATAAAACTCAATCTTCAGATGCCATCACAGTACAAATATTACTGATATTTATTATTAGTATTTGTTTCCAGGGAACTCAACCTACAAGACCATGTCACTTACAAAGAAAATAACACTTGAGTGCTTAAGTAAATCAATGAGCCAAAAAAGACACATCAACCTACCTCAGATCTTTCATGAGAGTGAAGTATTTCAGTGAGCGGCAGATGGCCAAGGGCTGATCATTTTCCATGACAAAGTAGAACTGTGCAGTTGTTCTGGGGGAAAAAAGTAGAACCAAGTGATGAAACCGGAATAGGAAATGGTCTTGGCTTTCGAAAGCAAATTGTCCTATATGTTGGACTTAAAAGTTGTGAAGTAATTTTAAAAGTCACAATAGCTACACTAGCTAACTCTCAATGTGCCTAAAATGAACTTCCACTTTAGCCATGCTAGTAATGTACAGCCTCAAGCATACCATTCATATCTTCATTTTATAGATGAGGGAACTAAAGCCTAGATTGAATAAGCAAGTTGCCCTAACAGTTAATGAGTGTTGGAACCAGCTATGACTCCAAAAACCATACTATAACGTGTTATGCTATGGCATCTCTTAATGTTAGGTTATCACATGTGAGCTCCCGAGCTAAGCATTTTGTATACAATCTCTCTTTTAATCCTCATTACATTATATGAGCCATTACCATTTTACATGTTTTACAGAGTAGAAAACTAAGGCCTGGAGAGAATAGGTAACAATTTACCAGTAATACAGTTTAACAGTAACTAGAAAAGCAGGGATTCAATCAGGTTTCTCTGAGTCCAAACTCATATTCATCATCACCATTTATTTGTCATAGCAGACTTACATATATTGTTTAAAAGCAGGAAAAATTCTCCATGTGCCTCTAAAGCTGAAATAATATTCAACTATTATTGTTTGGGTAAATGGTTGATAAAAACTTAATGAATAAGTATAGCATACTATTGTAAATGCAATATGGCACACGTGCAGAAAAATTAAAATCTAGTCTTTAGAAAAAAATACAAAGGGAAGCATTTCAAAATATTTGAAATGGCAACGTTTGGGCAGTAATATGGAGGTTTGGGAGGTCTTTTTTTTTTTTTTTTCTATTTTGGGTTTTTTTTTTCCCAATTGTATGCTTTATTTTCAAATGTTTCAATACCAAGTACAGATAGTCCCCAACTTACTATTTAACCAGTTTTCAGCTTTACAGTTGTGAGAAAATAATACACATTTGGTAAAAACCATACTTTGAATTTTTATATTTTTCTGGCCTGTTGATAAGTAGTATGATACTCTCTCACAATGCTAGGTTCAGCTCTGAGCCACAGCTTCCAGTCAGTCACATGATCATGAGGGTAAACAACCTATACACTTATACCATTCAGTACCCATGCAGCCATTCTGTTTATCATTTTCTGTACAGTGCTCAACAAATCAACAATAATATTTATTATGAAAATTCAGCAATTTTATGATGAAATAAGCTTTATGTCAGATGACTTTAGCCCAAAAGTAAGCTAATACATGTTCTGAGAACATTTAAGGTAAACTAGGCTAAACTGTGATATTCGGTAAGTTAGGTGTAATAAATGCATTTTTAAGGCTCAAGAGGGAGGAGATATATGTATAATTATGGCTGATTCGTGTTGTTGTACTGCAGAAACCAACACAACATTGTAAACCAATTTTCCTCCAATTAAAAAATTGAAACATTTTAGAGCATTTACTTACCATATTTTCAATTTTAAAGGTTTTATTAGGATGTAAACCTATTTCAGGTTAAGGAAGATATGTAATAGTATATAAAGAATACTTTGAATCTCCAGTAAGTTATTTTGTAAATAATGATAATGATAAATCTAGCTCAGTTTCCCAGTTTAAAAGAACTAGCATATCTTAAGGATGCTCGTCTATATAAAACCTCACTAACCATTTGTCCCTTATTTTTTCTAACAAAACTAGTATTTGTAACTTCAAAATTTTCTTAATTTTCTGTATTTTCTTAATTTTCTCTGAATTAAATTAAGAGACAGCCACAAGGTACCCTGAGGGAATGGGAGCTGGAGTTGAAGATAGAAAAGTGAGCCCTTAGTATTGGACAGAAGGGAAGAGGTCCCTTAGCCCATCCAGCTTCTCATCAGTCAGTTTCACTGGTACCATGCAGAAGAGGGGAAGTTTCTCAACTTTGATATATCAACTGATAATGTATAAAGGAAGGTGAAATCATGCTAGCAACATTTCAAACTGAAGACTGTTATCAATCATATTGCATACTTTCTAGTTCTGAATTAATATGTCCCTACAGAGTTGGAGAAGGAAATGGCAACCCACTCCCGTGTTCTTGCCTGGAGAATCAAAGGGACGGGGGAGCCTGGTGGGCTTCTGCCTATGGGGTCACACAGAGTTGGACACGACTGAAGTGACTTAGCAGCAGCAGCAGCAGCAACAGAGTTGGCCACAGTTTACATTTCACTACTATTTAAATTGATATTTCTCAAAAGTACAAATGAATTTCTAGAATAAAGTAAATAGGTCTGCAAAATTTAATACAAATCACAATTTACAACCCTGTTTATTTATAAATATGGATAGATGCATACTTAAGTATATATATAAACATATTTGAGAAGATATGGAAAATAATTCTAAAGAAATATCACAAAGTATAAACTGAAGAAGCTTTTGCATTTTACTTCAGTGATAGAGTCATACAAAATATGTTCTGGATACTAATGGGCCTTTATATCTAAGATATAGTTCATTTCCTATCCCAAGGTCAATGTTCTTTAGCGCTCCAAGTTCTTATCATTAATAATTGTATAAAATATCTGTGGCACTTTTTCGTATTTTTTCTTCTGAAATATTCATGTTAAATTCCCATAATAAATGAGGACAAGTTTTAATGTTCTTTGCATTTCTCTATTTTTCCAATTTTCATATTCATTCACAATCCAGAGTAGTGGCACATACAAAGTAAATATTCAGTGATGGATTTCTGGGAGTCATATATTCCATCAGGTGTAAGCCACAAAAGATATGCAGCAAAAAGCAGAATAACATTTACTTGCTAATATGTTACTACAGCTGAAATAACTCCCTAAAACCTTTCTCTATATTTTTGCAATTTTTCTTCTTTTTGTTATCTTCTTTTCAGTTCAGTTCAGTTCAGCTAAATCATAAGAAAAATTGTATTTTGTTTGCAGATGTTTAAAAAGACTAACTGCTTCCAAATAAGACCTTGAGAACCAGGGGGGAAAAAAGGCATATTTGATAAATAAAAGTGAGCTGATTACTGGTATTGTTTTTTATTATCAAACAAAACTTCAGCTTTGCAGAAAAGTTGCAATAATAGTAAAGTACAAAATGTCTATATGCCCTTCATCCGGACTTCAAATCATTAAAATTTTACCACTATTTCTTACAGTCTCTCTGTGTCCTTTTACATCTATTACCCTCTCTCTGTCCATATGTCTGACTGTCTCTATATACACACCTATTAAGTGTAAGCTGAAGACAACTTACCTAAATGATTTAGTATGTATTTTCTAGAATTAAAAATATTTTCTCACATAACCTCGCATAATGATCAAAGTTAAGAAATCTATGCTGCTTTAATACCATTATGCAATATAAAGACCTTATTCTGTAATTTCCCAAATTATACTGCTCGTATCTTTTATAGCAAAAGGTGAAGAGAGATTTTATTTTTCTGGCCCATGATCCAATCAAGTTTAGATACTGATCATTTTTTAAAATAAAATGAGCCTTTTTGTGTTAGTAAATTGGTGAAAACCTCAAAGATTTAAAACAGACTTTTAAAAGAAAACTCAATTCTTGGGAAAAAAAATTTTTATTCAAAATTAAAATTTCTTATTTGAAACTGTAGGTAACTCTTTCTAAATGATAAATGCTTATCAGATTCAACACAAGATTTCTATTTTTTCTACAGAAAAAGGCCATGATAGTCTGGGGGAAAGAGGGATTGCACAGCTTCGTTACTCCCTAAAACCAGTCTCCTCTGTCTGATAGCAAGACAAGCACCTGTCCCCAGCACCCACAGTTGACAACAACTTATCAGAAGACCAAAGAACAAACTCCAGCAAGACGAACACCTTGGCTTGGGTTTTGTTTGACAGAATCTCCCCTGATCATATGAGAAGTGTTCTGAACAGATTTGGTGAGTGACTGATGAACCTGTCGATTGAATCTCTGGCCATCTCGAAGAGACTAAAACTAAGGAAAAGATATTACTTCCTCCATCACTGGGGAAAATAAAAGCAATAATGAAGGCACAACTGTCTCCAGAGGAGATAGGAAGTGAACACGGGAAGAACTAGCATAGACCTGTCTCCTGGCACAATCCTTCTAGAGGCAGCAAATGATTCCTCAAGGAGGACGAGACAAGCTGTGCTTATAACCCATGGATCCTAAAGCACATACATTCACTGATCCCCATCCAACCTACTCTTCACACCTTCTCTCCCAGCTGGTTACTACAAAGACAACTGCTTCTACTCAGAAAAGTCTGTAAAAAACTGAGAAGCTTCAGTTGAGAATCCCTTTCTTACTTCAGGAAAGAAGGTAATTCAGTTTTTAGAAGAGAAAAATATTAAAATATAGACGGAGAATCTACATCTCTGGAGAAAAATGTCTCCTGTAACTCCGCCACAATTTTACCCAAAACATCTAATATTTACCTCATGTCAGATATTGAGAAGCTGCTTCCACCTTGTCAATTTATTATTCCATTCAATAGTTTTCATAACAACCCTCTGGGGAAGGTGTTATCATCTCCATCTGACATCTGAGGAAACTAAGAGTCAAAAAATAACTGGCTTATAGAATTGGCCACGACAATGCAATGTTTAGGTGTTGGAATTCAAATCCTGGGCTCTTGTATCCAAATTCAGTACAATTTCTAGCATAACATAATTGGCTGCCACTCACCAGTAGTGGATAAATACACTTTGCTTTGGGCTTTTGAAAAAGTTTAAACAATAGGATATATATGTATATGTATATATATATACCCTATGTATATTGCTAGGCATTTTAAAACTATTCTTTCTGTAATCTTCAAAATGCCCTCTGTAGTTGTATTCACTTCACCTTACAGAAAAGGACACAAAACCATGGAGAGGTTAATACTTGGTCTAGCATCCATGGCTATAATGTTGTGGAGGTAGGATTCAGACTCAGGTGGTCCAGTTCTGGAAGCTGTGCTTCTGTATGGAGTAGCCTGTCCAGGCCAGCAAGGAAAGGACTGTGCTCACAGGGGAATCATCCAGGCTGGCTGCTGAGAGAAGTTAGTGAGGATACCAGGACTCCACTCCACTGTAGAAAACAAAACTCTATTGTTTTCAGGCTTGGAATATATTTCTTCCAAAATATGTTTTATGTATAGATATTAAGGAAGCTTTTATTCTCTTCATTATAATGCATACATTTTCCAAAATTTCAATAATAACCAAACTTTATAATCAGAAACATAATTTTGAAAAAAAGCAATTAATAAAACAATTAAAACTATTTTGTGCCACAATTTTAATAAAACAATGAACCCAACAGACAAGGTTCTTGCCCTCATTTGGCTGGCAAAGATACACACATAAGAAACAAAAGAATTTCAGACTTTGATAGGAATTTACAAACAAAAGAATGACAGAGATACTTACATAAGGTGTTCAGAAGAACAGAATAATTAGGCTGGAAAGTGAAAAATGGGCTCCAGATACATTTCCAGGTGAATAGAACATTTAAAGCAAAGAACCCAGTCAGTAAAGAAGTTGTGCATTCCAGGATACAAAGAAGGCCTGTGTAAATGAAGAAGGGGGAATAGGAAAAGACAGATCAGAAAAGGGAAAAGGGAAGAAAATGGTAAAATAGGTGGAAGCCAGATCATTCAGGGGCCCATGTATCATAAAAGGGAACTTGGATTTTATTCCAGGTTGAGTTGTGGGATGTTTCTGCATAAGCAAATTGCATGATCTTATTTACACTCTTAAAAGGTCAGTCTGTCTGCTGTGTAGAGAACTGATTGTATAGAAGCAAAGGCAGGAATCAGAGAAATCATTTGGGAGACCTTTGCAGTAATTTAGAGAAATAATATGAGTAACTTAAACTATTAGGGTGCTGGGGAAAGAGAGAAGCAGATGCATCAGGGCTCAAGGCGTATTTTAGAAATAAACATAACTACAGCTGAACTGTGTACAAAGGATAGTAGAAAGAGAGATGTGCTATTAAAACATAATGAAAGTTTTAATTCAGCATTCACTTCAGCGAAGTGAATCAGCTATAGACATACATATATCCCTTTTTTTGGATTTCCTTCCCATTTAGGTCACCACAGAGCACTGAGTAGAGTCCCCTATGCTATACAGTAGGTTCTCATTAGTTACCTAGTTTATCCATAGAATTGTAATCTCTCAGTTCATCCCAACTCCTCCTTCCCCTTCTTGGTATCCATATATTTGTTTTCTATGTCTGTATCTCTATTTCTGCTTTGTAAATAAGTTCATTGGTATCATTTTTCTAGATTTCACATAAAATTGATATAATATTTGTTTTTATCTTTATGATTTACTTCACTATGTGCAACAGTCTCTAGATCCATCCATGTATCTGCAAATGGTACAATTTTGCTCCTTTTTATGGCTGAGTAATTTTCCATTGTACCACATCTTCTTTATCCATTCACCCATCAATGGACATTTAGGTTGCTTCCATGTCCTGGCTATTGTAAATAGTGCAGCAATGAACATTGAGGTGCAATGTATCTTTTTGAATTATGGTTTTCTCCTGGTAAATGCCCAAGAGAGGGATTGCTGGGTCATACGGTAGCTCTATTTTTAGTTTTTTAAGGAACTTCCATACTGTTCTCGATAGTGACTATATCAATTTACATTCCCACCAACAGTGTACGGCGGTTTCCTTTTCTCCACACCTTCTCCAGAATTTACTGTTTGTAGATTTTTTGATGATGATCATTCTGACTGGTGTAAGGGGATACCTCATTGTAGTTTTGATTTGCATTTCTGTAATAGTGAGCAATGTTGAGCATTTTTCATGTGTTGGTTGGCCATATGCATGTCCTCTTTGGAGAAATTTCTGTTTACGTCTTCTCCCATGTTTTGATTCGGTTGTATGTTTTTTGAAATTGAGCTGCATGAGCTGACAGATAAATTTACAAGCTGAGCAAAAGCATAGAGAAGCTGAACACATAATGCAGTCATCTTCTCCCCTCCCAGTCTCACTCTAGCTGAAGCCAGCAAGGCACTGAGGTAATGCACATTAAGATAGAAATGGACAGAATCATGGGAGTTATTATTGAACACATGAGTGAGTACCCCTTGACCTGAGAACCAAGTAATACTGATTTTGACCGAGAAGAATGGGTTCCAAAGTGCTGTGCACAGCACTGCATTTTTATCACAGAGAATAGACAGAACTATTTCAACATGGTCATATTATTGATATATTAATTTTATTATTCAAGAAATCTATTTAGATGGCCTCTTTCTTGGTGCTATTTTTTTAAGGAAATTTTCCCCATCAAAGTTGATTGATTTACTTATGAAATTGTCAGATAATGATAATAGGGAGAATGAATCAACAAGTTAGGTTGGAAGATAGCCAAATGTCAACTTTTAAATGGCATCAAAAGTCACACATGTTTTCCTGCTTCAAAATCACATGATCCAACAAGGTACCTGCCTACAAGCAGCTACATTAGGTGACAACTCAAGGAGTACATAGGAAATGCAATTTTCCACTTATTATAAGGAAATTATAGAAACCCTTCTAAATGCAAGATCATGTACACCCCCAGTCATCACCATGACACTACTGTTTGACATAGCAATAACTTCAGCCTACCCTTAAGAAGCAGTTTGCCAAGAAGAACAATAACTCAATGTATTTAATTCAAAAGAATTACACATTGCATTCTCCTACTGGGATAAGCTACATGAGGTATGAGTTTTAATCTCTTGTGTTCATTGCTGTATCCCCAATATTTAAACGTAAACACTCAATTATAATGAATTAATAACAAGTAAATAAATCTCAGCTTCATGTTGGGACAAAGAAAATGAAGCTCCTCTGCTATTCCAGGGATATTCAGTAATTATGACCTTTCACAGCTCGCAGACTCATGAAAATCTCCAACACCCCCAACACCTCCAGCACCATCACTGGCTTCATCCTCCTGGGCTTCCCTTGCCCCAGGGAGGGGCAGATTCTCCTCTTTGTGCTCTTCTCTGCTGTCTACCTCCTGATCCTCATGGGCAACGGTTCGATCATCTGTGCTGTGTGCTGGGATCAGAGACTCCACACCCCCATGGACATCCTGCTGGCCAACTTCTCCTTCCTGGAGATCTGGTATGTCACCTCCACTGTCCCCAACATGTTGGCCAACTTCCTGACAACAAGCTCATCTCCTTCTCTGGGTGCTTTCTCCAGTTCTACTTTTTCTTCTCCTTGGGTTCTACAGAATGTTTTTTCTTGGCTATTATGGCATTTGATCGATACCTTGCCATCTGCTGGCCTCTACACTACCCCACTCTCATGACTGGACGTCTCTGCACCAATCCTGTGATCAGCTGCTGGGCACTTGGTTTCCTCTGGTTCCCCGTCCCCATCATCATCATCTCCCAAATGTCCTTCTGTGGGTCCAGGATCATTGACCACTTCCTGTGTGACCCAGGTGCTCTTCTAGCACTCACCTGTGCGAGAACCTCAGTAATGGAATTTTTTGGGCAGTCATAAGTTCTCTCCTCTTATTTATTCCTTTCCTCTGCATCATGGGGTCCTATGCTCTGGTCTTGAGAGCTGTATTAAAGTCCCTTCAGCAGCTGGACAAGGGAAGCTTTCTCTACCTGTGGGTCTCATCTGGCTGTGGTCTCACTCTTCTATGGCTCAGTGATGGTCAGGTATCTGAGCCCAACATCTGGGCATGATGCTGGAATACAGAAGCTTGTGACTCTGTTTTATTCAGTGGGAACCCCACTCATTCATCCTGTGATCTATAGTCTGAGGAACAAAGATATAAAATATGCCCTGCAGAAATTTCTGGAAATACAAAAATAAGAAACTTGGTCAAAAAACAAAAGGGGAAATCTTTGGGCAACTGGGCTATCTTTATACTTTTCCAGGTTAAAAAATCTTAAGTAAATAGTGAGTACCAACTCAATGTACATGAGTTGAGTAAACTCCAGGAGTTGGTGATATACAGGGAGGCCTGGCATGCTGCAGTCCATGGGGTTGCAAAGAGTAGGACATGACTGAGTGACTGAACTGAACTGAACACTTTGAGAACTGTTCATCTTATTGTTGAACCTATTCATCATGGCTATTCGTACTTTTCCCAAAATTTTAGGAGAAAGGACTCAGAGACTTTATCCAACTCCCTCATTCTGCAGATCAAGAAAGTGAAGAATGGAAAATTTGAGTGATTTGCTCTGGTAATAACTTTAAAATGTTTAGAAAAATCTTTATACTTCTCATTCTACTCATAAAGAGAGAAATACATAATAAACTATAAGAAAATATTGAAGGGTTTGGCATTCTGGTGTACAACCATCAAATATTCTTTCATGTAAAAGGGGAAAGCATGCATTACTGATAAAAGTCTAAACTGGTGCAACTTCTACTTAGGCCATTGCAAACAATTTCAGAAAATTTAAAATTCACATATCCATTATCCCAGCAATTGTACTCACTCTTAGATACACAATCTACACATATAATCATACATATGTGAGAAATGCATTTTTAGAACCCACTCAAATGCCTATTTATTGAGACATATTTCAATATGTATGACATTCATGCAATGGAATATGATGTAGCATTTCTTAAATGGGAGAATTTTAGATATACAGATATGGAACTACCTCCAACTTATATTTGTTATTAAGTGAATAAATGATGCATAGTATGTAAGTTGTCATTTATTGATGAGATTATAAATTTGTCCTTGTGGTTTAAAAAAAGGAATATCTTTCATAGGATAAATAAGAAACCTAACCATGGTTGCATTTGGCAACAGGATGTCTTGAAGAAGGAAGAAAGACTTATTTTCACTCTTTGGTATCTTTGAAACAAAATTTTATAGATAATAACGATAGCTCTACTGGTAAGTTTTCTGAGAACTGGAGCCTAAGAAACAGTCGCCCACAATTCCTGGGTTTCTTGGGGAATCTATGGCAAGGCACAGGCTGTTTCCAATGCAAACAAAGGAGCCGGGATCCAAAAACCCACAAACATCATTTCATTCAGACTTCTTGGTTCTGGAGAGAAAATATGGGAAATTATTTTGTTCTTTGAAGATGTTTTCCAATTTCAAAATTGGGAAAGGAGTACATCAAGGCTGTATATTGTCACCCTGCTTATATAACTTATGTGCAGAGTACATCATGCAAAATGCCAGGCTGGATGAAGCACAAGCTGAAATCAAGATTGCAGGGAGAAATATCAATAACCTCAGATATGAAGATGACACCACCCTTATGGCAGTAAGCTAAGAAGAACTAAAGAACCTCTTGATCAAAGTGAAAGACAGCAGTGAAAAAGATTACTTAAAACTCAACATTCAGCAGAACAGGCCTTCACATAGTTAGATCTTTTCAGAAAATGGTTTTATGAGTTCCAATTCTTGCATCTTCTTATACCTAGAAAAACACTGACATCATTAATGGTGAAATCTGCTTTGGCTATTAAAAAAATTTTTTTTTTTACAATTAAAAGTCAAAATAGAGTAGCTATGGTTCAGACACCCTGGGAAATAACTATTTCCCAGATATCCTGAAAAATTATATTATGGGTGTGATTTCAGATTAGACGCTGTGACCTAATGTAGGTCACATTAGAACTTAATGCTCCTGTAATGCATTTTTGCTTCTGTACTTTGCTTGCTGCTCGTAAAACCAAAGTTACTCCATTTTAAGATAAGGTTGTTTTTAAGTCAAGATTCCTAAAATTGTTTTTGAAAAAAAAGAAAAAGAAAAAGAAAAAAAACCTCAACATTCAAAAAAAGAAGATCATGGCATCTGGTCCCATCACTTCATGGGAAATAGATGGGGAAACAATGGAAATTGTGACAGACTATTTTGGGGGACTCCAAAATCACTGCAGATGGTGCAGCCATGAAATTAAAAGACACTTGCTCCTTGTAAGAAAAGCTATGACAAACCTAAACAGCATATTAGAAAGCAGAGACAGTACTTCACCAACAAAGGTCCATCTAGTCAAGGCTATGGTTTTCCTAGTTGTCATGTATGGAAGTGAGAGTTGGACCATAAGGAAGGCTGAGCCAAAAAGAATTGATTCTTTTGAACTGTGGTGTTGGAGAAGACTCTTGAGAGTCCCTTGGACTGCAAGGAGATCCAACCATTCAATTCAAAAGGAAATCACTCCTGAATATTCATTGGAAGGACTGATGCTGCAGCTGAAGCTCCAATACTTTGGCCACCTGATGCGAAGAACTAACTCATTTAAAAAGACCCTGATGCTGGGAAAGATGGAAGGCGGGAGGAGAAGGGGATGACAGAGGATGAGATGGTTGGGTGGCATCACTGACTCAATGGACATGAGGCTGAGCAAGCTCCGGGAGATGCTGATGGACAGGAAATCTGGGCATGCTGCAGTCCGTGGGGTCGCAGAGTCAGACACAACTGAGCAACTGAACAACAGCTGAAGATGTGCGGGAGGAAGTAAAGTTTGTTAAAGTGTTTGTTAAAGTGTTCACCTAGTCCCACCAGGTGGCTCTAATGGTAAAGAGCCCGCCTGCCAATGTAGGAGATCTGGGAGACCTGGGTTCAATCCCTGGGTGTGGAAGATCCTCTGGAGGAGGGCATGGCAACTCACTCCAGTATTCTTGCCTGGAGAATCCCATGGACTAAGGAGCCTGTCCCTGGTGGGGACAGTTCACAGGGTCGCAAAGAGTCGGACACAACTGAAACGACTTAGCATGCATGTAAAGTGTTAATTGGTCTAGTTTCAGGGCTATTACATTTGCAAGCCTTGCTGCTGCTGCTGCTGCTAAGTCACTTCAGTCGTGTCCGACTCTGTGTGACCCCATAGACGGAAGCCCACCAGGCTCCCCCGTCCCTGGTTTTTCGCTAATTCATTAAAAGCATTTAGTGAATACTTGTAATACATCAAGTATATATGTAGGAAATAAATCAGATAAGTCAGTAAGTCACATTTCATTCCCTCAAGGAGTTGACAGTGTAGGATGAGAAAAAATTAAAACTGTGAGATGTGCTATGACCAAAAGAGAGATTAGTTGTTACAGGAGTCAACTGGGGAACAGTATATGCAAACAATGGAAAGGTAAGTGGTGAGATAGCACGAGAATGAAGTATTTCACACAGATAACTATAGCTCATGGACTACAGGGTAAAGGTAAAGATCAGGTGTGTCCCTGATAGACATTCATAGAAAGGGTCTCTGAATCTCTTAAAGAAAACCTGTCTCATGGTTTACAGTTTACTGCTACTACAAGCAAAAGAAATCTGACTGCATTATATGACAAAATAATTATTTTATCATATAAAATATGATATAATAATGGTATATTATATGGTTTCCCTGAGGGTAGGAAGCAAGGAAGCTGAAAATTGCTTCAGCTCTTTGCACAGCAGCTTACATTCAGCATTTTGTCTCAAATGCATTTGTAACATAGTAATTGTTTGATAATAAATATCCTAATTCTCTTTCTTATTTACATAATACTTGTTTATTTTAAACATTTTTAATGTATTTTTTAACTGAAGGATAATTTCTTTACAGAATTTTCTTGTTTTCTGTGAAACCTTAACATGAATCAGTCATAGGTATACATATATCCTCTCCCCTTTGAAACTCCCTCCCATCTCCTGCCCCATCTCACCCCTCTAGGTTGACACAGAGCCCCTGTTTGAGTTTCCTGAGTCATTCAGCAAATTCCCATTGGCTATTTATTTTACTTACGGTAATGTAAGTTTCCATGTTACTCTTTCCATGCATCTCACCCTCTCCTCCCCTCTCCCCATGTTCATAAGCCTATTCTCTATGTCTGTTTCTCTACTGCTGCCCTGTAAACAAATTCTTCAGTACCATTTATTAGATTCTGTATATATGTGTTCAGTTCTCTTTATGGCTCACTTCAGTCTGCATCATAGGTTCTAAGTTCATCCACCTCATCAGAACTGACACATTTGAGTTCCTTTTTATGGCTGAGTAATATTCCATTGTATATATGTACCACAACTTCATCCATTCAACTGTCAGTGGACATCTAGGTTGTTTCCATGTTCTAGCTATCATAAATAGTGCTGCAATGAGCAGCACTGTTTACTACATATGGGATACATGTGTCTTTTCAATTTTGGTTTCCTTAGGGTATATGCCTAGGAGTAGGGTTGCTGGGTCATACGGTGGTTTCATTTCTAGTTTTTAGAGGAATCTCCATACTGTCTTCCACAGTGGTGGTATCAGTTTAAATTCCCACCAACAGTGCAAGAGCATTCCCTTTTCTCCACATCCTCTCCAGCACTTATGGCATTTTAAACATTTTTTAAATAGTAAAGTATAAATATATTTCAGTCACCTCAATTCCACTGTCCAGGGTTCCATATCATTACATTTTAGTTATTGATCTCTTTAGATGTATTTATGTGCATATGTATAATATAGACAGAGTATAAAATTTACATTAATGCATATGATTTACATACATATGATTGTAAACATACACACATATAATTTTACATATATGATCACAACAGACAAGCTGTCTCTCAGAACGCCATCTTCATTTTTTCTTAATTTTTAAAAATTAATTTATTTATTTTTATTGGAGGCTAATTACAATATTGTAGAGGTTTTTGCCATATATTGACATGGATCAGCCATGGGTGTACATGGGTGTACATGTACATGATCTTTTCCTCTCTTGTTACCTTTATTCTTTCCCTACTTCTGTCCACAATTACCTCACAACTAAATAATCAATATGAATAATCTAATGTGTATCCTTCCATATTAATCTTAATGCACATGCAATTGTATGCTTATACACACAATCACATGACTCTTTGTGACCCCCATGGACTGTAGCTTGCCAGGCTCCTCTGTCCATGGGGATTCTCCTGGCAAGAATACTGGAGTGGGTTGCCATGCCCTCCTCCAGGGTATCTTCCCAATCCAGGGATCCAACCCAGGTCTGCCTCATTGCGAGCAGGTTCTTTACCATCTGAGCCACCAGGGAAGCCCTTATTCTAAACTACTTATACCTTTATTTTTATAAGATAGATTTCTAAGAATGTATTGATATTTTTGGATCAAAGATCAGTACACTTAATATTTAGATATTGTTAGATTGCTTTCACTCAAGGATATGCACAATCACGTTTCCACTATAAGTACCAATTCACCCTTAGGAGCTAATAAAATTACTTTAAATTTTGGCAGTTTGGTGGGTTAAAAGAGACAGTCCACTTCTTTTACTAGTGATAGTTGAGCATTTTTTCCCTTATGTCATTGGCCAGTGGATTTTCTCTACTTTTTGCTTGTTAACATCTTTATCCATTTTTAATTTTTCATATTTTGCTCAAAAAATATTTTACTTATTTTAGATATTAACACTTTACCTGTCAAATGCATTGCAAATATTTTTCTCTACCATTTCATTTTGTGCTTATAGTATCTTTACTAAAATTTTATTACACATACTGAATATTTTTCCTTGTACTAATAACTAGAGATTTATAAAGAATAAAAATAAGTCAGTTTGGATTGTCAAAAGAGGTTATTTTCCCATACAACAGAAAAAAGTGGCGTTAGCTACAAGGCTATCCAAAGACAATTCATGAGCTCTGATTAATTCTCATTCCATAAAGATCTGTAAGATCCAGATTATTGTTGAGTAGGTTAGAGATTACAGGGTTTGAGACTGATTTCACTACAGAATATACCAATATCATGATGTGATTATTTTCTGCATTTTAACTGAACTCCTAGAAGTAGAACTCAAGGAATGAAATAGTAATTTATGACTGGAATGAGGGTACAGGACAGAACATCGGTGGGTCCATGTCACAAAGAAAGTGATAAATAATGTTAGGGAGAAATGAAAACTAAGCACATAAGGACATGAATGAGCAATCACAAGAATACTGGAATACGCAGAGCCACCCATGCTGGGATAGTGCAGCAGATGTTCAGGAACGAGTCATTAGCTTAGAAAGAGAGAGCCAGTACCACTCAGTTGTGTGAAAGGAAATGAAGCAGAAGTGAGAAAAGAAGCCAGAGAAGGACAGAGTGTTGGACTGAATATTGATAAATATGTTGTGAACTGTGCAGGCAACACACAAGAATGCAGTCATTGCCCCAACAACTCATTGACTCAGGCTCAAAGAGCAATGGACCCAAACACCCATGATCTAGATTTGAATTCCAGTTTTGTCTTTTACTGGCTGTGCATTGTCAGAAAGTGATTAAAATCCTCTGAGCCTCAGCCCCATCTATGTAAAAGGTAAAATTAAACCTAACATTTCTAAAATCCACAAGCTGTTCTAATTACTGTTAAATCCTAAACAATCAGCATTTATTTTTATAAAGATTATTCTCTATTTTTGCTTAGGGAGGGAATGAAGGAGAAGTTACACCAGAGGGGTTTATGGGCAGTCTTTAACTCAAAATTCAACAAATCTAAAAAGAGAGTGTTTTACTTATTAAGCTCATTTACTCATTAAACTTATTTACTTATTAAGTTTATTTATAAATGAACTTCCTTTTAATCATTGGATGGAGATAAAGTGATAAACAAAAGATAGGACTATCAACAGGCAATCCAAAGCTTCCTCAAATAATTAAAACTACAAGTACCATACGATCCAAGAACCCCTCTTCTGACTACTTATCCAAAGAAATTGCAATCAATACCTTGAAGAGACATCTGCACTACCGTGTTCATTGTAGCTCTATTCTCAATAGCTAAGATATGAAAACAACTTAAATGTCCATCAACAGATGTATGCATAAAGAAAATATGTATAAATATATATTATGTATGTATGTTTGGAAGAAGGAAGGCTTCCCTGGTAGCTCAGCTGGTAAATAATCCACCTGCAATGCAGAAGACCCCGGTTCCATTCCTGGATCGGGAAGATCCCCTGCAGAAGGTATAAGCTACCCACTTCAGTATTCTTGGGTTGCCTTGGTGGCTCACACAGTAAAGAATCTGCCTGCAATGAGGGAGACCTGGATTTGATCCTTGGATTGGGAAGATCCCCTGGGGGAGAGCATGGCAACCCTCTCCAGTATTCTGTCTTGGAGAATCCCCATGGACAGAGGAGCCTGATGGGCTACAGTCCATGGGGTCGCAAAGATTAGGATACTGAGCAACTAAGCACACAGCATGGGAAGTGGAAGTGAAAGTCTCTCAGTCGTGTCCAACTCTTTGCCACATCATGGACCATACAGTTCATGAAATTTTCCAGGCCAAAATACTAGAGTGGGTAGCCTTTCCCTTCTCCAGGGGATCTTCCCAACCCAGGGATTGAACCCAGGTCTCCCACATTGCAGGCAGATTCCTTACCAGTTGAGCCACAAGGGAAGCCCACAGAGCATGGAAGAAGGCACAAAAAGAGGGGAGAAAGTGAGGCAGTGAGGAAAAAGAGAAAGAGGGACAGGGAGGGAGGAAGAGAACAAGAGGGGGAAGGAGGGAAACAGGGAAAGGGAAAGGGAAGGGGAAAGGGGAAAAAAGAATGAAGAAAACGAGGAAAAGATTTACTCAAACTAACCATGTGGGTGTGTGTGCTCAGCAGTGTCCAACTCTTTGCAACCCCATGGAGTATAGCCCGCCAGGCTCCTCCAACCAACCATAATGGGATTTAAAACCAGAAAATGATGATGGGTAACCTGACACCAGACAGGAGCATGAAAAAAATAGTGGTATCATTCTGTAATTGTTTATAGTATTGAATTAACCAGTGGTACAGACATTCTAGGAAAATGGTCTATAAAAGCATGACTTGAAAGCTCTTCAGAAACCAAGTGGCTTGGCTACAGAATGAATTAATCTCTACTGCACATGCTCTACAAGAAAATGGTTCTATACTTCAGACATCTGCCACTGAGTCATACAGCAATATTTTGGGCTCTCTAAGAGAAGAGGCAACAGCATTATGCTCACAGGGGTGTGTTAATCAAGCTGTGTCTTCAGTGGAATACTATCTTCTGAAACTTCTCTTATAAGAAAGCTTATTGCTAATAACCAATTAAGAGAAAAAAATCAGTGACCTGTCACATGAATCCATTATTGCTTTACCTGGAAAATCTACGTGCATGCTCCATCTTCCACAGTAAAAAGGCCTGACTGCAGATCGGTGGTGTTTTCATGATAGTACTCTTCTTTTTTTAGATTAATTTTAGGATCTAATTTTTTTTAATTGAGGCAAAATTCTTTTAACTTATAATCAGCCATCTTAAAATATACAATTTAGTGGCATTTAGTGCATTCACAGTATGGTGCAGTCACCACTCTTCTGTAATTTCAAAGCTTGTTCATAACCCCAGAATAACACCTTATATCCGTTACAGTAAGTCCCTTCCCATTCTCACCCCCCTACATTACCTGGCAGCCACTAATCTGCTCCCTGTCTCTATGGCTTTGCCTACTCTGGACGGCCCATATGAAGAAATCATACAACATGTGACTTTCTGTGACTGCCTTCCTTTACTAAGCATAAAGTTCTCAAAGTCGCCCAAGTTGTAGCGTATTTCAGTACATCATTTCTTTTTGTGACTGAGTTAAACATTTTTTTATAATGATTAATCTGTTTGATGATAGTACTCTTAAAGGAACCATTATAACAAATAGCACCCACCGGACAATATCAATATTTAAGCTGTTAAAAAGCTTAATGGAAAAAAATTTTAATTTGTTTGAAACTGGATACAAACTTGATTATCTAAAAGTGTCACAAATGGTGGCTAGACCAAATATACCAGCCCCTATGTCTTTCTTGGTCTCCCCAAAAATAAATCCTGAGACAAAGATTCAAATGCAGAGTTCATTTAGGTAATGAAGGCAAGACTGATAGAGAAAAGCCAAATAAGGAAGAGAAGTCTTCCAACAAAGGGTAAATAGTCAAAGCAACTCCCATTGGGAGCAAATGCAGCTAATCCCTCTGGAGGATCCCAAGGTAGGCAATTAGACATTCCAGACTTATCCAAATATTTTGCTAAAGGACCTGGGATATTGAAACTCCAATTTCAATCTGTCCATAGTTCAGGGTTTGAGGAGGTGTGGAGGTCATTAACTTCCAGCCTGGAAGAAAGAAAAATGGGCAGCCAAAGCAGGTTTCCCAGTTATGAAAAAACTCTCAGGAAAACAAATGCAGAAGCTTGCAGTTGCACTGAAGTGGAAAGGGAGGAGAAAATACAAAGGGAATATGGACTGGCAACCGATGAGTTCTGTTACAATGCACTAATACCACCTTCAAGAATTCTGTGAGAAAATATTTTGAGCTGGGGGAAACAATGACAGGAGAGACTACAAAAAAAGAAAAGGAAAGAAGGAAAGCAAAGAGAACATTTCATAAGTTATCTCCCTTCTGCATGATTAAGTTAATCTCCTGGGATCCTCACTCCACAGGGCTGAACTCTCCCACTGGTAGTCATCCATTCACAGTGTTTTTGTTTGCATTTCAGAGGGTAAAATTATTCACCCCACCGAAATATACAATATTCCACTGTGTGTCTAAGCAATTCAATCCAACTGTGACACAAGGACTTCTGTAAGAAATAGTGGGGAAATGATTAAAAATATAAAATATGGACCTACTCTTTAGCACAGGAAACTCTGCTCAATATTATGTGGCAGCCTGGATGGGAAGGGACTTTGGGGAAGTATGGATAGGGGTAGATGCATAGCTCGATTTCTTTGCTGCCCATCTGAAACCATCACAACATTTTTAATCAGTTATACTTCAATATAATAAAAAAGTTATAAATATATATATATATTTTAACTTTAACAACAAGGGTAACAATAGTTACAGCTGAATTGCAACGGTCCTTGTTTGCCAATTTCAAATCTCATGTTGTAAACAGAGGGAAACATCAAAGCGGTTCAAACAAGGAAGTTAAATGACCTGATAAGTCATTGACATGAAACTCCTTCACAAATGGGACAGAGGGACAAGAAATGGGTTTTGCTAAAATACCTGTACCTCTGTCAAGATCAGAAAATCTTAGATCCAACTCCCTGATGCAACTCTGAGTAGAGCTAAGGAATGTTCTGCTCTGGCTTCTCTTGGACCTAAGTTAACCATCAAGACACCTGCTTGAGACCAGTTTGAGACTCACAGGCCTCAACCACAAATGAGAAAGGGTAGATCTATAATACAAACAGGGAGGTCCTGGAAGGGGATTGATTCTTGGAGTAACTGCACAGCCCTCTATGACTGAAGTCACAGCATACCTCCAACCCATCTCTTCCTTCAGGAGAATCAGAGAAGACTTTGTTCCCAAAACCCATAATTGACAGCACTCACTAGAGGCCCACCGCCTATTGGACGTGAGGCAGCTTCTCTTGGCCGCCGGCCCTGGCTTCAGGCGTGGGGTAGCTCCTAACGGCCGCGCCTCTTTGCGGCGCAGACGCGAGAGACGCCGGCCCCGCCCCGGCAGGGCAGACGCGGGAGACGCCGGCCCCGCCCCGGCGGCGCAGACGCCGGAGACGCCGGCCCTGCCCCGGCGGCGCAGACGCCGGAGACGCCGGCCCCCCCCCACTCCGGCGGCGCAGACGCGGGAGACGCCGGCCCCGCCCCGGCGGCGCAGACGCGGGAGACGCCCGGCCCCGCCCCGGCGGCGCAGACGCGGGAGACGCCCGGCCCCCCCCCCCCTCCGGCGGCGCAGACGCGAGAGACGCCGGCCCCGCCCCGGCAGGGCAGACGCGGGAGACGCCGGCCCCGCCCCGGCGGCGCAGACGCGGGAGACGCCCGGCCCGGCGGTGCAGACGTGAGAGAGCTGCCCCACGTTCAAGAGGCGGTGGCTGCGCAACCACAGGAGGGCCAGAGGAGCTACTCCACGTTCAAGGTCAGGAGGGGCGGCCTTGAGGAGATACCCCTCATCCAAGGGAAGGTGCAGCAGCTGTGCTTTCTTGGAGCAGTTGTGAAGAGATATCCCACGCCCAAGGTAAGAGAAACCGAAATAAAATGGTAGGTATTACAAGGGGGCATCAGAGGGCTGCTGCTGCTGCTAAGTCACTTTAGTCGTGTCCGACTCTGTGTGACCCCATAGACGGCAGCTCACCAGGCTCCCCCGTCCCTGGGATTCTCCAGGCAAGAACACTGGAGTCGGTTGCCATTTCCTTCTCCAATAAGTGAAAAGTGAAAGTGAAGTCGATTAGCCATGTCTGACTCGTAGCGACCCCATGGACTGCAGCCTACCAGGCTCCTCCGTCCATGGGATTTTCCAGGCAAGAGTACTGGAGTGGCTTGCCATTGCCTTCTCCCCATCAGAGGGCAGACACACTGAAATCATAACCATAGGAAACTAGTCAATCTGATCACGTGGATGTGGTCCACTGGAGAAGGGAATGGCAAACCACTTCAGGATGCTTGCCTTGAGAACCCCATGAACAGTATCAAAGGGCAAAATGATAGGATACTGAATGAGGAATTCCCCAGGTCGGTAGGTGCCCAGTATGCTACTGGAGATCGGTGGAGAAATAACTCTGGAAGGAGTAAAGGGATGGAACAAAAGCAATACCCAGTTGTGGATGTGACCAGTGATAGAAGCAAGGTCTGGTGCTGTAAAGAGCAATAATGCATAGGAACCTGGGATGTTTGGTCCATGAGTCAAGGCAAAGTGGAAGTGGTCAAACAGGAGATGGCAAGAGTGAACATAGACATTCTAGGAATCAGTGAATTAAAATGGACTGGAATGGGTGAATTTAACTCAGATGACCATTATATCTACTACTGTGGGCAGGAATTTCTTAGAAGAAATGGAGTAGCCATCATAGTCAACAAGAGAGTCTGAAATGCAGTACTTGGATGCAGTCTTAAAAACGACAGAATGATTTCTGTTCGTTTCCAAGGCAAACCATTCAATATTACAGTAATCAGGCCTATGCCCCAACCAGTAGCACTGAAGAAGCCAAAGTTGAATGGTTCTATGAAGACCTACAAGACCTTTTAGAACTAATACCCAAAAAAGATGTCCTTTTCATTATAGGGGACTGGAATGCAAAATTAGGAAGGCAAGAAACACCTGGAGTAACAGGCAAATTTGGCCTTGGAGCATGGAATGAAGCAGGGAAAAGGCTAATAGAGTTTTGTCAAGAGAATGCACTGGTCATAGCAAACACCCTCTTCCAACAACACAAGAGAAGACTCTACACATGGACATCACCAGATGGTCAACACCGAAATCAGATTGATTATATTCTTTGCAGCCAAAGATGGAGAAGCTGTATACAGTTAGCAAAAACAAGACCAGGAGCTGACTGTGGCTCAGATCATGAAATCCTTATTGCCAAATTCAGACTTAATTTGAAAGTAGGGAAAACCACTAGACCATTCAGATATGACCTAAATCAAATCCCTTATGATTATACAGTGGAAGTGAGAAATAGATTTAAGGGACTAGATCTGATAGATAGAGTGCCAGATGAACTCTGGACGGAGGTTCATGACATTGTACAGGAGACAGGGACCAAGACCATCCCCATGGAAAAGAAATGCAAAACGGCAAAATGGCTGTCTGAGGAGGACTTACAAACAGCTGTGTAAAGAAGAGAAGAGAAAACCAAAGGAGAAAAGGAAACATATAGGCATCTGAATGCAGAGTTCCAAAGAATAGCAAAGAGAGATAAGAAAGCCTTCCTCAGTGATCAGTGCAAAGAAATAGAGGAAAACAACAGAATAGGAAAAACAAGAGATCTCTTCAAGAAAATTAGAGATTCCAAGGGAACATTTCATGCAAAGATGGGCTCGATAAAAGACAGAAATGGTATGGACCTAACAGAAGCAGAAGATATTAAGAAGAGGTGGCAGGAATACACAGAAGAACTGTACAAAAAAGATCTTCACGACCAAGATAGTCACGATAACGTGATCACTGACCTAGAGTCAGACATCTTGGAATGTGAAGTCAAGTGGGCCTTGGAAAGCATCACTACGAACAAAGCTAGTGGTGGTGATGGAATTCCACTTGAGCTATTTCAAATCTTGAAAGATGATGCTGTGAAAGTGCTGCACTCAATATGCCAGCAAATTTGGAAAACTCAGCAGTGGCCACAGGACTGGAAAAGGTCAGTCTTCATTCCAATCCCAAAGAATGCTCAAACTATCGCACAATTGCACTCATCTCACACGCTAGTAAAGTCATGCTCAAAATTCTCCAAGCCAGGCTTCAGCAATATGTGAACCGTGAACTCCCAGTTGTTCAAGCAGGTTTTAGAAAAGGCAGAGGCACCAGAGATCAAATTGCCAACATCCTCTGGATCATGGAGAAAGCAAGAGAGTTCCAGAAAAACATCTATTTCTGCTTCATTGACTATGCCAAAGCCTTTGACTGTGTGGATCACAATAAACTGTGGAAAATTCTGAAAGAGGTGGGAATACCCGACCACCTGACCTGCCTCTTGAGAAACCTGTATGCAGGTCAGGAAGCAGCAGTCAGAACTGTATATGGAACAACAGACTGGTTCCAAATAGGAAAAGGAGTACGTCAAGGTTGTATATTGTCACCTTGCTTATTTAACTTATATGCAGAGTACATCATGATGAACACTGGGCTGGAAGTACCACAAGCTGGAATCAAGATTGCCGGGAGAAATATCAATAACCTCAGATATGCAGATGATACTACCCTTATGGCAGAATTTGAAGAGGAACTCAAAAGCCTCTTGATGAAAGTGAAAGAGGAGAGTGAAAAGGTTGGCATGAAGATCAACATTCAGAAAACAAAGATCATGGCCTCTGGTCCCATCGCTTCATGGGAAATAGATGGAAAAACAGTGGAAACAGTGTCAGACTTTATTTTTTTGGGCTCCAAAATCACTGCAGATGCTGATTGCAGCCATGAAATTAAAAGACGCTTGCTCCTTGGAAGGAAAGTTATGACCAACTTTGATAATATATTAAAAAGCAGAGACCTTACTTTGCCAACAAAGGTCTATCTAGTCAAGGCTATGGTTTTTCTCGTGGTCATGTTTGGATGTGAGAGTTGGACTGTGAAGAAAGCTGATCGCCGAAGAATTGATGCTTTTGAACTGTGGTGTTGGAGAAGACTCTTGAGAGTCCCTTGGACTGCAAGGAGATCCAACCGGTCCATTCTAAGGGAGATCAATCCTGGATGTTCATTGGAGGGACTGATGCTAAAGCTGAAACTGCAATACTTTGGCTGCCTCATGCAATGAGTTGACTCACTGGAAAAGACTCTGATGCTGGGAAAGGTTGGGGGCGGGTGGAGAAGGGGACGACCGAGAATGAGATGGATGGATGGCATCACTGACTCTGTGGACATGAGTTTGAGTGAACTCCGGGAGTTGGTGATGGACAAAGAGGCCTGGCGTGCTGTGATTCATGGGGTCTCAGAGAGTCGAACACGACTGAGCAACTGAACTGAACTGAACTGAACTAGAGGCCCAGGAACATCTTCTATATAACAGCCACCACACTGTTTTTTTTAATAGACTTTCCCTTGAACAGCACTCTGAGTTGGCTCATATTGGCAAAAGATTGATGAAATCTCATGCCATCACTGAGAAGTTTGGGGCTGGAAAAAGTAATGTTTTCTACTCTACTGGGAGACAAAGGTAGAAGGACCACAGTCTCCTGAGAAGACAGGCCCCAGAGGAAGGGAATAACTAGTAAGAACAGTCTCCTAACACAGAGATCCTTCTGTAAGTGGTAAATAGATCCTCATGGATTCTCACTCTCTGGAGTCTCTGCTTATAATTTTCACATCCTTCAGCAAGCACAGAAAGATATTCACCCAGTTTCTACTCCTTCACCGCTTGATGGTTTCTGTAGAGAAGACCAACTCTCCTCTCCAGGAAGACCAGACACTCAGAGAAACTTCAGGTCTGGATAGTCCTCTTGTTCAAGAAAGGAAATGATATAATGCTTAGAGGAGAAATAAATATAAAAGAGTGAGAAAACTACTATCCTCTAAGTAAAGCTTCATTTTACTTTGCTTCAGCTGTATATTATACAGCTAAAAATTCCTATGGATTACAGTGTGTCAGGCCCTAGACAAGGTTCCACATGTTTTATCATTCAGAATCCTCAGTACTTTGGTGAAAGTACTTTGCTGAAAGTACTACTGTACCCATTTTACAGTTGGAAGAACTAGAGATAGTGTATATGTTGTATATCATACCCTCAACTACTTACTCCAAATCCTTTGCTCTTCTATTATGCTTTAACTGCCTGCCACTTCTCAGAAATGAGAGCTTTTCTTGTTTTCAAAAGCATTGCAGAAATGAGACAGCTGTGACATCTCCTGACCAAACCAAATGAAGCAGATGGATGTGCTATTGTGAGAGCAGGGCATGATGCTTCTACCCCGTTGTGCCTCTGTGGACTAGCCCTGGGGGAAAAGCAAATTTTCAGAGAAATATCTTTCCTTCATCGTATATATTACATCTGAAAATCTGACTAATCTAGATTGGGTTTAACCCAACCTTTCCAAGACAGCATGGAGATGAGGGAGTAGTTTATCTTGCTTGGCTTTGTTAATAAACTCAGTCCAAACATCCTGCATACATAACACAACTTTGACACCACCGTATGCATATTTCCATTCCCTCTGCCACAGAACTTTCTGCAGCTAATTCAGGGGAACTGTCCTGCCTCTCTGAACAGCTCCAGCTTCCCCTTGTGTCAAGTGAACACCACAGCTCTTCTGTACAAAGGAGTGAAGTAATAAAAGGTGAGTAACAAATGATATGTTTTATTCAAAATATCTGTTTTCACCCACTGACAATTTATAGTTAGGTTGAGCATGAAATGGTGATGACACACAGAGAATCATTTTTCACACTTTTCTTATTTTCTAGAGCAGCTTTGTCAGACTCTCAAAGTAGGAGAATTGCCCTAAAGGGAATCACCTGGATATTTTTGCCTCATGTAAACGTGACAGACTAACGGATTTTCTCATCTGAGAGATAAATAAAATATCACCTCTAGATCTATAAAACCTCCATATCATGTGTGCTTGTAGTATACTTGGAATAGGAGTAAGCATGTTATAATGAAAGGTTATTAAAAATTATATAACCCTACTCCCCTTTCACATAAAGAAACCAAAGTTTATAGACAGTAGAAGACTCCACTAGAGCCACTAAGCAACTCTGTCATGATGCTAAACCTGGAATTTCCATCCTACCCTCCCTATCTCCTATTTTAACATCTACAGCTGGGGTCCATTATTATCTCTAGCAATACAGAGTAAGCCACCTGGGATGGGACACATTGTTCCACACAGAAACTTAGCTCCCGTTACTTCCTTTAAATGGATTCCTCTCATGTCTGGGCCAATACTCTCCTAGTCTCAGATCATTTGGAGCCCTTTCTTATATAATTTATTTCCTAAAACTTCATCTCACAGGCTCTATGAAGCTCAAAGAAACTAATTGGTAGATATCTCTATATTATCTATCTATATTCTCTATGTTGGTAACAGTGAGGACAATCATTTCTTTCCAAAAAAATTACAAATATATACTATCTTCCTCATACTATGCTGAGAACTAGGAATTAAGAATGACCATGGAGGACAATAAGAACAAAGACCCTGGGTCAGAAAAGTACTTGGCTATTTCTAGAAACTGAAAGAAGGCCAGTGTTACATTACTGAAGTACTGTGGGGAAGAAGGAAGCCATGCATGCATGGGTGTGTGCCTCTAGTGGTCTCCTCCCTTCCTATCTAATAAGATTCTTGCTGGACCAAGGGGCTTCTATTGTTTCACAGTAAAGTGATTGTCATTGCTTTCCTATCCTTAAAAATGCATGGAACAGGAGTCAGCAAATTATGGCCAATGGTCCAGATCTGGCCTGCTGCCCATTCTTGTATAGACAGTGAGCTAAGAATTCTTATATTTTTAATTTAAATTAAAAAATTAATAGAAGACTAACTTTCTGTTACTCAGAAACTGTGTTAATATAACACATCAGAGTTATATTAAATTCAAACTTCAGAGTCCTTTGCAAAACAGAGTATGTATTTCTAACGTGTGTGTGTATGTATGTGTTTGAGAGATATAGAATGTATATGATTGATTAATACAGCCATGAGAAGAGGTTGGAGATGTTACAAGGGGTCATCTAATAGTGTGGTGTGAAGATTTTATTTTCAGTGCATTGGGAAGCTAACTGAAGTATGTGCACAAGAAAAGGGACTGACCTGATTTTCTGTTTTAAAGAGTGCTCTGGCCGTGACAGGGATAGCACATTATCTAGAGGCAAGGGTGGAAACAGGAAGCCAGTGAGGACGGCGTCACAGTGATCCAGGGAAGAAAAGATGAGAGCTTAAACACGAGAGCGTTAGACATGGGAAAAAGTAACAACAATTTCTGGTGGACTCAATGTGAGGGTTAAATAATGGAGAAAAACTACACTGACACAAATTTCACCAAAAAGGTTATTCAACATTCAATTGAATAGGTCAAATTATGTGATTGCTGAGCGGATGCTTACTCCTAAAATGAAATTTCAGGAACACCAGCAAAGCAAACCTGGTCAAAAATACTTAATAATTGTTTTTAATTGATCATAATACTTTCCTCTGAATTGGTACAGGAATTATAGACTTATGCTTTTCTTTTAGCACAGACACAGACTTTGTTAGGACATTTCATAATGAGCATCAGCCTGCAGTGTTAACGTAGAGCAAAGGATTCTGGCAAAGTTAAGGCTAATCCCAGCTGGCAAATCTAGATTTATCTTTAGATTCTAAAATACTTAGAACTCATTAAGGACCTTTTCACATAGCAGAATTAATCCTTTGCATCGCTAATTTTATTCTTTACTAATCAATGGGCTCATGGGACTGATACAACTTTGTAACTACACTACAAAAGCCAGGGTGAGAAGCAAAAGTAGGGTAAATGATTACTGTCATTGATCATGAGTGAAACCGGTACAGAGTGACTTAAAAGTCACTCAGATGTTATACTCTTCTGCCGTCTTCCTTCAACTCTCCTTTATAAAAAAATGAATGTGTGGTCTCAGAAATTTACTGGGCCCCTAGGAAAATGACTTTAAAAGCAGAAGAGGAAAGACAGTAAATGGAATTGCATGGTATAAGTACCAGAACCTACACACTCTTCCCTTCACCAAATAGAGTCCTTTAAATCCTATTCCAGTCCAGTTATATACTCTAAAAGACAACCTGGCATATCTGCAAGAATTTTATTGGCCCCAAGCATCCCTCATGCGATATGAATCAGGGAATCCTGTTTAAAATGACCCAGAAAGGGTTTTTAAAGAATATGTTTTGTATTATAATCTCTCCCACAGCCTTGTTCCCCTGCCTCCAACCAACACAGTTCTCTTCCTCCTCCAACACTAATGTAAGCAACCATACCTTTACATGAGAAGGGATGACACCTTGCTGCCACCACCTTTTGCTTCTGATCCTGTAGGTTTCTCAGAAATTGAATATTTCTGGTAGGAAATTATTAGACTTCCTGAGTCCCTGTGTCAAACTTCAAAACCAAAATATGGATTTACAATAGAACAAGGGGTAGGGAACATAGCTTTTCTTTATATTGCACATATATACATTATCTCATAGGTTTCTGATTGATTTCAAGATCAATGTGCAAGATTATTTAACAAAAGTATTCTCATTTAGAACAATAGAAAAAGACATGTTGCGGATATGCAAACTTTAAAAGCTACTCTACCTTGAGATGCTCCAAGTAGTTACTGGAGGATAAGCAAAATTTTAGTGCTGAATCCTTACAAATCCACTGCTATTAGAATATTTAGAATTCCATGTTATCAGTAATATTCATAGCTCATATCTTTGGATAGAAATATATCAATAACTGTAGCTTGGAAAATTTCATCTCTCTGTTCCAGGTAAGTACAGACCTTTTTCACGTGTTCTGTTAATAATTCTTACACGCTGGTCCACCGTGAAAGGATTGCCTTTCTAACATAATAGAAATCAAGGTTGATTTCCTATAGTTGATCTGATGATTGCAATCTGATGATTACAGATAATTAGTGTAAAACAATATGAAATTAGTAAGTTAAATCATTTAGTTTTAAATAAAGGCTGCTTCAAAAGTCACATAAAAGAAGTAATTCAAGAAGTTCCATTAATTTATTTTACATGGCAACATAGGTCTGTACTTACCTGGAACAGAGATATGAAATTTTCCAAGCTACAGTTATTGATATATTTCTATCCCAATGATATAAGCTATGAATATTACTGATAACATGGAATTCTAAATATTCTAGTAGCAGTGGATTTGTAAGGATTCAGAACTAAAATTTTGCTTATCCTCCAGTAACTACTTGGAGCATCTCAAGGCAGAGTAGCTTTTAAAGTTTGCATATCTGCAACATGTCTTTTTCTGTTGTTCTAAATGAGAATACTTTTGTTAAATAATCTTGCACATTGATCTTGAAATCAATCAGAACCCTGTAAGATAATGTATAAATGTGCAACATAGTTTGATTCAGCTTCTGACACAACTGCAATGATGTCACCTCTTTGAAAAGTGGAAGAAATCCATTCCATTTTTGTGACAATAGACCAGTAGGTTGGTTGGTAGATAGATCAACTCTATTAAATGTAATATTTGTATGCAAAAATGCTAAGTCACTTCAGTCGTGTCTGACTCTTTGTGACCCTATGGACTGTAGCTTATCAGGCTCCTCTATCCATGGGGATTCTGCAGGCAAGAATACTGGAGTGGATTGCCATGCCCTCCACCAGGGGATCTTCCTGACCCTAGGATCGAATGCTTGTCTCTTATGTCTGTGGCATTGGCAGATGGGTTCTTTACCACTAGCGCCACCTGGGAAGCCCTAAAGATAATATATGTATATTCTCTATTAAGTCTATATAATCTTCAAAAACTGCTACAACCCTTTCCTAGAAGGGCTTATCTATTTCTGGATCCAGGATGAAAATATGAATGAGAGTAAAGAGGAAACCCAGGTCAATATTTCATCTTTCAAGAAAAAATTATTGATATATAAGTCCTTATGGGCTTCCCAAATGGCACTAGTGTTAAAGAACCTGCCTGTCAGTGCAGGAGACATAAAAGATGCGAGTTCGATCCCTGGGTCAGGAATATCCCCTGGAGGAGGGCATGGAAACCCATCCTAGTATTCTTGCCTAGAGAATCCCATGGACAGAGGCGCCTGGTGGGCTACCATCCCTAGGGTCGCAAAGAGTTGGACATGACTAAAGTGACTTAGCATTCAGGCATGCAAGTCCTTATATCTTTCCCAGGAAGATTTAAGTATAAATTTGAGTCCTCATGTCTCTGTGCAAACTCATTTGATATTTGCTGGTTCTTTCACAGCCCGCAGACTCATGAAAATATCCAACACTCCCCACACCTCCAGCACCATCACTGGCTTCATCCTCCTGGGCTTCCCTTGCCCCAGGGAGGTGCAGATTCTCCTCTTTGTGCTCTTCTCTGCTGTCTACCTCCTGACCCTCATGGGCAATGGTTCGATCATCTGTGCTGTGATCAGAGACTCCACACCCCCATGTACATCCAGCTCGCCATCTTCTCCTTCCTGGAGATCTGGTATGTCACCTCCACTGTCCCCAACGTGTTGGCCAACTTCCTCTCTGACAACAAGCTCATCTCCTTCTCTGGTTGCCTTCTCCAGTTCTACTTTTTCTTCTCCTTGGGTTCTACAGAAAGCTTTTTCTTGGCTATTATGGCATTTGATGGATACCTTGCCATCTGCCAACCTCTACACTACCCCACCCTCATGATTGGACATCTCTGCACCAATTTTGTGATCAGCTGCTGGGCACTTGGTTTTCTCTGGTTTTTGATTCCCATCATCATCATCTCCCAAATGTCCTTCTGTGGATCCAGGATCATTGACCATTTCCTGTGTGACCCAGGTCCTCTTCTAACACTCACCTGCATAAAAGCTCCTGTGATGGAGCTTGTCTTCTCCACTCTAAGTCCTATTCTCCTCATCATTCTCTTTCTCTTCATCATGGGGTCCTCAGCTTTGGTCATAAAAGCTATATTGAAATTTCCTTCAGCAGCTGGACAAAGAAAGGCTTTCTCAACCTGCGGTCTCATCTGACTGTGGTTTCACTGTTCTGTGATTCAGTAGTGGTTATGTATGGGAGCCCAGCATCTGATCATGGTGCTAGAATGCAGATGACTGTGACTCTGTTTTATTCTGTTGTCACCCCACTTCTTAATCCAATAATATATAGTCTTAGGAACAAAGATATGAAAAAGGTGCTGAAGAAATTTCTGAGACTATAAAAACTATTAACCAAAAAGACTCTTTAGCAAGTAGAGCCCAAATTTTTATTTACTAATTTGCAAACATTTCTAAATATTCTATTTATTTTCAGGTTAAAAACAACATTATTCAGAAAATATTTCAGTATCTTGTGAGCATGTTATCTGTTGATTTTTTCTTCTCGTGGTTCTTGACTGTTTGTCCTCTTTCTTCATATACTTTCATATTTTTAATTGAATGCTGCACATTATATTTTTAACATCATAAAGACAATGGATATATTATTGCAACAAAGGTTAAATTTCCCTCACGTAGCAGATAGAGTAAAAACAGATCAGTTTGATCCCATTTAAGGATTCATGTTGTAAAAACAACCTTAACCACTTTTGCTCTTATTTCTGGGATGTGACTCTTTCTCGGGAATATGACCTTTCTGAGATCTCAGCTGCAAACCTGGACTGTTTTTAGGATACCTCCACCTTAGCAATCCCTGAATTCCTATTTTTGTACTCTGAAAATCATGACTCCTAAAACATATGCTCCGCACTTTAGACTCTCAATTTCTGCTTTCTGCTAGATTTTTTTGAAATCTTATCTTGTATGTGAATGGCTGGCTGAGAAATCAAAAATGCCTTGAAAGGAGATTATATTACCCTTTGATCCTCCTTCTCTGTGGTCCTCCTTTTCTAGAATTTGTTTCTCAAACCCCAAGTGCCTTACTGGCCATAAGCACAAAACCTTTATCTCCTCAGTTCAGTCTGAGGAGAATCTACTGCTTTTTGCTGAGACAGTATTCTTCCTTCACCCCAATCTTTCCCAAATGCCTTCCTATCTACATATTCCTGCCCTACTGATTGCTATTCCTCAGGGGAAAAGCCCCAGTGTGAATGTGAAACTCATTTCCATGTTCCTCCCTTCTTGGAATTTTATCCCCTGAAGTCTTTTCTGTGTTAACTGCTTTCTAGTGCCTTAGAATATTCCTTTTATGTATTTTGTCAAGGTTTTATAGTTATTTTTTGTAGAATGGTTAGTTTAATGCAAGCTGTTTAGTCATGACCATAGTCAGAGATTCTTGTCCTTTATATCTAAATTCCAGACCTTCTCACTACTATTCTCACTTTCAGAAGATGATCTTATACCATAAATATGCAAAAACCCACAAAGCAAAGAACAGTGAATACAGAGACTGGTATAAATGCAAATCTCGGAAGTAGATCTGCTTTTTTTCAATGCAAGAAGCTCTGGATTCCTGTAGGGGGTGGGGTAGGGAAGGGGAGTTTACTTATAGTAAGACATGAAAAAGCAGAACCACAGAGAACAGATTTAGGCCATTTTCATTGGTATATAGTTGATTTGCAATCTTGTATCAGTTTCAGGTGTACAGCGTAGTAATTCAGTATTTTTATAGATTACACTATAAAACTACTGCACATTTCACTCATTCAAACTACTGCACAACTGCACTCATTTCACATGCTAGCAGAGTAATGCTCAAAATTCTCCAAGTCAGGCTTCAACAGTCCATGAATCGAGAACTTTCAGATGTTCAAGCTGGGCTTAGAAAAGACAGAGGAACTAGAGATCAAATGGACAACATACATTAGATCACAGAAAAAGCAAGCGAATTCGAGAAGAACACCTACTTCGGCTTCATTGACTACTCCAAAGCCTTTGACTGTGTGGATCACAACAAACTCTGGAAAATTCTTAAACAGATGGGAATACCAGACCACCTGACCTGCCTCCTGCAAAACCCGTATGTAGGTCCAGAAGCAACAGTTAGAACTGGATATGGAACAGACTTGTTCCAAATTGGGAAAGGAGTACAGCAAAATGTATATTGTCACCCTGCTTATTTAACTTATGTGCAGAGTACATCATGTGAAATGCTGGGCTGGATGGAGCAAAAGCTGGAATCAAGATTGCCAGGAGAAATATCAATAATGATATTGATAAATATAATAATATAAATAATGATAATGATAAATATCGATATCAAACCACAGATATGCAAATGACACCACCCTTATGGCAGAAAGCGAAGAGGAGCTGAGGAGCCTCTTGATGAAAGTAAAAGAGGAGAGTGAAAAAGATGGCTTAAAAGTCAACATTCAGAAAACTAAGACAATGGCATCTGGTCCCATCACTTCATGGCAAATAGATGGAGAAACAATGGAAATAGGGAAAGACTATTTTGAGGGGCTCCAAAATCAATACAGATGGTGACTGCAGCCATGAAATCAAAAGAAGCTTGTTCTTCGGAAGGAAAGCTCTGACAAACCTAGGCAGCATATTACAAAGCAGAGATATTACTTTACCAACAAAGGTCCAGATAGTCAAAGCTATGGTTTTACCAGCAGTCATGTATGAATGTGAGAGTTGGACTTATTAAAAAGGCTGAGCACCAAAGAATTGATGTTTTTGAACTGTGCTGTTGGAGAAGACTCTTGAGAGTCCTTTGGACGGCAAGGAGATCAAACCAATCAGTCCTAAAGGAAATCTATCCTGACTATTCATTGCAAGGACTGATGCTGAGGCTGAAACTCCAATACTTAGCCACCTGATGCAAAGAGCTGACTTATTTGAAAAGACCCGATTCTTGGAAAGATTGAAGTCAAGAGGAGAAAGGGACGACAGAGGACGAGATGGTTGGATGGTGTCACTGACACAGTGGACATGAGTTTGAGCAAGCTCCGAGAGATGGTGAAGGACAAAGAGGCCTGGCCTGCTGCAGTCCATGGGGTCTCCAGGAGTCAGACATGACTGAGTGACTGAACAACAGCAACATAGATTGCACTCTATTATAGGTTAATACAAGACAATGGTGATAATAATACTTGTACCAAAAGCACAAGCAACAAAAGAAAAAATCAACAAATGGGACAACATAAAATTCATATCTTCTGCAAAACAAAATAAACAATTAACAAAATGAGAAAACACCCTACTGAATGGAAGCAAATACTTCATGTAACAGATAAGGGGTTAATATCCAAATAAAGAAATAAGTCACCTTAACAATAAAAAATAGAAAACTTGGTTAAAAATGGGAAAGACATGAATAAATATTTTTCTAATTAAGTCATACAGTTGGCCAATAGGACATGAAAAGATGTTCAACTTACATAATCCTCAGAGAAATGCAAATCAAAACCACAGTGAGATATCAGTGTGATACCTCACACTGATAAAAAATAATCAGTGTTGGCCAGGACATGGGAAGACTTGTACACTGTTGGTAGGAATATAAACTGGTGCAACCACTATAGGAAACAGTATGGAGGGGGGTCTCAAAAGCTAAAAGTAGAACTACCATATGATCTTGCAATTCTACTCCTGGGTGTTTATCTGAAGAAAATGAAAACACTAATTCAGAAAGATAAATTCACCCGAATGTTCTTAGCAGCAATGTTTACATGAGTCATGATATGGTGGCCTCAGTGTTTATGATGTACAGATGAATGAATAAAGAAGATAAGGTGTGTGTGTGCTTGTATACAGTGGAATACTGTTCAGCTAAAAACAGAATGAAGTTTTGTCATTTATAACAGTGTAGATGGACCTGGAGGATATTATGCGTAATAACCCAGAGAAAGACAAATACTGAGTATTATCATATATATCTGGAATCCAAAAACTAAAACAAATGAACATTTTGAATAAATGTAAAAAAAGCGGAAACACATTCATGCATTTGGAGAACAAACTAGTGGTTACCAGTGAGGAGAGGGAAGGAGGAGGGTATTAATAGGTACAAACTACTATGTATAAAATAAATAATCTACAAGAATACAAGTACAGCACAAGGAGTATAGCCAATATTTTATAACAACTTTATATGGAGTATATTATATTCAAAATACTCAATCATGATGTTGTATACCTGAAACTAATAAGTCAACAGTACATCAACTTTTAAAAATGGGATGGGAAGGGAAAAAAGAAAATGACTTGACTCTCATAGCCAGAACCAGAAAAAAAGTAGCTGGATATTTTCTCAATATATAATAAATGTTTATTATTACAATTATCAAACAAGAGAAAAAGTATAAAATATTTAAAATTAAAAGTTATCTAAACCCATCACCCTCAGGCAAACACCATTAATGTTTAAGTGAACAATCTTTCATGTATTATTTTATACACATACACACACTCATATAAGTTGATTTTCTACAAGTCGGATATTGTACATGCTGTTTTTATGACAGACTCCTTTATTTTTTTCCTTACCACTCCCTACTACCATCACTCCACCCAAAATCTAATTTTCACACATCCTGTCTCTACTAGATCAACAGTAATAACAACCTAGTATGCATGCTTCATACTATTCTCCAAGATCCTAATTATATGAAAATATTTAATTATATATAAGGATTTTTTCGTTATCCTTCAAATATCAAATCATTATTATATAGGTTTCTGTACAAAGCGCTTTTACATTTAGCCTTATAATATGCAATTACCTCCAAGTTTGATACCTGGGTCAGAAAGATCCCCTAGGGAAGGAAATGGCAATCCACTCCAATATTCTTACCTGGGAAATCCCAAGGAGAGAGGAGTCTGGTGAGCTACAGTCCATGGGCTCACAAAGTAGTCAGACAAGACTTAGTGACTAAACAACAGCATTAAATATACTACATATGTTCATTTTCTATAGTAGACTGCTGCTGCTAAGTCATTTCAGTCATGTCCGACTCTGTGTGACCCCATAGACGGAAGCCCACCAGGCTCCCCCGTCCCTGGGATTCTCCAGGCAAGAACACTGGGGTGGGTTGCCATTTCCTTCTCCAGTGTGTGAAAGTGAAAATTGAAAGTGAAGTCGCTCAGTGGTGTCCAACCCTTAGCGACCCCATGGACTACAGCCTACCAGGCTCCTCCGTCCATGGGATTTTCTAGGCAATAGTACTGGAATGGCTTGCCATTGCCTTCTCCGATAGTAGACTGGAGATATATAATTATTAAAACCAGTCTTCCACAGGACGTTTCTGTAGGAAGAACTATTCATGAGTTAGTTTTGGTTAATACTCATTCCATAAAAGACATGACTGAGAACAAGTTTCATATTCTTACTGAGAGGGTTTTCACTGAGGAAACTGAAGATTAGAGTCTTTATAGAGGTATCGTGATAATCAAGTAAATTATTGTCTGCATTTCTACTAAATCCAGCTAACTTGCAGTGTGCCTGATATGAACTTCCAGTTTAGCCATTCAAGAATTGTACAGCCTCAAGTACACCATCAGTATCTTTTTACAAATGAGGTAACTAAGCCTTGACTGGGACTTCCCTGGTGGCTCAGAGATTAAAGCGTCTGCCTCCAATGCGGGAGACCCGGGTTCGATCCCTGGGTCGGGAAGATCCCCTGGAGAAGGAAACGGTAACCCACTCCAGTATTCTTGCCTGGACAATCCCATAGATGGAGAAACCTGGTAGGCTACAGTCCACGGGGTCGCAAAGAGTCGGACACAACTGAGCGACGGAACGGAAGCCTTGATTGAGTAAGTTGCCCAAACAGTTAAAAGTGTTGGAACCAGGTTGAATTAAAGAACTATGACTCCAGAAACCATACTGTAAACTGTTATGCTATGGTGTCTCCTGATGTTAGGTTATCATATGTAAGCTTCCAAGTTAAGCATTTTATATACACTATCTTTTTTAGTCTTCATAATGACATTATATGAGCCATTACTATTTCACGTGTTTCACAGAATAGAAAACTAAGGCCTAGAGAGAACAGATAACAATTTGCCAGCAATGCAGTCTAATAACAACTCAGAAAGCAGGGATTCAAACAAGTCTCTCTAGTCCAAAAGTCACATTCTTCATCATCATTAATTTGCTGTAACAGAGTTTTATATATATACATATATATGCTATTGAGTGAAAGGGGGTAAAATTCCCCTTGTGCCTCTAAAGCTGAATAATATCCAGCTATTAGGAAGAGTTTATGGGAAAAGGGAAAAGCAAAAGAAAAAGCCTCTAAAGCTGAATAATATCCAGCTATTAGGAAGAGTTTATGGGAAAAGGGAAAAAGAAAAAGGCTCTAAAGCTGAATAATATCCAGCTATTAGGAAAAGTTGATGGGAAAAGGGAAAAAGAGTTTATGGGAAGTGAAAAGCAAAGGAGAAAAGGAAAGATATACCCATTTGAATGCAGAGTTCCAAAGAATAGCAAGGAGAGATAAGAAAGCCTTCCTTAGAGATCAATGCAAAGAAATAGAGGAAAACAACAGAATGGGAAAGACTAGAGATCTCTTCAAGAACATTAGAGATACCAAGGGAACATTTCATGCAAAGATGGGCTCAATAAAGGACAGAAATGGTAGGGAACTAACAGAAGCAGAAGATATTAAGAAGAGGTGGCCATAATACACAGAAGAACTGTAGAAAAAATGTCTTCATGACCCAGATAATCACGATGGTGTGATCACTCACCTAGAGCCAGACATCCTGGAATGTGAAGTCAAGTGGTCCTTAGAAAGCATCAGTAGTGGAGGTGATGGAATTCCAGGTGAGGTATTACAAATCCTGAAAGATGATGCTGTGAAAGTGCTGCACTCAATATGCCAACAAATTTGGAAAACTCAGCAGTGGCCACAGGACTGGAAAAGGTCAGTTTTCATTCCAATCCCAAAGAAAGGCAGTGCCAAAGAATGCTCAAACTACTGAACAATTGCACTCATCTCACACACCAGTAATTTAATGCTTAAAATTCTCCAAGCCAGGCTTCAGCAATACATGAACCGTGAACTTCCAGATGTTCAAGCTGGTTTTAGAAAAGGCAGAGGCACCAGAGATCAAATTGCCAACATCCGCTGGATCATTGAAAAAGCAAGAGAGGTCCAGAAAAACATCTATTTCTGCTTTATTGACTGCCAAAGCCTTTGACTGTGTGGATAACAATAAACTAGAAAATTCTGAGATAGGAATATTAGACCACCTGACCTGCCTCTTGAGAAACCTGTATGCAGGTCAGGAAGCAACAGTTAGAACTGGACATGGAACAACAGACTGGTTCCAAATAGGAAAAGGACTACGTCAAGGCTACATATTGTCACCCTGCTTATTTAATTTATATGCAGAGTATATCATGAGGAACGCTGGGCTGGAAGAAGCACAAGCTGGAATCAAGATTGCCAGGAGAAATATCAATAACCTCAGATATGCAGATCACACCACCCTCATGGCAGAAAGTGAAGAAAAACTGAAGAGCCTCTTGATGAAAGTGAAAGAGAAGAGTGAAAAAGTTGGCTTGAAGCTCAATATTCAGAAAACTAAGATCATGGCATCCGGTCCCATCACTTCATGGCAGATAAATGGGGAAACAGTGGAAACAGTGGCTGAGTTCATTTTTCTGGGCTGCAAAATCACTGCAGATGCTGATTGCAGCCATGAAATTAAAAGACGCTTACTCCTTGGAAGGAAAGTTATGACCAACCTAGACAGCATATTAAAAATCAGAGACATTACTTTGCCAACAAAGGTCCATCTAGTCAAGGCTATGGTTTTTCCCGTGGTCATGTATGGATGTGAGAGTTGGACTGGGAAGAAAGCTGATCGCCGAGGAATTGATGCTTTTGAACTGAGGTATTGGAGAAGACTCTTGAGAGTCCCTTGTACTGCAAGGAGATCCAACCAGTCCATCCTAAAGGAGATCAGTCCTGGGTGTTCATTGAAAGGACTGATGTTGAAGCTGAAACTCCAATACTTTGGTCACCTGATGCAAACTGCTGACTCATTGGAAAAGTCCCTGATGCTGGGGAAGATTGAGGCAAGAGGTGAAGGGGAAGACAGAGGATGAGATGGTTGGATGGATTCATCGACTCTAAGGACATGGGTTTGGGTGGACTCTGGGAGTTGGTGATGGACAGGGAGGCCTGGCATGCTGTGGTTCATGCGGTCACAAAGAGTTGGACATGACTGAACAACTGAACTGAACTAACGGGAAAAGACTGATAAGAACTTAGTGAATAAGTATAGTTGTTTAGACGCTGACTGTAGCCCTCCAGGCTCCTTGTCCATGGGATTTCCCAGGTAAGAATACTGGAGTGGGTTGCCATTTCCTTCTACAGGGAATTTTCCTGCATTGGCAGGCTGATTCTTTCCTGCTGAGCCACAATTAGGACGTGTTTATGGGAAATGACTGATAAGAACTTAGTGAATTAGTGTAGTATAATACTGTAAATACAACACGGGCAGAAAAGTTAAATCCAGTCTTCAGAAAACAATACAAAAAAGTATAAAAATACTTTAAATGGCAATGTTTGAGTAGTAACATGGAGGTCTTTTTTTTTATTTTATTTTTTCCCCCAATTTTATGCTTTATTGTCAAATGCTGCAATATTAAGTATTGACTGCCCATGACTTAATGATAGTTTGACCTTGATTTTTCAACTTTACAACTGCATGAATGCAATATTCATTTAGTAGAAACCATATTTTGAATTTTTAATTATGATCTTTTCCCAGGCTGGTGATACACGGTAAGATACTCTGTCTTGATGCCAGGCATCAGCAGCACGTCACAGCTCCCAGTCAGGCACGTAATCACAAGGGTAAATAACCATGTTGTACTGATACAACCATTCTGTTTTTTCACATTTAATACAGGGAGAAAATTTTTGAAATTTGTATGGAAACACAAAAGTCTATGAGTAGCCAAAGCAATCTTGAGAAAGAATAACAGAGCTAGAGGAATCAGACTTCTTGACTTCAGACTGGAGTACAAAGCTACAGTAACCAAGACAGTATGGTGCTGGTACAAAAATAGAAATGTAGATCAATGGGACAGGATAGCCCAGAAATAAATCCGCACACCTATGGTCATTAATTTATGACAAAGGACAAATGACTATATAGTGGAGGAAAGACACTCTCGTCAATAAATGGTGCTGGGAAAACTGGACAGCTACATGTAAAAAAAATGAAATTAGAACATTCTTTAACAACATGCAGAAAAATAAATTCAAATGGATTAGATATCTAAATGTAAGACCAAATACTATAAAACTCTTACAGGAAAACATAGGCAGAACACTCTGACATAAAATGCAGAATATCTTTTTCATACCATCTCCCCGAGTAATGAGAATGAAAACAAAAATAAACTAATGGGACCCAGTTAAACTCAAAAGTGTTTGCACAGCAACAGAAACCATAAACAAACTAAAAAAGAAAAAAAAAACTCACAGAATAGGAGAAAATATTTGCAACTGATGCCAACAACAAAGGATTAGTCATCAAAATTTAAAAGCAGATCATGCAGCTCAATATCATGGAAAAGAAAAACAATAAAAAAAATGGGCAGAGAACATAAATGGATAGATATCTCTACAAAAAAGACACACAAAAGGCCAAGAAGCACATGAAAAGATGTTCAACATTGCTAGTTATTAGAGAAATTTAAATCAAAACTGTAATGAGATGTTACCTCGTATCAGTCAGTAGGCCATCACCACCAAAAATCCAAAAACAACATATGCTGAAGGAGGTGCAGAGAAAAGGGAACCCTCCTACACTGTTGGTGGAATGTAAAGTGATACAGCCATTATGGAGAACAATATGGAGTTTCCTTAAAAACTAAAAATAGAGCTACCATATTATCCAGTAATTCTACTCCTGGGCATATATCCAGAGAAAAATATGGCTCAAAAAGATACATGTACACCAATGTTCATTACAGTGCTGCTTACAATAGCCAAGACATGGAAGCAACCTAGATGTCTATTGACAGATGAATGGATAAAGTAGACAAGATATGCATATACAATGGAATATTACTCAGCCATTAAAAAGAAAGGACCAATGCCATCTGCGGAGAAGGCAATGGCAAGTCACTCCAGTACTCTTGCCTAGAAAATCCCATGGATGGACGAGCCTGGTAGGCTGCAGTCCGTGGGTTCCATAAGGGTCAGACACGACTGAGTGACTTCACTTTCACCTTTCACTTTCACACATTGGAGAAGGAAATGGCAGCCCACTCCAGTGTTCTTGCCTGGAGAATCCCAGGGACGGGGGAGCCTGGTGGGCTGCCATTTCTGGGGTCACACAGAATCGGACATGACTGTGACTTAGCAGCAGCAGCAGCACAGCAATGGCATCTGAAGCAACATGGATAAATCTGAATATTATAATATTATCGTAGTAAGTGAAGTAAGCCTTACAGAGAAAGACAAATATCACATGATATTGCTTATATGTGAAATTTTTTTTAAATGATACAAATGAACTTATTTACAAAACAGAAACAGATTCACAGACCTAGAGAATGGATTTAAGATTATCAGGGCAAAAGGGTGGTAGGCAGGGATAGACTGGGAGTTTGGGATTAACATGTACACACTGCTATATTTAAAATAGATAACTAACAAGGACCTACTGTATAGCACAGGAAACTCAATATTCTGTAATAACCTATATGGGAAAAGAATTTTTAAAAGAACAGATATGTGTATAACTGAATCACTTTGCTGTATACCTGAACAAACACATCATTAACCAAGTATGTTTCAATATAAAATAAAAATTAAAAAAATAATTTTGTGAGAAACTGTCTGAGCTGAGGGGGGAAATGACAGGAAAGGTTTAAAAAAATAAAGAGAACATTTAATAAGTTAGCTCTCTACTTCTTCATGAATAAATAATCTCCTGGGACCCTCACTTCACAGGGCTTAACTCTCACACTAGTAATCATCAACGCAGACGGGTCTTGCCTGCTTTTCAGAGGGTAAGATTATTCACCCAACAAAAATATACGGTCTTCCACTGTGTGTCTAAGCAATTTGATGTGACTGTTGACACAAGGACTTCTACAGGAAATAGTGGAGAAAAGGTAAAAATATAAAAATTTAACAACGACAGTGGTAACAGTAGCAATAGGTTAAGGCTCCAGTGCAGAAGCTTTTATTTGGCAACTTTGAATCTCATGTGTGGACAGAGGGAAACAACAAAGCTGTTCAAACAAGGAAGTGAAACGACCTGGTCAGTCTTTGACATGAAAATCCTTCACGAATTGGAGAGAAAGGGACAAGAAGTGGATTGTGCTAAGACATCTGTACCTCCATCAAGATGAGGAAGCTTAGATCCAACTCCCTGATGTGACCCCTGAGTGGAGCTAAGGAATGTTATGCTCTGGCCTCTCTCAGACCTGACAAGTGGACCCTCAAAACATCTACTTGACACTCACAGGGCTCAAGCACAAATGAGAAAGAAAAGATCTATAAAACAACCAGACAGGCCCTGGAAGGGGACAGATTCCTGGGGCAACTAGCTGCACAGCCCTCTATGGCTGAGGTCATATCATACCTTCAGCCCATCTAGCTCTTCTTTCTAGAAAATCAAAGGCGGCTCTGTTTCCAAAACTCATAATTGATAGCATTCACTAGAGGCCCAGGAACAGTTTCTTACATCATAGCCACCCCACTGTGTTATTTTTATAGACTTTCTTTTAATACCTGATAGGCAATCTGAGTTGTCTTATACATTGATGAAATCTCTTGCCATCCCTGAGAATTCGGGCGCTTTAAAAAGTAATATTTTCACCCCTACTGGGAGTCAAAGGTAAGATAGAAGGATCAGAGTCTCCAGAGAAGGCAGGTCCCAGAGGAAGGGAATAACTAGGGAAGAACATTCTCCTAACACAGACCTTCTTCTGGAAGTGGTAAATTGATCCTCATGGATCCTCACTCCCTGGAGCCTCTGCTTAGAATCTCTCCATCCTTCAGCAGACACAGAAAGATTGTCACCTTATTTCTACTCCTTCACTCCTTGGTGGTTTCTGTAGAGAAAACCAACCTTCCTCTCCAGAAAGACTAGACATTCAGAGAAACTTCAGGTCTGGATTGCCCTCTGTCCATTTGTTTAGCGGAGAAAGTAAATATTAAAAAGTTAGTAAAACTACCCTCTAAATAGAGTTCCTTTACTCTGCTTTAGCTACATATGATATTCGATTGGCCAAAAAGTTCATTCAGGTCTTTCATGTTATGTCTTGTGTGTGTGTGTGTGCACGTGCACACTCAGTTGTGTCTAACTGCATCCTTATGGACTGAAGCCTGCCAGGCTCCTCTGTCCATGAGATTCTCCAGACAAGAATACTGGAGTGGGCTGACATTCCCTTCTCCAGGGTATCTTCCTGATCCAGGAATTAAACTCAGGTCTCCTGCATTGCATGGGACAGGTGTGCTATCTCCTGACCAAGCTAAATGAAGTAGCTGCTGCTGCTAAGTCACTTCAGTCGTGTCCGACTCTGTGTGACCCCATAGACGGAAGCCCACCAGGCTCCCCCGTCCCTGGGATTCTCCAGTCTAGAACACTGGAGTGGGTTGCCATTTCCTTCTCCAATGTGTGAAAGTGGAAAGTGAAAAGGGAAAGTGAAGTCGCTCAGTCGTGTCTGACCCTTAGCGACCCCACGGACTTGCAGCCTACCAGGCTCCTCCATCCATGGGATTTTCTAGGCAATAGTACTGGAGTGGCTTGCCATTGCCTTCTCCGAAATGAAGTAGATGGAAGTATTATTGTGAGAGCAGGCCAATAATGCTTCCACCCCACTGTGCCTTCTTAAACTAGCCCCGAGGAAAAAGTAAAATATCAGAGAAATGTCTTTCCTTCACTTTATATAGTATAGCTGATGACCTGACTATTCAAGATTGAGTTTAACCCAACCTTTCCAAGATATAATGCAGGTGAGTGTGTAGTTTACCTTGTTTGGCTTTGTTAATGACTCAGTCCAAACATCCTGTATACATCACACAGCTTTGACACCACTATTTGCATATTCCCACTCTTTCTGCCACAGCACTTTCTGCAACTAATTCAGGGGACACTTCCCGCCTCTCTGGACAGCTCCAGCATCCCCTTTGTGCCAGGTGAAACCACAGCTACTCTGTACAGAGGAGGAAATTAATTAAGGGTAAGTAACAAACAATACAATCTTGTTAGAAATATCTTTTTTTTCATCCATAGTCAGTTGAGCATGAAATGATGATGGCACACACAGAATCATTTTTCACGTCTTTCTTATTTTCTAGGGCATATTGTCAGACTCTCAAAGTTAAACTGCCCTGAGCGGGAACTGACCTGGATCTTTTCCCTTCTTGTAGAAGTGAAAATCTATCCAACTGATTTTCTCATGCAAGAGATAGATGTTAACTACAATATCACTTCTAGATCTTATAGATCTCACAGCCTTGATATCATGTGTACTTGCAGTATACTTGGAATAGGAGTAAGCATGCTATAATGAAAAGTAATTAAAAATCATACAGTACTATTCCTTTCTCATATAAAGAAAAGAAAGCTAAAAGAACAGAGTTGTAGTTGCCAAGGGGGAAGAGGGAGAGAGAGGGATGGACAAGATGTCTGGGGTTAGTAGATACAAACTATTACATTTCGAATGGGTCAACAATACGGAACAAATTTTTCAAGCAACAGAAAAACAGTAAGGTCCTATTGTGTAGCATAGGGAACTATATCCAATCTCCTCGATAAACCATAATGGAAAAGAAGATTAAAGAGAACGTATGTATGTGTATAACTGATTGACTTTGCTGTACAGCAGAAATTAGCACAATACTGTAAATCAACTCTACTTCAATTAAAAATAGAGAACAAAAATTTTAAAAATTAAGAAAGCATAGCTTATAGACAATAGAAGACTCCACTAGAGCCAACCAGCTACTTTGCTATGAGGCTGAACCTAGAATTTCCATCCCATCTTCCTTCTCTCCTACGTTGACATCCACAACTGGGGGACCATAGTTTTCTCCAGAAACAGAGAGTAAGCCACTTGTGGTGAGACATATTCTTCCACACAGAGCATTTGCTTCCATTCCTTCTTTGAATGGATTCATCTCAAGACTGGGCCAGCACTCTCATTACCTAGATCATTTTATAGATCCTAGAGCCTTTTCCTGTATAATTCATTTCCTAAGATTTCATCTCACAAGGTATTTGAAGCTCAAATGAAGTAATTGGTAAATGTTTCTATATTATCTGTCTATATTCTCTACATTGTTCACAATGTAGACAGTCATTTCTTTAAAAAAATGTTTACAAAGTACATACCCTCTTCCTCATAGTGTGCTGAGCAGTCAGAATTAAGAGTGACCATGAAGGCCAACAAGAACAAAGACACTTAGTCAGGAAAGTATTTAACTGCTTCTAGAAACTGAAAGAAGGCCAATGTTATATTACTGAAGTATTGTGTGGTGGAAAGAAGCAGTGTGTGTGTGTGTGTGTGTGTGTGTGTGTGTGTAAAGCAACAAAAAGAGAAAGGCAATCCTGATGACTTTGGAAACTGGTAATTGTGTGTGTGTGTGTGTGTGTGTGTGTGTGTGTGTAAAGCAACAAAAAGAGAAAGGCAATCCTGATGACTTTGGAAACTGGTAATTGTGTGTGTGTGTGTGTGTGTGTGTGTGTGTGTGTGTGTGTGTAAAGCAACAAAAAGAGAAAGGCAATCCTGATGACTTTGGAAACTGGTAATTGTGTGTGTGTGTGTGTGTGTGTGTAAAGCAACAAAAAGAGAAAGGCAATCCTGATGACTTTGGAAACTGGTAATTAAACTGGTCCCAAAAAATCTGTGAGCACAGAACAGGCTGATTCCAGCTGCCCTCTAGAGGTCTCCTCCATTTCTAATAAAGTCACACGATGGACCAAAGAGTTTCCATTGTTCTACAGTGAAATGAATGTCTTTCCTTTCCTGTCTCTATAAATGTATTGACCAGAGCTCAGCAAATTATGGCAATAGGTCAAACATGGCCTGCTTTTGTATAGCCAGTGAGCTAAGAATTTTTACTTTTTAATTTAAATTTAAAAATCCATAGAAGACTAATGTTTTGTAAGATATCAGAGTTACATGGAATTCAAATTTCTGTGGACATAAATAAAGATTTATGAGAATACAGCCATGTGCATTCATTTAGGTTTTGTGTCTGTGGCTACTTTCATACAACAGCAGAAATGAACAGTTATCATAAAGACTATGTGGCTACAAGACTAAAATAGCTAAGAAGATATTTGCTGACCCCTGGTGCAGAGGATTACAAAGTGAGTCCCCTCTACTGTTATGCGGCCTAGCATAGGTATTATAGTCCAAACGCAGGCAGCTTGCAGTAGGGTCAGTAGAGCACAGGGTGTGGAATACATCCTGCTACCCCACTGTTTGTTGAACCCTGTTTCATATTTGCAGTGTGTATGTTAGTAGAGGGTGTGTGTATCTCCCTTACACACAGACTGTGTGTTTCTGTGTGTATGCGTGTGCAAGAGAGACACATAAAAAGTATATTTGACTAACAGAATCATGAGGATAGTTTGGAGATATGAAAAAGAGTCAGTTCAAAGACCCTAGTTTGAAAATTTGTTTGATCCTAAGTGCATTGGGAAGCTATTTGAAATTTGTGTGATCTGATCTTTTTTTTTAAGAGTCACTCTGGCCAATGGCGGAGAAGGCAATGGCACCCCACTCCAGTACTCTTGCCTGGAAAATCCCATGGATGGAGGAGCCTGGTAGGCTACAGTCCATGGGGTCGCTAAGAGTTGGACATGACTGAGCAACTTCACTTTCACTTTTCACTTTCATGCATTGGAGAAGGAAATGGCAACCCACTCCAGTGTTCTTGCCTGGAGAATCCCAGGGATGGGGGAGCCTGGTGGGCTGCTGTCTATGGGGTCACACAGAGTCGGACACGACTGACGCGACTTAGCAGCAGCAGCAGCAGCTGGCCATGGTATGGATCATAAATTGTAGAGAGACAGGGATGAGAAACAAGAAACCCGGTTAGGACAGGATCACAGTGTTCCAGAGAAGAAAAGAAGATGACGGCTTGAATTAGAGAGAGGTGAAGGGACATGAGACTTATTTTAGAGAGAGACTAACAGAAATTGCTGATGAATTAGATGTGAGGGTAAAGGAAAGGGAAGAAATACTACACTGAAATGTTTTATCACAAATAAATAAAAACAATTCTTAAATATTTAATCTGAAAGGTCATTTATTAAATTAAACAGATGCTTACCCCTAAATGAAATTTCAGGCACCCCAGCAGAACAACCCTGGTCAAAAATACCTAAGCATTAGAAGTAGCAATTGTTTTTAATTGATCATAAAAAAGCTACCTTCCTTTGAATTAGTACTGGACTTACAATCATTTTTTTGAAACCATAAAGGACCTTTATATGCAGCAGAATTATTCTTTTCTGTCCCTATTTTTCTGAGAAACTAGATAGGCAGTAGGATGGTATGTAGATAGACAGACAGATTCTCTATTAAGAACAAAGTCTAATGTTCAAATACCTCTACCACACTTTCCTTCAAGAGTTTACCAATTCTGATCAAACATTTTCTTAAATCCATGATGAAAATGTGAATGAGAATAGTTAACCCAGTTTACAAGGAAAAAAATAGCTATTACTATATAAATCTCTATTTACTCTTCCAAGATGATTTAAATATAAATCTGGGTCCTCATATCTCTATACAAACTCATTTGATATTTGCTGGTTCTTTCACAGCTTGCAGACTCATGAAAATATCCAACACCTCCAACACCTCCAGCACCATCACTGGCTTCATCCTCCTGTGCTTCCCTTGCCCCAGGGAGGGGCAGATTCTCCTCTTTGTGCTCTTCTGTGCTGTCTACCTCCTGACCCTCATGGGCAACGGTTCGATCATCTGTGCTGTGCGCTGGGATCACAGACTCCACACCCCAATGTACATCCTGCTGGCCAGCTTCTCCTTCCTGGAGATCTGGTATGTCACCTCCACTGTCCCCAACATGTTGGCCAACTTCCTCTCTGACAACAAGCTCATCTCCTTCTCTGGGTGCTTTCTCCAGTTTTACTTTTTCTTCTCCTTGGGTTCTACAGAATGTTTTTTCTTGGCTATTATGGCATTTGATCGATACCTTGCCATCTGCTGGCCTCTACACTACCCCACTGTCATGACTGGACGTCTCTGTGCCAATCTCATAATCAGCTGCTGGGTATTTGGTTTCCTCTGGTTCTTGATTCCCATCATCATCATCTCCCAAATGTCCTTCTGTGGATCTGGGATCACTGACCACTTCCTGTGTGACCCAGGTCCTCTTCTAGCACTCACCTGCAAAAAAGCTCCTGTGATAGAGCTTGTCTTCTCCACCTTAAGTCCTTTGCCCCTAATCATTCCTTTTCACTTCGTCATGGGGTCTTATGCTCCAGTCCTGAGAGCTGTATTGAAAGTACCTTCAGCAGCTGGGCGAAAAAAGGCTTTCTCCACCTGTGGGTCTCATCTGGCTGTGGTTTCACTGTTTTATGGCTCAGTCCTCGTAATGTATGGGAGTCCAACCTCTGAGCATGAAGCTGGAATGCAGAAGATTGTGACTCTGTTTTATTCTGTTGTGACGCCACTTCTTAACCCTGTAATATATAGTCTTAGAAACAAAGATATGAAAAAAGCCCTGCAGAAATTTTTTAGACTATAAAAAGTGTTAATCAAAAGAGTTCTTGAGCAATTAGAGACCTAAATTGTGTTTACCTCATTTTTAGATTTAAAAAAAAATGTGTTTTGTTTTTTTCAGATAATTGTTCATCCTAAGATTGACTAAAATTTCAGTCACCAGTGAACATGTATCTGTTGCATATTTGTTCTCCTGGTTCTTGCTCATTTGTCCTGTTTCTTTTTTTTTTGTCCTGTTTCTTATATACTTCATTTTTTACCAAATGCTGAACATTATATTTTAAAATTTTTTAAATAATGTAGTAAAGAAAGTTTTCTTTTACCAGAAGATAGAGTAAAGCTGATCACTTTGATCTCATTTAAGGAGTATTTATTTTAAGGTGTAATAAAAATAGTCTAAAACAGCTTTGCTCTTATTTCTGGGATGTGATCCTTAGTCAGGAACATGACTATTCTGAGATGTCAGTTGCGCACCTGAACTGTTTCCAGGACGCCTCCACCTCAGAGAGCCCTGACTTTCTCTATATTCTGAAACCCACGACTCCTAAGACCTCTGCTCAGCTCTTTAAACTCCCAGTTTCTTCTTTCTGCTAGACTTCTGGAAATCTCATCTTGCACATGAATGACTGAGAAATGGAAAAATGCCTGGAAAGGAAACTACGTCACGTTTTGACCCTCACTTCTCTGTGGTCCTCCTGTCTCCAGTATTTTTTCTCAAACACCAGTTTCTCTGGCGGCCACAGACACCAAATCCCTTATATCCTTAGTTCAGTGAAACGACTGCTTTCTGGTGAGACTTTATTCTCCCTCCCTGCTGTTTTTCTCAGATGCCTCCATGTCCCCAGACTCCCCAACCCAGTGACTGTCATCCTAGGGGAGAAACACTCAAGGTAACTGTGGAGCTCTTCTTCTTATTCCTCCCTTCCCTGGAATTGCAGCGCCTGAAGTCATGTCTGTGTTGACTGCTCTCTAGTGCCTTCAAAGGCTTGTTTTATGTGATTTCTCCAGATTTGCGAGTTACTTTTAGTCGAAGGGTAAGTTTAATCCAAGCTGATTAGTCATGACTATAACTAAAAGTTATTTTCTGTTACATCTAAATTCCATACTTTCTCACTTCTCCCCTCACTTTCAGGAGACGATCTCGTAGCATAATCATGCAAAAACCCACAAATCAGAGACAAGTGAATACAGGGACTGGTATAAACATGCAAAGGCCTGATTTTCTTTTCACTGCAAGCACCTCCACATTCCTGAGTGTTCTACCCTGCAAACAAGGTGGGAAGGGAGAAGGGGTTGATTTCAATAAAATAAGGAAAACCAGTAACCCAGAGACAAATTTAGGCCTAATTCTTTTAAGGGAGAGGTGATCAGGAATTGTTCAGTTCAGTTCAGTCGCTCAGTCGTGTCTGACACTTTGCGACACCATGGACCGCAGCACGCCAGTCCTCCCTGTCCATCACCAACTCTTGGAGTTTACTCAAACTCATGTCCATTGAGTCGGTGATGCCATCCAACCATCTCATTCTCGTCTCCTTCTCCTCTTGTCTTCAATCTTTCCCAGCATCAGGGTCTTTTGAAATGAGTCAGTTCTTTGCATCTAGAAGCCAAAGGATTGGAGTTTCCGCTTTAGCATAAGTCCTTCCAATGAATATTCAGGACTTATTTCCTTTAGGATGGACTGATTGGATCTCCTTGCAGTCCAAGGGACTCTCAAGAGTCTTCTGCAACACCACAGTTAAAAAGCATCAATTCTTCGGTGATCAGCTTTCTTCACAGTCCAACTCTCACATCCATACATGACTACTGGAAAAGCCATAGTTTTGACTAGGCAGACCTTTGCTGGCAAAGTAGTGTCTCTGCTTTTTAATATGCTATCTAGGTTGGTCATAACTTTCCTTCCAAGGAGTAAGCGTCTTTTAGTTGCAAGGCTGCAGTCACCATCTGCAGTGATTTTGGAGCCCAAAAAAATAAAGTCTGTCACTGTTTGCACTGTTTCCCCGTATGTTTGCCATGAAGTGATGGGACCACATGCCATGATCGTCATTTTTTGAATGTTGAGTTTTAAGCCAATTTTTCACTCTCCTCTTTCACTTTCATCAAGAGGCTCCTTAGTTCTTCGCTTTTTGCCATAGGGTGGTGTTATCTGCATATCTGAGGTTATTGATATTTCTCCCGGCAAACTTGATTCCAGCTTGTGCTTCCTCCAACCCAGCGTTTCTCATGATATACCCTGCATATAAGTTAAATAAACAGGGTGACAGTATACAGCCTTGACATACTCCTTTTCCTATTTGGAACCAGTCTGTTATTCCATGTCCAGTTCTAACTGTTGTTTCCTGACCTGAATACAGATTTCTCAGGAGGCAGATAAGGTGGTCTGATATTCCCATCTCTTGAAGAATTTTCCACAGTTTGTTGTGATCCACATAGTCAAAGGCTTTGGCATAGTCAATAAAGCAGAAGTAGATGTTTTTCTGGAACACTCTTGCTTTTTCCATGATCCAGCAGATGTTGGCAGTTTGATCTCTGGTTCCTCTGCCTTTTCTAAATCTAGCTTGAACATCTGGAAGTTCATGGTTCACGTACTGTTGAAGCCTGGCTTGGAGAATTTTGAGCATTACTCTGCTAGCAGGTGACATGAGTGCAATTGTGTGGTAGTTTGAGCATTTTTTGGCTTTGCCTTTCTTTGGGATTGGAATGAAGACTGACCTTTTCCAATCCTGTGGCCACTGTTGAGTTTTCCAAATTTGCTGGCATATTGAGTTCAGCACTTTCACAGCATCATCTTTTAGGAGTTGAAATAGCTCCACTGGAATTCTATCACCTCCACCAGCTTTGTTCGTAGTGATGTTTCCTGAGGCCCACTTGACTTCGCATTCCAGGATGTCTGGCTCTAGGTGAGTGATCACACCATCGTGGTTATCTGGGTCATGAAGAACTTTTTTGTATAGTTCTTCTGTGTATTCTTACCACCTCTTCTTAATATCTTCTGCTTCTGTTAGGTCCATAATGTTTCTGTCCTTTATTGTGCCCATCTTTGCATGAAATGTTTGCTTGTATCTCTGATTTTGCTGAAGAGATCTCTAGTCTTTCCCATTCTGTTGTTTTCCTCTATTTCTTTGCATTGATCACTGAGGAAGGTTTTCTTATCTCTCCTTGCTATTCTTGGGAACTCTGCATTCATATGGGTATATCTTTCCTCCTCTCCTCTTCCTTTTGCTTCTCTTCTTTTCACAGCTATTTGTAAGGCCTCCTCAGACAACCGTTTTGCCTTTTTGCATTTCTTTTTCTTAGGGATGGTCTTGATCACTGTTTCCTGTACAATGTCACGAACCTCCGTCCAATAGCTCATCAGGTACTCTGTCTATAAGATCTAATCCCTTGAATCTATTTGTCACTTCCACTGTATAATCATAAGGGATTTGATTTAGATCATACCAGAACGGTCTAGTGGTTTTCCCTACATTCTTCAATTTCAGTCTGAATTTGGCAATAAGGAGTTCATGATCTGAGCCACAGTCAGCTCCCAGTCTTGTTTTTGCTGACTGTATAGAGCTTCTCCATCTTTGGGTGCAAAGAATATAATCAGCAAGATTTTGGTATTGACCATCTGGTTATGTCCATGTGTAAAGTCTTCTCTTGTGTTGTTGGAAAGGGTGTTTGCTATGACCAGTGTGTTGTCCTGGCAAGACTTTATTAAACTTTGCCTTGCTTCATTCTGTACTCCAAGGCCAAATTTTCCTGTTACTCCAGGTATTTCTTTATCCTACGTTTGCATTCCAGTTCCCTATACTGAAAAGTAATTATAGATCAGTAAAATTGTTTACTCAGAATTTTTATTAGTAACTTGGACTAGCTCACCTTGAAGTACCTCCTAGATCCTGAAAGAAAAGTTATCCTATTGTTGTATATATTTATCAATTCAGCTGCCTGATTCTGCAGATGAAGGAAATGAGAACTGGGTATCAGGAATGATTTTCTAAGGATAATATTTTAATGGTAAAAAAATAAAAATGTCCTATCCACCACCTTTTTTATCTGCCTTTTCTTTTCAGTAAACAATCCTATTTTTAACTTTCAGTTCAGTTCAGTTCGGTCACTCAGTCGTGTCCGACTCTTTGCATCCCCATGAATCACAGCATGCCAGGCCTCCCTGTCCATCACCAACTCCCGGAGTTCACACAAACTCATGTCCATCGAGTCGGAGATGCCATCCAGCCATCTCATTCTCTGTCGTCCCCTTCTCCCGCCCCCAATCCTTCAAATTTAGAACTTCACAATTATTTCCCCTTCAATAATCTCAATGATTTGCCACTTAAATGTTTTTTCCTTAATATATATAAAGCTCTATAAACAGTAAGAGAACAGAACAACATCGTAATAGGGAAATAAGCAAAAAGATACAAACAAATAACATATAGAAAAGATTCTTAAACATATAGAAATATCACTAATTCATTCATAAAAAGATAAAGAGAGAATATCATGAGACAGTATCTCATGTTTAACCTGGGGAGTGACAAAGATCAAGAAGTTTGATAACACACTGTACGGTTGAGAATGTGAAATGGATTCTCTCACATAGGTGGGAGTATAAGTTTTACATTGTATTTAAGACAGTCAAAATTTAGAAGGCCTATGCCCTGGAACCCAGCAATGCAGCTTGTAAGGTGCTTAGCTTATGGCTTTTTTCACACATATAGGAAATTATGAAAGTTTAAAAATGTTTATTGTATCATTGTTGTAATAGCAAAATGTTGAGAAAAATGTCAGTTCCCATTAATGGAAAGCTAATTAAATAAGCTATAGTTTAGTCATACAGTGGAATACTGTATCTTCAATTTCATAAAATAAGAAGTAGCTCTATAAGTAATGTTACATAGTTACTTCAAGATACATCGTTGAGTAAAAAAAAAAAAGTGAGCTGAAGGAGGGAGATTCAAGAGGGAGGAGACATATGTACAGTTGTCTTTAAACAAAGGATATCTTTCTAGAGGAATAGATTTTTAGTAACAGAGACATCAATGATTAATGGCTGGGGCAGCTTTCATGTCTGAAGCAAGATCCAGGCGTGACACCATTATGTGGCAGGATATGATGGCCGTCTTCACTCTGCAGAGGAATAATATTCTTTGTTGTTGTTCAGTCGATCGGTCATGTCCACTCTTTGTGACCCCGTGTGCTGCAGCACGCCAGGGCTCTCTGTCCTTCATCTTGCAGAGTCTGTTCAAACTGATGTACACTGAGTCAGCGATGCCATCCAACCATCTCATCCTCTGTCATCCCCTTCTCCTCCTGCCTTCAGTCTTTCCAGCATCAGGATCTTTTCCAGTGAGTCCACATTTCACATCAGGTAGCCAAAGTATTGTAGCTTCAGCTTCAGCATCAGTCCTTCCAATGAATATTCAGGATTGATCTCCTTTAGGATTGACTGGTTGGATCTCCTTGCAGTCCAAGGGACTCTCAAGAGTCTTCTTCAACACCACAGTTTGAAAGCATCAGTTCATTGGTGTTCAGCCTTCTTTATGGTCCAACTCTCACATCCATACATAACTACTGGAAAAACCATAGCCTTGACTATACGGACCTTTGTCGGCACAGTAATGTCTCTGGTTTTTAATATGCTGTCTGGGTTTGCTATCGCTTTTCTTCCCAGGAGCAAGTGTCTTAATTTCATGGCTGCAGTCACCATCCACATTGATTTCAGAGCTCAAGAAAATAAAGGCTCTCATTGTTTCCATTGTTTCCCCATCTATTTGCCATGAAGTGATGGGACCAGATGCCACGATCTTCATTTTTTGAATGTTGAGTTTTAATCCAACTTTTTCAGTCTCCTCTTTCACTTTCATCAAGAGACTTTTGAGTTCTTCGCTTTCTTCCAGAAGAGTGGTGTCATCTGCATATCCGAGGTTATTGATAGTTCTCCTTGCAATCTTCATTCCAGCTTGTACTTCATCCAGCCTGGCATTTTCCATAATGTACTGCATATAAGTTAAATAAGCAAGGTGACAATATACAGCTTTGATGTACTCCTTTCCCAATTTGGAACCAGTCCGTTGTTCCATGGCTGGTTCTAACTGTTGCTTCTTGACCTGCATACAGGTTTCACAGAAGGCAGGTAAGGCGGTCTGGTATTCCCATCTCTTTAAGAATTTTCCGCAGTTTGTTGTGATCCACACAAAGGCTTTAACATAATCAGTGAAGCAGAAGTAGATGTTTTTCTGGAATTCTCTTGCTTTTTATCCAATGGATGTTGGCAATTTGATCTCTGGGTTATTATAAAAGCAAACAGCAAAAACTGTCAAGAATCTGGAGAAATTGGAGTACTTGTACATTGCTGGTGGGGATATGAATTGGTTAAGCCTCTGTGGAAAATAGTACAGCAGTTCCTAAAAGCCATGGATTACCAATGATTCAGCAATTCCACTCTGGGTATATATACAAAAGAACTGAATGCAAGGAAACGAGCAGATATTTTGCGCTCATAGTCACAGCAGCAATATTCACAATAGTGAAATGGTGAAAGCAACCAACGTATTCTTCAGATATGAATAGATAAATAAAATTTTATATAGACAAATAATGCAACCTTTGGAAGGAAATTCTAACGTTCTAAAACATGAATAAACCTTGAAAACAATATGATAGGTGAAATAAGCCAATCACAGAGGACAAATTTTGTGTGAGTCCACTTATATGTTTCCTAGAGTAATAAAATACAAAGATAAAAATTCTAATAGTTGCCAGGGGCTAGGAGAAAGTGGAATGGGAAGTTATTATTTAATGCGTATTGGAATTTCAGTTTGGGATAATGAAAAAGTTCTGGGGATAAATGCTGGTGATGGATGCATAACGATATGAATGTAATTAATGTCCAGAACTATACACTTAAAGTGGTTAAGACGATAATTTTTATGTTATATGTGCATGTTACCACAGTAAAAATAGTTTAAATTCATAAAAAATGTAGGAGAATAAAATAATAAAAGTACTTAAATAATCCAAAGGAAAACAAAAAGGGAGAAATAAAGGAACAAAGAACAGACAGAACAAATGGGAAAGTAATAGTCTGTCGGTAATTGAGGACTGGAAACAAATTTATAATTGTAAAGTATGTGAAGAAAATACACTCTCATAGAATATAAACAATCTACATTGTGAATATTCTTTATATTTCATAGAGAAACAAATGTTTCCTGTAAACAAAAGGAAATTCTCTGTAAATCTGCACAGACAACAGCATTGCCTTAAAGACGTTATCCCTGTCTTCACTCTGGGAGCCAAATTAACCTAAACTAGATGAAAACCTCGGATAAGAAAAGGATGTTTCACAGAGTCTTGAGGGAGTCACAAACCAGCGCAAGAGGACTCTGGAGACGTCACAGGAACCTCTGAGATGAAACTGTAATTGCACGCTGGGGCGTCTCAGCATCACCCCCTCCCTTCATTCGCCTGCACCCTCCGTTATTGAAATCTCCTCAGGAGGTTTGTACCCCATTTCTTTCAATTACTCTACAGCAAAAGTAACCAAAATATAAAGCTCTGTTGAACCATCTCTTCTGGGTGAGGCAAGTGAAAGATCTGGCTGCCTTGGGTCAACTTAGGTCTCTTATGTAGCTCTTGATGAAAATATCAGTGTGTCAAGTAAGGCCCACATCTCCATGACTGATTATAGGGCTGTAATTCTTTTCACTGGCTATCACATTGTCCAGAGAAGTGCCCTGTTGCTATAGCTGTTTCTTTTGAGTAATTCAGGAAGGGAGGAAAGGGAGTTTCAGCATTTAACTTTGTATATTGTAGGATGCTCAGGATCAGGCCCCTGGATTTTGATTCTATGTAAAGGAAAAAACATCAGTGAGAAGATACAGACTCGGTATTTATTCCCAGCTTTGTCCATAATTAGTCTTATCATGAAGGGTAAGTAACTTTTCTTCCTGTCTTGGCATCACTGTATTTTTTCTAAGCCACCTACAAATTGATCCTAGCTACAGTGGAATTACATTTGAATATTAATATACTTTTGCAAACTTTTGCGGCTTTGTGTTTCTGGATATGAAGTTTCAGTCACTAGTAACATAATAAGTTTGTTATATGAAATGTTGACTCTAGTGTCCAGCTATTCATCTCCCTTGGTTTAACAATCCCTGAAAGTTTTTTTCCCCTGAAACTTTTTTGCTTAGTGATTCATAAAAGAATGTTTCATTATTCAGAAATTTAGTAAACTTTAATTTGGTCTGAGAAGACTATTGAGAGTTGTACTAAGGAACTCATGGGCTTCCCAGGTGGCGCAGTGGTAGAGAACCTGCCTGCAAATGCAGGAGACATAAGAGATTTGGGTTAAATTCTTGGGTCAGGAAGATCCCGTAGAGGAGGACATGGCAACCCACTCCAGGATTCTTGCCTGGAGAACCCCATGGACAGAGAAGCCTGGCAGGTGACATTTCATGGGGTTGCAAAGAGTTGGACATGACTGAAGCGACTTAGCACACAGTAACTCATTTTCTACAGTGCCCCCAACTAAAGATAACATTCCCACTTACTCTCATGCACATCACAAGTAATGTAACACTCCCTTTATTTATTTTCTGTTTCTTGAATCACAATGTTTCAATATCTTCTTCCTTTATATCATACCAAACTGTATGGACGTCAGTAAAATCAATCTAAGCAACCAAAGAGAGTTGCCCATAGCTTTACTGTGTGATATGTTGGAGCTGAGTAACTTTTTAATCACTAAGGCTTTTAAATAATTATGCTAAAAAGTTTATACTATGTAATCATGTTTGTTGATAGTACTGTTATTAACCACAACAGCTATGAATTTTTTTAGGTCCAATTATATTCTAGGAACTGTACTTAGCATATATTAAATATACTCAACAGCATTTTCACAGGAACTCTGAAAAATAGGTGTTAACTTGCCCAAGAACATACAGTATGTCATGCTGTTTGAACACAAATCAAGGTTACATTGTTTATTTTCCTTAAAGAAGGACCGTTCTGACCAACCTAGAACGCATATTAAAAAGCAGAGACATTACTTTGCCCACAAAGGTCTGTCTAGTCAAAACTATTGTTTTTCCAGGAGTCATGTATGGATGTGAGAGTTGGACTATAAAGAAAGCTGAACGCCGAAGAATTGATGCTTCTGTGGTGTTGGAGAAGACTCTTGAGAGTCCCTCGGACTGCAAGGGACTGCATCCCTTAGGATGAAAGCAGTCCGTCCTAAAGGAAATCAGTCCTGAGTGTTCATTGGAAAGACTGATGTTGAAGCTGAAACTCAAATATTTGGCCACCTGATGCAAAGAAATGACTCATTTGCAAAGACCCTGATGCTGGGAAAGATTGAAGGCGGGAGGAGAAAGGGATGATAGAGGATGCAGTGGTTGGATGGCATCACCGACTCAATGGGCATGAGTTAGAGTAAACTCTGGAAGTTGATGATGGACAGGGAGGCCTGACGTGCTGCAGTCCATGGGGTCGCAAAAAGTTGGACACGACTGAGCAACTGAACTGAACTGATGGTGATACAACAGGACTACTGAGTTAAGTATTATTGGATTTAGTCAATCAGTCAATCAGTTGTGAACTTAACCCAGCTGTGGTAAATCACCACATAGGCTGCAGAGTAAATGTTCTCTTTTTTCCTCACCATCCCATGTGAGGATCCATTTTTCACCTAAAATGTCATTCTTAGCCCTTCCTAAGGAGGCTCATTTTTCTTTTTGATTATATATGTAGCTGCTCACTCCACTACTCATCCATCCAAACAGAGAAAGCATTTTTTGCTTTCTAATTGGCCTCCTGTGGAAGAAAGCTGATCGCTGAAGAATGGATGCTTTTGAACTGTGGTGCTGGAGAAGACTCTTGAGAGTCCCTTGGACTGCAAGGAGGTCCAACCAGTCCATTCTAAAGGAGATCAGTCCTGGGTGTTCATTGGAAGGACTGATGCTAAAGCTGAAACTCCAATACTGTGGCCACCTCATGCGAAGAGTTGACTCACTGGAAAAGACTCTGATGCTGGGAGGGATTGGGGGCGGGAGGAGACGGGGACAACAGAGAATGAGATGGCTGGATGGCATCACCGACTCTGTGGACATGAGTTTGAGTGAACTCCGGGAGTTGGTGATGGACAGGGAGGCCTGGGTGCTGTGATTCATGGGGTCACAAAGAGTCGGACACGACTGAGCGACTAAACTGAACTGAAACCTTACATCCTGCAGAAAGAAAGCACTTCTCCTTTTTTTGCTACTTAAGAATGTGGCAGAAATGTATGCTGAGGTATCCCAGTCAATCCTTATGTTTTCCTCTTTTTTGCACATTTGGTCTCAGAATATTTCTGGAAGGGTGACATTCCGAAGACGCCGCTGCTGGAACCGGCTTCCATTGCAGTCTCTGATGCTGGGCACAGGGCTGTCCCCGTCTGTGGCCAAGCACTGGTTACTATTCACATGCCACAGGGTCAGTTTCACTGGGTCATACTCCCAAAGCTGGTTGCCTTTTAGATGGTGGCATTCGAGCATTGTGACTGGGTCATTAAGTTTGGAGACATCCAAGCAAAGGTCATCTGTTCTGATTTCTTTGTTGGCAGTGTAAGAGAAAACCTGATTACCTCCCAGACCATGACAGTTAAGTCCCAGCTTTTTTAATCTCTTCAGCCATGTTATCTAGGCTCTGATTTGTTTCCACATTCCGTATCTCTCCCAAAGAGAAATAGTGATGGGAAATCTGAGAATCAGGATAAATATTCTCTAGGTACAAAGAGAATGGTCTGCATTCGAGTTTGTACCTTAGACCAAGTCTTGATGATATAGGTCCATAATCTACCTTTGTAACACCTGGAGAAATTATATAGAAGAAATTCTTGAATGCATCCATCCACACGTCTGCAAGTCATCTGTTATTTTTATTGATACTCTGGCTCCTGGAAACATGTAGGGTGTAGCTTTCCGAAACACATGTCCAACATGTGAGCAAGTAACAGTCGCCAAAGTTCTTCCACACTGCCAAATCCTAAAGGAAATTTCTAGGTTTTCTCCTCCCCAAATATCCATTCCAGCACCATATGTTCCAATTTCCTGAAACTAACCTCTGTCTATAGAGAAAAGGCCTCCTGCCATCGTACATGTTCTCACAGGAAGTCTGATCACCTTTCCCTCTGTCCATTTCTCTTTGGGGGACGGGATACCAGCGAAAGTGGAGCTTCCAGTTGAATCCACCATAGGTCATGTCAGAACCTGCCATGTACTCAAAAGCACCATCACTGATCACATCTATGATAGGACAGACCACTGTCTTCCTGTCATGTTTGATCCTGGCTAAGAGAGGCTCCAGCCACCCTGCAGTGCACATCTAAAAAGGTGATCACTTTGCCTTAAGACACAGCAGCGCCTCTTAACCTAGCTCTGATCAATCCAGAACGTTGGTCCATTTGAATGACGTGAACAGGTACTTTTAATTTTTTTTTTCACATAACTCTCTGGAGGTCTTTTCAAAAAGTCTCTTTCACTGGCATCATCTACTAGAACAATATCTTCTAGCATGTGTCTTGGTAAGTGATTAATGATCCTATGAACAGTTTGCAGAAGTGTTCTCCAAGCCTCATTTGCGGAAAACAATCACCACACTGGTTGTAGGAAGGCTATCTGAATACACCTTTGTTTTACATCCTTCTAACCTAACATCTGGAGAGGGCAATGGCACCCCACTCCAGTACTCTTGCCTGGAAAATCCCATGGACAGGGGAGCCTGGTGGGCTGCAGTCCATGGGGTCAGGAAGAGTCGGACATGACTGAGCGACTTCACTTTCACTTTCACTTTTCACTTTCATGCATTGGAGAAGGAAATGGCAACCCACTCCAGTGTTCTTGCCTGGAGAATCCCAGGGACGGGGGAGCCTGGTGGGCTGCTGTCTATGGGGGTCACACAAAGTCAAACACGACTGAAGCAACTTAGCAGCAGCAGCAGCAGCAACCTAACATCTGGTAAAGATCTGTTGAGTGCAATCATCTCACTTGCCGTTAAATTGAACTGACTGATTTTAAACATCTCTTTCATCTTTTCTTGATCCTCTTTAGGAATGACGACTGATTTCCCCATTTCTCCAGGATCTTCATGAGGCTTTTGTACTGGCTCTAAAACAACCCCAGCAGGAAGTTCTCCCTCTTTTTTTTCTCATCACATTTGTTGCATTCACTGAAGAGCAGCAGGAACATATCCAAGAGTACCCAAATCCAGAAGGTTGCTAGGACCATCTTGTAGTATGCAAATTTTCTCATGGCACTTTAAGTCAAAGGCAAAATTTTAAAATATATATATAAATATACAAAGATCATGAAAATTACTCCAATCCAGTTTCATCAGGAATCACTTTCATAACCCCGAAGTGGCTGTTCAAGTGAATTCACATCCCAAATCCGCATGTCTCGCATCTCCAGCTCGCTCCGCAAGCTGCGCTCCTCTCCGGCCGCGGGCCGCCGCACCGCCTTCTCAGCCACGCGAGTCATTATTTTTGACCAAATGGTCAGGTCAAATTACCTGGACCTGTCATCAATTTCCTCTTCATTTGTCTTGTTTCAGCATCTTGAATATCACTGTCTTTTGCTCTCTGTCTGCTTTTACCTTTTTTGGGTGGTGCACTCAACACCTTCCTTCATGTGAAACTAACCCAATTTATATAGTCACTATATGCTAATCTTTTTTAAATGTAAGCCTACTTCCAGGTATATTAATTATCTTGCACAGTTAGAAAAGGTAAGAAAATGTACTCTATTTCTTATTTTTAAATTGAGGGTTTAAAAATAGAGGCAGGAAAAGAAACTTGTACTGCTAATGCATGAGTGTTTGTGTCGTCTGCAGTATGCACCGTAAATTTTTACACTTTTCCCAACCAACATAAGATTTTTATTTCCCTGTCATGTATTTATTTTAAATAGTGACTCTATAAGATTAGTCTGTGAACTGGTGATAATTTAGGTGTACCAGAATTTCTTGAGTAACATTAAAATAAGGATTTCCAGGGTCCACTTTAAAGATTCTGATTTAAGAAATGTGGCAAAAGGCTTCCAAATCTATATATTAAAAAAAAAAATGCTCCCAAAGTAGTAATGAAACAGATTTGGGAGATAGTGCTTTCAGTTCAATTCAGTCACTCAGTCGTGTCCGACTCTTTGCGACCCCATGAATCACAGCAAGCCAGGCCTCCCTGTCCATCACCAACTCCCGGAGTTCACTCAGACTCATGTCCATCGAGTCGGTGATGCCATCCAGCCATCTCATTCTCTGTCATCCCCGTCTCCTCCCACTGCCAGTCCCTCCCAGCATCAGAGTCTTTTCCAGTGAGTCAACTCATCACATGAGGTGGCCAAAGTATTGCAGTTTCAGCTTTAGCATCAGTCCTTCCAATGAACACCCAGGATTGGTCTCCTTTAGAATGGACTGGTTGGATCTTCTTGCAGTCCAAGGGACTCTCAAGAGTCTTCTCCAGCACCACAGTTCAAAAGCACCCATTCTTCGGCGACCAGCTTTCTTCACAGTCCAACTCTCACCATTATTAATCTTTTGGATGTCCATTAAGTAAAAATTTTGGCTCGATTTTTCTAATTTGCACTTTTCTGGGTAAAAAGGTGTGAATGCTCTACTCTTCTGCAGGAGTAGAGCAGAGAGAACAGACATCTTTAGGTCAGAAAACTCAAGTGTAAGAATGGATGCACTTAATAGAGGTCAAAAATGCATGAGGTCAGGAACCAGGGAGGTCAGGAACCAGGTAAGTCATCACCAATAAAAGTGCAAGTGCTTCCTGGAGACCAGGTTAGAAGAGTCTACTGTCCACATATCCAAGACATTTAATTCAAATTACCATCCACTAACTCTGACTTAGCAACAAGGTCTGATTTAGTTTAGTGTACTAATTTTATTATTGAATAGGCAGCGATAGATCATTTTGAGTCTGCATCTCTAGGTACAAATGAATAAAGACCTATTTTTAAATGGAGAATAGAAGTGAGTAAAAATAATCATTCTGATCTTGATCCACTCATGGTCTCTAACTCACTTTGACTAATTTTTGTGCACTTCTGAATTTTTCTCAATGGAGCCTTCGTGTCCTTGTTCTGGAGACTATAGATCAGTGGATTTACAAGTGGAGTCAAGGAGGAGTAGAACAAGGTTACAATCTTCTGTATCCCAGCTGGATTTCCAGAGGTTGGGCTGATGTACATGACCATGAGGGTTCCATAAAACAATGACACTACTACCAAGTGGGAACCACAGGTGGAGAAGGCTTTATGTTTGCCAGTGGCTGAAGGGACACACAACACTGCTCTGAGAACCAGGGTATAAGACCCAAGAATGAAAAAGAAGGTGATAAAGATTATAAGAGAGCTCAGTATAGAACAGGAAAGCTCAATTCCAGGGGCAGGGATGCAGGACAGGGCCAGAAGGGGACCAGGGTCACAGACAAAATGGTCAATGGTATTGGGGCCACAAAAGGGGAGTTGGGTGATGAAATAGATAGGGACTGGATAGCAGAGGAAGGCTGTTACCCAGCAGAGGCCCTCCAAGTTCATGCAGAGACGGCTGCTCATGATGGTAGGATAGTGGAGAGGTCGGCAGATGGCCAAGTATCGATCAAAAGCCATGAGGGGCAGTAAGAAGATCTTGGTGGTGCCCATGGAGAAGAAGAAGTAGAACTGGAGGAAGCAGGCAGAGAAAGAGATGGTTTTGCTCTCAGACAGGAAGTTCCTTAACACATTGGGAACAGTGGTGTTGATGTAACACATCTCCAGGAACGAGAAGTTGGCCAACAGAGTGTACATGGGAGTTTGGAGTCTGTGATCCAGCTTCACTGCAAAGACAATGGCCCCATTCCCCATCAGTGTCAGGATGTAGGACGCAGAGAAGAGCACAGAGAGGAGGACTCGAGCCTCTAGAGCAGGGAAAGCTCAGGAGTATGAATTCAGTCACTGTGCTGACTCCTGACACGTTCATGGCTTCCTAAGAGGTGGAGAGGAAAAAATGACAGCAACAGAGATGACTTTATTCTTCAATCCTCAGGAATACTTCCTCTTCAGTAGGGTCTAAAGCCCTCAAGATCCTATTATTTTATTAAATAAATAATAAGCTAACTATACTACTGAAGACGGTCAAACTTTGAGAATGCTAGATATGATCTGACTTTGAATTTCAGACTTTCTCATTCTTCTTTCAGTATTTTCTCAGATACAGCGATGACAGGATCTTATGCAATAAGCAGCTTGAAGGTTAGTGACAATACTTAAAATGAAAGTAAGTATGATAATCATGTATTTTTATCTATAGAATAAAATATAAAAGATTTTTAATATTGGACACAGAATTTCAGTTTCTCAGATTTTTGGAATTACAGACACAAATGATAGAAATTGGAAGAGAGAATAAAAGGTAACATAAGACACTGAAAACTTTATGCATTTCATATTTATTTTGGATCAGTTGCTACCGTAAGTGTTGACATCTTAACACAATCTGATAACCAAGACAAAAAATGTCAATGTGCTATCCTTTCTTCAGTATTCATCATTGTTTGTAGTTCAAGAAAAGTTTGAAGTCCAGATACCTACATAAAGACTTCCATCTGGTCTCATCTTTTACTTACTGAATTAAAATATTTCTTTAAAACTTTGGTCTAAGTTAAAACTTTATTTACAATTTTTTTTTTCTTTTTAACGTGAGCAGTGTATCTGGTGTATCACTTAAGGATTTTTGAGGTTTTTGCCTGAGGTGTCAGAATTCCTAGAAAGTCCCCTATTCTGGTTTAGGGACAGTTTCAGAAAATAACAAATACTCACAATGCTATTATCAGTAGTTTGGTCATATTCATTTGTTTTCTGAATCCCCTCTGTTAGTGAGGGTCAGTTATTAGTTGCGCCAAAGTGACCAGAAGTGACATGACTGAGTCATGATGCTTATTTAGGAAAATATACACAAAAAAATACAGACCCAGACACTTAAAAGTTTTCCATCTGAGAATGTTTATTAGTGAATTAGTTATAACACTGATCACTTTCCATATCACATAAAGTTAGAGCTTTAAGAATAATCTTGATGATTGCGATTAGTGACACAATGCATGAGAGAAATTCACAATTTTTCATATCACACTGCAAGGCTTCTCTTCAGTCTGTGAATAGATCATATATGGCAGAGCAATGCTGTGAAGAATTCCCTGAAGCAGGATTTGAGAGTTAGGCAGAAGCCAAAGTAACTTTGAGAATATGGTGAAAAGAGCAAGAAGTATTTGGTGCTAACATGCAGGAGGATTCCAATGGCTTTAGAAACCATGTGGGAGTGAACTCACCAATCTGGGTTGCTCAATCATTACCTTGCTCTCCCTCCTTACAGCAGAGACCACAGGATCAGTGGCAGAGCCAAACATAGCTAAAATCAGGGAGGGCTTAAATGGAGGGCTTCTTCTAACTGTTTTGCCAGTTATTTCCAGACGTCACTTTGCTAACAACTTTTTCCCCCGCAAAGGTTCTGACTGGGTACAACTACTTGATTAATAAGGACAAAATTTACATATGGTTGAGATTCCTTCCTCATCTTCAGCTCTCTCATTTCCCTTTTTCCCAGCCCTCTTAGTTGCAAGGATGAGTGTCTTTACATTAATTCATATATCTTGAGGTGTCACTATTTTTACGGTCACACAAAAGAAGGCAGAGCTAAAAAGCACACTTAGAATTGTCTTGTACCTCTTCTGAACCCATTTCCTTATAGAATTCATGAGTTGGACTTCTCATCTTCTGTTTTTGCTGCAGCAAAAGGCAGCCAAGACGAAGGGCATGCCATGCTTGGGAGCCAACAACCCAGAGAGGGAGTTTTCCTCATCAGAGTCAATGATGAGGACATGCTTTTATGTTCAACTCTACCATACCCATATATCTCTTCAAACTGAGCCAGGAAATCCAACAGTGTATGTAAGAAAAAAAAAGGACTAACTATTCATGTTACAATCACTGATGTGATATACTACAGAGTGCCTTTTACTTTATAAATCTGGTTAGTCATTATTCCTCTGTATAAGTATAGTGTAAACATTCCATATGTGAACACAGAACATTTTTGTTCATTGGATAAAAAGCCATGGACCCTTTATGAAGCCTATTTGTGAAATGAACAGTTAGCATAGATCATGTGTGCCATTTTTTCCTATTATATGATTTTGATGATTATTAGAGAATATCTTTCTGAAAGCAATCTCTTTCCAGGTAGTATACTCGTCCTTCAGACTGCCTGAGAAGACAGAATACCAAGTGAAGAGCATACGGAAGGAAACTGTTTAATCAAGCTACTGTTCTTGAAGTGGGTGGACTGGTGAGTTGACTGGTTGGGTGGCCGGTCGGTTTCTTGTATTGGAAAGAAGACTATGAAAAAACTGGCACCTAAGTTTGTCCTCATGTAATGATTTATGAATCCCCAAAGCATAAGAAACAGTGTGTGTATGGCATAAACTTGTGACATTCCATTCTAATACCCTAACTATTCCCAGCAAGTAATTCTGGAGACTTTGGAGGGTGGAGTTATGAAGAATTTAATTGAGTCAGTTTATTCCATCAATGACAAAAATAAAAATTGACAACTCTAGACTTTTCTATTAAACTTCCCACTTTTTGACCATCCCACTGCTTATCTACATTTTCACCAAAAGCTGCAGGAAAAATAATGTCACTGCTAATAAATCTTATAGGACACTGTGGCAGAAAAGATGAAGTGAGATATGAAGCTGTCAAACCTAGAGTGTTCCAAACTGTTGTTCACATTAAGCAGACATAGTTCATTTTTTCGGAAAGAAAAACAGGAAGCACAGATCTCATGATTCTGGTTTAAATCTATGAACTTGGATTTATTTCTGACCTATTACAGAGAAAGTGATTTATTTATGCTTAGTAAATAACAGTCTGGGAATCTTCTATCAAGCACCTTATTCAGTGAAATGGTAAAAAAAATATCTTTTGGATTCAACATTGATTGGAAAACTGGACAGCTTTAGACTTGAATGCTCAAGCTTCCTTTTTATGCTTCCTTAAAAACCACCAATGGGAGTATTCCAAATCTTGATTCAAAAGTGTCATACATGATCCTCCTTTCAATTTCTCTGTTCTTTTATGCCTTTTAAATTTCTTTATCTCCTCTTCCTAGCAAAGTTAAGACTGGTGACTTCTAATACACAAGGCAGGAGATCTGAATTTAATAAGATAACTGAATGTTGAAACTATTATTTTTAGGTCTTTTATTGTTCAGTAGCCAAGTTGTTGCTGTTGTTCAGCTGTTCAGTCACCAAGTCATGACAGACTCTTCACAACCCCATGGATGCCAGGCTTTCTTGTCCCTCACCATCTCCCAAAGTTTGCCCAAGTTCATGTCCATTGCATTGGTGAGGCCATCCAACCATCTCATCCTCTGTCGCCCTTAGGCCTCTTAGTGTTTTCTTAATATTAATCAATTACAAGATTACTCTGTTGTTTGAAATACATAAAGATTTATAAATTTTGTACAATTTTTAAATGTACAAATTTTAAATGCATGTACTGAAAAGTACATGCCTGTCCAGATATTTGAAAATGTCCTCACTTTCTTTTCAGAGAACAAAGTTAATTCTACCAGATAAAATTGCAGATAAAACCCTGTTTGACTGTAGATTCCTTTAGTTGTTTTTATCATCCAAAAATACTAACTAAATGAACTAAACTTTTATATTGAAAACACCATTTTCTTTATCTAGGTAGGATCTGAATATAAAAAGCAAGATAGTTTATTTTTTATAGTATGTGTAAAAATGTGAAATTAAACACATAAATAGGGATATTTTAAAAATAATAGCAAATATTTATGATATACTAGGTCTCTTGTAATTTTTTTAGGCATCACTCAAGTGGAGAAGGCAATGGCACCCCACTCCAGTACCCTTGCCTGGAAAATCCCATGGATGGAGGAGCCTGGTGGGCTATTGTCCATGGGGTCACTAAGAGTCGGACACGACTGAACGATTTCATTTTCACTTTTCACTTTCATACATTGGAGAAGGAAATGGCAACCCACTCCAGAGTTCTTGCCTGGAGATAGATATATATATATATATATATATATATAAAATGACAGATATATTGCTTTTCAGTTCAGTTCAGTTCAGTCTCTAAGTCTTGTCTGACTCTCTGTGACCCCAGGAATCACAGCACATCTTTTAGAGACACCATAATGAAGAAAACAGAGGTTAGCATAATTTTTGTAAACAGCAATATAAAAATGTTGTATTTTGTAGGAACTTCTATATATAACTATTAAAAATGATATAAATAACTCCAACTGTAGGAGGCTAAGGATCAGGAAGAATATGCACACATTATCAGCTGTATGATATTATTAACTATTTAGGTCATGTATTAGTCATGTTTTTATAGGTATAGTTTTATTATTGAATAAACAAGCATAAAAATTCAAAATGACCATTAAAAAAGATGTTGAATATACTACGAATCAAGAATTATGATCAATTCAATGCTGTGGACCTAAGGTTTAGTCTGGGTTTACCCTCCCCATTGTCTGTAACTGAAGCTATTGATGATACTGTTTTTGTTAAATCCACAGAGTTATCAGGTACAAGGATGAAAATAAAAATAGAATTAGAAAGCTATAGATGTAGGAGGGGCTTTAATTTTTTCCAGTGTGGTAAACAGGAATTCATTGAATATTTTCTTACTATGAACTATGATCACTTTTGAGCAGTTAAGTGAAAAAGAAATAGATTGTAGGTGGTATATGTTATGTCAAAGAATAAAAAAGTATGCCTGCTTTTTCACCTAATACTAGCTTAGTAGGCTGTCAATGTTATTTTAGTTAAATTAGAAAGGGCAAAATGTTGCTACTATATAAAACTATATTAATACTATTAAAATAATTATGTAAAATAAGTATGTAATTTTTAACTCTAAGTAAAAGAAGTAACCCTAAATATTCTAAAAGTATACTTGTAAAATCAAGTGAGTTAGAGCAGAACTCTCAAAATAATCAAAAGTTAGGAAAATTAAAAATAAGAACTGAAAAAAGAATTTCATTTTATTCTTTGTGCTGCTAATTTTAGGGTCATGGGAAAACTAAGCCTCCCTGTTTCTTTGTATCTCCCTGTCACTCTCTGAATACCTCTCACATGATAGAAATTTTCACCCACAGTGTCTAAAAGGATCTTCACAATCACCAAATGAAATAAGTTAAATACTCTTACTGTTCCGAGTTTGGCTCTCAGTGCAATCTGTTGGGGTTTCAGAGTGAGAAGTAGCATGACTAAAGTGTAAGCCCAGTGTTTTCCGATGCCAGGCCTTCATCTGTGTCGTCATTCTTTCTCTCTGTTCAGGTCCAAGAGTATAATTCCATTTCCAGGGTAACTGTTAATTATTATAGGCTTTGAGAGATTTCTCTCCATAATCTCTATCAGATTCCTTCCAGGGTTAAATTAATAACCATCACTTTTCTCAATATTTGGAAATTTCTATTAATTGCAGTTACATATCTGTATCCAGAACACAGTTTTCCTTAACTCAAAGAAAGCTGTAGACCCTGATGATTGTGGATCTGTGACTACCTGAATATTACCTCAGAGAAGACACCTCTATAGCTGTAAGATTCTGTAGCAGTTACTCATTTTGATGATATAGGGAGTCCGGAAGTTTCCAAATGTACCTTGGAGAAGAAACCCTTGATATTTCTGAAAGCTATGCAAAAATTCCAAGCCATTCTAATTAGTGTGCATGGAAATATGGCATTAAAAGATTGTCTTAAATATGACAGAGAAAGAGAACCAAGGGAGAAGTTAAGAAGTTTACAAAGTGTAGAGTGTATCTTCTTACCAGAGAGAAACCCTGGGGTCACACAGAGTCGGACACAAGTGAGTGTACACATACACAAAGGCGATATTATCAATATTCTTCTAAATATTGTAAGGGAAGCTTACCTTTTATTTTCATTTATACAATATTATGTGATTTAGTCTTAAGGACAAGAATCCAACACTTTAGTGATCTGAGAAGGAAATATGATAACGTGTCTATCTGCCCATGGGCTGTTACATTTTTTTCATCAAAAGAATACAGTTATTCACATATTGGTGGTTATGGTTTCAGTTTCCTTTTTATGCAGTTACAAGTTTACATGTGCACGTCTCTCTCTCTCTCTCTCTCTATATATATATATATATTCACATATATGGTGGAGTTTTTTCCTTTGAGATATAGAGTATGGAAGGATATTTTAAATTCAATTAATTTAAACTAATATTATGCTTAAATAAATATCATTCAATGTAAATGGTTGTTTTAGAGAAATAAAGAGAAATTAGAGAAAATTTCAGCAACGGCACATTTTTAGTGTTCTTCTCGCACTTTGGGAATGAATGGCAGGGTTTGGAAAGTAGACATGAAAAGAATGAAGTAGAAGAGTGGGATTATTACACTTGACATTAACTATGTAGATAGTGTCAGTGATGTCAATCCACCACTGGTCAACTCGGCTGATGATCAGGCATAGGAGGGTCTTCTGTCTTGACACACAGTTTAGAATCATCTGTTCATTACACTTTAGCTGACTATGTTTAGGAATGGAAACCAGAGATAACCCTTTAAACCATTTATTTAGGTTCCATTGTTTGAATATCTCAAACATAGGGTAATACAAACATTTAATTATGATAACTACACTAAATAACCTTGAATATGGGGTTGGGAGAGGGCAGAGTCAAATACCTTCCTCTTAGCTCCACATCAGCTCTTCAGAAATGGGTGGCTACAATGCAACATATCTGCGAGATGACTTTCTATTCACTTTCTTCCCTTCTCATTGTTAGACAGCTTTTGCTAACCAGACATTTCACTATTTCTCAGTGACTGGGGACTCTGGACAGGTTCCCAGGGTTTATCTAAACTTCATAATTACTCCTCTTTATCTGGTAAATCTATGTATGTGTTTTAGGTAGTAAATGAATGCTGTGTTTCAACTCCACCAAGTTAGGAGACACAACAAGTGGAGGAGGTGGACATTCTATTCAATTAATGAAGGTGTTAAAATATTGTTATTCTTATGCCCCTCTGACTTCGAGGAAATGGGGCCCTTCAGAAAATGGAACAGCTAACCAAAGAATAATGTGTAGAAATCTGTAGCCTGATTAATGAAACTGTAAATAAGGACAAACTTTTGGAAAACAGTTTGCTAGAGCCTTACCAAACTAATAATAGTATTGCCATTTGATAAAGTAATAGTACTCCTAGGTATTTACCAAACTTAGTTAAAAATTTTGTTCATGCAAAACCTGTATTGAATGTTTGTGACAGCTTTATTCATAATTACCAAAAACTAGAGACATCCAAGATGTCCCTCAATCTGTTAATGGTTAAATAAAGTGTGGGACACTTGTACAATGGAATATTATTCCATAATAAAAAGAAATAATTTATCTAGTCATGAAAAGATATAGAGGATTCTTAAGTGTCTGTTGCTACATGAAGGAAGCCAATCTTCAAAGTGTACAAACGGTATGATTCCACTTTTATGATATTCTGGAATATGCAAAACTATGGAGACAGTGAAAAGTTAGGTGCTTGTCAGGGGATCATGAATTCATGGGAATGAATGAATATGTGAAGCACAGGAGATTTTAGTGTAATGAAATTCTTTATGATAACTGTTACTTCGAATATATTTTCTTAGGCATTTGCCATGTCTTCTGTGAGGGCCTAAATGCAATGACACTCTGGAAACAATGAGCACATGTTTATTTCTAATTCCATTATCCATAAATGGAATCAGGGATCTTTGGAGATAGGGCTATTGTTGGAATAGGAAATTAAGATACAAGATCATCTGGGAGCATCTTTTAGTCCCAGAGAATAAGGGAATGCTCAAACATACATAAACTCACAAAACTTGATGTGGATATACATCAAAGAGGCTTAAGAGCCAAATGAAAATGCTCCCAATAGCAGTATTTGATTATAATCCAGATTATAAAATAAATATCCATGGTTTCATACTAATATAAATGATTGAATAAATTAGTGGATGGGGTAGCAAAGTTTTCACTCATGCAGGAGAATTAGAGATAAATTGTGTAGCACGCTACCCTAATCAATGGGAGCATAGCTACTCATTCCTTAAGTGTGGGCTGAGTGTAGTGACTTTTCTCAAAATACAGTGTGGATAGTATGGAAAGTAAATCTACAGTGAGGGAACCTGACATTTCAGTCAGATGATCAAAGTCAACATCAACAGACATAAATCATGGTGATGGTAGAGACACTTGATGGGAGGTGTCAAAAATGGCAGATCACATGTAGTGTGCTTCCCCTGAACCCATAACTCTGGTGTAATCATGAGAAAATGCCAAATACATTTCAGTGGGGTGATACCCTTCCTACTTTGCAGTTCCTCACAAAGTTAAACAGAATTATCATTCAGTTCAGTTCAGTCGCTCAGTCGTGTCCGACTCTCCGCGACCCCATGAATCACAGCACGCCAGGCCTCCCTGTCCGTCACCAATTCCCGGAGTTCACTCAAACTCATGTCCACAGAGTCGGTGATGCCATCCAGCCATCTCATTCTCTGTTGTCCCCTTCTCCTCCCGCCCCCAACCTTTCCCAGCATCAGAGTCTTTTCCAGTGAGTCAACTTGTCGCATGAGGTGACCAGAATTATCATAGAACTCACCAATTCTGCTCCTAATCTTCAACCCCAAAGATTTAAAAACTTGTACATGAATATCTAGAACTATTCACAATGGGCAAAGGTGTTCATCCAACTGTTCATCCGCTGATGAATGGATTGATAAATGTGGTAATCCATACAAAGGAATATCATTCAGCCACAAATGTGTATCAGATACACATTTCAACATGAATGAAAATAGTTTGGAACTAGGTCGAAGTGATGATCCCACAATATGCCTAAATGCCATTGGTTTGCAGCTCTCAAATGGTTGATTTTACATTATATTAATTTATCTTGATAACTTAAAATGTAACACTAAAAAGATAAATTAGTAAATATTATTTTCCACTATGAATTATGGTTTTAGTTATTAACTTTTTTTAGCTTATTTTTTTTAAAAAACTGTACTTGGATAATGTGTATTTTTGATGTAAAAGAGAATGCTACAATTCTAACACTAAGTTTTTGCTCATTTCTTTCTAGGCTGAATGTTATGTAGAAATTAATCTAAATTTTTGTAAAATGAGAATAATAGCAGTTTAACAAAAAGAATTTTAGTACAATATGTTGAAATGTAGCTCTTATAATAATGTGAAATTTTATAAGAATGGTGATATTTGATCTTCTGTGTGTACACATTGCTTTTCTGAGCAGAATTATAGAGTTAGAGGTATTCAGTATGTCCAGAGTTAATTAATGAATAATGTCCACAGTGCTAAATGCCAAGGCACACAAATTATTTCCCCTTAACTGAGAAGTCACAGTCTTATTTCTCATCAGGTGAGGAAGAATATGGGATTTCCATCTCACTGTTTTGTTAGACATAAGAAATGAGATCATATAGTTATTATACTCAGACAAGTGAAAAGCTTAATAGACTTGTGAACTTCTTTTTAATACATCGTGGCATTGATCTAAAAAAGAGGCAGCATAGCTAGGGAATGAATTTATAGACTTTGAAATCAAAATATTATTTCACTTGAATTTTCATTTTGACTTTAGTATTCTGAACTTTGCCAACATATTTATTTCTATTTTTAAGATATTATCATGGCCAAAATGGGATTGGTAATTATATCAATGAGGTAAAAGCAGGGATAGGGTTTCTAGGAATATTGTATGAATATGTTTCCATTAGTATTTGAAATAATTTTTACTAATGAGTGTGTTAATAAGCATTTCTTTTTCACTAGTATTGGTCTAAATGATATTGATCAGTAGGTATTAAAATATTAGGAGATGCTAGTTTCCTTGAATATATTTTGCTGTCACAGTTTATGAATCATAGCTTCCTTTTATTTGCATTTACTTTTTAAATCAAGCTTCTAATATTTTTTCTTTTCTTAATGGCGTGGGAATTCACGGTAGAGATCTCATAATAAACGGCCTGGGGACTCAGGTCACTGAGTCATCAAAGGGCCACCCAAAAGTGTTGTTAGAGCTGAAATAGTTGTAAGGAGTACTAACCACAGAGATCAAAGAGGGAAACACTTCTTAAGAGGTTCATTTATAGTGAAAATATTGTTTTCTGGGACCTTTTTTTGGGGGCGTGGTGAGGTCAGGTAAGTGGGGACAGTATAATTTAAGTGAAGAGCCTGTTAAAATTACCAGCTGTTTTCCGTCAATGGGCAAAGTATAGCAACTCTGCTACAACATTTAAAAAATTCTACCCCCCTGCCCCCTGCACCTTGCCTTCCACTTTTTCTTATCTCTATTTCTGTTTTTCAATTCAACATGCATTTGTTGAAACTAGTTGAACCTATACAAGTGCCAGTCTTTCCAAGGGGAAGTCTGAGTTTTCTCGAGGCATGAAGCTCTTCATATGCCTGCACTGTGTCTTAATTCACAGGGAAATTTTTGGACATGGATTATATTTCACTTAGAACTAGGAAGGACCTTGAGAATTGGTTTTGATGTGAATCATCTTTGACCTGTCATTTTTTTCATGGCAATTTCTGGAATGAATTTTGCTTTTTAATTCCACTGGCGTCAGTTTTCAATGAGAATAATATAAAAACCCAGTGTGTTTGCCAAGAAACTATTATCAGTTTTGAGGTGTTTATTTGCACATGCATGCTCACAGCCTTCCAACCCCTTGTCTTCTCTCCCAAATTCACACAATTTCGTATGGTCAGAATTTCTGACTAAAACATAGTCCCTGCTCTCAAGAAGCTCATACTTTTTGCAGAGGAGACAGAAAAACTAGTCAATTGTAAATTATATTGTCATGAAAAAGTTATCATGAGAACCTCACAAGTAAGATGTGATAGCAGGGTGGAGGAATATCTCATACAGAGTGGAGGAGAGACGGGGTGTATCACCCCTCTGAGTAATAACTGACAGAAATTTTAGAACAAGAAGTAATTGGCCAAGGGGAAAATGCAGGGAAAACTATAGAGCAGAACAAAAGTATGAGTAGCCCTCATCTCAATGAAAGAACAATTGTCCTAGTAGTTCAAGAGATTTATAAGGTGGAGTTGTGAGATTAGAGGCTGGGAAAATGGGTTGTAGTCTGTTGCATTATGTGTCTTGCTGAGACATTGTGAAGAGAGAAGTTACTGAGAGTTTTTAATTGGTGAGCAGGCAAAAAAGACTCAGGAACCACTCCTAAGGTATGCTGTTCTGACCGCTTCCTTTTTAATTGTTTAATTGCTATTCCTTCTTGCTTGTTTCTATTTTCTCCTTTTTACTACTGTCCCTGTGTGGTCTGTCTCCTCTCTTTTCTTTTCATCTCTTTCCTTACTAGTATCAGTCAGCTAAATGATAGATATATTTTATAGCCCCTAGCAGTAGACTCAGGGAAGGCAATGGCACCCCACTCCAGTACTCTTGCCTGGAAAATCCCATGGACGGAGGAGCCTGGTAGGCTGCAGTCCATGGGGTTGCTGAGTCGGACACAACTGAGTGACTTCACTTTCACTTTTCACTTTCATGCATTGGAGAAGGAAATGGCAACCCACTCCAGTGTTCTTGCCGGGAGAATCCCAGGGACAGAGGAGCCTGGTGGGCCGCCGTCTATGGGGTCACACAGAGTCGGACACGACTGACGCGACTTAGCAGCAGTAGCAGCAGCAGTAGACTGCCACAAATAGAAGATTTTTTTCTCGGCCATTGATTTCTTATGGACAACACTTTCTGTTAAGGTGCTATTGTGATGTTCTATGAGTAAACAGCTGTTGACACACTTGTAAAACTTTATTTCAGTTTTTAAATTCATGATTAAACTACCATCACTACAATCTGAATTTGCTGGGTTATACATCTGGGACTCTTATTCTGTATTTTCACAATAAATTTCATTTTTAAGTCAAAAGCCAATACCAGGTTGTTTTAGACCATTTAAATAATACAGAAATGTAGGCCTTAGGAGATGAAAGCCACATGTATCCTATTTTGAGGATTCACTGTTTGTAATATTTGATGTGTAGTTTTGGAACTTTTTTTCATGTACAAACATAGTTTCATAAAAAGAATTCTGCTTTTGCCACTAGAGGCTCTTGATTTAATCCAGTATTTGGATGGTTGTTTTAGTTGTTTCCAGTTTTTAAATACATATAAAAGACTGCCATCAGTATTTTACCAATTTAAAAGTGAACTCCGGGAGTTGGTGATGGACAGGGAGGCCTGGCGTGCTGTGATTCATGGGGTTGTGGAGAGTCGGACACGACTGAGCAACTGAACTGAACTGATCATCATGTAACAGTTTTTGCAGGCTATGGAAATACACACACAAATATCTTACTCTAATACTTTGCCTTCACATCTAGATGATGATAACCTTATGATTACTCATGAGAACAGATCCTGAATTTTCATGTACCATCAAATTTAACTAAGTTTCTGAATTGCAATGATTTCTCATGTATGATAGCATGCAGTGCTTTTCTTTCTGTGACTGGCTTATTTCACTTTCTCCATGTTTAATAACAAGTTACTCTTGTGCATTTTGGAGATGGCAGGAAATTTTTGCTTTTTAAGTTGAATGTTATGCTAGTGTTTGTGTGTTGTGTGTGTGTATCACATTTGCTTTATCCATTCATTGATAATTAAAGAGAAAAACAGGAAAAAATAATCACCTAATTTTCTTACTACCACTAAAAATTTTTAATTACTACTTTTTAAAAAACTGACCTTTTATTGGTCTTTGAAACAGTTTTAAATATTTTTTACATATGGAAACAAAGTGAATATACATTGTTTTGTATACCAGACAATGTATATTTTAAAATCTACATATTGCATGATCAAAGCCTTTAGATACAGGTTTGATTATAGCTCCTTTGAAATGTCACACCCACTGCAGTTAACTCTGATGATTGTCCTATTCATTCTCCCTTGTTCTGTCCAGTTCTAATTTGTTCCCAGTTATTGGCTATAAAAACCTCCATTCACTCACTGCACCTGTATCAGGGCCTCCTGGCACCACCCCTTCAGTGTTTCCTTTTGGCTGCAAGACCCACTTCCCATCCATTACCCTCACTATTTCCTTCCTGACTGGCCTGGCTGCCTACATGTCTGTTCTCGGCTGTAACAGTTTCAAGGGGCTCCAACCGGCTTATGGTCCTTTCTCTCTTAGGCAGTGAAGATTATGCCCACAAGAGAGCCCAGGCGTGGTGTGGAATGCCAAGGGAGGAGTGACAAGAGACAGCATGGTTGTTAGTGGTGTGGGGCCTGGAGGAAAGCTTAGTGGTGGCAGTGCAAGTGGGGGACTCCTGGTATTCAATTCAGATGTGGAACAAGCATCAGTAATTTGGTTTGTTTCAAGATACAGTTAAACGTTCCGTTCCGTCGCTCAGTCGTGTCCGACTCTATGCGACCCCGTGGACTGTAGCCTACCAGGCTTCTCCGTCCATGGGATTCTCCAGGCAAGAATACTGGAGTGGGTTACCGTTTCCTTCGCCAGGGGATCTTCCCGACCCAGGGATCGAACCCGGGTCTCCCGCATTAGAGGCAGATGCTTTAACCTCTGAGCCACCAAGATACAGTAGTTTAATATTATGTCTAAAAAAATAGAATGTATATTAGGTTGAACTCTATAAAACTGGCATTTGATCAAATATGAACTGACTGAAAGAATAATCTCTTATGGCTCAAACTAAATGCATATAAGCCTGGACAGGAACAATTTAGTGATAAGAATTAAAGATATGCATTTTCTATTTTCTCCTTAGACATACAAGTTTTAAAAATGGATTTCCTTTATATCTTTCTTGTGAACTTCTCAGTTTTTAAATGTCTGTTATTCATATATTTCATTGCAATGTATTTTATTCCTATATATGAGTAATAATACTCTTCCAAGATGAAAGAACTATGAATATTTAATTCATATTTAACTATGCATATGCTTCATTGCAGACATTTATGTTATTTATAAATTTTTTTATAATATTTTATCATTGATGCCTCTTGTAGCTTAACTGTTAGTTTATCTAGTTTCAATACACTAAGAAAATTTTCTTCCTTTATTGAAGTATAGTTGATTAATCATTTTGTATGTTTTAGGTATATAGCAAAGTGATTCATTCATATATATATGTATATATCTCTATATATATACATATATATTCTTTTGCAAATTTTTTTCCTTTAGAAATTATTGCAAGATATTAAATATATTTTCTCTGCTATAGAATAGTTTTTGCTATTTATTTATTTTGTAAATAGTAGTGTGTATATGTTTTTACTTGACTTAGTCATAAACAGTGAAAATTTTGAAGTTTAGGAATCTAATTCTAAAGTACCTTCTAAACAAATTGAATTTCTTTTCTCTTTATCAGTGTATGAATGTGACTTTTTCCTCGTAGCCTCATCCATGATTTCATCAATTTTTTAAACCTTTGAAATTTGTTAATACAGAATAGCACCCAACGCAATCTTATTTACATTTCTTTGAGTACTAGTGAGAGTTTTACTTTTCATGTGACTGTCAGCTATTAGGACTTCTTTTGTGTCAGTAGTCTTAGACGTTTTTCTCATTGTAAATTTGGTATACCATGCTTTCTATCTTTAACTATCTGGAGGAACTAATTTCATAATAGAAATATTAGTCATCTGTCTGATATTTTATAACTTGTTTTTCAGTGTGTTTTTAATTTTTATTTTATAGTGCTTATACATCCTTATAAGATATCTATGTAGCTGTGTATGCAAACTTTGTACATATACCTATATCTAAGTATAGTAAGAACTGAATATTATGGATAGTGCCAACTATTTTTCCTCCCTCATTTGTTAATGAGATATTCTTAGAATGACTTTTAGATGTTAAATGTTTGTTTAAATATTATTTTTCTTTCTTTTGGTTTGTTACCCTTTTTGATGTTTAAATATCATTTTGAAACTTTCTTGAGTTTATGATGAGAGGCCATAATCTATGTATTTACAAGTTTATCTGTTGTGCCAACACCACTGACTGAATAATTCACACTGTCCAAACTGGTGTGATATGATTATGATTCTTCAATAGTCTATTGAGGTTACCCATTTATTCTGGCCCCTTCCTTCCATTCTTTACATAGAGGTTTTTTTAACTCTCTGAAAACAGAAATATGATCAGCTAGAACTGAATATTCCCCCAGATTTTCTACTGCTCTTAGGGTAAGAAGTAGAATTCTTATTGTGGATTGAAGATTTCATCCTGTTTGGCCTATTTCTCCAGCCTGACCTTAGTCATGCATATTCTTGTCCCCCGGGCCTTGTGTCTCAGGGCCTTTGCACACGGCATTTCCAAAGTCTGTCCTACTCTACTCAATTTCAATGATAACTCATATTTTGCAGAGCCTAAATAATCATGATGGTGATGTGTCACATTATCATAGCCGTCTGATATTTCCTTCAAATTAGTTGTCAGAGACGTAACTGTATTTAAAGTTATTTAATGTTGATCTACCTATATCTACTCTAGATCAAACCTGTAAAACTTCAAAAGTCAGAATTTCTGTTTCACCTCAGACCTTGACTTTGGACTTAGAATATAGTTGATACTCATAGGATATGAGTTACACTCATTAGTTGTGTTACTTGAAGAAATAAATTAATGCATGATATTTTCATAACATATTAATGGCTGTTAGTGAAAATTTTTTTCTTCATAAAACCGAATTTGATAAACGCTTAAATCTGTTCCTTTAAATAGTAACATTTGATAAATTCTTTGGTTATTTTGTTTCTGGATTTTAGGTACCATCAGAAAAAGCCAATGTATGAAAGAAATGACACTTCTGTGTCTGAGTTTGTGTTCCTGGGACTTTCTGCCTCTAGACCAGTGCAGCATTTCCTCCTCGCCTTCTCTACAGTGCTGTATGTAACAGTTGTTCTAGGGAATCTCCTTGTTGTGTTTGCAGTGACCTTTCACCCTCACCTACATTCCCCCATGTACTTCCTTTTAGCCAACCTCTCATCTATTGATTTGTGTCTTTCTACCTTAACAGTGCCTAAGAGGATCTCTGACCTGTACTCTGGGCACAAAACCATATCCTTCCAGGGGTGTGTCACCCAGATATTTGTTCTTCACACCCTGGGTGGATCTGAGATGGTGCTGCTCACTGCCACGGCCTTAGCCCGATATGTGGCCATATGTCAGCCCCTGCACTACCTGACCATCATGAGCCCACGGGTGTGCCTTTTGCTTGTGTGTGGTGCTTGGGCTATTGGCCTCATTCACTCAGTGCAGTGGTCCAGTTAGCTTTTGTGATCCATTTGCCTTTCTGTGGTCCTAGTGAAATCGACAGCTTTTACTGTGACCTTCCTTGGTTTATCAGACTTGCCTGCATCGATTCCTACAGAATGGAATTCATGGTCACTGCCAACAGTGGGTTCATATCCATGGGCACTTTCTTCTTACTGATTATGTCCTACGTTTTCATTCTGGTCACTGTATGGAAACGCTCTTCAGGCGGCTTGTACAAGGCCTTCTCTACTCTGTCAGCACACATCACTGTGGTGGTTTTGTTCTTTGGACCATGCATCTTTGTTTACATGTGGCCATTTCCCACAGTGACAGTGGATAAGTTTCTTGCCGTTTTAGACTTCTCGGTTACACCCGTCCTGAATCCTGCCATTTACACATTGAGGAACAAGGACATGAAGATGGCGATGAGGAGACTGTGCAGTCAGTTCTTGAGTTGGAAGATCTCTTAAGTAACTCATGGGAGCACAGGTTATTTCAAGCAACTTCATGAAATACAAGTGGTTATATACAAATTTGGGGCTGTTTTTTCTGAAGTTACCATTTTATAATTTAGACTAGACCATTGATTATGTTGTTACATTGAATTATCATGTTAACTCTCTAGATAAAGATTTCTTTGTCAGCCAAAATAAAGCCTCAATAAGTATCTGGATATTTTTGAAAAAACAATGATTAGAGACTAGTGTCTACTGAAAGTATGGCCTTATGCATCAGACTGCCTATATTCAATTAATCAACTGAATTTTATTAATTCAATTAAGTAATGTAGAACTTACTTATGCAAATTTTCAGAAAGTTGTGAAATATCTAACTCTCCAATTTAAATGCTGGATATGAATAATTAAATAATTAAATTCATAATTATTTATCATAAATTAAATTTATTTTTCTTTCTGAAAGACAAAAATATGTGTCTTTGAGTATTTATGACCTGGGTAAAAAACAGCAAGTGAGAAGTGGAGTAGAGAGAAAATGGATCAGATGCTGTGACAGATACTGGGAAGGAAAACAAGAAGGAGAACCTCATAAACAGTATGTTTTATGAGTTTGAAAATATGCTTCCCTTGCTTGTTTCATTTCAAATGGACTCAAGTCATCTGCAGTTGACTTAGGACAGGGAAATTTATGTATATGTTGGTATTTCACAATTTTTGAAACTGTGACTTAATCCATCAATGAATATTCCTCAAATATCAAAATGTGTTGATCTGACTATAGCCTGGATGGTATTATTATTATCCAACAACTATTCTATGCAAATTTTTTGCTGACTGTTTTCTCTAGTAACTCATATAACTCTACCGTGTCTCAATACTTGGGTCTTAAATATGTGTTAGTGTGTATGATCTGTGTAAATTACAAAGCCTATTTAATTTTTGGCTTGCTTTGACAGCTAGAAGACTGAGCCAGGTTCACTGTGAAGCTATGAAAGGACCCTGTGTCCTGAGTATTTGCGATCCACAATTCTTTCAGGGTTATGCAATCAGTTTGTATTTCATATTTTTCCTGTTCACATTATTTTGTTGTTTTGATTTATATTTTTAGTGGATTCTTTTTAGGTACATTCAATTAGAAAGTACAATATAAAGCCAGAACTCTGATTGAGGAATTTGTCTTACTTTTGAAAGTAGCAGGAGAATGGAGAAGACTAAAGTTCTAAGCTCAAAAGTTCTGAAAGGCAATACTGAACCACCTGAACTCTATCAGATTGAGGAGCAAAAGATCTATTAGAATCATAATCCAAATGTGGAAGGGATATATCCAAGGAACAGGAGCAAACCTTAAATGTACCAAGTCTTATAAAAATTACACTGCAGAATCAATAGGGTAGTACTTGATCGGACTGAAGTGATCACACCTTAACATTTTATGCCTCAGAGAGGAAGGAGTAGATCATTTCTGAAGGATTTATTATATCAACGCTACATGATCTTTTATATACAATGTGTAACATAGAAAAAATTAATTGTGGAATATGCAAGAAGCAGGGATATGTGATTGATAATTAGTGGGTAATGAGTTAAGAGAAGCAGACCACATAAGACACAATTTCTAAAATTAGAAGAGAGCATAAAATAAGTTAAAAGATATAGTTAAAAGACATTAAGAATGTGAAAAACTGAAAAAAATTACACAGAGGAACAGAATATCTCAGAAAGAACCAAGTGATTTTAGAAATGAAAAGGAAATGTGCAATATTATGAATTTAAGAGAGATTCTTTATTAAAATTTGCAAAATACAAAGGATCATGTCATCTTTAGAAAGGAATAGGAAATTGGTAGTATTTCTAGATCCATCGATTTCATATAAATGGATGTAAACTTGTATAAGATTTTAAGGAAGATTTCTGAAGAAAAGTTTTCCTTAATGTAGTAATAAATTATTTATAAGTTCTGAACATAATCTAGTTCTTACAGGCTATTTGAACACTTCACTGAATTAAGTGGATAGTTTATTCCAAAGCTACATTTTTTCACCTACCTAATCACTGACTCGATGGACATGAGTTTGGGTGAACTCCAGGAGTTGGTGATGGACAGGGAGGCCTGGCGTGCTGTGATTCATGGGGTCGCAAAGAGTCGGACAGGACTGAGCCACTGAACTGAACTGAACTGAATGATGAACTGCCTAACCCATTTATGACTAGGAAGGAAAAAAGCAAAATCTCCGAAGGTTGTTGATACAGACATCTTTGTATTTACTGGGCTTCCCTGATAGCTCAGCTGGCAAAGAATCCACCTGCAATGTGGAAGACCTGGGGTCAATCCCTGGTTTGGGAAGATTCCCTGGAGAAGGGAAAGGCTAACCCACTCCAGTATTCTGACCTGGAGAATTCCACGGACTGTATAGTCCATTGGGTTATAAAGAGTTGGACACAACTAAGTGAATTTCACTTCACTTGTATTTTTTTCAGGTTTAAATCTGATTTTATTTATTTATTATTTATTTTTTTATTAATTTTAATTGGAGGCTAATTACTTTACATATTGTATTGGTTTTGCCATACATTGACATGAATCTGCCCCGGGTGTACATGCGTTCCCCATCTTGAATCCCCCTCCCACCTCCCTCCCCATCCCATCCCTCTGGGTCATCCCAGTGCACCAGCCCCAAGCATCCTGTATCATGCATCGGACCTGGACTGGCGATTTGTTTCACATATGATAATTTACATGTTTCAATGCCATTCTCCCATATCATCCCACCCTCGCTGTCTCCCAGAGTCCAAAAGACTGTTGTATACATCTGTGTCTCTTTTGCTGTCTCTCACACAGGGTTATTGTTACCATCTTTCTAAATTCCATATCTTTTAAAGATATTACACTGTTTCACAAACGTCTAAAACATGATGAAAGAGAAAAAACTCTCCAGATCAGGATTATGATTCAATTTCCTTTCTGAATATGATTTGAAATATTTAGTGATTACTTATATATATATGTTTATAGAAGATAATAGAATGTTATCTAATTGATAGACTAATTTATCATTTTATAAAGATAAATATAGCAATATAATGCACTAACTTATTAAAGAAAACTTTAGAGAAGGCCTAAGTAAAATGCTCTGTTAAGAAATTCATTGAATAGAAAATTTCCTGATAGTGTGGTGAGTGTTGAAAATAGTAAGAATCAAAATAATTAACATTAAAATTCTTACTAATTTCAAGTCATTCTTGAGACCAATCAAAATCATGTTTATAAAGACTGGCCACATTTCTCAAATAGGAACTCATTTTTGCAATTCTAGAACACTAAAGAATTGATACAAAACTTTCTTCAGGAGATATACATGATTTCTATATGTGAATTAGGGAACTCTTCACAGTCTTAAGTAACAGGATAGGTGTGGCTAATTTAGGGTGCTCACAGAAGACATTCTGATAATTTGAGATGATAAGATACCAACAGAAATCCCCAGTCTGTCATCATAGCCACTTAATGGCATTTCTAATCTCTTTGTTTCTTAAAGTATAAATGACTGGATTTAGTAGTGGTGTGATGATAGCATAAAATATAGCAAGGAACTTGCCCACTCAAGTGTTGCTAAGTAGAAAAAGAGAGATGAAGATACAAGGCCAAAGAATAACATGACCATCGTGACATGGGCAGTGCAAGTGGAGAAAGCCTTGGATGCCCTGCCCCTGGATTGATGGCAGACAGTGAGCAGAATATAAAAGTAAGAGATCAGCAGTAGAATGAAGCAGATGGTGGCCAGTACCCCACTGTAAGCATGAATCAACGTTTCTAAAACATAAGTGTCCAAGAAAGCTGGCTTGATCACCAATGGAATATCACAGAAAATACTATCCAGTTCTCTGGATCCACAGAAAGGCAGTTATATAATTATAGTTAGTTGGCTTATTGAATGCACAAAGCCAGTGATCCATGATGTCATCACTAGCTGAATGCACATTTGTGTGTTCAGGATGCTAGAGTAATGGAGTGGCTTGCAGATGGCCACATAAAGGTCATAGGCCTTGGACACAAGCAGCACCATTTCACCCCCTCAAAAAAAATGTCCCCCCCAAAAAATCTGACCCATGCATGCTCTAAGGGAGATGGTCTTGTTTGCTTTGAGAAAGTCTGAGGTCAGTTTAGGAGCGGTTACTGATGAAAGGCATAAGTCAGTGAATGAAAGATTGACTAATATTAAGTACACAGGGGAGTAGAGACGAAGGTCAGCAATAATTAGCAGCACATTGAAGATATTGCCTAATATGGTGATTAAGTAAAGTGAGTAAAATATCACTAGGAGGAAGGCCTGGAGGTCCCATAAATCACACAGCCCAAGAAAAATAAATCTGGACACTATGGACTGGTTCAGTTCAGTTCAGTTCAGTCGCTCAGTCGTGTCTGACTCTTTGTGACCCCATGAACCACAGGCTGTTGCTTCTTCCATTTAGTTCAGTTTATTCTAATTTTATCTGAAGAAAAAACATAAAAATATATTTTCTGAATCAAGCAGTTTTCTTATTTATTGCTGATGGAAGCATTTACTTACATTGTCAATTTGGAAAAAAACTGTCCTTTTCTTGTAAAGCTCAACATTCAAACATCCTGTGGTCCAGCAATTTCAGTCTCATTTGCATGCTTGAGATAAATTCTTACAACTGTATATATGGAGATATTTATAATTATACATATAAACAGGACAGTGGAATATTATTCAGAAACAACATATAATATACAACTATATTAAATGACAGAAATGTAGCTTTTTGAGACATAGTAATGAAGAAAAAAGAGGTTATGATAATTTTTATAAAGTGAACAGCAATAAAAAATGGTGTATTTTGTAGGGACTTCTATGTATAAAGTAAGTATTATAAATGATGTAAGTAACTCCAGCTGTGGGGAAGTAAGGATCAGGATGAGTATGCACACATTATCAGCTGTATGATATTATGAGCTATTTAGGTCTTATATTAGTCATGTTTTTATAGCTATAGTTTTGTTTGTAAATAAAGAAGCAAACAAATTCAAAATAGACATTGAGGAATTTGTGAATATACTATGAATAAAGAATTATGATTAATTCAATGCTGTGGCCCTGAGGTTTTACCTGAATATAATCTTCCTGTTGTCTGTAACTGAAGCTATTGATTATTCAAGTTTGGCTTAAATCCATTGATTTATCAGGTACCAAGGATGAAAATAAAAAGAAAATTAGAAAATAATAGATGTAGGAGGGGCTTTTAATTTTTTCCAGTGTGGTAAACAGGAATTTATTGAATATTTTCTTACTATGATCTGTGATCACTTTTGAGCACTTCAGTGAAAAAGGAATAGATTGTAGGTGGTGTATGATTTATCAAAGAATAAAAGCTTATGCCTACTTTTTCACCTAGTCGTAACGTAATAAGTTGTAAATATTATTTTAGTTAAATAACAAAGGGCAAAGTATTACTGCTAACATAATTATATAAAAACTGTATTAATAATACTGTTAAAATAATTCTATGAAATAGGTATGTAATTTTCAACTCTACCCTAAGTAGGAAAAGTAAGTCTAAAGATTCTAAGAGCGTAGTTGAAAATCAAATGAGTTAGAGCAGAACTCACACACAAAAAATCAAATGTTAGGACAATTAAAAATAAAAATAAATGGGACAATTTATTTTCTTCTTTGAGTCGCTAATTTCACGTCATGGGAAAGCTAAACCTTTCTCTTTCTTTGTCACTCTCTCTCTGAATACTTCCCATATGCTAGAATTTTCACCCATATTGTCTAAAGTAATCTTCACAATAACCAAATAAAATAAAATAAGTGAAATATTTGTTACTATTCTGAGTTTGGCTCCCAGTGTAACCTGTTAGAGTCTCAGAGCTGGGACATAGCTTGACTGGAGCGCAATCCTGATTCTCTCTGATGCCAGTCCTTCATCTGTGCGGTCATTCTGTGTCTCCTGTTCAGTTCCAAGAGCATAATTCCATTTCCAGGGTGACTATTGACTATTATAGGCTTTGAAAGATTTCTCTCCATAATCTCTATCAGGTTCCTTCCTGAGTTAAATTAGTAACTATCACTTTTCTCAATATTTGGAAATTTCTGTTAATTACAGTTACAGATCTGTGCCTAGAACATAGTTTTCCTGAAGTCAAGAAAACTGAAGGACCTGATGACTGTGGATCTGTGAGGACCTAAATACTACCTCAAAGAGGGCATCTACATAGCTGTGAGATTGTGTACTCATTTTGATTATGTAGAGAGTCCAGAAGGTTCACCAATACCTTGGAAGAAATCTTTGATGTTTTTGAAAGTTATGCAACAATTCCTAACCTTTCTAACTAGTGTGCATGGAAATATGGCATTAAAACATTGTCTTCAATATGATAAGGAAGGGAACTAAGGGTGAAGTTAAGAAATTTAAGGTGCAGAGTGTATCTCCTTACCAGAGAGACACCATATTTGACCACATTTCTTCCCAAGAATAAAACATTGTCCATATTCTAAATAGAATCTGAAACAGAATCATATTGCATCAAAACAAAGAATCTACCTTCTGCTGTGACCAGCATTCATGGGGGAGTGTGAGGCATATATTTAGTACAGAGAGAGGCCTCTGGAGTAGGAAATTTTTCAAGCTACTCATGCTATGTTCCTTTGAGACCACTTGATTCTGGTCTCTCTGAATTAAGAACATCATCTGGAAAGTGTGCCTTTTGTCAAGGTTAGGGTGAGAACTGGTGAGGACAACAATAAAAGTTCTAATGGTGGAGTTAAGCACAGTTTTAAAACATCTCTTTGATTAACTTTTTAACAAAGAAAAGCATTATCCCAGAACTAAGTTGCCGTCCCTAGTCCCAGATGACTTGGGTGAGTGGATATGGGCTGATGAGCAGAGGGAGAGGGAATTGGTAGTGCGTGCTCAGTGGCTCCCTCAGTGCTGAACACCAAGCATGCCCACTGTAGAGCAGTCAGTCGTGAACTGGGGTTTTAAGGAAGAATAGAGAGAAATTTTAAAGTGTTAAAAGTTTCTCTGATTATGTGAGCAATGATCATGATTGAAAAACGGGCACAAGGCAATATTGGGGCTTCCCAAGTGGCTCCCAAAGAATCTCCTGCCAATGCAGGAGATACAAGAGAGATGGGTATGATAGTGGATGGGGAAGATCCCTAGTATAGGAAATGACAACTAACTCTAGTATTCTTGCAGGCATAGTCTTTTGGACAGAGGAACCTGGCAAGCTATGGTCCATGGGGTCACAAAGAGTTCGACACAACCAAGCGCTCTCATAACAAAAGGGCAATATTAACAGTATTATTCAAAATAACAAAACAATAAGGGAAGCTTACCTCTTATTTTCATTTATAAAATATTATATGATTCAGTCTTATGGACAAGAATCCAACACTTTAGTAGTCTGAGAAGGAAACATGATAGTGTGTCTCTATCTGCCCATTGCTGTCACTTTTTGTCAGAAGAATAAACTTGTTCACATATCGGTGGTTATGGTTTCAGTTTGTTTTCTATGCAGTTACATACCAACATGGGCACTTTTAAATATATAATATGGAGGAATCTTTTTCTTTGATAGATATACAGTATTGACGGATATTTTAAATTCCAGTTACTCTAAAATAATATGCTTAAATATATTTTGTTCAATGTATATGGTTGTTTTTAGAGAAATTAAGAGAAAATTTATGTAACTACACATTTTTAGTGTTCTTTTCACACTTTGAGAATGAATGGTTAGGGTTTGGAAAGCAGACATGAAAACAGTGACGTAGAAGAGTGAGATTATTACATTTGACATTAACCATGTACATAGTGTCAGTGATGTCAATCCACCACTGGTCAACTTGGTTGATGATCAGGCAAAGGAGGGTCCTCTGTCTTGACACAGTTTCGAAACATCTGTACATTAAACTCTAGCTGACTATGTTTAGGAATGGAAACCAGAGATGATAACCCTTCAAGCCATTTATTTAGGTTCTGTTGTATGAATATCTTTAACATAGGGGAATACAAACATTTAATTATGATAACTACATTAAAATAACCTTGAATATGGGGTTGGGTGGAGAAGGAAATGGCAGCCCATTCCAGTATTCTTGCCTGGAGAATCCCAGGGACAGGGGAGCCTGGTGGCCTGCCACCTATGGGGTCTCAGAGAGTCAGACACGGTTGAAGCTACTTAGCAGCAGCAGCATGGAGTTGAGAGAGCTCAGAGTCAAATACCTTCATCTCAGCTCCACATCAGCTCATCAAGAATGGGTGGCTAAAATGCAGCATATCTACAGGATGACTTTCTATTCATTTTCTTCCCTTCTCATTGTTAGAGATTTTTTTGCTAAACAGACATTTCACTATTTCTCAGTGATTGGAGACTCTGGACAGGTTCCCAGGGTTTATCTAAACTTCACGGTTACTTCCTCTCTATCTAGTGTATCTATTTATATGTTTTAGGGAGTAAATGAATCTTGTGTTTCAGCTCCACCGAGTTAGGAGACACAAGTGGAGGAGGTGGACATTCTGTTCAATTAATCAAGGTGTTAATATTGTTATTCTTATACTCCTGTGACTTCTAGGACATGGGGCTTTTAAAGAAACCAAATGGGGCAACCAATGAAAGAGTAATCTAAAGAAACCTCTAGCCTGATTAAAACAACTTTAAATAAAGACAAACATTTGGAAGACAGTTTGGTAGAGCTTTACAAAGCTAATGATAGTATTGCCATATGATAAAGTAATAGTACTGCTGGGCATTTACCAAACTGAGTTAAAAATTCTGTTTATACAAAATCTGCATTTGAACAATTGTTGCAGCTTTATCCATAATTACCAAAAACTAGAGCCATCCAAGACATCCTTCAATCTGTTAGTGGTTAAGTAAAGTGTGGTACACTTGTACAATGGAATATTATTTGGTAATAAACAGAAATAATCTATTATGTCATGAAAAGATATACAGGATCCTTAAGTGTCTATTGCTACATAAAGGGAGCCAATCTGAAAAGTCTGTGTGCTGTGTGATTCCACCTGTATGAAATGCAAAACTATGGATACAGTGTTAGGTGGTTAGGTGGTGGTTAGGTGGTTGTCAGGGGTTCATGGCTTAAGGGAAATGAATGAATAAGTTACACCCAGGAGATTTTAGTACAGTGAAATTATTTTTTATGATACTGTAACTTTGAATATATTTTCTAAGACATTTTCTGTGTCTTCTGTGGGTGCCTGAATGGAATGACAGCCTAACAACAACGAGCTCGTGTTTGTTTCTAATACTGTTATCCAGTTAAAGGAACCAGGGATCTTCAGAGAAATGGCTATTGTAGGAATAGGAAATAAAGATGCCAGATAAGCCAGGAGCATCTTTTGGTCCCAGAAAATAAGGGGATGATCAAACATACATAAGGGCTTCCCTGGTGGCTCAGAGGTTAAAGCGTCTGCCTCCAATGCGGGAGACCCGGGTTCGATCCCTGGGTCGGGAAGATCCCCTGGAGAAGGAAATGGTAACCCACTCCAGTATTCTTGCCTGGAGAATCCCATGGAAGGAGAAGCCTGGTAGGCTACAGTCCACGGGGCTGCAAAGAGTCGGACACGACTGAGCGACTGAACGGAAGGGAATGGAAACATACATAAATAAACTCACAATACTTGATGCAGGTATACATCAAAGAAGCTTAAGAGCCTAATGAAAATAAAACTCCCAAGAGCAGTTTCAGATTATAATCCAAATTATAAATACCCATGATTTCATACTGATGTAAATAATTGAATAAATTAGTACATGGGGTAGAAGAGTAACCACCCATGCAGGAGAATTAGAGATAAATTATGAAGCACACTACCCTAATCGAGGGGAACGTAGCTACTCATTCCTTAAGTATGGGCTGAGTGTAGTGACTTTCCTCAAAATGCAGTGTGGAGAGTAAGGAAAGTAAATCTACAATGAGGCAACCTGAGAAACATTTCAGTCAGGTGACCAAGGTCAGCATCAACAGATATAAATCATGGTGATGATATAGACATTTGATGGGAGGTGTCAAAATGGCAGATCACCTGTGGTATGCTTGCACTGAACCCATAACTGGTGTAATCATGAGAAAATGCCAAATACATTTCAGTGGGGTGATACCCTTCCTACTTTGCAGCTCCTCACAAAGTTAAACAGAATTACCATAAAACTCATCAATTATGCTCCTATTTTATAATCCCAAAGAATTAAAAACAAGTATTAAAACAAAATCTTGTATGTGAACATTACTAGGTAGAAGTGATGATTCCACAATATAATGAAAGCCTAAATGCCATCAGTTTGTAGCTTTCAAATGATTGATTTTACCTTATGTTAATTTTACCTTGATAAGATAAAAGTGAAGTGAAGTGAAATTGCTCAGTCATGTCCGACTCTTTGCGACCCCAGAACTATAGCCTGTCAGGCTCCTCTGTCCATGAGATTTTCCAGGCAAGAATACTGGAGTGGGTTGCCATTTTCTTCTCCATATATAAAATGCAACGCTAAAGAGATAAATGAGTAAATATTATTTTCCATTATGAATTAGGATTTTAGTTTCCACATTTTTTTAAGCTCATTTTTAAAAAATCATGATAGGGAAATATGTACTTATATAAAAGAGAATGCTATTGTTCCAACATAAAGTTTTTGCTTATTTCTCTCTAGGCTAGATGTTATGTAGAAATTAGTCTAATTTTTTGTAAAATGAGAATAATAGCAGTTTAACAAAAATCAATTTTTTGAAACAATCTGTTGAAATGGAGCTCTTATAATAATGTTAAATGATATAAGAATTGTGATATTTGGTCTTCTGTGTGTACACATTACTTTTCTGAGCAGCGTTATAGAGTTAGATACATTCAGTATGTCTAGATTTAGTTCATGAATAAAGATTACACAGGGCTGAATGCTAAGACACACAGTCTGTCCCTTTTCTACTATTAACTGGTAAATTACAACTTTATTTCTTCATCTGATGGGGAAGAATATTGTATTTCCATCTCACCATTTAAATAATAAATGAGATAGTATAGGTATAATATTCAGAAAAACAAAAAGCTTAATAGACATATGAGCTCATTTTTTTTAATATGTTATAGCATTGATCCAAAAAAGAGGCAGCATCGGTATAGGGATTAAATTCCTGATTCAGAATATTATTTCATTTGAATATTAGTTTTGACTTTAGCATATTGACCTTTGCCAACATATTTAATTTCTATTTTCTTAGATATTATTATGGCTAAAATGTGTTTGGAAGTGAAGTGGAAGTGAAGTGAAGTTGCTCAGTCGTGTCCGACTCTTTTCAACCCCATGGACTGTAGCCTACCAGGCTTCTCCGTGCATGGGGTTTTCCAGGCAAGGGGACTGGAGTGGGTTAATATTTCCTTCTCCAGGGGATCTTGCGACCCAGGAATCGAACCCGGGTTTCCTTCATTGCAGGCAGACGCTTTACTCTCTGAGCCACTAGGGAAGTGCTAAAATGTGTTTGGTAATTATATAAATGAGGTAAAAGCAGGTATAGGGTTTCTAGGAATAGTCCAGGAGTGTCTTAATAGGCATTCCTTTTTCACTGGTATTGGTCTAAGTGATATTTAATTTATTAATAGATATTCAAATGTTAGGAGATGCTGAGTTTCCTTGAAGATGCTGTTGTCATCATTTATTAACCATAGCTTCCTTTGTTTCCCATTTACTTTTTCAATCAGACTTCTAATATTTTTTCTTCTCTTAATGCTATGGGAATTCAAGGTAGAGATCTCATAATTAACAGCCTGGGAATTCAGGTCACTGAGTCATCAAAGGGTCATCCAATGCTGTTGTTAAAGCTGGAGTAACTGTAAGGAGAACTAACCACAGAGATCAAAGGGGGAACCAGTTTTTAAGAGATTCTATTATAGTGAAAATATTGTTTCTTGGGATTTGTTTTTTGGGGAGGTCAGGTAAGTGGAGAGAGTATAATTTAAGTGAATAACCTGTTAAAATCACCAGCTCTTTCCCCTATATGAGCAGAATACAGCAACTCTACTACAACATTACAAAACTTCTCCCCATGTACCTGGCCTCCAGCTCTTTCTTATCTGTTTTTCAATTCAATACGCATTTGCTGAACCTTGTTGAATACACAAGTGCCAATCTTTCCAAAGGTAAATTCAAGTTGTCATTTCAGGTTGTGTGCAGCTCTTCATACACCTAAATTGTATTTTAATTTACAGGGAAATTTTTGGACATGGATTATATTTCACTAAGTACTAGAAAGGACCTTGGGAATTGATTTTGATGTGAATCATCTTTGACATGTTGCTCATGGAAATTTCTAGAATGACAATTGCTTTTTAAAAAATTCTACTAGCATGAGTTTTCTTATAATATAAAAAAATCATTGTGTTTAATAAGAAACTATTATTGTCAATTTTCGAGGCATATGTATGTGCACACCCACAGCCATCCAAACCCTTGCCTTCTCTCCTAAATCCACAAAACTTCATCTGGTCAGGATTTCTGTTTAAGACATAGTTCCTGCTCTTAAGAAGCTCATACTCCTAGCAGTGGAGACAGAGCAACTGTGGTTAGTCACTCAGTTGTTCCTGACTCTTTGCGAACCCATGGACTGAAGCCCACCAGGCTCCTCTGTTCGTGGGGATTCTCCAGGCAAGAACACTGGAGGGAGTAGCCTATACCTTCTCCAGGGGAACTTCCCAGCCCAGGAATCGAGCAGAGGTCCCCTGCCTTGCAGGCAGATTCTTTACCAGCTGAGCTACCCGGGAAACCCACAGAGCGACTAGCCAATTGTAAATTATAACATAAAAAAGAATATGAGACTCTCAGTAGTAAGATGTGATAGCAAAATGGAGGAATATCTCAGGAAGACTGGAGGAGAGAGGGGGACATTGTTGAGTAACAATTGGCAGAATTTCTAGAACAAAAAGTAATCAGCTGCATGAAAAAGGAAAGCTATAGTACAGAACAAAAATACGGGTAACCTTGATATTAATGAAAGAACACGTGTCCTTGTAGTTCAGGTTTGTGAGGCAGAGAGGTGAGATAAGGGGCTGGGACAATGAACTGTCGACAGTCCCATTATGTGCCTTGTTGAGACGTTGTGAAGACAGAAGTTACTGAGGGTTTGTAGCCATGAGCAGGCAAAAAAAGACTCAGGAACCTTCCCTAGAACGCTGTTGCAACTCCTGCTCCCCTCTCAGCTGTCACGGTATCCTGCTTGCTTCTGTTCTCTCTGTCTCTCTCCTCTGCTTGTCCTCGTCTTTTCTGTCTCCTCTCTTTTCTTTCCTTTTCCTTTCATCTTCTTCCTGATTAGCACCAGTCAGCTAAACGATAGATATGCTTTAAAGAAACTAGCAGTTTCTGACTCAGCTATTAAAAAGAATGCATTTGAAACAGTTCTAATGAGGTGGATGAAACTGGAGCCTATTAATACAGAGCGAAGTAAGTCAGAAAAATAGCAATACAGTATATTGACGCATATATTTAGAAAGATGGTAACGATGACCCTATATGCGAGACAGTAAAAGAGACACAGATGTGAAGAACAGACTGTTGGACTCTGTGGGAGAAGGCGAGGGTGGGATGATTTGAGAAAATAGCACTGAAACATGTTTAAAAAGAAAAAAAGAAACTAGCAGTAGACTGTCACAAATAGAAGGTTTTAACTTGGTCTTTGATTTCTTGTAGAGAACATTTTTTGTTAAGGAGCTATTGTGATTTTTTTTATGAGTAAGCAGTTGTTTACTCACTTGTAAAACTAATTTTTAAATATTTGACAAAATGGTACTGCCTTCACTACAGTCTGAATTTGAAGGGTTGCATGTTCATCTGAGCCTCTTACTCTGTGTTTTATCAATACATTTCATTTTTAAGTCAAAAGCCAATATCAGGTTGTTTTAGACCATTTAAATAATACAGAAATATAGGCCAGAGGAAATAAAAGCCATATGTAGTCCTATTTTTTAGGATTCACTATTGGTAATATTTAATATGCAGTCTTAGAACTTTTTTCCAAGCACAAACGTATTTTCATAAAAATAATTTTTTGCTGTTAGAGGTTCTCACTTTAGTTTAGTATTTGGATGGTTTCTAGGTACTTGAATAAATATAATAAACTGACATCAACATTATACCAATTTAAGACATAGTACTGGTCATCATGTAACAATTTTTGCAGGAATCAATGCCAGCTATGAATATACATACACAGATATCTTTAATACTTTAGACTTTGCACATAGGTGATGATAATATTATTACTCATAAGAACAGGACCTCAATTTTCATGTAACATCAAATTTAACTAGATTAGTTCCTGAATTGCCAAGGTTGCAAAGCTCTTTTTCTAGGACTGCACAAGCCCCAACAAATGATGATTAATATAGGCTTTTTCAGATAGGTTACAATGTTATTATGCAGTAACAAAAAACTTTCATGCAAGTGGCTATAACAGATTTTTATTTTTTCAGAAAAATTGAGGTATAATTGTCACAAATATTTTGTGTATTTAAGGTGTACAACTTGATGTTTTGATATAGGTCTATTATACATTGTGTATATCAAATAATTTTTGTTATATGTCTATATTATATATGACAAATGATTACCAGTAATTGTCAAATAACTACCACAATCAAGCTAATGAATGTATCCACAGCTTGGCACAGTTCCCACTGTTTTGTGTGTGAAGACACTTCAGATTTACCTTTCAGCAAATTTCAAGTATAAACACAACTTGCTTGTGCATTAGGTCTCCAGAACTTATTCACCTTGATATGTGAAATTTTGCCTCTTTTGACCAACATCTCCCCATTTCACCCTCCCCTTAGGCCCCGAAAACCACAATTTTACTCTTTGCTTCCATGAATTGGACTCTTTTAGATGTCTCATATGTGATACAATGCAGTGTCTTGCTTTCTATGACTGGCTTATTACACTTTTCTCCGCTTTTAATCACCTTGTTGCAAATGGCCGGATTTTTTTTTTTTTAGAATGAATTATATTTTGGTATGTGTGTGTGTGTTGTGTTGTGTGTGTATATCACATTTGCTTTAACTGTTCATTCATCACCAGAAATTATGTCTGTTTCCATAATTTGGTTAATGTGAGTAATGCTGCAATGAACATGGGACTGTCAATATCTCTTCAAGATACTGATTCCATTTCCTTTGCATATATAAGAAGTGAAATTGTTACATGAAAAGATGTAATTTTAATGCTTTGAGAACCTCAATACTTTTTCCAAAATGGAAGGCATAGTGTTATTTTCATGTACTTTCTTGTGTCCCCTAAATTGAAAATCTTTCCAGATCTGTAAATATATAGAACTATTCATTTAATTTTTATAGCTTCATAATATTGGAAATTCATTTTCATCTGTCTCTTTTTCTCTTTCTTTTTTCCCTGTCAGTTGGTGAACAGATGACTGTGAGCCTCCTAATCACTCTGCTACTGGGGCTAGGCGTCTGTCAGTATGTTCCTGGGTCACTTGTACGTGCTGTCATTGTTCCTGCTGCAGTGCCTGTGCACATCGCCACTTTTTCAAGCTTACTCTCCTTGCCCAGTTACTATATTGACCTCTGCATCAAATGTAATCTTTTGTTTGACTAATGCCAATATTTTGCCTTTCTTACTGAACTATAACAGATGAAGAGTGTATTATTAATGGATTTTTAATGTTTAGAAAAGAGAAAAACAGGAAAAAAATAATCACCTAGTTTTTCTAATACTAATACAAATATTTATCAGTATTTTTTTAAACTAAACTTTCTTTTGGTCTTTGAAACAATTTATTTTTTACATTTGGAAACAAGGTAAATGTGCATTGTTTTGTATACCAGACAATGTATGTTTTAAAATCTACACGTTTCATGATCAAAGCCTTAGACAGAAGCCTGATGACAGCTCCTTTGAAACGCCACACCCGTCGCAGTTAACTCTGCTGACTGTTCCATTCGTTCTCTCTTGTTCTGGCCAATTCTTTTTCTGTTACTGGCTATAAAATCCTCCACTCACTGCCCCTGTATCAGGGCCTTCTGGCACCACCCCTGCAGTGTTCTCTTCTGGCTACAAGGCCCGCTTCACATCCATTACCCTCACAGTGTCCTTCCCGACTGGCCCGGCTGCCTGCATGTCTATTCTCGGCTATAATAGTTTCAAGGGGCTCCAACCGGCTTATGCTACTTTCTCTCTGAGGCCGTGAGGATTATGCCCACGGGAGAGCCCAGGCGTGGTGTGGAGTGCCAGGGAGGAGTGACAAGAGACAGCATGGTTGTTAGTGGTGTGGGGCCTGGAGGAAAGTTTAGCAGTGCAAGTGGGGGACTCCTGGTATTCAATTCAGATGTGGAACAAACATCAGTGATTTGGTTTGCTTAAAGTTGTTTAGAAGATCATGTATGAATAAATAGCTTATATATTAGATTGAATTCTATAAAATTGATATTTGACCAAATATGAACTAACTGATGGAACAGTTTCTTATGACTCAAACTAATAAATGCATATAAGCCTGGAGATGAGCAACTTACTGATAAGAACTAAAGATAAACATTTTTCTATTTTTCCCTAGACTTTGTAGGAAAGTGGGTTTCCTATATATCCTTCTTGTAAATATCTCATTTATTAAAATGTCTGTTATTCATATGTTCATTGATTGAACTTTGTTCTGTATATGAGTAATAATGCTTTTCTTCAGATGGAAGAACTATGAATATTTAATTCATATTCATTTAACTATGAATATTCTCTGCTGCTAATTACATTATTTTTCTTTCTGTAATTTTTTTTATCATCAGTGCCCCTTGTAGTTTGTTTTAGCTTATCTAGTTTCAATACACTAGGCAAATTTTCTTGTTTTATTGAGGTATAGTTAATTTACAATGTTGTGTTAGTTTTAGGTATACAGCAACGTGATTCATTCATATATGTTTGTATATATCTATATATAAGTAAGTAAGTGAAAGTCACTCCGTCGTGTCCGACTCTTCGCGATCCCATGGACTATATAGTCCATGGAATTCTCCAGGACAGAATACTGGAGTGGGTAGCCTTTCCCTTCTCCAGGGGATCCTCCCAACCCAGTGATCAAACCAGGGTCTCCTGCGTTGCAGGAAGATTCTTTACCAGTTGAGCCACAAGGGAAGCACATATCTATATATATATTTATATATTCTCTTTTCCAGATTTTTTTGCTTTAAAAATTATTCAGTTCAGTTCAGTTGCTCAGTTGTGTCTGACTCTTTGCAACCTCATGAATCACAGCAGGCCAGGCCTCCCTGTCCATCACCAACTCCCAGAGTTCACTCAAACTCATGTCCATCGAGTCGGTGATGACATCCAGCCATCTCATTCTCTGTTGTCCCCTTCTCTTCCTGCCCCCAATCCCTCCCAGCATCAGAGTCTTTTCTAGTAAGTCAACTCTTCACATGAGATGGCCAGAGTATTGGAGTTTCAGCTTTAGCATCAGTCCTTCCAATGAAAACCCAGGATTGATCTCCTTTAGAATGGACTGGTTGGATTCCTTGCAGTCCAAGGGACTCTCAAGAGTCTTCTCTAACACCACAACTCAAAAGCATCAATTTTTCGGCGTTCAGCTTTCTTCACAGTCCAACTCTCACATCCATACATGACCACGGGAAAAACCATAGCCTTGACTAGACGGACCTTGGTTGGCAAAGTAATATCTCTGCTTTTTAATATGCTATCTAGATTGGTCATAACTTTCCTTCCAAGGAGTAAGCGTCTTTTAATTTCATGGCTGCAGCCAGCATCTGCAGTGATTTTGGAGCCCCCAAAAATAAAATCTGACACTGTTTCCACTGTCTCCCCATGTATTTGCCATGAAGTGATGGGACCAGATGCCATGATTTTACTTTTCTGAATGTTGAGCTCTAAGCCAACTTTTTCACTCTCCTCTTTCCCTTTCATCAAGAGGCTTTTTAGTTCCTCTTCACTTTCTGCCATAAGGGTGGTGTCATCTGCATATCTGAGGTTATTGATATTTCTCCCGGCAATCTTGATTCCAGCTTGTGCTTCTTCCAACCCAGCATTCCTCATGATGTACTCTGCATATAAGTTAAATAAGCAGTTAAAGATATTAAACATAGTTGCCTTTGCTATAGAATAGTTCCTTGCTGTTTATCTATTTTATATATAGTAATGTGTATGTGTTATTTTTTCTTGATTGAGATTCTTAGTCATATATAAGGAAAATTTTGAAGTTTAGGTATCTATTTCTAATGTGCCTTCTAAAGAAACTGCATCAGTTTTCATTCTTTTTATCAGTGTATGAGTATGACTTTCTCCTCACAGCTTCCTCCATGATGTCATCAATTTTTTGAACCTCTGAAATTTGTTAGTACAGAATAGCACCCAGAGCAATCTTCTCTACATTTCTTTGATTACTAGTGAGAATTTACTTTCATATGACAATCAACTCTTGTGACTTATTGTGAGTTGGTTGTCTTATATGTTTTTCTCATTTTAAAATTTGTATATCACATTTCCTTTCTTTATCTTTCTGGAGGAACTGATTCCATAATAGAAATGTTAGTCATCTGTCTGATATTTTATAACTTATTTTTCAGAGTGTGTTTTTTATTTTATAGTGTTTATATATCCATATAAGATATCTATATGTAGATATTTATACAAAATTTTGTATATCCACCTATACCTAAGTATAACAAGACTGAATATTTTGGATAGTGCCAACTATTTTTCCTCCCTCATTTGTTAATAAGAGATATTCTTAGATGAATTTTCCACCTTAAATGTTTGCTTAAATATTATTTTTATTTCTCTTGGTTTGTTACCCTTTTTTGATGTTTAAATATCCTTTTGAAACTTTTTGAGTTTATGATGAGGCAATAATCTACATGTTTCCAAGCTTTATCTGTTGTGCCAACACTATTGGTTGAATAATTCAACTTGTCTACGGATGAAAATGATTATTCAATAGTCTCTTGAAGTCACTCTAAGTTTACCTTCTCCTTCCATTCTTTACATTGAAGCTTTTGTAACTGTTTGAAAGCAAAAAATTATCAGCTGCAACTGAATATCCCCCAGATTTTCTACTACTCTTAGGATAAAAAACAAAGTTCATATCATGGATACAAGATTCCATCCTGTCTGGCCTGTCTCTCCTCCTGAGCTCAATCAATCACCTTCCTTCCTCACTGGCCTTCGTGTCTCAGGGTCTTTGCACATGGCATTCCAAAGTCTGGACTACTGTATTTACTCTTCGAAAATAACTCATATTTAGCAGAGCCTGAGTAAGTATGATGGTGATGTGTCATATTGTTCTCACAGCCCTCTGTTCTTTTCCCAGAAATCAGTTGTCAGAGATGTATCTGTATTTAAATTCATTAAATCTATGTATCTACCTGTAGTTACCCATCTAGATCTAGTCCATTTACTCTCAAAGTCAGAATTACTGTTTCACCTCAGAACCTGACATTGAACTTGGAATATAGTGGATACTCATTAGGAATATCAGTTACACTCATTAGCTGAGTTAGTTGAAGAAATAAATTAATGCATTATATTTTCAGAATATATTAATGGCTGTTAGTGAAGATTTCTGATTTAAAACCATATTTGATAAAAGTTTAAATCTGTTTCTTTAAATAAAAATGTTTCTTAAATGTTTTGGTTATGTTTTGTTTCTAGTCTTTAGGTATCGCCAGACCAAGCCAATGTGTAAAGCAAATGACACTTCTGTGTCTGAATTTGTTTTCCTGGGACTTTCTACCTCTAGACCAGTGCAGCATTTCCTCCTTGCCTTCTCTACAGTGTTTTATGTAATAATTGTTCTAGGGAACTTTCTTGTTGTGCTAACAGTGACCTTTGACCCTCATCTACATTCCCCCATGTACTTCCTTTTAGCCAACCTCTCATTTATTGATTTGTGTTTTTCTGCCATAACAGTTCCTAAGATGATTTCTGACCTGAACTTTGGGCACAAAACCATATCCTTCCAGGGGTGTGTCACCCAGATATTTGTTCTTCACACCCTGGGTGGATCTGAGATGGTGCTGCTCACTGCCACAGCCTTAGACCGACATGTGGCCATATGTCAGCCCCTGCACTACCTGACCATCATGAGCCCACGGGTGTGCCTTTTGCTTGTGTGTGGTGCTTGGGCTATTGGCCTCATTCACTCAGTGGTCCAGTTAGCTTTGTGATCCATTTGCCTTTCTGTGGTCCTAGTGAAATTGACAGCTTTTACTGTGACCTTCTTTGGTTTATCAAGCTTGCTTGCATAGATTCCTACAAAATGGAATTCATGGTCACTGCCAACAGTGGGTTCATATCCATGGGTAATTTCTTCTTGTTGATCATCTCCTATGTTTTCATTCTGGTCACTGTATGGAAACGCTCTTCAGGTGGTTTGCGCAAGGCCCTCTCTACTCTGTCAGCACACATCACTGCGGTGGTTTTGTTCTTTGGACCATGCATCTTTGTTTACATGTGGCCTTTTCCCACGGTCCCAGTGGATAAGTTTCTTGCCATTTTAGACTTCTTGGTTACACCCATCCTGAATCCTGCCATTTATACACTGAGAAACAAGGACATGAAGATGGCTATGAGGTGACTGTGTAGTCAGCTTCTGATTTGGAGGAAGATCTCCTAAGTAACTCATGGAAGCCCAGTTTCCTCAAACAACTTCATGTAATAAAAATGCTTAAATAAATATATAAAATTTGGAGATTTTTTTTCTAAAGTCACCATTTTATAGTATTCAGCCTAGACTATTTATTATGAGGTTACATTGAACTCTTTAGGTAGCAAGTTGTTTGATAGCCAGATTAATCCCAGGAATTGCTTGGTAGAAATTTTTGAAAAAGTGTCAGTTATACACTTCGAATCTCCCGAGTGTATGGTCTTATACATCACATTTCTTGGATTCAATTAATCAATTTATTTCAATTAATTGAATTAACTTATAACGAATATTGTCAAAAGTTTGAGGGAGTTGTGAAATATCTAACTCTCCTTTGATTTAAAGCTAGGATGTGAAAAAATCATATTTTTTCTGAAAGACAAAACAATGTGTGAGGGAGGATTTACAACCTGCAGAAACAAAACAGGGTAATAGCAGTGGAGTGGACAGGAGATGGATAAGGTAGCATAATAAAGATAGATTGACAGATGGCAGAAGAAAAGCATTTGGGAGAGCCTCATAATCTATTTCATAAGCTTGGCCTCTGGCTACTAATCTCACCCTAGCTTGTCTCAATTTCGGACTCAAGTCATCTACAATTGGCTTTGGACAGGGAAATTTATGAATATGTTGTTATTTTACAATTTTCTGAAATTATGACTTAATCCATCAATGAATATTCCTCCAACATTGGAACATGTTGGTCTGACCATAGCCTGGCTGGTATTATCATTAGCTAACAGCCATTCTGTCCAAATCATTTGCTGACTATTTTTCTCTAATAACTCATCTTATATAACTCTTTTGTGTCAAAACATGGGTCTCAGTTATATGTTATTGTGTATAACCTGTATAAATAACAAAACTAATTTAATTTATAGTTTGATAACTAGAAGACTGAACCAAATTTCCTGCAAACCTATGAAAGGACCCTATGTTTGAGTACTGTGATCCAAGATTCATTTAAGATTATCAATCAGTTCTACATTTTATATTTTTCCTGTTCACAATTATTTCATTGCTTTTATTTGTGTTTTGAATGGATTCTTGTCAGGTACCTTAAGTAAAGCCAGATTTCTCTTTGGGTAATTTTCCATACTTTTTGAAAATAGCAAGAGAAGGAAGAAGACTAAAGTTCTAAGCATAAAAGTTCTGAAGGGCAAAACTGAATCACCTGAATTCTTTCAGACTGAGGAGAAAAAGATCTAGTAGAATCATCATTCAAACTTGGAAGGGATCTATCCAAGGAACAGGAACAAACCTGAGGTGTACTAAGTCTTATAAAATTTACAGTCCAGATTCAAACAGGCTTTAGTCCTTGATTGGATTGAAGTGATCACACCTTATTCTTTTATGCCTCACAGAAGGGAGAGTAGATAATTTGTGGAGGAATAGGGACTCAGATGGAAAAGATTCCACCTGCAATGCAGGAAACCTGGGTTCGATCCCTGGATCAAGAAGATCCTGTGAAGAAGGAAATGGCAACCTACTCCAGTATCCTTTTGTGGAGAATTTTGTGGACAGAGGAACCTGGTGGGCTTCAGTCCATGGGATCGCAAAGGGTCAGACATGATTGGGTGACTAACACACACACATATCATGCCAGAGCTAAATATTCTTTTATACACAGTATTCAAAATAGAAAAAAATATGATATATAAGTAGCAGGGATATGCAACTGATAATTAAGAGGAAAATAATAGAAGTAGACTATGGATGGCTCAATTGTTGACATTAGCAAAGAGTATAACTCATACAATCTAAAGCGACATTAAGAAGTTGAAAACCTGAAAACATTTTCACAGAGAAACAATCTAAGAGAGAACCAAGGGATGTTTTGAAATAAAATTAAATATGTGCAATTATGAATTTAAGGGGGCTTGATTTAAAAACAGACTGGACACAGCAGAAGAAAGGCTATGTGGCTTCAAGGACAAGTCAATAGATACTATCCAAACTGAGTAAAGAGAGATTAAAAGAACAAAAAGTCAAAATACATACGCATATGAAAATAGCAATTCTTTTATATAAGGGTTTATTCCTGAGATTTTCTATTGGAAATGTTACAAAATACACAGAACCATGTCATCTTTTGCTTCCCTGGAGCCTCAGATGATAAAGAATCTGTCTGGAATGTGAGAAACCTGGATTTAATCCCTGGGTCAGGAAGATGCCCTGAAGAAAGGAATGGCAACCCACTCCAGTATTCTTTCCTGGAGAATTCCATGGAGAGAGGAGCCTGGCAGGCTGCAGCCCATGGAGTCACAGAGTTGGACACGACTGAGTGACTAGCATACATGTCACTAATTTGAGATATAAATTTGAGATATAACTAGATCCATGGGTTCAGATAAATGGATGCAAACTTGTATGATTTTTTGAGGAAGATTTCTGAAGAAAAGTTTTGTTTTGTTATATGTAGTAATGAGTAACTTGCAAACTTTGTATATAATCCTGTTTTTACAGACTATTTGAACACTGAAATGAATTAAATGGATAGTTTATTACAAAACTAAATTTTTTTACCTACCTATATGATGAACTGCCTAATCTATTTATGAATTGGAAGGAAAAAAGCAAAATCTCTAAAGGTTGTTAATATAGCCATCTTTGTATCTCATATACATCATTTAAAGACAATTACAGTGTTTCACAAATAAAACATGATGTTGAAGAAACAAAGCTCTATACAGATTATGATTATGATTCAACTTTTTGAATATGATTAGGAATGCTTAATGATTACTTTTATAGATATGTCTATGGAAGGTAATTAGAATGTTAACTAATTGGTGACTATTGTTTTGTAAAAGAGAGCAATATGATGCAGTAGCTTATTAAAGAAAACTTTAGAGAAGGTCTATGTGAAATGTTCTGCTAAAAGAAATGCATAGGATAATAGAAAATTCCCTGATATGGTGGTCAGTGTTGAAATAATAGTAACAGTAGTGATATAAAGTATTAACATTCTTACTAATTTCAAGTCATTCTTGAGAACAATCAAAATCATACTTCAAAAGACTGGCCAAATTTCCCAAACAGGAACTCATTTTAGCAATTCTAGAATCCTAAAGAATTGACACACAGTTTTCATCAAGAGATACACATGATTTCAATATGTGAATCGGGGAACTCTTCCCAGGCTTAAGTAACAGGGTAGGTGTGGCCAATTTAGTGCACTCACAGTCGACATTCTGATAATTGGAAATGATGAAATACCAAAAGAAATCTAAGTCATCATAGCCGCTTAATGGCATTTCTAATCTCTTTGTTTCTTAAAGTATAAATGACTGGATTTAGTAGTGGTGTGATGATCGCATAAAATACAGCAAGGAACTTGTCCACCCAAGTGATGCTGAGTGGACATAGGTAGATGAAGATGCAAGGCCCAAAGAATAACACGACCACTGTGATGTGGGCAGTGCAGGAGGAGAGCGCCTTGGAGGCCCCACCCTTTGATTGGTGGCAGACAGTAAGGAGAATATAAGAGTAAGAGATGAGCAACAGAATGAAGCAAACAGTTGCAAGTACCCCACTGTTAGCATCTGTCAGCACTTCTAGAATATAAGTGTCCATGCAGACTAACTTGATCACCAATGGAATATCACAGAAAAAGCTATCCAATTTTCTGGGTCCACAGAAGGGCAGTTGTGTAATTATAGCTAGTTGGCTTATTGAATGCACAAAGCCAATGATCCATGATGTCATCACTAGTCGAATGCACATTTTTGTATTCATGATGCTGGAGTAATGGAGTGGCTTGCAGATGGCCACATAGCGGTCATAGGCCATCATCACTAGGAGCACCATCTCACCCCCTCCAAAAAAATGTCCGAAAAACATCTGACACATGCAGCCTCTGAAGGAGATGGTCTTATTTTCTTTCAGAAAGTCTGTGATCAGTTTAGGGGTGGCTACTGAGGAAAAGCATAAGTCAGAGAATGACAGATTTGCTAACAGGAAGTACATAGGGCAGTGGAGGTGAAGGTCAGCAATAACTAGGAGCACAGTGAAGACATTACCTAAAATGGTGATCAAGTAAAGTGAAGAAAATACCACTAGGAGGAAGGCCTGGAGGTCCCATGAGTCACACAGCCCAAGAAAAATAAATTCAGACACCACAGACTGGTTTACTTCTTCCATTCAGTTCAGTGTCTTCTAAATTTATCTGAAGAAAAAATGTAAAAATAGATTTTATAAATAAACAGTCTGTGCATCAAGTGTGTTTTTTATGCGCTACTAATGGAAGCGTGTACTTACATAATCACTGTAAAAAGCAATTGGCTTTCTCTTTTAATGATCAATATACATATATTCTATGGTGCAGCAATTTCACTCCCATTTGTATGCTCAATGTAAACTCTTGTATCTGTATACAAGGAAAATGTATGCAATGCCTATAAACATAGTGATAGAATCTTAACAAAGTACAACTATATAAAATGACATGAATGTGTGTTAGTAAAATATAGTAATAAAGAAATAAAAAGCCTCAAATAGATCCTCTCGGCATAAATTTTATAAGATGAAGAGCAGTACAAAAATAATAGTATATTTTTCAGGAACTTGTATAAGTAATAAAACTATGTCCCAAAATGTAACCTCAATTGTGGGAAGCCAAGATTCTGCGTGAGGATGAACACATAAGCAGTTGTCCATTATTATCATCTGTTTAGATCTTGGACTGGGCAATGTCTTATAAGTATAGTTTTACTATTATGTAAACAAGCAAACAAACTCAAAATGGACATGGAAAAATTAGGAGAATATACTCTGAATCAAGAATTATGATCTATTCAATACAGCAGACCTGAGTTAAATAGTGGTTTCAGAAAAATGGCATTTGTATTTGTTAATTGAAGTATAGTTGACTTACATTAAATGACTTAAATTCTGCCATCTACAGCAACATGGATGGACTTATAAAGTAAGTGAAATGCCAGAGAAAGACCAGTACTGTTGGACATCACTCATATGTGGAATCTAAAAAATAATACAAAAAGTGACATTTTATTAATATCTTTGAAGCTGTCTGATAAAAGATATTATACATAAATTTGAAAAGCTCAAACAATATTTAACACATTATTGAAGATTAATAGTAATTTAAATGAATGGATCCAGTAAAAAAGAGATATTAATACTAGTTTTGATAAAATGACAAAATATTTTTACCAAGAAACATAGTTAACTATGTGTAAGAGCAGATAAGCTAATCAAGGATAGTGTGGAAGAATACATGTTACAGGCATAAGGAGTAAATCACAAGCATCTGGAACAAATGTATTCTGTTCATGAAATTCAAAGCCATATAGCCTGTAATTGAGATAAGAAGATGCGTGTTTCCCAAACTGTATGAAGTTGCATTACTGCTCTTGGCACTCATTGCTTCTGGGTTTGCTTTCCTTTAGTCTTGGTTTACTCTCCCTGTTTTCTGTAATTGAAGTTGTTATTGATTATATTTTGTTGTTTAAATCCACACAGTTATCACATACTAGGGATGAAAATAAGAACAGACTTAGAAAACACTATATGTAGAAGGGATTTTTAATTTTTTATGATAGGGTAAACAGGAATTTGTTGAATACTTTCTTACTGTGAACTGCAATAACTTTTGAGCACTTCAGTGAAAGAAAAGTGGATTGCAGTCATTAGAAGAAAAAGAAGTAAAAGGTTATGCCTACTTTCTCACCTAATTGCCGTAAATGTTGTTAATATTATTTTAGTTGAATTACAAAAGATAAAATATCACTGCTAAATTGATTATGAAAAATGAAAGTGAAAGTTTCTCAGTCATGTATGACTCTTTGTGACCCCATGGGCCATTCCAGTCCATGGAATTCTCCAGGCCAGAATACCAGAGTGGGTAGCCTTTCCCTTCACCAGGGGATCTTCCCAACCCAGGGATTGAACCCAGGTCTCCCACATTGCAGGTGGATTCTTTACAAGCTGAGCTACTGTATTTAATTTTCAAGTAAATACTACATGGAGAAGTAAATCTAAAGATTTTAAGAGTACAGTTGTAAAATCAAATGAGTTAAAGCAGGACTCACAAAAAAGAATAAAAAGTTAAGATAATTAAAAATAGAAAAGGAGACAATTCTCATTTTTTTTAAGCTGCTATTTTTAGGGTCACACAGAAATTACGTGTCTCTGTTTCTTTGTATCTCCCTGTCTCTCTCTCTGACTAGCTCCCCGTGCTAGAAATTTTCACCCACATTATTTAAAGTTATCTTCACAATAAGCCCATGAAAGACATCTTATTCTGAGTGTGACCATCAGTGTAGCCTGTGAGGGTCTCAGAGCTGAGAAACGGCATGACTGGAGTCAATCCCAGTGCTCTCTGATGCAGTCCTTCCTTTGTGCTGTCATTCTGTGTATCTTTCTGTTCAGTTTCAAGAGCAGAATTCTATTTACATGGTAACTATTGACTGTTACAAGCTTTAAGAGATTTCTCTTTGTTGGTCATTTTCCTTCCTGAACTAAATTAATAGCAATCACTTTTCTCAATATTCAGAACTTTCAGTTAATTACAGTTACATATCTGTGTCTAGAACACAGTTTCCCTTAATTCAGGGAAACTGTAGACACCAATGATTGTGGCTCTGTGAGGACTTGAATACATCCTCAAAAAGGACATTTAGGGAGCTGAAAGGCAACGGAGAAGGCAATGGCACCCCACTCCAGTACTCTTGCCTGGAAAATCCCATGGATGGAGGAGCCTGGTGAGCTGCAGTCCATAGGGTCACTAAGAGTCGGACACGACTGGGCGACCTCACTTTCACTTTTCACTTTCACGCATTGGAGAAGGAAATGACAACCCACTCCACTGTTCTTGCCTGGAGAATCCCAGGGATGGGGGAGCCTGGTGGGCTGCCGTCTATGGGGTTGCACAGAGTAGGTCACCACGGAAGCAACTTAGCAGCAGCAGCAAGGCAACTGAACTGAATTGAACTGAACTGAAGGCTGTACTCCTTTTGATGCTGAAGGGAGTCCAGAAGTCCCAGCATGTAACTGGGAGAAGAAATCCATGCTATGATTGGAAGGTATGCAGCAATTCCAAACCATCCTAATTAGTACGTATGGAAATATGATACTGAAGCATTCTCTTAAATGTGATAGAGGAAGGGAACTAAGGGAGAAATTAAGATATTTACAGAGAATATAGACTATATTCTTACCAGAGAGACAGCATATTTGATCACTTTTTCTCCCAAGAATAAAGCATTGTTTATATTCTTGACTAGAATCTGAAATAAAATCATTACTTTGTCAAAACAGAATCTGCTTTCTGTTGTGATCAGCATTCATGGGAGACTGTGAGACATATATTTAGTGTAGAAACTGGCCTCTGGGATAGGAGACTCTCAAGCTCTGTTCCTTCGGGACCACTTTATTCTGAGTCTCTCTGAATTGAGAGTTCACCTGGAAAGTGTTCCTTTTGTGCAGGTCAGAAAGAGACCTGTGGGGACAATGATAAAAGTTCTGATGGTGGAAGTTAAGCACAGTTTTAAAACATCTCTTTGCTTACTGTTTTAAAAAAGAAAAACATTATTCCAAAACGAAGTTGTCATGTCTAGTTCCAGATGACTTGGGTGGGTGGACAGGGGATAACCGCAGAGGGAGATGACCTAGTCACTGCTGTTCACCACCTATGTCCATGGTGAAACAGCCTTAACTGCTGGTTTTGTTGGGTTTCAGTGAAGATTAGAAACATTATAAAGTATCAAAAATTTCTGATTATTTGAGCAATGATCTTGGTTTAGCATTGAGTAGTGTGTATGTGCAGTTGTTCAGGCATGTCTGACTCTTTATGGCCTCATGGCCTGTAGCCCACCAGGTTCCTCTGTCCTTGAAGTTTTCCAGGCAAAATACTGGAGGGGGTTGCCATTTCCTACTCCAGAGCATCATCCTGACCCAGGAATCGAACAATGTCTTTTCTGTATTTCCTGCATTGGCAAGCAGATTCTTCCACGGCGCCATCTGGGGAGATGCTAACATTGAGTAAAGGGAAATATTATCAATATTCTACAAGATAAAAGGCAATAAAGGAAGCCTACATTTATTTTTCCTTTAGGGACTATTATATAAATTCAGTATTATTGACAAGATTCCAACATTTTAGAAGCTTGAGAAGGAAATGTGATAGTCTGTCTCCACCCACCTCTGTTACTTTTTTCACCAGAAAAAAAGTTATCCATGTTTGGTGGTTATTCCATGCAATTACATATGCATATGTTAGCATACATGTTATGGAGGAGTCTTATTTGTTTTGTGGAATATATAGTACATGTAACGGTGCTTTAAATTCCAATTTATTTAAAATCAATTTATGCTTAAATATCTGTCAGTCAATGTAAATTTTTGCTCTTAGAGAAATTAAGAGAGAAATTTATGTAGCAACACATTTTTAGTGTTTTCTTCACACTTTAGGAATAGATTCTTGTGGTTTGGAAAGCAGATGTGAAAAGACAATAAGGTACAAAGATGGGATTATTGGGCTTGACATTAACTATGTGGATAGTGTCAGTGATGTCAACCCACCACTGGTCAACTTGATGGATGATCAGGCATAGGAAGATCCTCTGTCTTGACATATAGCCTAGAACATCTGTGCATTAAAGTACAGTTGACTATATTTAAAGAATGGAAACCCAAGGTAAATCAGGAAACTACTTCAAGTCCAGTATTCTTGAACATAGGATAGCACAAACACATAAATATGACAACTATACTAAAATATCCTTGAATATGGAGGAGGCAGAGTCAAAATACTTCATCTCAGATCCACATAAACTCATAAAGAAAGGGTGGCAATAATGCAGCATATCTGCAGGATGACTTTTGTTCATTTCCTTTCCTTCTCATTGTTAGAGAACTTTTGATAAAGAAACATTTCACTCTTCCCGAGTGATGGGGACTCTGGACAGATTCCAAGCATTTATACAAACTTCATAGTCACTGTCTTATCTACCTGGTAAATCCATCTATGTATTCTAGGGAAGAAATGAACCCCATGTTTCAGCTTCACCAAGTTTTTAGGTGACACAACAGTAGAGGAGGATGGTGACAAGATTCTATTCAGTATCTATAAATCAAGGTAACAAGACTATTATTTTTATACTCCGACAGCTTCTAGGAAATGAAGCTTTTAAGCAAAGAAGTTAAATGGGGCAGCCAACCAAATAATAATATATTGAAATCTCTAGCCTGATTAATATAATTCTAAATAAGGACATACATTTGGAAGACAGCTTTGTAGTGCCTTAAAAAGCTAAAGATCCTATTGCCATATGATAAAGTACTAGTACTCCTAGGTATTTACAAAATTGAGTTAAAAATTCTGTCCATACAAAACCTGAATTTGAATGTTTATGGCAGCTTATTCCTAATTATAAAAAACTAGAGATAACCAATACTTCCTTAAATATGTGAGTGGACAAACTGTGATACATCCTTATAATGGAATACTATACAACAATAAATGGATGTAATCTATCAGGTCATGAATAGATATAGAAAATCCTTAATATCTTGCTACATGAAATAAGCCAATCTGAAAAGTCTACATACTATATGATTCCCCATATATGACATGCTAGAAAATGCAAAACTATGGAGACAGTGAAAGTATGGGTGATTCTCAGGGATTCAGGGGGATGATGAATAGCTGAAGCATAGGAGATTTTAGTATGGTGAAATTCCTTTTTATGATGCTGTAGTTTGGGATATATGGACTTAGACATTTGCTGCATCTTTTGTGAGGCCCTAAAAGGAATGACACTGTAGTAACAATGAATGCAAATTTGCTTCTAAAGCCACTATCCAGTAAAAGGAGCCAAGGATCTTTGGAGAAATGGCTATTGTAGGAATAGGGAAGAATGGTGAAAAATAATCTTGGAGCATCCTTTAATCTTAGAATATAAGGAAGTGCTCAAACATACATAAAATCACAAACTTTGATGTGGATATATATCAAAGGGACTTAGGAGGCAAATAAAAATCTCCCAGTATTAGATTATAATAATAATTATATATATAAACATAGAATATATATATATTATAATTAGCAGTATTATATTATAATCCAAAGTATAAAATAAAATCCATGATTTCATACAGATATAAATGATTGAATAAATTAGTACATGAGGTAGAGGAGAAATCACCCATGTAGAAGAATAACAGAAAAATTATGCTGTCCTATCCAAGGGGAACTTAGCTCCCTATTTCTTAAGTATTGGCCAAGTATAAAGACTTTTTTTTTCCAAAAAGTGCGTTGTGGATAGTAGGGAAAGAAACATCACAATGAAGCAACTGACAAACATTTCAGTCAGATGATTAAGGGCAACATTAGCAGTATAAATCGTGTTGATGGTATAGACCCTTGATAGGAGGTGATGAAAACAGGACTTTACCTGTGATGTTCCTCCACTGAGCCCATGATTCTGGTGTAACCATGGGAAAAATGCCAAGTAAATGTCAATACAATGGTATCCTTCTTACGTTGCAGTTCCTTAAAATATTAAACATACAATTATCCTCAGTTTAGTTCAGTTCAGTCACTCAGTCGTGTCTGACTCTTTGTGACCCCATGAATCACAGCAGGCCAGGCCTCCCTGTCCATCACCAACTCGCGGAGTTCACTCAAACTCATGTCCATCGAGTCGGTGATGCCATCCAGGCAACAACCCATCAATTTTTCTCCTAGTATTTAATCCCAAAGAAATAAAAACAGGTATTGAAATAACAACTGTACACAAATGTTTAGAGTAGAACTATTCACAATGACCAAGGGTGGCAACAATCCAAATGTTCATCAGCTGATGAATGGATAAACAAATGTGATAATCCATACAAAGGAATACCATTCAGCCACAAAGAGGAACGAGTCACTAATACACATTTCAATATGGTTAAACTTGAAAACATGCTAAATGAAAGAAGCCAGACACTAAAGGTAACATAATTGTTTTAATTCTTTTTGTATACGATATGCAGAATAGGTTAATTCATTGAGACAGGAAGCAGACTAATAAATGCCAGGGGCTTATTAGTGGACAGTGATTGGGAAGAAATGATGATTGAACAGTACTGTGAATATACTAAATGCCATTGGATTGTACTCTTCAAATGATTTACATCACATGATGTGAATTTTACCTCTATGATAAAATAGCAAAAATTTAAATACTAAAAAGATAAATGAGAAAATATAATTTTCCATTATGAATAAAGACTTCAGTTATCGACTTTATCTTATTTTTTTCAAAATCATACTTGGCTTATGTGTACCTTTCCCTTTTTAAGGTAAATGTATAATTCTTATGTAAAAGAGAATGCTGCAGTTCACACACTAGGTTTTTGCTCATTTCTCTCCAGGCTAGATGTTATGTAGAAATTAGTCTAAATTTTTATAAAATGAGATCATAGCAGTTTAACTAACAGAAATCAAAAACTGGGGACAATGTATTAAAGTGGAGCTCCCTGGTGGCTCAGAGGTGAAGAAACTGCCGCCAGTGCAGGAGACCAGGGTTCAGTCCCTGTGTCAGGAAGACCTGGAGAAGGAAAGGGCAGCCCACTCGGGAATTCTCGCCTGAGAAATCCCACGGACAGAGGAGCCTGAGGGGCTACTAGTCCATGGGGCTGCAAAGAGTCAAGCATGATTTTGCAACTAAACAGCAAAATAATGGTGTTAAATAAGATAAGAATGGTGACGTTTGGTCTTCTGTATGTGCACATGGATTTTCTGAATAGCATTAGAGAGTTAGAGATATTCAGTATGTCTGAATTTAGTTAATGTATAGAAAAAAAATCACAGGGCTGAATACCAAAGCACACAAATTCTATTACCTTTTCTTCTATTAACTGATCTGTCACAATCTTATTTCTTCATCTGATATGGAAGAATATTGGGTTTCCATCTCACCATTTTATTAGAAATAATAAATGAGATAATATAGGCAAAAATACTCAGCTAAGCATAAAACTAAGTAGACTTGTGAGCTCTTATTTATATGTTCTGCAATGATCTAAAAGAGAGAACATATAGCATAGGAATTAAATCCATGGACGTTGAAATCAGAAAATTATTGTGTTTGGATATTGGATCTGACTTCAGCATATTAACTTTTGCCAGCATGTTAAATTTCCATATCATTTAATATTAGTATCTCTAAAATGGGCATGGTAATTGTATTTATGAGGTAAAAAGCAGGTTTAGTGTTTTTAAGGATACTACATGGATATGCTTCCAACGGAATTCTAAATAATTTTTACTAATGTGTTTGTTAATAGGTATTCCTTTTTCACTGGTATTGGTCTAAATGATATTTATCAATAGGCATTAAAATGTTAGGAGATACTGGTTTTCCTTGAAGATACTTTGCTGTCATATTTTATTAGACATAGATTCCTTTGTTTTCCATATACTTTTTAAGCCAAAGTTCTAATAATTTTCTCTTCTCTTAATGTCATGAGAATTCAAAGTAGAGAGCTCATAATAAATGGCCGGGGGACTCAGTTCATTGAATCATCAAGGGTCCAAGCTTGCTCTGCTCTTCACAGTGTAAATCAATGACTGAGAGACGAGGTGTTGGGATCAGCAAGAGACTTTATCAGGAGCTAGCTGGCTGACTGAGAAGATGGTGCTAGAGCCTCAAAATAATCATCTTGTCAGGGCCTGGTTGCCTGGTTCTTTTATGGATCAGAGATGGGGTGGGGAGATGAGGAGACAAAGTAATACTCTTCAATCCTTGCAAACGTCCCCCAGAATACCAAGCCTCAGGCAGGGGAATGTGTTGGTTTCACTTCCTTGTGGTCCTTCACAGGCAAGCAGCTCAGGTTATCTCCTCAAGGCAGTCCATTATTCACGCTAACAAAAGTGGAAAGATGAGGGTTAAAGTTACAGAAGCAGATACAGCATAAATTCAAAATTAACCTTTTCCAGTTACAAGGGGTCACCAAAAAATTGTTGCTAGTCCTGGAGCGGTTCTAAGGAGCACTAACCACAGAGATCGAAGAGGAAAACATTTCTTAAAAGGTTCAATTATAGAGAAAATATTGTTTTCTGAGCTCCTTTTTTTGAGAGGTCAGATTATATGGGCCAGTATAATATAAGTGACTAGCCTGCTGAAATTATCAGCTGTTTTTCTTATATGGGTAAGGCAGAGCACCTCTGCGACGTTACAACAAATCTCCTACTCCCTCTTTCCTCTGACTCTACATTTCTGTTTTCAATTCAGCAAGCATTTGCTGAACCGCTACAGGTGCCAGCCTTTCCAAAGGGAAGTTAGTATTTCATTCCAAGTTGCTTGAATTGCTTCATATACCTTGATTGTTTCTTGATTTACAGGGAACCTTTTGGGTCTGGACTATGTTTCCCTAGGAACTTGAAGTGTTAGTTGCTCAGTAGTGCCTGACTCTTTGTGATCCTATGGACTATAGCCTACCAGGCTCCTCTATCCATGAAATTCTCCAGTCAAGAATACTAGAGTTGGAAGCCATTCCCTTCTCCAGTGATTTTCCCAACCCAGGGATTGAAACAAGTTGTCCTGCATTGCAGGCAGATACTTTACCGTCTGAGCCAAACAAGTGGGATACATATATTGGAAGGACAGAGGAGGGGATAAAAAGCCTCCAGTTGACCGGGTCCAGCTTGTCAGTCCAAATGGTGATTACTTCTTTGTGATGATCTTCCTCAACACCATCATGAAGAGGATGCTATCTTACTATTCAAGTCTTTAAATTGAGATGCAAAAGAGCATTTTAAGTGGAAAGCATACATAAGAGATTAGGTTTAGGTCCACAGGCATAGAGAAGTTACATTAATTTATGACTCAATTCATTCAACAACTATTACTGTCCACTTGCCTTCCTTTGCCCCAAACGTACACCTATAGTTAACACAGAGAATTCCTTATAATGAGTAGAATGAAAATTGAAAATTTGGGCCTGAACACGCAGATGGTTTTTGCATGTTATGTTGGTCGCAACTAGGAGTAAAAGGCTACAGGTTTACAGTCTCAATTTAGTGAAATATTGTGTTTGAATATAACTTAGTTGTGGTTAGTATTTGGGCATCCCAGGTGGTGCTAGTGGCAAAGAACCCACCTGCCAATTCAGGAGACATAAGAGATTCGGGTTCGACCCCTGGGTTTGGAAGAGCCCCTGGAGGAGGGCATGGTAACCCATTCCAGTATTCTTGCCTGGAGAATCCCATGGACAGAGGAGCCTGGTGGGTTACAGTCCATGGGACTGCGAAGAGTTGAACACAACTGAAGCAACTTAGCATGCACATTGTCAGTATTCTGACTATGATCCTGAAAAACACTAATAAGAAATTCTCCCATTTGGAAGAAATGCAAGCAGTGTATTTGGTTGTCCGCTTTGTTTGGCTAGAAGCATGCATATATACTGATTCATGAAAAGTTATTAATGGTTCTGTTAGATGGTCAGAGCTTAAAGTAAATAGAATTGGAAGACTGGTGGCAAAGAATTCCTGGGGGAGAATTGGTGGTAATTGATCTCTCAGAAGAGGCACAGATTATGAAAAATCTGTGTCTCATGTATTCTTACCAAAGGGTATCCATTATAGAGGAAACTTTAGTAGCAGACTAATAAATTCTATAAATGCTAACCTAATTTTCCAGCCACCTCCGGTGCTTTCTAAATGGGATTTTGTACAAAATAACCATGGTCAGAAATCATGTATTGCTAAACACTGCATTTGATCAAGTTTATTTTATAGCAAAGCAATTAGCAACAATGGTTATAGACCATAACATGTACTTGCTGCTGCTGCTGTTAAGTCGCTTCAGTCATGTCCAAGTCTATGCGACCCCATAGACGGCAGCCCACCAGGCTCCGCCGTCCCTGGGATTCTCTAGGCAAGAACACTGGAGTTGGTTGCCATTCCCTTCTCCAATGTGTGAAAGTGAAGTCGCTCAGTCGTGTCTGACTCTTAGCGACCCCATGGGCTGCAGCCCACCAGGCTCCTCCATCCATGGGATTTTCCAGGCAAGAGTACTGGAGTGGGGTGCCATTGTCTTTGCGGAACATGTACTTAATAACCCATAAATAGCTGATCTAATAAATAGTAGAATGGCATACTAAAGACTTCCTGATGAGTCTTTTGGGAGATAATATGTTCATTCTCTGATTCTGGAATCAAAATGTGGAAGTGATAGTTAATCCTTACACTGTGATGCTTCATAACCCACTCACAAAATTTTTGCTTCCCACCTACCACTTTGAACGCTTCCACCAGAGTAAATAGTATCTTCACTAACTTGGAAGTTAAGACTGACTACTGTCCATTTAAGTTTGGCTAGAGAATGTATAAAATATGCATCCCACTGATTAATATCTGTGAGGATGAATATAAAAGAAACCAGTGAGAATTAAGGAGAATTTGCCTTTGTGATAAGTGTATGAAAAATAATGTCAGATAGTATGAAAATGACTGTAATGTTTGAGTTGAGAGCATGTGATACTTGCATTTGTTGTGGCAAATTATATTACAAGACAATATAAGTTTCATTTTTTCATCCTATCCCCTTCTATCTTCAGAATATTAGAAAATTCATACAAATTGTACTTAAGAGGTTTATTTTTTAAGGACTGAGAGAAGTAAAAAGATACCCATTATAATAGGCAGGGTAAAAGATGCTTTAAAAATACAGAGGTGACAATGCAGCAAATGAATGGGCATACCCATGAGAAAAAACTGAGGCGACCACCCGAAATAGAGACAGCCATGCGGTTGGCTCTTGGTCCTTTGGCTCCACCTCTGTGCAGGCATGTCTTGGTGATGTTTCTTTCATTCCCAACTTTCACTCCATGATAAAATTAGCTTGCAAATCATATTACTCCCAATGTTTTTTATACAGTTATATTGATAGAGACACTCTAATATTTTATTCTTGGCGTAATTTATTCTTTTACTCTCAGGAATAGTTTTCTATTGTACTGTGTAGTGTCATATAATAAATGAATAATTTTTGAAATCAGATTGACCTTTGAACCCTTAAGTGAAGAAAAAATTAAATTGTACTATCTTGAGGAACTGTATTTCATATTTCTGAGTCTCATTTTCTTATCCATAGTTTGGGAATAATAGTACATTTATATAATAAACATAGCAGTGGTATAGAGCAGGCATTCAAGGATGATAAGTACTATTTTTTTTGCTAAAATTGTTTTAATTTTTTCACTTTAGTTGAAGCATAGTTGATTTATAATATTATACAGTATTAGTTTTAGGGATACAGCAAAGTGATTCAGCTGTATATGTGTATATATATATATATACACTCAGTATATGTATTCAGCTATTATAGGTTATTACAAGATATTGAATATAATTCCATGTGACATACATAAATCCCTGTTGCTTATCTATTTTATGTATAGTACTTTGTATCTGCCAATTCCATTCTCCTCAATTATCCCTAATCCCATCCTTTCTCCTTTGGTAACCCTAAGTATGTTTCTTTTGAGAGTCTGTTTCTGTTTTGTGTATAGATTCATTTATATTATTTTTATATTCTACACATTTCTACACAGAAGTAATAGCATATAATATTTTTCTTTCTCTGTATGACTGATTTCACTTAGTATGATTTTCTCTATATTCAACTACCTTGTTAAAAATGAAAATGTTTCATTCTTTTTTGTATCTGAGTAATATTCCAGTAAGTGTGTGTGTGTGTGCATGTATCACATCTTCTTAAATCAATCTTCTGTTGATGAGCAGTTGATTTGTTTCCATGTCTTGGCTATTGTAAATAATTCCTATGAACATTGGGGTTTATGTATCTTTTCAAATTAGAGTTTTCATTTTTTATGGATATATGGCCAGGAGTGGGATTGCTTTACATTTATTTCTAGGCTCTCTATTTTGTTCCATTGACCTATAGGTCTATTTTGTGCCAATACCATGCTGTTTTGATACTGTAGCTTTATAGTATAGTCTGAATCCTAGAAGGGCTATGTCTCCAGCTTTGTTCTTTTTCTTCAGGATTGCTTGGCAACTCTGGTTCTTTTGTAGTTCCAAAAAATTTTTAGGATTGTTTATTCTAGTTCAGTGAAGAATGCTATGAATGTTTTGAAAAGTATCACAGTAAATTTGTAGGTTGCTTTGGGTAGTATAGCCATTTTAACAGCATTAATTCTTCCAGTCTATGAGCATGAGATATCTTTCTATTCCTTTGAATAAGTTTCAGTTTCCTTTATCAGTGTTTTATAGTTCTCAGCATACAGATTTTTCACCTCAGTTAAAATTATTCCTAGGTTTTTTTTTTTTTTGGTATTTTACTTTTGACAATATTTTAAATGGAATTTCTTTTTGCTTTCATTTTCTGATACTTCATTGTTATGTAAGTGCATCACTTTTATTCTGCCATTTTTCTATTTTTGTGTCCATGTAAAGAGGAATGAAATTGCTATATGTACCATATTTTTATTTTAGGACTTTTATTATTGATTCTTACAACTGAATTTTAATTTACTTAATTTATACCTCTAAAGGAAAGGAAATTTTATTTATTATTTAAAATTTTTAGGAATATTTAATTCATGAAAAAAGACTGTACTTAAATACGCCATGATTGATAAATGGTATTGATATTTGAATAAAAAATATCCTTTTATATATAAATTAAAATATGTTTTAAAAATATTGATTACAAATATTAAGTACTGCAGTTTCAAGAATTAACCAGGTAAGGCATAGCCCCTACCATTAAGGAATTTACAATTTCAGGACTTTTAAACCAATGGTTAATGTAATTCAAAGTATAAATGTTAATCCTTGAGACTAAGATAATCAAAGGAAATATTATTTGGGTTTTTTTCTTTTATTGAGTTAATGGAAACCAAACACAGAATAGCTTCTTCTATTATTCTAGTGTCCACTGTCATTCCCTAGTACTGTACCACTGTTATTCTCTCTTTATTTTTCTCCTACTGCTTTCCATTAGTATTTGGGTAGAGAGTGAAGCTAAACAGTAATTCAGTTGACAAGAGGTCAAGTGAAAAGTCTGAGGGAAAGAGTCAGTGTTACAGAAACACCTTCCAAATGGAATTAGGAGAAAATTCTAAAGAAGTTTATCAAGATGCTATCCATCAGAATGGATGTATAGCTTGGTTGAATGAATTTTAGCTTCTCACTTAATACAGTTAAAGGCATAGGAAAGCTGATTAGATAATTCAGTCACAAAGAAGAACCATTTGTGTTGAATGTTAGGGAAACATTCTGTGGTGTTCTACTGGTTGATTAGTAAATGTTGAAATTCCATGAACTTTATTAACCCTATTCCTATACTTAGAGACAGGCATAAAATGTAGATATAAATTGAATGCCTAGAATTTTCAACCTCTTTTATAAGGTCAGTATATTGTCAATTTGAACTGCTTCCAGTGAGGTTTCTGGGCATTAAATATTTCCCTTGGGATGTATGTAGTAGCTTCTGAATCTCTTCAGAGCAGTTTTTATCTCTTTATTTCTCAGGGTATAAATGGCTGGATTTAGGAGAGGTGTAATAACAGAGTAAAACACAGCAAGAAATTTGTCCACCCAGGTGATGCTGAGTGGCCACACATAGATGAAGATGCAGGGCCCGAAGAAGAGCAACACCACTGTGATGTGGGCAGTGCAGGTAGAGAGTGCCCTGGATGCACCAGCTTTAGAGCTTTGGCGAACAGTAAGAAGAATATACGTGTAGGATATCAACAAAACTATAAAGCAGGTCATGGCTGGAACCCCACTGTCAGCATTCATTAATATTCCCAAGTTATAAGAGTCTATGCAGGCAAGCTTGATTACCAGTGGTATGTCACAGAAGAAACTGTCAATTTCCCTGGGGCCACAGAAAGGCAATTGCACAATCACTGCCATTTGACTCATGGCATGCACAAAGCCAATGGTCCAGGAAGTCGCCACAAGCCCAATGCACTTTTGCAGGTTCATTATGGTTAAATAGTGAAGTGGCTTGCAGATAGCCACATAGCGGTCATAGGCCATTACTACCAATAGCACCATCTCACCCCCTCCAAAAAAATGCACAAAGAGGACCTGACACATGCAGCCTCCAAAGGAAATAGTCTTGTTCTCTCTGACAAAGTCTGTAATCATCTTAGGAGTGGTCACTGAGCAAAGCCACATATCAACAAAGGAAAGGTTGGCCAATAAGAAGTACATGGGAGAATGCAGATGGGAGTCAGTGATGATTAAGATTATGATGGCAATGTTTCCAAATACAATGATCAGGTAAAGCATAAAAAATATCAGTAAGAGTAAGACCTGCATAGTCCATGAGTGACAAAGTCCCAGAAGCACAAATTCTGACACTACAGACAGATTTCCTGCATCCATTTAATTCAGCACGTCCTCTAAAATAACCAGGAGAAAAAGACAGATTTTTCAGTTAGTGGGATGGGAAAGAATACTTAATCTTTAGAAACTGGTTGAAATTCTATCTCAATGAAGTTTAAATTCATAGAAAATTAGCATCTATACCTGAAAGTGAATATCTAATTGGGAAGACAGATATTGGGAAAATACTCCTAGTATTATGACCAAAAGAGAAGTAAAGGCCTAAAATTTGCTTTCCAAGATAGACTTCTTATAAATGATTAATTAAGAAGACATTCCCACAAAGAAGTGAGAAAGGTGGATAGCAAAATGAAAGGCTGAGAAAAGATTGTAGTGTCACCTAGAAACTAGTTTCAGTCTGCTTCCCCAGTGAAAAGAATCTGAGTGCAGGACCAGCGACTGTTACACTGTAATAACTATGATTTGAGTAGTCTGCTTAGGAAGATGATGGTGAACTGATGCTGAAGTCCAGAACAAATGCCAGAGCACAAAATTACAGTTTCTCTCTATTATGCATACTGATTTCTTTAAGCCTCTTTTGAGTGTCTTCTATAAGACATCATTCAATTAAATTTTTACCTTATTTCTCTGTATTATATATTGGAAAAATCTTTAGGAGAAAAGCCGTATAATAAATACCAGGCATGATAATTCACATGCAAAACAAGCACATAATTTATCATTGTTTAAGATCACAAGTCAATAGAATTCATTTAGTTAACTAAATCTATTAGAAAAAATGTCTGGAGAATTATGTGAGAAAAGGAGGTTAACTCAGACTCAGGTTCTGTTTTGATGACATCTGAATGAACGTTCCCTATAACTCGAGCTTATGAATAGAAAATATTTACTTTCAATTATATCAGTAGATGGTAAGAAACCCCTAGGTTTTGAAATATTACTGTAAATGTATAAAAATATTTTCTAAGATTACAATAAGCTACAGACATGTGTAAGCAAAGTATGTCTTTGTTAGTACTGAATGAACATGAAGTTAAAACTTCAGAGATCATCAATTACTGACCTCTAAATAGAATAAAGATATAGCTTATATTAATCCTTAAGTACGTTAAGAATTCCTCTCAAGCTGAATGGTGGAAATATAACTGTGTATCTCAAGTGAAAGTGAAAGTCGCTCAGTCTTGTCTGACTCTTTGCTACTCCAAAGACTATACAGTCCATGGAATTCTCCAGGCCAGAATACTGGAGTGGGTTGCCATTTCCTTCTCCAGGGGATCTTCCTGACCCAGGTATCGAACTCAGGTCTCCTGCATTTCAGGCAGATGCTTTACCCTCTGAGCCACCAGGGAAGCCCCCCAATCTAATAGACTTGTCTTCAAATCAGAAAACATACAGAAATTACTTAAAGTTATCTGGTATTCAGCATATGTTTAATAAATACTAGTTATTCCCCCTCCTTATTGATTAAAATGTAACTTAAAACTCTGCAGTTTCCAAAGATTTCAAAAAACAATCTTAGTTAACTGCCAACCACCTTTTGTAACCAAAATATATAAAGTAAATTTTATTTAAAATAATAACTGATTACATTTTCTTTAAATTACATTAAGCAACATTATAAGATGTGGATGCAAAGGAAATATCAAGAAGCAAGAATTGCTTCTTGCTTTCCATGAGCTTAACAAGTTTTTCACTTTTGACATCTGCTTCTATAGGTTAAAGCGTCTGCCTGCAATGCGGGAGACCTGGGTTTGATCCCTGGGTCGGGAAGATGCCCTGGAGAAGGAAATGGCAACCCACTGCAGTATTCTTGCCTGGAGAATCCCATGGATGGATGAGCCTGGTGGGCTACAGTCCACAGGGTCGCAAAGAGTCAGACACGACTGAGAGATTTCAATTCACTTCACTTCACTTTTCACTTTCTATCTAGGAAGTGTTTCGTATTTTAAGAAAGCCTTCAAGAGAATAGTACATTTTTTTTTTTAGAGTACCTTTAAATCCTGTAACTTAGGGTCAGTTTTCACAGGAAGAGGTAGTTATAACTTCGGGATTAGTGAAAATGAAAAAAATAGGGAAAGGAGACAAATTGAGTTACTTTTTCTAGAGTAGTAAAATACAGCTAAGTATGTTTCATCCCCATCTAGACACAAGGACCTCCTATTATTTTTTTTATAATAGCAATTCTAAAACTGTGATTATCAACAGTTTTAATTTTACAAAGAGAAACTTGGACACAGAGAATTTAACAGAGTGTCTGAGGTATACACTAGGGAAAGTACACAGGGAAATTGTCCAAGTTCCTTTCTCTACCTAAAGCTGCCCTCTTTTCTTCTTAAGGTTATGAGTTTTACTCCTGTTGAATCCTATTAACCCTACAGTAACTTAGTATTGCATCACTTCTCACTGGGTATAGAATTATTTTTTCTTCTATCTTTATACTGAAAATTACCTTAGTATGTAGTACTCTCTCTGATATAAAACTCTTATCTTTTAAATGGGAAGGACCATTTAGCCAGGATAGCTGGAAGTTGCTCACAATCAAGTAGTTGTTATAATATTCAAATAACTGTGATCTCTCGAAGCAGACTTGAGAGCACCTCTGAGGCATGGCATTATGATGGTATGTACACTGTTATTAAAGAGACCATGAAAATTCCAGTAGGATAACTGATTATCTCTTTAAAGGTAGGAAGCTAAACAAGTCATACTTAACTCTAAGTATAGTGGGCATGCATGAAAACAGATACATAGAAATATTTTTTAAATTATTTTAAGGAAGAAAGTTCTAAAGAATATGAGATAACTTACTAAGACCAGATTTCTCTAAGACCAGATTACTTTTTACTCTTCTCTTCTGATATATGCTTGAGATAACATCCACTATGGAGTGGAAACAGTATCTGTGGGAGAAATTTCCCTCAGCCTGACATATATTCACCACTGGAAGGAATCCCTTGGGTGAAGTTTTCCTATTACCTGTTCTGGACAGAACAAGAATCATGAAAATAATTTACATTATTATTATTAATAATTTACATCTCTTAAGGACAATTTTGTTAAGAGCAGTAACTTTTGCATATTTTGGAAATCGGAACTGGGAGTCAAGAAAAATCACACATAAAGCAGCCAAGAATAGTGAAGTTTTAAAATTGCTTTTTATTTAACCTGCAAGTACTAAGATGTGTTCTGCAGTCTTAATCTCTAACTAGATCTAAATAATCAGATGCAATTAAAATTTAACTCAAGTTTTAAGAAACCGTATCCTGACTAGTGTGTGATATATGACCACAAATAGAAAATCCTCATGTGATGGCAAGATTACTTGTCTGTTTAGAAAATAGTCAAAGAAGATTTGATTCCTATCTTTTTCAAACTATCTAAAAACTTGGAGAGGGAAAATTCTCCAAACACGTTAATGAAACCAGCATTACTTTGATACCAAAACCAGACAAGGACATCACACACACACAAATTATAGGCCAATAACATTGATGTACATAGATGCAAAATTCCTGAACAAAATTTTAGCAACTGAATCCAACAATTAATTAATTTAATCATATATCACAATCTAGTATTATTTATTCCAGAAATGTAAAGATGTTTCAGTATTCACAAATCTATCAATGTGATTTATCACAAAAACAAAAAGAGGGATAAAAATCAGATGATTATCTGAACTGAAGCAGAAATGCATTTGACAAAATCCACCATCCATTAACCATAAAAACTCTGAACAAAATTTGAAATATTTTCCTCTAAGATCAGGAACAGAACAAGGATGACCAGTCTCACCACTTTTGTTTAATATAGTATTGGAAGTTCTAGCCATAGCAGTTAGGCAATAAAAGAAAGTCATCAAAATCTGAAGAGGGCTTCCCTGATAAGTCAGTTGGTAAAGAATCTGCCTGCAATGCAGGAGACCCTGGGTTGATTCCTGGGTTCGGAAGACCTGCTGGAGAAGGGATAGGCTACCCACTCCAGTCTTTTTGGGCTTCCCTTGTGGCTCACTGATAAAGAATCTGCCTGCAATGCAGGAGACCAAAGTTCAATTCCTGGGTAGGGAAGATCCTCTGGAGAAAGAAAGCAACCCACTCCAGTATTCTTACCTGGAGAATCCCATGGACGGAGGAGCCTGGCAGGCTACAGTCCGTGGGGTCACAAGAGTCAGACACGACTTAGTGACTAAACCAACCAACCAAAATCCAAAGAGAAGATGTAAAAATGTCACTATTTAAAGATCACATGGTATTATATATAAAGAGCTCTAAAGACTTGACCAAAAAACTGTAAAAACTAATAATTTAGTAAAATCAGAGTACAAAATTAATTTACAGAAGTCTGTTGCAGTTGTACACACTAATATCAAACTGTCAGGAAGGTAAATTAAGAAAGCAAACCCATTAAAAATTTCATCAAAAAGAATTTAAAAACCTAAGAATAAATATAATCACAGAGGTTAAAGTTCTATGTAGTGAAAACTATAAGACACTGATGAAAACAATTAGAAGATACAAATTAAAAAGATGTTTTGTGTTCATGGATTGGAAGAATTAATATTGTTAAAATGTTCTTGCTACCCAAGGAATCTACAGATTCAGTGCAATCCCTATCAAAATTCTAAAGGTATATTTCACAGAACTACAGCAAATAACGATAAAATTTGTATAAATCAAAAACAATCCTCAATAGCCAAAACAACCCTGAGAAAGAAGAATAAAGCTGGAGGTATCATACTATCTGATTTTAACTATCAAGCTATAGTAATCAAAATATTTTGGTACTGGCATAAAAACGGACACACAAGATTAGTAAAACAGGGGTGAGAGTCCAGAAATAAACCCACATGAATATAAACAATTTTTTGCAAGAGGAATGGTCTTACACTGAAGAAAAATAGACTTCAATACATGGTGTTGGGAAAATTGGACAGGCACATGTGATAAATAAAACTGGATCATTATCTTTCACCAGTCACAAAAATTAACACAAAATGGATTAAAGAGATGAGTGTAAGACCTGAAACCATAAAATTCCTAGAAGAAAGCATAGGCCATAAGAACACTGACATCAGTTTTATTGATGTTTTGTGCATGTGACTTCTGATGCAAGAGCTGCAAAAGCAAAAACAAACAAATGAAACTACAATAGCTAGAATGCTTCTGCACAGCAAGGAAAACTATAAACAAATTTAAAAGAGAATCTAAGAAACTCCAATACTTTGGCTACCTCATGCGACGAGTTGACTCACTGGAAAAGACTCTAATGCTGGGAGGAGTTGGGGGCAGGAGGAGACGGGGACGACGGAGAATGAGATGGCTGGATGGCATCACCGACTCGATGGACATGAGTTTGGGTGAACTCCGGGAGTTGGTGATGGACGGGGAGGCCTGGCGTGCTGTGATTCATGGGGTCGCAAAGAGTCGGACACGACTGAGCGACTGAAATGAACTGAACTGAACTGAACTGAAGAAGTGGGAGAAGATGTTTCTAAATCACATATCTGACAGGTGGTTATAAAATATATAAAATCATACAACTTAACAAGCAAACTGATTTAAAAATGAGTAGAGGGTCTGAATAGACATTTTTCCAAAGAAGACAGCAAATACATGAAAAAATATTCAATACCACTAATTCTTGAGGAAATGCAAATCAAAACCATAATGAGATATTGCTTCACACATGTTAGAATGACTATTGTTGAAAAGAAAGAAATAACAAAAGTTGGAGTGGGTGTGACAAAAATGGAGTCCTTGTACACTATTGGTAGGACTATAAATTAGTGTAGCTACTATGGAAAGAATTATCGAGACTCCTCTAAAAATTAAGAATAGAGCTAACATATGAAACAACAATTCCATTTTGAATATTTATCCAAAGAAAACCAAAAAACTAACTTGAAAAGGTATATGCACCCCTATATTCACTGTCCCCTTATTTACAATATCCAAGACACAGAAACTAGTGTCCATCAGTGGATGAATGGATGAAGGACACGTGGTGTATGTACACAATGGAGTATTACCCGGCTCTAAAAGAGAGTGAGTTCTGTCATTTGTGACAACATGGATGGACCTTGAAGGTTTTATGCCAAATGAAATGAATCAGATGAAGATGACAAATACTGCCTGATTTCAGTAATGTGAGATCTGGGACAACAAAGCAAACACAAACTCATAAGTAAATAAATACATAAAAAATAAATAGAAGTAACCTGAAAAACTCTAAATTTACTGGGCCATTTAAAATGTAATATACACTTGAAATTAATATATTAATAATATTGTAAGTCAACTATACATCAATAAATTTAGAAAAATAAGTGAAGTAGCTCAGTCGTGTCCAACTCTTTGCATCCCCATGAACTGTAGCCTACCAGGATCTTCCGTCCATGGGATTTTCGAGGCAAGAGTACTGGAGTGAGTTGCCATTACCTTCTCCAGGGATCTTCCTGACCCAGGGATTGAACCTGGGTGTCCTGCATTGTAGGTAGACGCTTTACCATCTGAGCCACCAGTGAAATCCTTAGAAAAATAAAATATGCAATATTCAGTTCAATTCAGTTCAGTTCAGTTCAGTCACTCTGTCGTGTCCGACTCTTTGCAACCCCATGAATCACAGCACACCAGGCCTCCCTGTCCATCACCAACTCCCAGAGTTCACTCAAACTCATGTCCACCGAGTTGATGATGCCATCCAGCCATCTCATTCTCTGTCGTGCCCTTCTCCTCACACCCCCAACCCTCCCAGCATCAGAGTCTTTTCCAGTGAGTCAACTCATCGCATGAGGTGGCCAAAGTATTGCAGTTTCAGTTTTAACATCAGTCCTTCCAATGAACACCCAGGATTGATCTCCTTTAGAATGGACTGGTTGGATCTCCTTGCAGTCCAAGGGACTCTCAAGAGTCTTCTCCAGCACCACAGTTCAATATATTACTGAGTTTTTTAACACTGATTTAAGTTCATCATTAAAATAATTGCATTCATTGTGTAAAAAAATTTTTAATGCCATTATATAAAAAATTTTACACCAAGCATGGTTTATCCTATATTATTTTATAGGATACTTATAGCTTACATTTTACAAAACATCTATGATCCATAATGAGTTAGTGTTTGTGAAAGATGTAAGGTCTATATTTAGATTCTTGGGATTTTTGCATGTGGATATCTAGTTGTTCCTGCACTAACGAGATCTTTGGTGTATTATATTGTGCTTGTTTCTTTGTCAACTGATTGACAAACTTGCCTACGTATGTCTATTTCTTGGCCTTTTATACCATGACATATATATTTCCATTCTTTAGCCAATATCACACTGCCTTGATTGCCGTAGCTTTAAATTAAAGTCTAGTAATGTCAGTCCTCTGACCTTGTTGTTCTTCTTCATCCTTTCATTTTTAATCCATATCTTTATATTTAAAGTGTGTTTGACATGTAATATATGGTTACATCAATATTCATTAGAGATATTGGTCTGTAGTTTATTTTGTGTTATTTTTGTGTTGCTTTTGTACCAGAGTAAAATTATTCCCTACTCCTCTATTTTCTGGAAAAGTTTGTTGAGAATTGGAATTATTTATTATTTAAATATTTGGTAGAATGCACCAAGGCAATGGCACCCAACTTCAGTACTCTTGCCTGGAAAATCCCATGGACGGAGGAGCCTGGTAGGCTGCAATCCATGGGGTCGCGAAGAGTCAGACACGACTGAAGTGACTTAGCAGCAGAATGCACAAATGAAGCCATTAGGGCCTGGATTTTTCATTTTAGTAAGTTTTATAATTCCTAATTCTGTTCTTTTTTCTTTATGTCTTCAGTTCTCTATTTCTTCTTGTTTTTTTTTTAGGTATTTGCTCATTCCATGTAAAATATCTAATTTATTGGCATATTGTTTTCAATAGTATTCTTTTTAATTCCTCAGCATATGGATAGATCACAATTTGCTTATTGAGTTATTTCAAGTATTGATATTATGAACTGAATGCTATAAACATTTGCAAAGCCATTGTGTGGAACAAGAGACAATAATTGATTCCTTTCAGAATGTAATAACACTGGATAGCAGTTCCTGCAGATTCTGGAACTCCAACTAGAACCCCAAATCTCCAGGTGCAGTTTCTTACAGTTAGACCTGCTTTTCAGTTACACAAATTGAGCTTCTAGGTCTTTTTTAACAGTTTTTCTCTACCTTTTCTTCTATCTTTTCCTAGTCTCCACACCCACTGGACACTAATTCCATACGGCTTTGGTCTCAGCAGGTTGTCGTGGAATAAATGAGATAAACCAACTCATGATATGATTTGCATGACTAAAACCAAACAAATATGTTACTGTTTGTAATTTTGTATACTTAAGTACTTTTTTTTTAAAGAAATGGTTTTATCAGTAAAAGAATGACAAAAATAGTGGAATTTTAGGATGTGTGGCAAGTAATAATGAGTGAACATTTTGGGGAAAATACTCTTCCAGGCACTATTGAACTTTACCAAATGTATGTATACTTGTGTGTGGACTGTGTATAAAGCTGTCCCTATGCTTCCTCTCTGAAGATGGGTAAGACCATCTTTTGTGGACTTGTCAAATACAGCTCTGATCCTCGTAGGATACAGTGAGTTCTCTAAATGCCATGGCTTCTTTCCTACTTTCAGATAGTTGTGAGTGACCAAGAAAATCTTTCATATGTCTCTACCTGCCTTTTGCATATTTATCTTTGGACTGGGAGAAAAGTAGTGGAGACATTGAAGTGTGTGCATTTATGATAGAATAAATATGTTATTTTATGTCATACTGCTTCTGTTTCAGTTATCATTCACAAACTTTTGATTTGCTCTCTGAGGTGGGAATATTTCTTTATTTTTTCAGTGGAACAAAAGGAAACAATCTCTAAAGAATTTAGAATTTATAAGAAATGCATTCTGAGGTAGACTGATCATAGTATGAAGACTTATCCATTGTAATAGTTGTTTAGTTCTCAACTTTTGCCATTTGTAAACAAAATATTTGCCCATTGTTGTGTTTTTCAGGTTATTTGTTTTCAGTGAGTGAATACACAGGATTGTTTTCCTACTTCTTTTTGTCTCTGTAACCAGAGTTGCTACCAATGACTGAAATGTCTTCCTTAAAATTGCAAGGTCTTCTATAATTATAAAATTCTAGTTTTTTGTATTATGGCCAAGTGATACATAAAAATGACCTACCCAAACATGTATTGATCTTTTATCACCAGGACTCCACCCTGCTAAAAAACACACTTGGTATAGTATAAAAATACCACTTGCTATAGCTGCTGGTTTTCCTCTAGTGTAGCAGTGCTATATACTAACAGAAAGGACTCAATTCAAGCTGTCAATAAATCTATTCGAATGCACAGCTAGAGAAGCTACATTGAGCTGTGTTTTATTATTGGGAATTAGTAGTGATGTGATGGTATCCAAATGGCATTACATTAATTCTCTATAAAAATAACACACATGATTAACGGATTATCAGTTCAGTTCAGTCCTCAGTTGTGTCTGACTCTTCACGACCCCATGGACCACAGCACTCCAGGCTTCCCTGTCCATCACCAACTCCCAGAGTTTATTCAAACTCATCTCCATTGAGTTGGTGATGCCATCCAACCATCTCATCCTCTGTCGTCCCCTTCTCCAACTCCCTTCAATCTCTCCCAGCATCAGGGTCTTTTCAAATGAGTTAGCTCTTTGCATCAGGTGGCCAAAGTATTAGAGTTTCAGCTTCAACATCAGTCCTTCCAATAAACACGCAGGACTAATCTCCTTTAGGATAGACTGGTTGGATCTCCTTGCAGTCCAAGGGACTCTCAAGAGTCTTCTCCAGCACCACAGTTCAAAAGCATCAATTCTTCGGCAATCAGCTTTCTTCACAGTCCAACTCTCACATCCATACATGACCACGGGAAAGACCATAGCCTTGACTAGACGGACCTTTGTTGCCAAAGTAATGTCTCTGCTTTTTAATATGCTGTCTAGATTGGTCATAACTTTCCTTAGAAGGAGTAAGCATCTTTTAATTTCATGGCTGCAATCAGCATCTGCAGTGATTTTGGAGCCCAGAAAAATAAAGTCAGGCACTGTTTCCACTGTTTCCCTGTCTATTTCCTATGAAGTGATGGGACCGGATGCCATGATCTTAGTTTTCTGAATGTTGAGCTTTAAGCCAATTTTTTCACTCTCCTCTCTCACTTTCATCAAGAGGTTCTTTAGTTTCTCTTCTCTTTCTGCTATAAGGGTGGTATCATCTGCATATCTGAGGTTATTGATATTTCTCCTGGCAATCTTGATTCCAGCTTGTGCTTCCTCCAACCCAGCATTTCTCATGATGTACTCTGCATGTAAGTTAAATAAGCAGGGTGACAATATACAGTCTTGTCATACTCCTTTTCCTATTTGGAACCAGTCTGTTGTTCCATGTCCAGTTCTTCCTGATCTGCATACAGGTTTCTTAAGAGGCAGGTCAGGTGGTCTGATATTCCCATCTCTTGAAGAATTTTCCACAGTTTATTGTGATCCACACAGTCAAAGGCTCTGGCATAGTCATTAAAGCAGAAATAGATGTTTTTCCGGAACTCTCTTGCTTTTTTGAAGATCAAACAGATGTTGGCAATTTGATCTCTGGTTCCTCTGCCTTTTCTAAAACCAGCTTGAACATCTGGAAGTTCATGGTTCATGTATTGCTGAAGCCTGGCTTGGAGAATTTTGAGCATTAATTTACTAGTGTGTGAGATGAGTGCAACTGTGCGGTAGTTTGAGCAATCTTTGGCATTGCCTTTCTTTGGGATTGCAATGAAAACTGACCTTTTCCAGTCCTGTGGCCACTGCTGAGTTTTCCAAATTTGCTGATATATTGAGTGCAGCACTTTCACAGCATCATCTTTCAGGATTTGAAATAGCTCAACTGAAATCACACCCATAATATCATTTTTCAGGATATCTGGAAAATAGTTATTTTCCAGGATGTCTGAACCATAGCTACTCTATTTTAACTTTTAATTGTAAAAAAAAAAAATTTTTTTAATAGCCAAAGCTTTCAGATTAGACGCTGTGACCTAAGGTAGAACTTAATGCTCCTATAATACATTTTTGCTTCTGTACATTGCTTGCTGCTCGTAAAACCAAAGCTACTCCATTTTAAGATAAGGTGGTTTTTAAGTAAAGATTCCTAAAATTGTTTTAAAAAAAAAATTAAAGAATCACTTCAAAATATCTCTTATGTTCCCTTTCACTTTGAGAAGAGTGTTTACCCACCAGGGAAACAAGGATATGATCATTCAATGTACACTTTATCACAGTTGCCAAATAATTATGGATACCTATAGCACCTACAATGTTCTTTGAGTGGCTGGATTTCTTTAGTCATTAATGTTTTAGATGCTAAGGAAGCCATGAAAATGTGAGACTCCAAAAATTTAATGAAATCTGAGGTTTTTAGTTGACACTTCCACAATCCATGGACTAGGTGGGGATGTGAGAAAATTACACTTACATTTACAAGTTGTGAATAATCGACATGGGTCTTAGGTTGGTTTTGGTTAAAAGAGGACAGAATCTTTCCTGATCTTTAGAATAATGTCTAATAAATTCAGGTATTCATTTTATTTTCTTTGTCATTTAAATTACAAACGCTCTGGATGCATTTATTGCTTTGTGCACATTTGTTTACAGTATCAGCAGCTTTATGAAACTCTGTATTATGTTGCAATCAGAAAATGAAAGTAGACTCATTGGAAAATGTCAAATAGAAAATATAGAGCCTGTTTAACCTGGGGAGGCTTTGATTGTGAAATGTGATGGAAAATAAGATATTAAACATACCTTATGTTAATCAGTTAAAAAAAAATGAAATAGCTCAACTGGAATTCCGTCACCTCCACTAGCTTTGTTCATAGTGATGCTTCCTAAGGCCAACTTGACTTCACATTCCAGGATGTCTGGTTCTTGGTGAGTGATCACACCATTGTGATTATCTGGGTTGTGAAGATCTTTTTTGTACAGTTCTTCTGTGTATTCTTGCCACCTCTGCAGAGATTTACTTTGCCAACAAATATTCATATATTCAAACCTATCCAGTAGTCATGTATGAATGTGATTGTTGGATCATAAAGAAGGCTGAGTACCAAAGAATTGATGCTTTTGAATTGTGGTTCTTCTAGAAGACTCTTGCGAGTCCTTTAGATAGCAAGGGGATCAAACCAGTCGATCCTAAAGGAAATCAACTCTGAATATCCGTTGGAAGGATTGATGCTGAGGCTGAAATTCTGATACTCAGCCACCTCATACAAAGATCCAACTCATTGGAAAAGACTCTAATTCTGGGAAAGATTGAGGGCAGAGGGAGAAAGGGGCAGCAGAGTATGAGATGGTTGGGTGGCATCACTGACTCAATGGACATGAGTTTGAGCAAACTCCAGGAGATTGTGAAGGACAAGGAAGCCTAGCACGCTGCAGTTCATGGGGTTGCAAAGAGTTGGACATGACAGCGACTGAACAACAGCAACAAGCATATATTTAGCTACCACATGTTTGTGTTTCTTCCTGTTTTTTCTTGTAATTGATTTCAAGTTACATAATATGGTGTTCAGAAAATATGCTTGATATGATTTCAATCTTCTTAAATTTACTGAGGTTGCTTTTTTGCCTAACATGTGACTTATTCTGAAGAAAGTTTCATGCGCACTTGAAAAGACTATACTCTTTTGTATTGGGGTGGAATCTTCGGGATATATATATCTATTAAGTTCATCTGGTACATGATACTTGTTGTTTTTCAGTCATTATGTCATGTCCAACTCTTTGCAACCCCATGGACTATAGTGTGCCAGGTACCTCTGTCCTCCACTATCTCCCAGAGTTTGCTCAAATTCATGTCCATTGAGTTGGTGATGCTATCTAAGCATCTCATCCTCTTCCATCCCTACTCCTTTTGCCTTCAATCTTTCCCAGGATCAGGGTCTTTTCCAATGAGACAACTCTTTACATCAGATGGACAAAGAATTGCAGCTTCAGCAACATTAAGAATTAACGACTACTTTATCCAGACTCAGGCTTTCCTGGTTGCTAAGATGGTCAAGAATTTGCCTGTAATGCAGGAGACCTGAGTTGATCCCTGGGCTGAGATGATGCCCTGGAGAAGGGAATGGCAACCCACTCCAGTATTCTTGCCTGGAGAATTCCATAGATGTAGCAGCCTGGTGGGCTACTGTCGATGGGTTACAAAGAATCAGATACGACTGAGCGACTAACACACACATATCCAGACAAGAGTTTGGTGTGGGGTGTGGAAAAATAAGTGAAGAAGATTAAGTGGTACAAACTTTCAATTATAAAGTAGAGAAGTCAGGAGAATTTGATTAAAACTTGGGAAATATATCCAAAAATATTGTAACAACTTTGTATGCTGACATGTTTGCTAGACTTATTGTGGTGGTCAATATTTAATCTGCATAAATGTAAAAAATCACTATTTTGTACACCTTAAATTAACATAATATTCTATATAAACTATACTTCACTTAGAAAAAGAGAAAAATAGAAAAAGCATTGAAAATGTTAATTAAGTCCATTATTATAACAGATTAAATGAGTGAGGATAATTATCTCAAACTGTGCAGAGAAATTTTATGAATTAAATATTCATTTATTATTAAAATATTACAAATCTATTAATATAAGAGATATATCTTAATTTCAAAAAAGTATCATCCATGATGGTATTTTAGAAACAAGCATTATATATTTAGGAGGAAAAAATGCTTCTCTTCAGCACTGTACTGGTGGTTCCAACCCATTCAATATGAAAGAATCCAGAAAACAATAACTTGGTCTGGAAAAGATCAGGAAAAGCTTGCTATTTGTTTTCTATGTACCCCTTCATGGATCATAGCCTTGTCATGGCGAAGGGACTTGCATAACTTAGTGAAGCAATGAGCCATGCTGTGCAGGACCACTCAAGATGATGGTCACAGTGAAGAGCTCTGACAAAATGGGGTCCACTAGAGGCTTGGGACTTTAAGAGGAATCTATACACAAAATACAAATGAATGGTAGAAAATTTCAACAAATTTAATGAATATACAATGAATATATGAAAATTTGCTGTTTTTCTACATGAGTAATGACCTACTAAAATATAGAGCGAAAGATATTTCTATTTAGTAGCTTGAAAATATAATACCTGATAACAAATCAAACAAATCAAAATCACTAAAAAGAAAAGAATAAAATGTAACTAGGTATAGCGATATACTAAGTTTATGGATTAAAATAATCAAAATCATAAAATTATCTATTCTTTCCAAATTAATCTATAAATTCTATCCAGTTTCAATTGATATCCTAAGATTGTTACTGTCTAATTTGACAACTTATCCTAAAATCGTCTGTAAGAGTTAAGTGACAAGAAAAACTTAGATATTCTTAAAGTAGCATACCTGGAGAGTATAGATTAATTGTGCTAAGTACCAACCATATTTAAGAATTTGTTTTGTTGTATCTGAGAAATAAAATGACTAATGGACAGAATGATAGAGTCCAGGAACAGAGCCAAGCATAGATGAATGTTTGATATATAGCGAAGATGACATTAAAATCAGTAAGGAAAATCTATTCAATAAATCATATTTAGATGATCACTTATATCCATTTAAAATAAATTATATTCCTTTAATATAGCAATACAAAATTTAATTTCTTGTTGGATTAAATAACTGAAAAATAAATGTTTAAAATAATAAAAAAGTGTAAAGACAATAAAATATTTTTGGAGATTAATTATGAAACATGTACTATCAGTTCAGTTCAGTTCAGTTCAGTCGCTCAGTTGTGTCCAACTGTTTCTGACCCCATGAATTGCAGCACGCCAGGCCTCCCTGTCCATCACCAACTCCTGGAGTTCACTCAACCTCATATCCATCAAGTCAGTGATGCCATCCAGCCATCTCATCCTCTGTGTCCCCTTCTCCTCCTGCCCCCAATCCCTCCCAGCATCAGAATCTTTTCCAATGAGTCAACTCTTCGCATGAGGTTGCCAAAGTACTGGAGTTTCAGCTTTAGCATCAGTCCTTCCAATGAACACCCAGGTCTGATCTCCTTTAGAATGGACTGGTTGTATTTCCTTGCAGTCCAAGGGGCTCTCAAAAGTCTTCTCCAACACCACAGTTCAAAAGTATCAATACTTCAGCGATCAGCTTTCTTCAAGTCCAACTCTCACATTGTTAGTGGGAATATAAAATGTGACAACCATTCAGGAAAAAATTATGGAGTTTCTTCAAAAATTAAAAACAGAGAATAAAAATAGAGTTACCACTCAAAACACACATTTGAATTCTAAGTGTATATATATATATATATATTTATAAAGAATTGAAAGCAGTATCTTGAAGAGATATTTGCACACCTATGTTCATTGCAGCAATATTTACAATAGGCAAGGGGTGGAAGCAAACTAAATGTCCAGTGATGAATGATTGGATAAAGAAAATGTGGCATGTACATACAGTGGAATGGTATTTAGCATTAAAAAAGAAGGAAATCCTATCATATGCTACAGCATGGGTGAACTTTGAGAACAGTATGCTAAGTGAAATAAGTCCATCTCAAGAAGATTAAAATACTTCTTGATTGACTCAAGTACTCAGATCCTTAGAAATAGAATGGAGACTGGTGGTTGCCAGGGTGAGGTGAGGTGATAAGAGCACTTGCATAGTGGCTATGGAGTTTCAGTTTTTGAAAAATTTCTAGAGATCTATTTCACAAGGTGCATATATTTAACATTATTGTACAATTGAAAATTAAGATGTTATATTTTAACCACATTTTTAAAAAGAATGAACTAGAGCAGGATATATTTAAGTAGATGAATCTCTACAACAAAACAGTGAGTGAAAAAATAAATTTCAGAATAACAGCAATAATATATAGGTACCATCTGTATCAAGTTAAAACTGTGCAAAATGTACTTTTTCACAATGTATCAAAAATGAGGAAAATATTTTTAAAAAATATACAGGGGAGTGATACTCATGGAGTTGATGATAGTTATTTTTTTTCTATGATAAAATAATTGAATATAGAGGATTGCTTGGAGGTTTTTATTATTTCTAATAATCCACTTTTATACTAAATAGGAATCTGAAATAAATAAGGTAAAATGTTAAAAATTTGACAAAACCACATGCCATATCAGTGTCTAGATTAAACTCTACAATTGAAATAGATTATAGGAAAGATACAAATATGTCCAGTGATCTCCAAGGACCTTTCCAACCCTCCTCAAAGCATTTTTTAAAATAAAAATTTAGTGTGAAATATATCAAGCACATATGGGTAGAGAAGCATTTTAAAAGCACATTTTAGCCTATAATTAGTTTGGACTGAAAGGAGATCAAACCAATCAGTCCTAAAAGAAATCAATCCTGATGCTGAGGCTGAAGCTGTAATGCTTTGGCCACCTGATGTGAAGAGCTGACTTATTGGAAAAGACTGAAGACTAAAGGAAAAGAGGGCACCAGAGAATGAGATGGTTAGATAGCATCACCAACTCAATGGGCATGAATTTGAGCAAACTCTGGGAGATAGTGGAGGAAAGGAGTTTGGGGTGCTGCCGTCCCTTGGCTTGCAGAGAGTCAGATACTCCTTAAATGACTGAACAACAACAAGTTGTTTCGAGGCAATGAAGAAAAGTATTGGACAGATACCCACAATAGGATCACTGAATGTCTGGGGAAAGCAGAGCATTTCAATTTGATGCCAAAGAGATCATAGAATGTGTTTGTGTTCTAATACCCACGAGCTGTTTATCAAACTTGTAAATTGGCACACTTCATGCAATGCAAGTAGCTTGAATACTTTCTGTTTTATTGTGAAGTAAATAACTGAATATAGAGAGTTTCTTTATTTTTTCCTTTTCCATGTGGATTGAAATAGTACTAATGCTCTCACTTGACTCTTGATAGATACATGAGAACACCTGTGAATACAAACATGAATGATGGAATAAGGTAAAATGAACTGTATGTAACTTTTATGTTCAGTTCAGTTCAGTTCAGTCGCTCAGTCGTGTCCGACTCTCCGCGACCCCATGAATCACAGCACGCCAGGCCTCCCTGTCCATCACCAACTCCCGGAGTTCACTCAAACTCATGTCCACAGAGTCGGTGATGCCATCCAGCCATCTCATTCTCCGTCGTCCCCTTCTCCTCCCGCCCCCAACCTTTCCCAGCATCACAGTCTTTTCCAGTGAGTCAACTCGTCGCATGAGGTGGCCAAAGTATTGCAGTTTCAGTTTTAGCATCAGTCCCTCCAATGAACATCCAGGATTGATCTCCTCTAGAATGGACTGGTTGGATCTCCTTGCAGTATAAGGGACTCTCAAGAGTCTTCTCCAACACCACAGTTCAAAAGCATCGATTCTTCGGCGGTCAGCCTTCTTCACAGTCCAACTCTCACATCCATACATGACCACGGGAAAAACCATTGCCTTGACTAGACAGACCTTGGTTGGCAAAGTAATGTCTCTGCTTTTTAATATACTATCAAGGTTGGTCATTATGTTAGGGTAGAATTTCTATTTTCCTTAAGAATTAAATATGTCTCGTATACAGGGTTCTCATTTGCATCTTTCTAAATTCCATATATATGTGTTAGTATACTGTATACGAGACAACAAAAGAGACACAGATGTATAGAACAGTCTTTGGGACTCTATGGGAGAGGGTGAGGGTGGGATGATTTGGGAGAATGGCATTGAAACACGTATGTTGTCATATGTGAAACGAATCACTAGTTCAGGGTCAATGCATATTATAGGATGCTCGGGGCTGGCATGCGGGGATGACCCAGAGGGAGGATAAAGGGAGGAGGGAGGTGGGAGAGGGGTTCAGGAGGGGGAACTTATGTAAACCCGGGGCAAATTCATATCAATGTATGGCAAAACCAACCAATATAATATTGTAAAATAATTTGCCTCCAATAAAAAATAAATTAATTACCTAAAAAAAAAAAAACAAAACAACAACAAAAAAAGAATTAAATATGTGCTTCTTGCCAGCAGAAGACAGCTATTATTTTGATCTATCAACTTATAGAAAATTTTCCTTGTCAAAAAAGCAATAATTCTTATATGTATTATATGCAAAATTGTAAGTTTATGTGTGTATGTGCTTGTGAGTTAATACTTTTGTATGCACATTTGGGCAACTGGAGAATTTAGCTGAAAGATCCCTCATTTTGAATTTAAAAGTGGACCAGTTCATATTCGATTTCTCTTTATTTAATGAAGTTCAGTCTTGAACATTTCTGGGTTTCCCACTATAGTTAGTGAGTCAGTTGTTTTTTTCCTCCTTATTTCTTTATTTAAGAAATTTAATCCCAGCTGAATTGAATTCAATTAAAAATTATTCTTTCAATAAAACAAATTATAGAGATATGATGATGGAGCATTTGGTAGGTTTAAAATACATTATGAATATTGAAAAAACCACAAAAGACAAATTAATACCAACTTATTCCAAGAGGTACTATATATGGATTATGGTCCATAAATCTTTGTCATCATGGTTGTTGCCTAGAAGGTCTTTCTGGAGCTCATATGTTGGGTCCTCAGACTATTCATGGCTGCTTTCATCTCCTGATTTCTCAGAGTGTAAATAATGGGGTTCAGTAAAGGTGTGATAACTGAATAAAACACAGAAAGAAATTTATCCACTGAAAAACTACTAAATGGCCAAGCATAAATGAAGATACACGGCCCAAAGAACAGAGTGACCACTGTAATGTGAGCAGATAGTGTGGACAGAGCTTTGGAGAGACCACCAGAGGGTCGATGTGGAACCGTTACCAGAATGACAGTGTAGGAAATGAGCAAGAGTACGAAGGAGATGAAAGACAATAGTCCACTGTCAGCAATTACTAGCAACTCCAGAACATAGGTCTCGGTGCAGGCGAGCTTTATAACCAGCGGGAGGTCACAGAAAATATTGTCTACTATGTTGGGACCACAGAAGTGCAAGGTGATGGTAAAAACCATCTGGCTCATTGTATGCACAAAGCCAACAGCCCATGACAGCAGCACAGAGCCTCTGAGTACCCGGTGGTTCATGATGGCTGTGTAGTGAAGAGGTTTACATATTGCAAAGTACCGATCAACTGCCATAACTATGAGAAGTGTCATCTCACTACCCCCTAAAAAGTGAAGGAAGAACATCTGAGCCATACAGCCCCATAGAGAAATAGTTTTATTCTCCCTGACAAAATCTGCAACCATCTTGGGGGTTGTGATTGTAGAAATAGACATATCAAGAAAGGAGAGGTTTCCAAGGAGGAAGTACATTGGTGTGGAGTGCAGATGAGAGTCCAAGGTTATGGTGACCACAATGAGAAGGTTTCCTGCCATAATTGCTGCATAGGCCAATACAAATATGAAAAAAAAGAAAAGCTCAAGTTCCCAAGTGTTAGTGAGTCCTAACAAAACAAACTCAGATATCATTGAGCTATTCATCGTTTTCATCAAGTTTGTGTACGTGTTTTCAGAAAGTCTTTAAAATGAAGGTAATCCAGAAAAAGTGATGATTTAATCTGTGACAGTTTTGAAGGTATGGGCATATAGAAAGTAGTATTTGATTCCTACAGAAAAAGAAAAGGTAGATATTTCTGAAAAATACAGTTTAATTGACTAATGCAAGCATATTTCCCATATATACTTTCACATTACTGCATTTATTATCAAACAGAAAGGCACAAAAGGGAAATTTATTGTAAAATTTTGTAAATATAGTTTGTGGGTATAGCTTTTCTCTTCACATTTATTTGTTGTTTTTACCATGAGTTTATGAATTTGTGACCCCTGAGTTTAATGGATCATGTAATAATCAAATGGTCTTTGGTCATAAATTAATTCAAGTGGATTAGAATATAGTCATGTAACTTTTTGGCAACTAGTATTCAATCTTTTACCCTTTTCACCTTCCTAGTTTGAAATATTCAGATATGTTCATAGCAAATTGCTACAGTACTTTCTTCTCTCACCTATACTACATTCTCACCCTTCCCTTTCATCTCAAATATATATACCAAATGCTTTAACTTATTCCTGAAGGTTTAAACTGGCTACAGTCTGTCATGTGTCCCTACCTCCCCCAGATAATAATAAAATAAGCTTCCCACGAAGTTTCTGCACAAGAACGTAAATATTTCTGTGTTAATGTTTCTCTCTTCCTTTGTTCTTTCCTTCTCCCTCTGTCCCTCCCTCCTTCCCTTTCTCCTTTCCTTCCTTCTATTTTCTTTCTTTCCTTTTTTTTTTTTTCAGTTGTGTTCTGTATCTCATATTTGGTTCATGAATAAAACTCTCAGCCTCTGCCTTTTGTCTATTTCCCTGACTCTCTTGTTGCTGGATTCCTGGCTGGAGTTTTCTTTCTTGTCTCTTTGCGTTCTCTGTGTAAATGATCTCTAAACAATCAAGTCTTTCACAAGTAGTGCTTTTTTTTCCCCTTGGCTCCTAAATGCTTACTTTTTGGTGATGATTGCTTTCCTCTGACTTTTCAAACTTGTGTCCAGACTGATTCTTGATAATTCCTGGTTCAAATATCCTTGATACTTGTACAGTTTTTCCACAATGAGTGGGCACTGGTGGCTTACTTTTGTCTATTTTTCTCTTTGATTTAGATTTTTTGGCCCCATCTTCCTGTTTCTTTTTTTTTTCCTTTAAAAAACTATTAATGGCACATACCAGCTGCACAGACACAGAGACAGAATCACAGATATACACACATATGCTTATACCAAGTTCTATTTCTAGAGTACAAGGACAGAATGTGGAGAATTTACTCTGAATTTCCCTTTTTTTTCTTTATAGTTCACAAAATATTCAGAAGTTATTGCTTAGTCCAGTTATCAAAACTTGGAAAAACAAAACAAAACACTGAACCAAGGGTCAAGAACCAAATTTTAGTCCTGCCCTAATATGTACCAGGGAAACATACTCATTAATTCTTTTCAAAATTGATACAATTTTCTATAAAAATAAAATAATATCTACTCTTCAACTTCTTGTTTTTGTTGTTCAGTTGCTCAGTTGTGTCCAACTTTTTGCGACCCAATGAATCACAGCACGCCAGGCCTCCCTGTCCACCACCAACTCCCGGAGTTCACGCAAACTCACGTCTGTCGAGTTGGTGATGCCATCCAGCCATCTCATTCTCTGTCATCCCCTTCTCCTCCTGCCCCCAATCCCTCCCAGCATCAGAGTCTTTTCCAGTGAGTCAGCTCTTCACATGAGGTGGCCAAAGTATTGGAGTTTCAGCTTTAGCATCAGTCCTTCCAAAGAACACCCAGGACTGATCTCCTTTAGAATGGACTGGTTGGATCTCCTTGCTATCCAAGGGACTTGCAACAGATTCTCTAGCACCACAGTTTGAAAGCAGCAATTCTTTGGTACTTAACCTTCTTTATGGTCCAACTCTAACATCCATACATGACTACTGGAAAAGCCATAGCTTTGGCTATACAGACCTTGTTGGCAAAGTGATGTCTCTGCTTTGTAATATGCTGTCTAGGTTTGTCATAGCTTTTCTTCCAAGGAATAAGCATTTTTTAATTTCATGGCTGCGGTCACCACTTACATTGATTTTGGAGCCCAAGAAAATAAAGTCTGTCAATGTTTCCACTTTTTTCCCAAGTATTGGCCACGAGGTGATGGGACCAGATGCCATAATCTTTGTTTTTTGAATGTTTAGTTTTAATTCAGCCTTTTCACTCTTCTCTTTCACCTTCATCAAGTGGTTCTTTATTTCCTCTGCACTTTCTGCCACTAGGATGGTGTCATTGGCATATCTGAGGTTATTAATAATTCTCCCAGCTATCTTGATTCCAGCATGTGTTTCATCCAGCCTGGCATATTGCATGATGTACTCTACATGAGAAGGAAATGCAACACACTCCAGTATTCTTGCCTGGAGAATCCCATGGAGGGAGGAGCCTGGTAGGCTACAGACTGGTAGGCTAGAGTCCATGGGGTCACAAAGAGTCAGACACGACTGAGTGACTTCACTGTCACTATCACTCTACATGTAAGTTAAATAAGCCAGATGACAATATGCAGCCTTGACATACTCCTTTTCCAATATTGAGCCAGTCCATTGTTCCCTGTCCAGTTTTAATTGTTGTTTCTTGATCTGCATACAGATTTCACAGGAGACAGTTAAGAAGGTCTAGTATTCCCATCTCTTTAAGAATTTTCCACAGGCAAAGGCTTTAGCATAGTCAATGAAGAAGAAGTAGATGTTTTTCTGGAATTCCCTTTCTTTTTCTGTGATTGAATGGATGTTGGCAATTTGATCTCTGGTTCATCTGCCTTTCCTAAATCCAGGTTATACATCTAGAGGTTCTTGGTTCACATACTGTTAAAGACTAGCTTGAAGGATTTTGATCTATTTTTGTGTTATTTTATTCTACACATAGGTGCTAAATACCTATGTGCATTCCCCAAATTCTATCGTTAACTTTATCTTGTTTCCTGGTGATTGTGAGGATACTCAAACCAATAAGGACCACAGGAGGATTTTTACTCTGCAAGAATTGGTAAAGTACACTTAGTGTTAATGAAAATGATTTTCCTTATTAAATATGTGATAATTTTAAAAGAGTTGTTGTCATCATCATTGGTATTATATTTAATGCAATAAAAAATCTACATATAGTTATGAAATTATCAAAATTATGCACTCTTCGATCTCAAAATACTAATAGAAGAAAACCTTGAGGAGAATCCTAAAAGTAATTTTTATAGTTTATTATGTAAAATTGGAAAATTAAAAGCAAAAATTATATTTATTAATTTATGCTTTTAAAAAAATTACAAGCATATTTGTAAAATATATCCATCTAAATGCACATAAACATGATTCAAATATGTTATGATACAAAATAATTCATTTTTACAATTTTTGCTGCTGCTGCTGCTGCTGCTGCTAAGTCACTTCAAGTCTTGTCCGACTCTGTATGACCCCATAGACGGAAGCCCACCAGGCTCCCCCGTCCCTGGGATTCTCCAGGCAAGAACACTGGAGTGGGTTGCCATTTCCTTAACTCCAGTGTGTGAAAGTGAAAAGTGAAAGTGAAGTCGCTCAGTCGTGTCCGACCCTTAGCGACCCCACGGACTGCAGCCTACCAGGCTCCTCCAACCATGGGATTTTCTAGGCAAGAGTACTGGAGTGGCTTGCCATTGCCTTCTCCGTTACAATTTTTACATATGATCAAATGTGAAATATTTTTGAAATACTCACTCTTCTACTCAGACACAGGTAAAAATAAGTTAGAATCAGAAAAATAATACAGTTATTGCTAACTTGAGGCACAGTTTAAAACTCACGTAAAAAGTTTAAATTTTTGAGTGGTATGTATTTATACAAATAATATTGAACTGAAAAGGAATGAAAAAATAATTGAATAACGCTCAATCAGGCAAGGTTTGGTTTTTCTCTAGCAGAAATTTCTGAGAATGGGATGGTTACCTGTGACTGGGGAGCCTAGCTCTTTTTGTGCTGTTTATGTGACTAAATGAGTAAGAATTATTAGTTCATCTATGGTGCAAACTTGAAGAAAGAAAACTATGTTTAATATTCTGTGTCTATATTCAGTAATAAAGCCTTTCTACACATTTTCATAAAAGCACTTAATGTATGTGGAGATATGTAACTGGAAGCTCTTTTGTTAAGTAATAAAGGCTGTGAAGTTTGTATTGATCTTGAATTTTTTTAATGATTATTTATCCTCATAGTGTTAAGCTGTGTATGGATTAGATAACCCATGAGTAATATTCACTTATCACAAAAAATGTTTGACGTGAACAGTCAGATTTTCTGCCAAAATAACCATTATAAATATTTTCCTAATTAAAAAATAAGCTTGCACAGTTGGTAGAAAAGTTCCAACATTATATGTGCCCAAAGAACTCTTTTCCCATATCAAGTCTAAAATATTAAAGTATGTATTTGTTATAAATGTAGGTAGAAAAAGGTGGTAAGTTTAGAAAAATTGGAAATAGTCCTTAGGTTACAAAATCACCAAAACAAATATATTAGCAGTATAATTAGACAATCATATTGAATAGAAGGTTTGTTACTTCAGAAAAATAAATATAGACTTGAGGGGAAATCTTTTAGATATTCATTTAAATTAATCACATTTAATTTAGAATTCCATAAGTGTTTTCTCAGTTGAAGTAAATATCCAATGTAGGAAAGTAAAAATATGAAGAATTAAATGAACATAAAATAAAATAAGTCAATGTTTTACATTTTCTTGATATGCAATTTTTATTAGACTATATTTTGGACTGGCTAAAGATGTTAAATGTAGCCAAGGATGAAACTAATTTTTTGTTATTTTACCACATTCTAAATTATTTTGTCTTTTTATACAATAGTGGTTAAACAATAAACAAACTCAAATTTATGTTCTCAAAATACAAACTCAAATTATAAATCTGACCCTTTAGATCAGTATGTCAGTGGTATTTTTCCATCACAGACTGGCTTTCTTCTTATTAAAACTGGGTAAATTTGTCCAGATGCTATCTGACCCAAGTTGTATTTTACCATTGCCTTCATGATCAGAATAATCTGGTTTTCATTAATTTCTAGGTTTTGTATACAAAGTTTCCTCCTTTATTAAAGTATACAGTTTCTCTACGTTATTAGCACTGCTATTTAAACCTACCAGTTCTAGCTGAGGAATGGCCTCTTCAAAGATACGTAGACACAGTAAGATTCTGAATATATATTTATCTTTTATGCCTCTGTGGATATACACGACAATCATTTGCAGGTCAGAAAGAAAAAGGACACAAAACACATACATAAGGTGTAGATTAGTGATTAACGCCCAGAGGGAATTATTAGAGTAAAGGTGCTAGTTAGTTGTCTCTAGAGTTCAGAGTAAGGACTTAGTCTCTCATTATTTAAGTTGATTATGAATCCTTCAAGTGTATGAGTTGTGTGGAGTCTCCCTAATAAGTGCTTTCCAGAAAAAAAGCATTAAGTGTTTTGGTTGGTAGAGGGTAAGCAAATTTATGAAAATGGATCTACCATAGATGATGGACTTCAGAAAACTATAATTCTATTCATTTGGCTTTACAATCTGAATATTTATAATTTGATAATTGAATGCATTTATTCAATTAGAATTAAAATAAATAGATACACACAGAGCAAGGCATGTAAGAAAATTCATAGACTATAGACTAGTTCTTAGCACAGAGAAAACTTTCCTTTTACTCTGCAAGGGAATAAGAGAGAGAGAAAGAGAAAGAAGCACACACACTCAGGAGCTAGAACAAGCAGAGGAGGCCTTCACCAGTGAAGTGAAGTGAAGACGTTCAGTCATGTTTGACTCATTGCGATCCCATGGGCTGTACCTTACTAGGCTCCTCCATCTATGGGATTTTCCAGGCAAGAGTACTGGAGTGGGTTGCCATTTCCTTCTCCAGAGGATCTTCCCGACCCATGGACCGAACCCAGGTCTCCCACATTAAAGGCAGACACTTTACTGTCTGAGCCACCAGGGAAACCCCTGGCCTTCACCAGGGTGATCAAAATGATTTGTGGTACTCAATAAGTGATTAGTTAATGGAGTTTAGCAGATTTGGAATTTCATGTAGTCTTACAATTATGTTTAACTTCATGATGGCTCAACAATATTAAAAGAATATTATGGAGGTTACAATAAACTGTGGAACATTCTGAAAGAGATGGGAATCCCAGACCACCTGACCTGCCTCTTGAGAAACCTGTATGCAGGTCAGGAAGCAACAGTTAGAACTGGTCATGGAACAACAGACTGGTTCCAAACAGGAAAAGGAGTACGTGAAAGTTGTATATTGTCACCCTGCTTATTTAACTTATATGCAGAGTACATCATGAGGAACGCTGGGCTGGAAGAAGCACAAGCTGGAATCAAGATTGCCGGGAGAAATATCAATAACCTCAGATATGCAAATGACACCACCCTTATGGCAGAAAGTGAAGAGGGACTCAAAGGCCTCTTGATGAAAGTGAAAGAGGAGAGTGAAAAGGTTGGCTTGAAGCTCAACATTCAGAAAATGAAGATCATGGCATCTGGTCCCATCACTTCATGGGAAATAGATGGGGAAACAGTGGAAACAGTGTCAGACTTTATTTTTTTGGGCTCCAAAATCACTGCAGATGCTGATTGCAGCCATGAAATTAAAAGACGCTTACTCCTTGGAAGGAAAGTTATGACGAACGTAGATAGCATATTAAAAAGCAGAGACATTACTTTGCTAACCAAGGTCCGTCTAGTCAAGGCTATTGTTTTTCCCGTGGTCATGTATGGATGTGAGAGTTGGACTGTGAAGAAAGATGATCGCCGAAGAATGGATGCTTTTGAACTGTGGTGCTGGAGAAGACTCTTGAGAGTCCCTTGGACTGCAAGGAGATCCAACCAGTCCATTCTAAAGGAGATCAATCCTGGGTGTCCATTGGAAGGACTGATGCTAAAGCTGAAACTGCAATACTTTGGCCACCTCATGCAACGAGTTGACTCACTGGAAAAGACTCTGATGCTGGGAGGGATTGGGGGTGGGACGAGACTGGGACGACAGAGAATGAGATGGCTGGATGGCATCACCGACTCGATGGACGTGAGTTTGAGTGAACTCCAGGAGTTGGTGATGGACAGGGAGGCCTGGCGTGCTGTGATTCATGGGGTCACAAAGAGTCGGACACGACTGAGCGACTGAACTGAACTGAACTCTGCCATGTCTCCTCAATTAAAATCCTCTTGAAAAGGTTACAAGAAAACGAGGGTTGTAAATATATGATAAATATGATTCATTTCCAAAGCCCATAGTAAATATTGCTAATAATTTTTTTATTCTTTCTAACTGAACCTCAGAATTTTTTTCAATGTAGTTCTCCAGGCAACTGCCAGCAATTAGAATGCTATTAGAAAAGTATTTCAGCTAAGGAGATATACACCTCAACATAGCATGACCTTGGAGGAGATGTTTGCAAGAGAGCCGAGCATTCTTAAAAATAGAAATTAGAAGGATAATATGAGCACAATATTGATATCCAGATGAGATTACCCATACCAGTTGTTAAGGATTGTACACATTTAATTTTTCAGAATAAACTGAAATATTTGGTGCACAATGTCTAAGGTCAAACTAAAACAGGGCGGTGTATTGCTTCTCATCCTGTTTGTGATGCCAATTCATACTATGTTCTCTGTTCATTGAACCCATGGGAGAGAAGGTGCAAGTGGGGAAGCTGGAAGAAAACGACAGCACAACCTCTCTCTAGGCTGGCACAGCGGTCATAACTGTGTTCTCTCCTGGCTGATGCGGCAGTGGTAGCAGCAGTCACGCTGTCTTCTCTCCTCTTGTGGCTTACCCAACGGACGCAGCCGTGATGCAGCAGTAATGCCACTGCTCTCTAGGTGGAGTTCACATATCTGTATCACACAAAGTAGCCCACAGGCCAGCAGCACCTGGTGAGGTGAATGCACAGCGCTCCAAGTGATCAGAGCTGTTACATAATCATTATTTGCAAAATGTGGGGCAAGAGCGTGAGGCTGTAGGGTGAGAGAGCCTGACCATGCCATCCTGGCTAATTTGCTTTTTCCCTACAGGCAGATACAATCGAACACAAGGGAAAAAACAAGGTGAAAATGAGAGAATATATGCCTTATTCCAGGTTCCTTGTTTTGCAATATGTTAATAAAATACATCAAAAGAGTTGATCCTGAAGATGTTTGCGTAATTTAGGTTTTCAATACATCTTTAGAAAGACTCTTTGCAATGTTTCCATAAACTCACTGAATCATTAATAAATTCAGATTTGTAACCTCAAATAGCCCACTATTTTCTCTGTGTTCATTTCTATTACAATTTATTCTCCACTTAAGAGGACAAACCTTCATGACACTTTAGAAGTATGTTGAATCTATTCTCAAACCTCCCATTCTCAAAACTCTTTAATTGCTTTATGTTGCTAAAAACTAGGATTCAGGAGGCCTAAATACTCTGGTCTCTACCTTTCTATGTAATCTCTGCACGTGTCTTTCTTCCTTTTAGTCATCAGCCTCCCTCATAAACGTCTGTCTTTGGTACCTAATATGACTTTCTCACTTTACAATATCCATATAAACTTTTCCTTCTGCCTGGAATGCTCTTTTTCCCACTCACATGTCTATTCTTTAGCTTTTTTAATGCTTTTCTGTGAAGACTTCTTAACATGATCTTCTAACATCACCACGCCTAATATGGATGCCTCCTCATTACTCTGCAAGGCAGAGAGCAGTGTTGTGTGATAACCACGAGTGTGTATCATTTATTTTAAACATTCATAAGAGTTCCCTTGAATTCTAAAACAAGGAGTTCAAGGAGGCAATGAATGCAAGCTTATTGATGTATTACATTTGTGCTAAGAATATTTTCCAATAAAATAAAAAGATACCTTATTTTCTTCACATTTAGTAAGGTATAAATTTAATATTATTTAACATTTGATTTCAATTATTTGAAGAAATATTTAAATGATCTTCCCTGGTGGCTAAGCCATAAAGAATCCACTTGCCAGTGTAGGAAATATGGGCTAAATCCCTGGATAAAGAAGATCTCCTGGAGGAGGAAATAGTAATCCACTCCATGGCAGTGGAGACTCTTGGGCTACCATTCATGGGGTTGCAAAGAGTCAGACAACACTGAGCAACTAAACAGTAACAATAACAACCCCCCAATTGCAGGGAACAAAAAATGATCGTATACAGCAGACAATATTTAGGGGGTGAACCAGGAACCAATGTACTGGTTGCTCAGTCTCTTAATGGCTGCCTTCATTTCCTGATTCCTCAGAGTATAAATAATTGGATTAAGGAGAGGAGTGATGACAGAGTACAACATAGACAGAAATTTATCTACAGAGTAACTATTAAATGGGAAAGCATAGATGAAGATGGCAGGGCCAAAGAAGAGAGTGACGACAGTGATGTGAGCAGACAGTGTGGACAGAGCCTCAGAGGGTGCACTGGAGGAGTGCTGCCAGATGGTGAGCAGCATGGCCACGTAAGATACGAGCAAGAGAATGAAGCAGATCAGGGCAAGAGCCCGCTGTTCACGATCACCAAGAGCTCCAGGATGTAAGGATCAGTGCAGGCAAGCTTGATGACCAGGGGGAGGTCGCAAAAAAAGCTGTCCAATACATTGGGACCGCAGAAAGGCAAACCCACCGTAGAAACCATCTGGCTTGTAGTATGGATAAGCCCAATCACCCATGAGAGCAGTAGAAGCCCAATGAGCACCCTGTGACCCACGATGGTCTTGTAGTGCAAGGGTTTGCATGTGGCAACATACCTGTCAATGGCCATAGCTATCAGAAGAGACATCTCTGCACCCCCAAAGAAGTGCATAGAGAACATCTGGATCAGGCAACCCCACCAGGAGATGGTCTTGTGTTTTCTGAGGAAGTCTGAAGTCACTTTGGGAATTGCAGCAGAAGAAAGACATACATCAAAAAATGATAAATTTGCCAGGAAGAAATACATGGGGGAGTGAAGATGGTTATCAGCTATCACAGAGATGACAATGAGGAGGTTTCCTACTAGGATGGCGACATAGACCAGCAAGGAGATTGCAAAAAAGAATATGTGAGTTCCTTGAGAAGTAGAAAGTCCCACCAAAATGAACTCAGAAACACTTGATCTGTTATTCAGGAGATCCATTCATCCTTCTGCAGAAGCTGTCTGAAAAGGGAAAACAAAGAGGGTGTGATAGGAAGTAACAGATCAGGGAACTCAATATTTACTTAAGCATTTTGCCTTTTATTCAGAGTAATGACAGTTTGGCAGTAGGACTGCTTTTTAGGTATTTAGCAGTTGGAGATATTTCACAGGACCTTGAGACCATAAAAAGGTGATGATTATGGACCAAGTTAAATCAAATTTTCTGATGGTTAGTGCAAAGCAAGTTCAGTTAGACACAGAAAACTTGTCTCCTTTCATGTTCAACTCCAGATCACACTGTGTATTAGAGTGACAAAGGAGAGTTTTCAAATCTACTGGAGGTAGATTTTTATCTTTTGTGAATCTCAAGAAGTACATTATGATATCCTCAGTATGCAGTAATAAGTTTACTTTACTAAAAAAGATATTATGAAGACCAATTCAAGCCTAAAGCAGCATGAAGAAAATAAATAACAAAAATTATAGCAAAAATTAAATGTAGAATTCAGAGAAAGATAGCAAAAGAAACCAGTGAAACCAAGATTTGGTTGTTAAAAAAAATGAATTAAAGCAATGATACTCTAAATAGGCTAAGAAGAAAAGAGAAGATGCAATTTAGAAAAATCAGAAATGAAGGAGAATTCATCACTACTGGTCTACTCATCCCATAAACATTATGAGGATAGTAAATAACTCTATAAAATAAATAAAAAATTATTGCCAAAATCACACTATGTGCATTATGCTTCCTGAAGTAGATTGATTAAAGACATGTATTGTTGATAGACAGTTAAGTATTGAGACAGCTCCGTGGTTTACTGAGATCAAACCCTATTCCTTTACACCTGAAACACCAGATTAACTCTCAAAAGTGCAGATACTCATTTCACCTATTTTCCTAAATCTTCCCTTTATGTGGCTATGTAAATAAGTTTATTCCATCTGTGCATTCTTACCCTGCATGCTGCATACTGTCACTTCAGTTGTGTTCAACTCTGTGCGACCTTGTGGACGGTAGCCTGCCAGGCAAGAATACTGTGGGTTGCTTTGCCTTCCTCCAGAGGATCTTTCTGACCCAGGGATATCAGTTGCATCTCCTGCATTGGCAGGCAAGTGTTGCAAAATCTGTGACCGATTTTATCTGATATTTGCTTTTTAACTCACATATTTTCATAAATACAATGAGTATGTAGAAATACCAAAAATACTGTTACTAAGACCATGAGCTAGTGATGTAACCAAGGTAGTCCTGTTCAACTTTTCACTCAAAGAGATGTAAGAAGCAGGGTGACTGAATTGTTTACCATTGTGCATCTAAACAAACAAACTAAAAGTATGATGAACTGTTTGAACAGAGTAGCATCTTTGGATAGTTACTTCTCACCTTTGGACCTATTTCCTCTCGTTGATTTTCCTTAACTTTCCTTTAACCTTTAACTTTGTCAAGGATAGATAGAAGTCATAGATATTGTGGTGCTGATTGAGGTGGACTCTGTTAAGCGAAATTATCTTTTTAAAATATGAATAAAAGGAAAAGTCAATATTTCATTTACATAAATTCACTTATTTCATTGCCTCCCCTGTAGATCTGACTTTAGCTCTATTGTTCAAGTTTAATTACAGGCTCAGTGATCATCCCTAGTGCTTTTATTGCCTTTTTCAGAGCCTAGAGTCAGACCTAATGCCAAAATGAGAGAATAAAATAGGACATATTTGATTATTTGTGTACCTTTAACCTGTTAATCACACAGTGTAGTTTTTAGAGACACAGTATATCCGGTCGGGCACGACTGAGCCACTGAACTGAACTGATATCCGGTTGATCATAAGGAACGTTTTATGCACTTAGGTATGTAAGATTAATATCAGTAAGACACACATTTGATAAGTGGCCGTACTCTAACCATTATGTTTGACACCATTATCAGGGTTGCATAGAAACTTCATTCTTTCACATGGTTGCTGCTGCTGCTGCTAAGTCACTTCAGTCGTGTCGGACTCTGTGTGACCCCATAGACGGAAGCCCATCAGGCTCTCCCGACCCTGGGATTCTCCAGGCAAGAACACTGGAGTGGGTAGTCAGATAGAAAATGGAAATCTCTGATATGTGAATCATCATTCCTTCTTTGTTCTTTGTACTCTTAATGCAAGACAATGATTTTATCTAAGCTGCAGCCACTGGATCTTCTGTGTTTTTCTGAAGTATGCACATAAATAGATTTGAAGGTGCTCATTGACCTGGCAAACATCACATCCTAGACAGGGTGATTCTTCTCTCTTTTTTTTTATTTTTACAAACTCAGTTCAGTTCAGTCATTCAGTTGTGTCCGACTCTTTGCGATCCCATGAACCTCAGCACGCCAGGCCTCCCTGTCCATCACCAACTCCCTGAGTCACAGAAACCCATGTCCATTGAGTCGGTGATGCCATCCAACCATCTCATCCTCTGTTGTCCCCTTATCCACCTGCCCTCAATCTTTCCCAGCATCAGGGTCTTTTCAAATGAGTCAGCTCTTCACATCAGGTGGCCAAAGTATTGGAGTTTCAGCTTCAACATCAGTTCTACCAGTGAACACGCAGGACTTATCTCCTTTAGAATGGACTGGTTGGATCTCCTTGCAGTTCAAGGGACTCTCAAGAGTCTTCTCCAACATCACAGTTCAAAATCATCAATTCTTCGGAACTCGCACATCCATACATGACTACTAGAAAAACTAATGTTTGTTTAAATACATGGCCATTTTCAGACTGCTGTCACTGGATAGTTTGTCATATATTCCTCTCCGTAATTCTGAACAAGTGTAATGAAAGCATCAATATTTTGTATGTGTTGAAACTCTATTATTGTCCAAGCCATGAATCAGGCATTTTATCCTTGCAGTTTTGTTATCTAACTCCCTTTATAGTAACTGCATCCCTAGAAACAAATATTCAAATTCCTCTATATTATGTAGTAGCTCAAAGAATAAAGTCATTTAATCTGATCAGGGTCTCCAATTAAAATATCTTGAAAACATAAAAAAGAATAATTATTCTCTAAGAATAATTCTCTCTAAGAATAATTATTCTCTAAGAATAATTACCTAAGAATACTTCTAAGAATATTATTCTCTAAGAATAATTTCTTCGGCCTGGATTGCTGCCTTAATTCCCAGCAAACATGATTACAATGATTTTTATGTTTTTCCACTTATATAAAAATAAGGTTTTTTTCCAGTGCAATTTCACTCTTCAACCCTCACCTCAGTTATTATTTTGGCATTTGAATTTTATCACTTACAGACACATTTATATCATAAATGAACTAGCGTGACAGATGTGATATACAGGTAGAGAAACACATCAGGATGATGTAACCTACCAGTTGCACTTGTACTTTAGAAGTAACATCACTATGAAATCCTGAATGCTCAGTTATTATCCAGTGATTTTATTTTCTGCTCTGGACTTCAAACTGCTCAATATATAAACGTATCCCTTAATAGGAGGTATAAAGGAGAAAACTCACTGGCTTGTTTCAGAGTCCTCAGAGACTGGCAGTAAAAAGTAACTGGGATTGTTAAAAGAGACTTTTGCCATTATGGAAATTGAGATACCATTTTTCACTTCTCAAATTGACAATTCTTTAAAGGGTACAATAGATAATCAAGGGGGTTTTGGAAGCTGTCACTAGTTGTGAATTGCGGGATTTTGTATAGTTTCTTTTGTTTTGTTGTTGTAGTTTAATTTCTAAAATAAGCATTAAGAAATGTTATATTTAGGCAAATATATATTCCAGGTGACTTTAACTATAAATTTTATTAAGGTTGAAAATGTCACATTTAAACTCAAATCTGTTGAAATTTATTGAGAAATGATATAAGGAAATTTTCCATCATTCCAATGAAATAGTTACTCCACTAACAACTTTTTTTCTTGTATATATATATATAACCTAGCAAATTTGTAGATGCATCAGGTTCTTTTTTGGGTCTGCTCATTTTATTCCTTGTCTTGGCTGTTAACTTTTGAGGAGGTCCTATGCACTTTATTTTTACTCATTATGTTTGTTGGTATATCTTAGTGTTAGAAAGAGCAGGTCCTATCTCATTGCTTTATTCATTCAAAGGGTTCTTGTATGTTTTTATATCTTTTTATTCTAAATTGATTTTTTTCTAAAATTAAAACAAGTTCTACTAGTCATTTTGATATCACAATATTAAACTTATAAAATGCAGAAAAAATTAATAGAATTACAAAATTGAGTATAATAGGAAATTCTTACATC